>NC_041809.1:1306388-1932777 GCF_900964775.1 Scleropages formosus
AGGACGGATGATCGAGTGCGTGGTGCACAAGTAGCAGATAGCTGATGCTGGAGGCACTCATCGATGGAGCTCTGGATATTTTTACGACCGACAGGAACGCATTACCGTTGCGTAACACACCTTTTTATGCAGGCAAGAACAAAAAATGAGTTTGGCGCAGATGTAACTAATGGCCCGAAAGAGCCGCGGTTCAGGCTCAAATTGCTCCCTCCTGAATGGGACCACATGACAGCGCTTGTTTAACTACTTTGGCTGACATTTCTACCTGCACAGAAAGAGAGGCTGCAGTTAACACCGGTGAGTGTCACTGCTTCTCGACTGGAAGTGTTACTCATCTGCAGTGTCAGTGTTCCCCGAAAGCAGGGAACCAGTCAGACTAATAACACAGTAAATCTGTGTCAGGACTGCCTCTGAACCCTGTTCATCCAAAGTCCCTCAACAGGCCAGCAGGCGGCACAGTGGTTAGCGCTCTCACTTTAAAATAACCAGGTTCGAATCCCACCTCCTGCTGTAGTACCCTCGAGCAAGGCACTTACCCTACATTGATCAATTAAAGTACCTTGTTGTTTCAAAGGGTAAACCAGTGTAAGTACCTTGGTGTACCATCATCAGTTGCTTTGGAGGAACGTGTGACATAACTGAGTGAATGCTGAGTTCTTCCTTCCCCAGCCTGGGAGCTCCAGAGATTCTATTTACATTTATTTGTGATACTTTTCTCCAAAGTGGCTCACAACATTATTCTGCTTACAATTATTTACCCATTTATACAGCTGGGTCATTTTACCAGAGCATTTTAGGGTAAGTACATTGCTCAAGGGTACCGCAGCTGCGGGTGGGATTCGAACCCATAACCTTTGGGTCTGAAGGTAGCAGCTCTAACCACCACCTGAGATATTTCTCACACCAGCAGAAGAAGTAGAGAAAATCAAACAGCTTCAATTACAATCAAAGCTGGATTTTATGACTGAAAAAGAGGACTTCAGACACTCACTTCTGATTGGACAGAAACAACAATGCAGTAACCCAGAAACACGGTATTACCGTTGCACCGGACGCGGTGCTCTCTCTATCGGACACTATGTAGCACTCCCTGCTGGACAAAGTGGGCTCCACAGCCGTAGCAGGTCGACGTCAGCAGCCCACCCCCAGCAGCCACCGAGGGACCTCTGAACCACGAGACTAGAGAAAGAAGTTCCCGGAGCTCTTCAAGCATTTATTTATATAGCTCAGACAGTTCTCCGAAGCGGTGTACAAAGCTGAGCTGCTTAAAATAATTTAACCATTCATACATCAGGGTGTTTTCGCCGCATCAGCTGAGGATATGTACCTCGATCCGGGGTACGACAGCAGGGGGTGGGGTTCAAAGCCGGGTCCTCTGAGTGCGGCACGGTGTTTTTAAGCACTACGCCACCTGCTGCCCCCCGCAGGGCAACGCTCTCTCACAGCCACATGGAGCATTTATCAGCACAGATTCTCCTTCCTACCCAGTTGTACCCAAAATACTTCCTGGTTTGAGAGACTTCCCTTTGGGGCCTTTGACACCATTTCCCTGGGTTTCCATGGCAACAGAAGCACACCACAGGCAGGGGGCAGCAGGAACTGCATGGCTTTCCAGCTGCTTGTGGCTCAGAACAAGCAGCACTGATGAATGAAGCATCCCTGGTGATATGGATTACATAACGTTCGTTATCTTTCGGGTGCAGGTGGACAGACAGACACACACA
This sequence comes from Scleropages formosus, assembly GCF_900964775.1. Classification (NCBI taxonomy): domain Eukaryota; kingdom Metazoa; phylum Chordata; class Actinopteri; order Osteoglossiformes; family Osteoglossidae; genus Scleropages; species Scleropages formosus. Next base: position 1,308,113 of record NC_041809.1, read on the forward strand.
CACACACACACACACACACACACGCCGTTCCACAGCACCAATCTGTGGTTATTAGAAAAGAGCTCAGCCATAAAGTCCCCTCCACACAGAGCTCGACATTTATTTTTAGTGTCTGGTCGTCCACAGGAACGATGTCGTCCAGGTGCATTTCGCATTTCATCAGCACTCTCATCAAATTTTGCATCTCTCCAGTTATGGAAAATATCCAGAAGACAAAAATAAGTAAACACTGTTGTAAAGTGTAGATGAAACAAGGGAATTAGGGCATCGCATGAAAGGAGGTATGTTTGCAAGAAGAATCCAACATAAAGAAACTGGGAAAAGCAACAAAATATGGGGCAATTTTGCTTTATTTCTGACAAATCTGGGTTGTTTCGGAAGTGATTCTGAAATGAAAATGCACAATTAGGCGACACAATGAGTGATGTCACAGTTTCTTTACCATCATGGTGGCTCTTTTGGGTGCAATTTTACCTTCGTTCACCGTGTACCGTGAACCAGACAGGTATGAGACCCATCTCACTGTCCAGCCGTGAACGCTGAGCCACTTTCCCTGTCCGCACTGTGCCGTTAATGTGGAGCCCTGCCGTATTGCGGTTCGGGTAAATCTCTCATCGCTCGTGAGGGACAGGAGGGACTGTCAGAGATCTGCTCCAGACAAACCCAGGAGACCCCAACCGGGTAACACCACTTCGGTCAGGTAACATTCACCTGACTGGCGCTGATATCCGTGATCTTTTCACTCGCACACGGGCTGGGACTGGTCCTCACGGTCCGCCCCCCCACCGTCCCGTGTCTTCCTCCCCCTCAAAGGGCTTCAGCGCGCTGCTAATGGCTTTGCGGGGAACTGAGTGGCCCGTGTTAGTGCGTTAGCGTGTCGGCCCCCACGCCATTAAAGCGAAAGCTGAGTGATGCAGGCAGCCCATAATTACCCTCCTAAATGCAGGCACTCAAAAATAATCAAATCCACGCAGGGCTTTAATAGCTGGACTGTGTCTGGACTGCTCCACGGTTACCCCCCGAGGACGGAGAGGCGGCTTGTTTCAAGAAACCGCCTAGAACGGCAAGCGCTCTGATCCTCCGTGCAGAGTTTGGCCACCGGTACGAGAACACGGTACAGCGCAGCATCCGTCTGCGCAGACGCAGGCACCCGCCGAACCCTGTTGCGATTCTAAAGCGTACCACCCACTTTGCCGGAGGGAACCGCGCGCTGGGTGGGCCATGGCGCACGCAGTCGGCGACGGTGTTACCCTGGTGCACGGCAACGTTACTCACATCCTTCCAGTGTGTGTATAAGTGTGTATGGAACACCCCCGCCCCTCAGTGCACTGCGCCCCCTCCCTCGAGGGAAACCCCTAGCAACGAGGAGAGCCAGCGAACGGACTGGGCTATTCTGGGCCGCGAGCGCCTGCAGACTCGAGGACCGGGCTGTTTACTGTGCTTCTCTGATGCTGCTAGACAAGGAGAGGAACAGCGGGGACCAGAAATAATAATTTATGTAATATATTTATGTACTTTGATTTAACTGTGGGCCAGTAGGTATGATAGCAGTTAGAGCCGTCGCCGTGAACTGGAAGGACCCAGCTTTGAATCCCACCTCCCTTGATCACGGCACTTACCCTGAATCGATTCAGTAAAGATTACCCAGCTGTATGCATGGGTAAATCAGTATAAGTACATTAACACTGTAAGTTCTCTCTGGCGAAAAGCACCATCTAAACGAGATGAAAAATACATTTATAATTATTCATGCAACAAAGCCATATAAATAAAAAATTAATAAATAAATTTAAAACAGGAAGCAAGAGAAAATTCCTCTCAAGCTTCAGGTATCATTTTTCAGGGATGTTCATCCAACAACCACACATGCACGCACACGCACACACACGCACACACACCGTGCCAGATTACCCTGCCGCACCAGCAAACCACCCATCACACTGGGGGCTGCTGGGAAACAGCAGTAACACTGACAGCAACAAATATCAGCCTGCTGTTCCTGTGTGTGTGTGTGTGTGTGTGTGTGTGTGTGTGTACTTGCTAGCCCAGCGACTGCGCTGTAGAAGCGACGCACAGGCAAGGGAATGCTTCTAACACTTTCTTAACACGTCTAATCAAGCAGCATAATTAAAATATGAAAATACGAAGCGACGCTCTGGACGAGACGAGGATGAGCGTGGTGATGAGCATCTGTACGACAGGAAGGCCAAAATCGGATCGGTACAACTATTGCCTTCCAGTGCGGCGCTTCACAGAGAGTCTCGCACCCACTCGCGGGTCTTTGTTCTACAGCAGGGGCTCTTAATGTGGGGTCCCTCATTGGGCTTCGGGGGGGTCTGTTACCGTCTATGACATCATTCCATATGGAGATAACCAAGTGTCAGTGCAATATTTCCTCTGAATTTCTTTACATTTATTTCTTCAGTTGATGCATTTCTCCAGGACGATTTACATTGTTATTTACCCATTACCCATTTACCCGACTGGGTCCTTTTCACTGCATCAATTTGGGGTAAGTATGTTGATCAAGGGTACGACAGCAAGAGGTTGGATTTGAACCCGGGACCTTCGGAGACAAGAAGCTTTGGTCTCCTCAGCCCCTCTCGACTGCACCTGCACACTATGTGGTCTCAGGAAGCCAGTGGCGAGGCCCCCTCTCGTTGCGGTGGGCGGGGGGCAACAGACCAATTAAAAGGGAACTTTGGGGCTAGAAACTGTCGACCTCTCCAAGGTGGGCAGGACTGTACCGGGTAGGGGGGGGGGGGGGGGGATGGGTGTGAGGACAGGACACACGGGACTAATCTGGAGCGGCCCTGCTTACGGATTAGGCATTTACCAGGCTCTCACCATGGTGTTAGGCAGCTGTCTTGAGCAAGTGCTAATTGACCAGCCAGCATGGTACCGGACAGCATCATTAGTGAATGACAAAGGGCCCGATCCCTGTGATGCACTGCACTCTAGTGAACTGTTTACACTGTTTACACTGTTTACACTGTTTACATTCCTCTGCACCACGGAGAAAGTGGTTTACAAAGCCCAGGATACTCACAGTGCGAGCACATTTCCAAAGGGTAACTTGCTTCATTTCCCTGCAGAGGAGAGAGAAGAGAAAAAGGATCAGAATTGACTTCTCATATTCAGGCTGATAAACAAAGGAGTCACGTGCCGAATGCATTTTACCACACGCACTGTGACTCTGATGGTAAACATGGCCCCGGGAGGCAATTGCGGTCTGGTTGACCATTGCGTGTGAAGGGATGAGTCGGCAGCCATGACGTGGACGGCAGGACAAATGGGGACGCTGAATTCGGCAGGCCAGGGGTCCGCCTGGGCCTCCGGAGACACAAGAGATCAGAACGGAGATCCGGGTCTTGGATCGAACCAAAGGCCAACGAGAACGAAGGAGGACGCTTCTGAGTTTCGCTTGGAATTAATTATGCAGGAAAAAGAAGGGACGCAGAGGGAGAAGAAGCGAAACAGGAGGCCCCGATACTTCCATCAGCGGAAATATAGGCCAGCCGTCCCGGGACCGATGGGGCTCAGATCACATGGCTCCCCACGCTGAGAGTGACACCCAAAGCAGCAGGACGCCAGATAAAAGAGGTGACCTATAGGGGGAGCTACGTCACACGGCACACAGCTATCCTTAGCGGGAACAAGAGGACGAGAGCGGAAGCCGTCGATCTGTAAGACTAATCAAGAACTGCCCCCCCCCCAGTCCCATTGAGACACATCTCATCTGGTGTTTCTGGTGGAAAGACCAAAACCAGCGAGACCAGCCAAAAGCAGTCAAAAGTTTGAGTACGCGTCGGGCACCTGAGCAACACCTGTGTGAGATGAACTCTAGAGAAGAGTGAAGGCAAAGCAGCCCTCGAGTGCCTCACATCTCTGGGAACGGATGCAGAAGAGCTACGAAGACACGAGGGCTCGTTTCCCGCTCAGACTTGTTGAGACAAACTAGCGTCCAGCAGGAGGACTCAAATGGTCAACCGGCACTGTACATACAATGGTGTAGCAGCACCACCGCAAAGGGACGGCCCGTGATTAGCATCCCGCAGGAGTGCCTGGGGCACACGTCTTGTCCTCTGACATGGAGTGTACCCACATTGGTGACCTCAGGCCATGCAGCAGAAGCCCAGGAGCCCAGATTTTCTCTCACTGCTTTGCAGACAATTTACACTGCCACGCCAAGTCTCAATTAGCACGCAGCGCTTAGTTTACGATGAGGACACAGTGCAATGAGATACAGCCAGTGGAATGCGCAGTGCCAGTACCGCACTCATGGAAACCCCCGGACAAGTCCTATGGCTCAGCCAAATGCCCCCACTTCACAAAGGACGTGCCTTCTTTGGTATACCACAACATTTGAAACATGGTAAAACAACTTAGCGCTGCCTGCTTTCCATAAAGAGATACAACGGCTCTCCAGGGGTTGTCGTTGCTCTCGGCCAGCCCAGACCTGAACGCCCAGACATACGAACCGACCCTCCTGGCAGGTGTTCCTATGACTGAATGTTACTTTTCCAGCCAAACCTCTTTATGTGCACATTCAGACTGTTGTGAGTCAACCACAGCCCAGAAGATGAGCCTTTCAAGAACCACGAAACAGCAGGAAAATCCACACGGAACTGAAGAACGTTGGGCAGTCGACCACCTCAAAACAACATGTCCCTGAACTGTCCGTGAACAGTGGACCAAGGACTCTGAGAGCTCACGTTGAAGGCCGTTCGCTCTTCAACACCAAGAACCGGAGTCATGGTAAGAAGGGAAGGTGCAGATGAAACCACTGGGAAGCACCAACTGTTTGGCCAGTCAGAAGACCCCAAATTGCTAGGTTTCCAGCCTCCATCTTTGGGGGTGTAGAGCTCAGCCAGCAGACTGATAGCACACAGCACTCAAATGTGCTGAAATACTAAACCGGAATGATCCACTCCTTGAGACAACACAATGCTAAAAATACTGTGTTCTGCAGAGCCACAGACCGCTCTACCAAGCGCTCCCAGGATGCAGCAGGGCATCCGGGCACCAACTCCGGTGTCTGTAAGGGACGGAGAGAAAAGACGAAAAGGCTTGTGATGCATTATGTTCTCAGCTGAGAACTCCATGAGAGACCAAGTGGTGGAGTAGACGTAGGGTTCAGAGAACCCTTCGGTCATGATTTGCTGCTCCTGGGAGTATCTGGAGGACACTTTCACCCACAGCAATTTCATGCTGCTCCCACACTTCTGGACCCACACGCAGGAAATCACCTTGAAATCACGGTAGGTATCTTCATCGGTGATGCAACAACAATTCAGCTCCCACACCCTAATTCTACGGCCAGCGATAAAGACTGTACAGATTGCTGTCTCTGAAGGTCAAGATTTCATCGTGACCAGGCCAATCCTTGCGTTGACAAACGGGATTGCGGGTAGGGGGGCACCCGTGTCGTGCACCTCGGCAGAGAGTTGGAGCTGCCAGTCGATCAGGACTAACCCCGCTGATCCGGTTCAAAGATCTCAGGGACGAAACACAAACACACACTTAATTCAGATTACAGCCCAACCGTCACACACTGCAGGTGGCTGCGGGGCACAGCTTGTTTCTCTATGAATCACACGCCGGTGTGAGTGACCCAACCATGAGAAGTGCGCCTTTACGGCGACATTCGGGGGTTTGCGGTCAACGGTCAATCATCTCGCTTTATTTTAGCAAAAGAGGATTCGCATAATAACAGATATTTGGAGTGTGGTGTTAGTTTAATTTTAAGCGCAGTAATAATGAGAAAGAGGCCGGAGCGAGTCGAGAGATGCAGCGAACGGCGGCTCCGTCTGCGCAGCGATGCCGGCCTGGCAGCAGCGCACACACTGCTTGGCTCATACGCTGAAAAGGATCTGGCAAAAGAAGATTCTAGAATGAAAACCAATTCTGGGGAGGGCACTAAGCGACAGAGCTCGAAGGCGCTCGATCGAAAAAAGCGAGTGCGTTCCCTGCCAGGGTGAGCGGGCAGCGGGAGTCCATTGTCATGTCTCCTTCACAGAGTGACTGGGGCTTTTGAGCCCACAAACTCTTACAGGACAAAACAGTCTGATGTTGAGAAGTATCTTAAGGTCAGTGGAGACGGGGGAGCAGCTCGGGAGCAGCCCTGCACACCTTGACTTGTGAATGCCGTTGTTTCTCTCTCTGTTGCCTCATTTCTGCACGGTGGCGCAGCGGGTAGCAAAGGTGAGATGAATGCAACATGGAGTGGGATCCATCCCCACTTTGGGAGTTTCTTCGGGGTGCTCAGGTTTCCTCCCACATTGTACAGAGATCCGTTTCGGGTGAACTGATGACTCTAAGTTGCCTATACCGTGTGTGTGTGTGTGTGTGTGTGTGTGTGTGTGTGTGTGTGTGTGTGTGTGTGTGTGGGTCGCGTTGCTCAGCTGTACAGATGTGACTAGATGCACATTTCTTCCCACCTCACGTGGGAACAGCAACAGACAAGCATTACAATGACAAGGACTTACTAAACGTTACGTTTTTGAGGGAAAACCCACAACCAACATGCCAGGGACGGTCGAGTTGCTAGTCCGACACCAGGCCCCGAGATTATAAATTAAGGCAAAGGGGATTGAGGGTTTAGGATTACCGCGTTACTAAGTAAGGTCAAGTCAGCAACAGCCAAGCAGGAGCGCAAACAACGGCAGCCTGTCAGTGGCTCCTGTGACACAGCAACACGTCTCGGCGGGACGTCTCTCCTGCGACCGGGTGCTACGGCGGCTTTTCCGACCGATGGCCGAGCGGCACGAAAGGTGAGAGAGAAAGCAGCCGTCAAACATGGGTCACGTGGACATTCCTGGGAGCCGACGTAACACAAGGCCAGATATAAGGGGCCGAGCGCAGGTTGGGCTGGGGGGCCGGGGGGCCGGGGGGCCGGGAGGAGCGGAGCGCTCCGCCAAGCTGGTGAATAATTCATCTCTCATCCACAATCAATTAGACTCCTTTGAATAAAACATGCCTTGTGTGATGGAGGGTCTGGAGCCAGGCTGAGCAGCTACTCGTTCTTGCCTTTAGCGGAGAAAGCTGTCGCTGGGCAGAGCTACAAGAGCGGTGCGTGTGCGTGCGTGCGTGTGTGCGTGTCTGTGTGTGTGTAAGGGGCACCATCCATGATGGAGAGCAAAGGAAGGAGAGAACCATCCTCGGACCAGGGACTGCTTCTTTTTTAACTTGCGGGGACGACAGCTTTCGAGATGATGTGCCATGTTCCTTCCTCCCTGCTGCCAAGGCCTGAGGAGATGAGCTGTTCACGCTGGAGCTGCTCCATCTTTGCCCCACAGCTCCACCAGCACGTCCCGCACCCCGATCGAGTGCCGATTCGGGCGAAATAAAGGCCCCCGACGCGCAACCTTGGTTGGACACGGAAACTGTGACGCCAGCTTTCAAGGTTTCTCCGTATCGCAGCGCGACACATGCGGCAGCTGGAACGTTCTCACGTTTTGTGCGTGTGTGCGCGTGTGTGCGCGCAAGGATCCCTGACACTTACTGGGTATGTCATTAACTCCAAGCTGCAGGTGTTTTCTCAGCATCTGAGCCCAGATCCTTCGAGCCTTGAGTGTTTTAAAGGCTGAACGTGGAACTGATCCTTCTGTTGGACCCGCTTCCTTTCTGGGAGCTTTTAAAACAACTCCATGGATACACCGTCGAGTTTTACAAGGAGACACGAGCAGCCTCCTCGGCAAGGTCTCAGGTCCCATCGAGTGTTTCCCCTCTGCGCGGCGGGATCTTTCCGCAGCCCCTGGAAAGGGAGGCGCTGCGCCGTCGGCCCCGGGTTCGCAGCACCACGCGTGAAGCGCTCGTTCAATTATCTCGGCACACGCACCAGCTTCTTCCCGCGCGAGGTCAGGAAAAGACTGCGCCACCTCGTCGCTTTCGCATCGCCGCCGCTTCCTGCTGAACCCTCCTGTCGCTTCATATTTCACGAGGAGGGACTAATTATATGAGGAGATTTCTGCTGTTTCGTCCACCGCGCAAGAAATGCTGCTTTGCGGTAATTAACGCTACCAGCAAAGGCAGGAGAACGAGTGGAAACAAAACCCACCGGTGACACTGACCCCCCACCGCCCTGCTATACACACTGTTTCATCTGTAGCAGCTGGAGCGAAACGGAAGGAAACGGTGAGAGAAGATCCTCACCGGCATTGTCATAAGCGCTCCTTTCGCTGCTGAGGATGCTGGGTACTTGTACCATCCTTGCACCACACGGGGGAGGGGTTGGTGGGTAGTCGTCCCCCAAAAGACTCGTAAGATATGTCAGTGGGATTATGTCACTCCTACTATATTTGTATATTAAAAGCGCATCACCCTGAAGAGATGTATGGAGTGAGTCAGCTGCACATCAGCAACTTACGGTGAGAAATGAGCTGTGGGTTTGACTGTGCCGTACCCCCCCATCCCATAGCCTGGCAAGCGTACGGTCCCAGAGCTCTGGCAGGAGGCCTCCCGTGATCCAGAGGAGGCCGCGCGAGGATCCGGCATACGCGCACGCGGTTCAGCGACGGCGGGCCTCCCCCCACCCAGCCTGGATCGACTCCTGGGTCGACGGCCTCCAAATTTTCGTTCCCGAAACTCGCGTCGGCAGCGAACCGGCACGTTTTTCGGGGCGCTTCCTCCCTCGGCCGTTGGGTTCCGCGCATGTGCCGCAGGGCAGGACGCGTCCCGCCACGTCACGTTCCGGCGTCTCCCGAGATCCGCTCTACATCTAGAAAGTTCTGCGAGCGGTGGGCGCGACTGCGGAGCAGAGTAGGCGCAAGTTGCACAATTAAAGTGCTTCATGAGATCAGTGCTGGTTCCACTCACTGAAAAAGCACAATAAACACCCTGCATTAAAAAATAAAAAACCCTCATGCACTTTAGCGCAGCTGCCTTACACTCCAAAACAAAAACAAATTCCATTTCGGCAGTGAGCCGCGACTTCAATAATATTAGAGGAGCCCTTGAATGCCAAAATGCGGGTTCGAAGCGGATTATAAACACACAAATATTACAATAATAATTAGAATCTCAGCAGGCTAAATATCCAAACTAATCCTCTTACCTGTTTGCGCCATTTTATTTCACCCGCACATCCAAGAGTCCCTCATCACGAACCTCCTTCTCCATGGAGATGAGGGAGCGAAACATCCGAGCAGCAGCCCCCCGCAGCAGCCCCCCGCAGCCCCCACACCCGCGCACCCCCGTTTCCCCGTTCTGGTTTTTGCGGAACAAACTGGAGACGGGTACACCGCAAGGATTCTGGGTAATGCGGATGTTTGCAGGACTGATGACATGTTCATGTTTCACAATAAATAGGGAATTCGAGAGGTTACAATAGTTATGCAGCCATAAAAATGTGTTTTCCTGCCCCTCAACTGGCGCCGCAAACTGAATAAACAGCAGGGTTCGTGCTCACACATACGTGAACGAGGGAACATGGCGTGTTCATGGGAGTGCGTGCGTGTGTGTGTGTGCGCGCCGCGATTCAGTAAAAACCGGGTTTTCACACCGTGATGCACAAGCTGGACGGGACTATTCCAGAATGTGCGGCTCCCGACCATCACATACACCCCCCCGGAACGGCAGCACCGCACTCATCACTCACGCATGCTCTTAGCCCGTGGACAGCCAAGAGGACTGCGACTCCCTGGGAAAAGAAACGTATCAAACCTCGCTGTGGGAGAGTCACGCGTGCCTGGCTGGACCTTTACTGTCTTTACACCACTCCTCGCGGTGCTATGAAGCCTTTTCACCTTCTTACCCACTGTCGTCCCATCAGACAGGCTTCTGTGTGCCGGCACCTCCGGTACCCGTGCGAAGTGCACCGCTGTAGGAAACAGAACGAGTCAAACTGCTCTCGGGTTTGCTCCGAGAGGGGCTCGGCCCCCCTTTTCTCCCACGCCAGATAGATACAGGACAGGTTCGTGTCTTCGAAACTGCTCTTCATATTCTGAGCACACAAGGGCGGTGGGGGCAGGCAGCCACCACCAAGTAGGGAAGGACATTATGGGGGGTGAAGTTTAGGAAGCTGGTGGCAGCAATGTTTTGGATGCAGAAACCCCCACTCACCCACCCACCCACACACACACACACACACACACACACACACACACACACACGCACACACACACACACACACTCTTACAGGCAGTGGAAACAGGATGGAGAGGGAGGCTGGACAGCCATAGTGGACACTGAGCAAAGAAAAGCTTATTATTATGATTATTAATGCCATTATTACACTGGACCCCATTTCTTGAGCCCCCACCGGCCCCAGATCCAACACACATGATTCCCTCAGTGTGACAGGAAGCCAAGAACTGCAGGTGGCCTTGGGCCCAAGTGCGGAGAAGGAGGAAAAGACAGAAAAAAGCGCGGGTTCACCTGACGGCCAGGAGCACCTAAAAGGATTCGACACACTGCACAAAAACATAAAAGCACACACTCTTTACAAGCTCCTTCGACGGGAAAGGAACCCCTCGGACAGGCCGTCCTGCAATAGGGGGGCGGAAGTGCCACGCCGCGTCTGCGCGAGGACCTGCTGCATGCGCTCCGGCGTCGCGGGTCCGAGCCCGTTACTCCACACGTACGGTGCATTTACTGGGGGAGGTCTCAGAATATCAAAAAAAAAGAGCAACCCCCCCCCCCCCGCCCAGCTGTACCGCGTTATCCTGTCCAATCGGACCAAACCCTGTTGCCCTGGTCTACACTGACATACTGGCATTTACACGCTGTACGTATTGTTACAGTATACTGTACCGATATAAGAGTATGTCTATCAATACTATTCCTATCCTGTATTGTATCCTAGAGTATCAGTGCTGTATGCTCACTGTATCAATAATGTACAGATATTTGTATCAGTGCTGTATCAATCAATGATTATCAACTGTATCAATAATGATATGATACTGTATCAGTAAGTTACACATTATTATCATGTATGAGGAGGAGTGTACGTTTACCGTATCCTTCCTTGTGTATTACCACAGTACCACACGCACAGGTGTCATATGACCACAGGTCTTACCATGGTGTTGCCGGTCCGCTGGGCGGTGGAACCGCTTCCTGCCGGTGAGTCCGATTGATTCGAGCCGATTCGATCCGATCCGATCCGATCCGACACACACGAGGAGAATCTGGACTGAGGTCCGAACCGCAGTCAGTGCGAGTCGCGCTCTCTTCCTATTATTATTGGAGTCCGACGGACGGATGGAGCGACCCGCACACACTGTCTCTCGTGTGTGTGCGCGCGCGAGCGTGTGTGTGTGTGTGTGTGTGCGTGTGTGTGCGCGCACTCCGAGTGCTGCGTGTATTCCTGTATCTCTGTGTCTCTATTTCTCCCTCCCTCTGTGTGTGTGCGCTGCGTGTGTCCCTGTTTCTGTGTCTCTGACTGTCTCTATTTTCTCCCTCTCTGTCTCCCTGTGTGTGTGTGTGAGAGTGTCTGTTTCTCTCTCCGTTTGTCTCCCCGTTTGTGTGTCTCTCTCTCTCTCTCTCTCTCTCTCTCTCTCTCTCTCTCTCTCTCTCTCTCTCTCTCTCTCTCTCTCCCCACCCCCTCTAACCCAACGACTTCTTCACTGCAGCAGCTCTGGAGGAGCCACAGGGAGGAGAAGAAGAGAGGAGGAGCGGAGGAGGTGCTGTTGGTGTAGGGAGGAGGGGGGAGGTGCGACGGTACCCAACATCCGGGAACCATCTTCTTTCTCTTTTTTTCACCTCAGTCGTGCCTCATTTACGCCGAGCGCAATCCGCAAGAGGTGCTTCCCAAAGCCGGAGCTCCACCGGCAGCTTTTACTTTGCCCTCATCGGCCCTGGAGGCGAAGCACTCGAGAAGCACACAAAGTACTCTATTTACCGGTATCCGGCACTTGCCAAATGCCCCTCTTAAGAGATAAACAAAGTGACGTGTTGTGCGTGTGCGGAATCTGCGTGGACCAGACACCACGTGAACTTTGTGCAGCGTATCTTCAGGTGTGGCCTTGTTACTGCGAAACTGGGGCAGCGCGTCACGCTTTGGACTTCCAAGTGTTTGCTCTGAAACACAGAGGTGGAGCACATGCGATATTCTTCATTATTACTTTTGGGATTCGAACCCTGCCCCGGCGGACCGGCTTCAGTGCCCCACGGTCAGGAGTCTTGCCAAATCGGTCAAAAGCGATTGGCTGGAGTCTGGAGACAGTAGAGTCCCATCAAATCTCCTTGTGTCGTGTTGCCGGATGTTTCCGGACTCAGCTCCGGGGATACCGAACCCATCCCTAGAACCGGGACGGGTACTGATGGAGACACCTGTAGGGGAAGGTTGCTCATGGAAAACACAGCTCCAGCACAGCGGAGACGGCGAGCGAACTCGGTACCAGGGTAACCTTAAGTTAAAGGTCGACGATGGGCACTGTAGGTGTGTCTTTTCGCCCGGAACACCAAGTTCTCCACGCTCGGGTGAAGAGGAACGCTGTGCTGCCAAACAGTCGCCATCTGGTGAGGTGAAGAATAGCGGTAGGCAACTAGAGAGACCAACGGAGAGACCGGGGAGATCCAAGAGCGTAGGTAGGGGTTCCTGCGAGAACCTGGTCGAGACCCTCGTTCATGAGGAGCTGAGCTTTCACTTTAGGAAGAGTTTCTTGTGTGTCTCAAGGGAAGCCGGGACATGGAGTGTGAACGTTTGAGACTCCTGCTGAGGAAGTTCTTGCGAGGAGCTGCAGGTGAGCTGTGGTCAGTGCAGCAATAACCTGCTCTCCAGCTGAACCAATCTGGTCACGTTTACGAAGGAAACCTAGCTGCCTTTACTAGATCACAACTCTAGATTTGGTAGAAGAGTCGGGAGTGCTGACCTTCACCCTAGACACCCTCTGAACCCTGTTCTCCAATGTCACAAACAGAAGGGAGGCAAGCCTTTGACAGAGCCCAAAACAACTGGAGTTAGGGTTAGCGCTTGGTTTAACCCTTACTTTCCCACATCGTGACAGGGATCATACCCCATGACATGGTGTGGAGCTCAGCACTCAAGGAGTCCCTGGGAGCGGAATCCCTGCTCCTCTACAACAAGAGGGGACAGTTAAGGCTGTTGGGCATCTGGTCAGAACACCAAGTGGGCACTTCCTGCCGGGGGTCTAAGGCACACAGCGCTAGGGGGCGACCCGCCTCGGACCCAGGACACGCTGCAGACATTATATCGGTGGGGTGGCTTGGGAAAGCGTGGCGATACCCTATAAGGCCTGGGAGCCTCACCAGGATGAGTGGCTTGAAGGCCTCTGAGTGATGATTGTTCTTAAAAGTGATTCATTTAAGCTCTTTTGGAGACTGTCCCCACATGACTCAATTAAAAGAATCATTTGAGCCCATCTGCATCGCGCACGCGCACACACACACACACACACACACACACACACACATTGTGATCATTTCCATACCGTTACCACGGTGCTGAGGACATGGCGCACTTCCCTTCATCCCTTCAGCAGAGTGAACAAGGTTATCGAGCGGAGCACGTAGAGCCCCGTTCCCACAATGCACCACTCCAGGAGGCCTACTTCTGCAGATTGTGTGGAGCACAAGAAGCGTAAGCTTGACTTTTGAAGGTGTGCTGCGTGCGCAGAGCAGGCGGGCGCTCTGCGCACTTTCATTTATAGCGCTCCGGAGGCGACGGCCCCAGCGCTGCGCTCTATTCCCCCGATGAGCTCAAAATGTTTCTAGGCCAGCTGTGTAACGCAGGGCATGAAGCACAATGTCAGACTCATCAGTGGGAGGGGAGGAGCAGTTACCCACAATTCCACTGTACTTTGTCTCTTTATTGACTGACACCCTTCTCCGCACGAAGCGCCCTGCTCTGCGACACAGTTTCATCCGTCTTGCCAACGAGAAGAGGGGACTGGTGTCCCGTCCCGGGTGTGCCCTGCCTCCTGCTCTATGCTCCTGGGATAGGGTGTGGACCACCGCGACCCTCCGCTGGACAACCAGCTGTGGGTAAAGTGTTGACGGATAAAAGAAAGACGCTTCATATCACAGGGAAATGTGAAGAGAGCAGGGCGGCTAAGTCCTTCACCGCGGTACACAGGAATCGTTCCAGGCACCTGTAGCTACTGCATGACTTTCCCGCAGTAACTCCGGGCTTAGGTTTGAATGCGGAAGACAAACGTTAGTGGCCGGAGCAGCTGCCCTTTCGGAGAGAGCGGAGTAGCTCTAAAGCACGGCGCAGAGGGCTCCATCAAACGCCCGGGACTCCAAGCGACGCCCTCCAGGAGCCCACCTGATATCAGAGGTGCTGCGACCTTTCCTGACCTCCTGAATAAAGCATGTAAGCGCCAGGGCTGTCGATACAGTCTACTGCTAACCCTTTATAGCACAAGATCAGTCTGACTTAAAGGGGTGTGCAGCATGTGTGTGAGAAAACACACACACACACACACACACACACACACACACACACACACACACAAGCTTACCTGTGTTGTGTGACTCTCAAGTCTGCTGGCATGTGGAAAATCCTTCTTGTTCCATACTAAGAAAACAGTTTTGTGGTATTTTAGCAACAGGCACCTGGTTTTTTTTTTAATAAGCTATAATTTCAGATAAATAGAACTCACACGCACACACACACACACACACACACACACACACTATCTGAAACCACTTGTCCCAAGCGGGGTCGCGGCAAGCCAGAGCCTAACCCAGTGGTACAGGGCGCATGACTGGAGGAGGAGGGGACACACCCAGGACGGGACACCAGTCTGTTGAAAGGCACCCCAAGCAGGACTCGAACCCCAGACCCGCCAGAGAGCGGGACCCAGCCGAGCCCGCCGCGCCACCACACACCCCCGTAAATAAAACTGAAATCACTATAAGAATTGGTTTCCACTGTAAAACATGGTGCACTTACAGTAGGAGTGGGATGGTACCCACACTGATACGTGCTTTTGAAATAATGATAAAGATTGAAATGACAATATTTCAGATTATGGTATGGAATCAATTATGTGAAGGACATGAAAGGATATTTCAATATTACATAATACTTCTTCTACAGACCTGTTTCTTATGTATGTTCCTCCTGGACCATTAGCTCTCTAGGTGCTGAGATACTGTGTTTTACACTGTGTAGCACTGAACCATGAAAATGGCTCCACCTACAGGTCACAGAAGGTAAAGTTCATTTAAATAAAGTGCAGTAACTGAACTTTTATTTATTTAGGCTATTTATTGGACTGTTATTTATGTAAACATTACCATTGTAAATGCATAATTTTTATCTTAAGTTTTAATATTCACCCACTCACTCACCACCCAAAGCAGTGTGTCCTGGTCAGGATCGCAGTGGTCCAGAGTCATCTGTGGAAGCAACAGGCACAAGGCAGAAGGGGTACGCTAGTCCATCACAGGATTGGCGCACACACACACACACACACACACACACACACTCGGAGCAATTTAGGGTTCCCAGTTCACGTGAACTGCATGTCTTCGGACTGTGGGAGGAAACCAGAGCATCTGGAGGGAACCCACACACTCATGGGACGAACACGCAAACTCCAAAATGAACTGGATTCAAACCTGTACCCAAACAGCCCAGGCACTGAGAGGCAGCAGTGCTACCCGCTGCACCATCATGCCACCCCGATATCTAACATCACAATATGGAAATGAGACAAAGTTCGCAATAGTAGCAGTGTCATATAATCCACATGGACTGAAGTGTAGCTTGTATTTGCCTATATATGTGAGGAAAAGACTATTAGACACAAAGTGTGTATATATTTGCCTGATTTATTGCATCACATTGTTCCGAACTGTTCTTCTTCCAGCATTAACACATCTTCGAGAATGTTTGCAAAACACTGAGAAAACTTCAATAAGCACATATGATATTAATAGTTACAGAAAAAAACACACACCTAACTTTTGCAATAAAGTACATATTCCATTGTCAAATATTCACTTTTCCACTGATTGCTGGGAAGAATTCACAAGGGGGGGGAGGGTGACATTGAGTAGCTACAGGTGCAGGAGCGCCACCCTGCAGCCGCAGTGCATCGTAACCGAACAGAGCGCTCCTCGAGACGCCGCGAGTTTCACACTCTCTCTGCTGCTGTTTACTCAGCTCGTGCTGCTTCGAGCACGGAAAGAGAAGAAATGATCGGACACAGGATGCGGAACACAGACGGCGCTACGCAGAAGAGGAGGAACTAAAGCACAGTGTCCACTCACACAAAAAAATCGACTGAAACACGTCACCGGCTGGCTGTCCGGGAGCACCGGTCCCCTGCGGGGAGGAGGGAGGGAGCGCAGGTGGCCTTGGTTCCGCTTCCGTGCCCCCGGTAAGGCTCCACGCTGGCTTTGCTGGCGAGTCCTTGGGTGGGGTGGGGTGGGGGGGGAGGTCCAGGGTTTCGTTTCCGGGTGCGGCCCTCACCCCCCTCCCTCATACAAACATCTCCTTGTTGATCCACATGAGGCTCCGCGTCTCGTTGGGCTTGCACTCGTAGTCGATGCTGGCAAAGCTGTTGCCCCACTGGCAGTGGTCCCGCTTGTGGTAGTTGTAGTACTTCACCTGCCACACGGTCTCAAAGAGGCCCGCCTCTGTGAACTGAGGAGTCAATCAGCACGAGACGGAGAGAGGCCTGGTCAGAGCGCGGCGCCCGTGGAAATCCTGCGCACCGCTCCCTCGAGTGTGTTCGCCGAGAAAACGGCAGCGCGGCAACAATTAAAAGCGCAGCCCTTCATCGGGTGCTTCAGATGATGTGGCGACACGGTCAAAAGAGCACAGTGAAGCAAAGTACAGATATTTTTTGTGCCGGGCAACATTTTGGAAGCTAGCACCCACTGCGTTTGTATGTACGTGCGTCCGGAAACTAAACGCTTTTTCTGGTTACACACGTCCGTTCGCCACAACGGGTTCCAAGGAAACACTTGTTGTTGTCCCCTCTACTGAAAGACGTCTCGCTCGTGTCGTTTACTGATGGATCCTCTACAGTCGATCAGTATTGTGCAGGAGTAACATAATAAATGCTAATGATACCTGTACTAGGATATAAAATATAAAAATGGACTTACCACAGAAACTCTGGTTCCTCTGAGGATCCAGTGTGATGAAAATGATGGAGGGATCGCTGGATGGAATGTAACTGAAGGATTACTGCTATCCGTCCGTCCGTGTGAACCGCTCGTCCCGGACGGGGCACGGGGAACCGGAGCCTAACCCGGCACACAGGGCGTAAGGCCGGAGGGGGAGGGGACACACCCAGGACGGGACGCCGGTCCGTCACAAGGCACCCCAAGCGGGCCTCGAAATACCAGACCCCACCGAAGAGCAGGATCCGGACCGACCCACCGTGCCACCGCACCCCCATGATTACTGCAATAAGTCAATGAATTTACCATGGTAGTAGTGGAATGAACACACACACACAGACCTCACACAACAAGGTTCGTTTGTTTCTGGAAATCACCTTCATGCAAATTTCATTTCTGTCCAGGGTCAGCTTACCATTATTCTTCAGTGAGAAAAATACCAGTTCCCAGACACAAAATATGTTGAATTTCATTAATACACCAAAATAAAAGGTATTTCCATGCATGACAATGATATCACCAGCATATTGTATAGTATTTGCAATAAAACTTATTTCTAAGGGGTGGCGCGGTGCTGCAGCAGGCTTGGCCGGGTCCCGCCCTCTGGTGGGTCTGGGGTTCGAGTCCCTGTGTTGCTGGGTTAGGCTCCAGCTTGCCGTGACCCCCCTCGGAACGAACGGTTTCAGCCAGTGTGTGTGTGTGTGAGTGAGTTGTTTCTAAGTTATAATTTGTCATATTCAGGGTATTCAGAATTATAACTACCTTTGGGGGACCCCCTCAGACTACAAGTGGTTTTTTTTTTTTTTTGGTGGAGGGGAGTCTTTTAAATTTTAGCAAATTGCCTCTCAAATTCTTCTCGGATCCGCCCCACTCCAAAATGAATTTTTCAAAGTTGGAATGTCTGCACAAACTTCTTTTATCCCAAATGGGAGGGGGGACCGAGCAATATTGTCTGCTAGAATTTTGCGTTACAATGAGCCCTTCAGTGCTACAGTTGATTGAACTCATTCACAGCTGATGTAACAGCTGAGTTTGCTGCACCTGATCTCACTCTGTGTGTGTCTGTGTGTGTGTCTGTGTGTGTGTGTGTGTATGTGTGTGTGTGTGGGGAGGGCGGGGGCTTTTCCCAAGGGGAGAGCTTGTCAATAATTTGGTCAATAACTTTATCCTGGAGCCACAGAAGGTGGGGGGGGGGGGGGGGGGGGGTAGCAAACTTCCACCAGGACCCTCGCACTCTGCCCTGATGGATGGTGAACACACACACGTAGCGTCCCTAATTCCGGAACACACAGTCACGTGAATGAGAAGTGCTGTGAAATGGATAGAAAACTGGGCGGTGGGAAGAGTTCTGTGTTGACAGAATGAGCTCCATCTGTCGTATTAATAACACACCGCAGTGCAGCACGTGACCGTACCCATGGATGGAGGAGAAACCAAACCCTGGTAGTAAAAGAGCTCCCCCCCCAACTTTGCCCAAGTCCGTTTCTGGACAACAGGCCCCCTGAGAGGTTTTTACCTGGATGTTGACCTGGACGGGCTGCCTCTCTCCGCTCTTGGTGTGTGTCACGCCCTCAGTGTCGTAGACCCCAGTGTAGACCACCGACTGGGGGTCTTTGGATTGCTGCTCCAAGGGGAAGGTCACCCCCCCTATGCTCATAGTGCTGTGAAGTGTAATAAACACACACAGAGCCACACTCGCGTTTGCCAGCGCACACCTCCACTTCCACAAAGGGTTTAAAATAGATTAAAATGTTCTTTAAGTAGGAGTCACCTGCCACCAAGGCTAAGTGGATCGGCGGCGCCGCAGCCTGTTCCCTGTTTGTAGCCCATCCGCTTTGAAGACACACCGTCACACACATCGTACAGCGCCGAGTGTCTCCGCCACCCGTTCGGTACATCACATCTCACGCTCGATACACTGTATTTCACACTCGAAACAATGTCTTTAAGACTCGATAAATTGTATTTAACACTCGATACCTTGTATTCAACGGTCGTTACACTGTATTTAACATTCGATAATGTATTTAACGCTCGTTACACTGTAATGTATCCCGCACTGCAAACACGGCGCTCGACTCCCTAAGGCGGAATCACGGGCTGCTGCTTTGAGGGTGTGGGGCACGCGCCCGACCGAGGCCGCGCGCTCTGCCGTGATTTCCCGCGCCGCACCCCCCCCGCCGCCCCACCACCAGCACCACCACCACCACCCAACAGCAGCAGCACCATCGCATCGACTAATCGTGCGCATTTCCGCACCGCATTTCTCACATTTTTCCGAAGCTGTTCGGGATTCCGTCATGTTTTACGCAAAACGCGTCTCCTTCCACAACGTGTGTGTGTGTCTGTGTGTGCGTGCTGGGCGTGGAGATGGAGGGGGGGGGGGGGGTACTGCAGAACACACCTTTTCAAAGAGCAGTGACTGTTTTTTTTTTTTTTTTAAATGAAACATTAAAGAGCCGCTCACGGTCGCACCTTCACACGCACTTTGACCAGCCCGCGGCACGCGATCATTTTCTGCATTATCGATTTCTGCTCATATCACTTTGTTAGTCCAGGGCTGGAGACGCGTGGGAGGCCGCAGACAAGCTGGACACGGTGGACACCCCGACACAGCGGCACAGCTCGAACACACCGAAATAGCGAACCACACACACACACACACACACACACACGCTCCGGCGTCTCGCGACACTTACGTGGCCTCCGCCGCGCCCGGTTTCATGACCACCTCGACGCGGTACTTGGAGCCCGTGAGCAGCTTGATGGTGCGGTTCTGCCCGAAGCGGGACCCGTCCACCTTGAAGAAGACGGGCCCGTTGTTGGGCTGGACCTTGAGGGACACGCTGATCTTGATGAGCTGCGGGACTCCGTCGCCCATGATGATGGTCGCTGTCCAGCACGGCTCCTGGCTGAAGGAGGAGGAGGAGGAGGAGGAGATGGAGGTGGAGATGGAGGGAGGAGGCGCAGGGCGGCAGTCTCGAGCTCGACCACTCTGGCTGTCGGGAGGAGGGATGTTACGACGAACCCCCCCGCGGCAGGAAAACGCTGGGAAACATGGCCGAGGGACGTTCAAAACGCAGTCTCACGTCTCTGTGGTCATAATCCTCCCGTGTGACAAAGAGATAATCCACCCCCCCCCCCACGCAGAGGGATCCTGTAGAACATCAGACCATAGCGTAGTCACAAGAGGCGGGGGCTGCGCATTGCTCCATAGAGTCCACTGTACCGACCGCCCCCATCTCTTCTGCTCCTCCTGTGGTCATTTTTACTCCGGTACTGCCGTGTAGTACTGTAGTATTATGCGTGTACATGTCGAACCTTCCATTCACGTGTCACACTTACGTTACAGCTGCATTTCATCAGCCGGACTGTGTGGCGAGCGCGAATATTAAATATAATTAATATTGCATGATATGTCCCTTGTTGAGGACATTAAGAACGTTGCATAATCAGCGACACTTCAGTTCCAGGAAAACGGCCTTTTGGAGGCGCTGAAGGGATTGAGGTCAAAGGAGGTTTCCACTGTCCGGAGCGCTGGAAGCACACAGGGAATGACCACGCAGGGAATGACCACGCAGGGCATAACGACATTCAAAATCATCCCTTTAATCTGATGTATTTACAAACTGCTGCCTAATTGAGTGGGCACTCTCCAATTACAATTACACAATTACAAGTATGCAGTAACAATAACAATTACTAGTACAATACACATACAGTTACACTCTGCGACGTTCAAATTGTCACCAAGATCATTTGGAAACACGGTACCAGAGTAGGTAGAGCCCTAAGCGGGTTTTCACAGAGCTTCATTTCACAGAGCGGTTCTCGTGTTGTAATAAAATGCCCTTTTCTGCAACGCTTTTTGAAAAAAAAAAAAAAAAAAAATCTAATATTCATTCACGTGAAGAGCAATTTTGTGTTTCAGCTGCGCGATTCATACCCGCGAAAGACGCGCAGCGGCTCGATGTCTTTCCCCCAATGTGCCACCAGGGGGCGGTGCTGCTTCTCTCAGCGGCAGCCCGGGAAAAGTGCGAAGCGATGCAGGGGGTCCCACAGCTTAGAGCGGAGGTGCAGGCCTGTATCGTAGGGTTTGGGGGTTCCGCTTTTGGACCCCGATGTCATGGGTTCGAATCCCACCTCCAGCTGTAGTACCTTCGAACGAGGTCCTTACCCTAAAATTGCTGTGTAAAATTATCCTGTCTCTGTAAATGAGTAAAAATTGTAAGAAAAGCATCAGCTGAATTAACACATGTATTTGCAAAAATTTGCAAAAGACTCCAAAAACATTGTTGTTAATTTGGAGGGATGTGACTGCTGAGGTAGCGCGATTTCAATCTTAAAGACACTTTGGGTGAATAACTATGAAATACTGAAAGGTGCTCCACACTGCAAATACGCACTGTGACGCTTGTAGACCGAGAGCAAACCGGTGCTTAATGGACAAAATGGGATGAAACATTTCATGAGGGGCATCATATATTTGTTTTGCTCTTATTATGTGAACATTACTCTTTTTGACATGAATCATGTTTAGTCCTGAGCCAAATGGCCAATGTTTGATAGAGGCTTATGTAGTTATTTAGACAGTTGTGCTTTTTGTATCAATCTGCCACATCACAGATCTCAAACCTTCAGCTTTCAACTGTTACACAGCATGATATCCTTCTCCAGCGACCTTTCTCTTCATGCCCTGTGGCCACAATAGGATGGTCGTAGTCTTGTCATTTGAGCATCCAGGGGTAGCTTTGGTTAGATGTGCTCTAATACCCATGTGCTTGATCTCCAGGCCATCCACAGTGTACGCAGCATCCCCCACCAACATCATCTAGTCATCACCTGTCCTGATCCTTCACAGTCCAACTTTCCCATCCATACAGCGTTAGTGAGAACAGCATGGCTGTAAGGAGTTGCATCTCTGTGCGCAGTTTTGTCCGGTTCTTGAGAATTTCTTCTTCATGGCTGCTCTGCCAAGAGCAATTTGTCTTCCCATTTCTTGGCTGCTTGTCACCTTATTATTGACCGTTGATCCAAGTGGACTGAAGTTTTCGGCAGTTTCTCATTCTTCTCCACCAAGAGTGAAATGATCCAGTTTACCGCTTGTCAGCATCTTTGTCTTTTTCACGTTAAGGCGCAAGCCCGTTTTGAGACTATGTTCTTTGATCTTGTTGAAGAGAAGCTGCAAATTGTCTTTGTTGCCAGTGAACACTGTGGTATCAGCAGCACAGCGAAGGCTGTTGAGTCTTCTGTCTGTTTTCACACCTTCTTCTTAAAGGTGTACTGTCACTTTATGGGTCTCCCAGGCAATTAGTGTGAAATCTCTTTATTAAACCACAGCAATAATTAAATTAAAAAATAAAAGCTTGCGTTTGGTATTTTGAAACATTCAGTTTCGATTTAAACCGCATCTCTCCGTGGGTCTAGTGGTGTGAGTGAAGATGTCTTCTAATGAGACATGGTCACGAAAGAGTGATGAAGGCACCATATAGCTGGGACCATCTGTGAAGGTAGTGAAAATTCCTTAAAGAACAAAAAGAAACAAACATAATCAGAAAAGTTTCATTCATTTAAACCTTTCTTTTGCCTTAACTTGTGTTAACTGGACTGCACAGCTCCTCCATTGACTCAGGGAAACTGCTCAGTTGAGGCCCCTTATTTTACATAACTCTGTGCCTCCATTTTTTTTTTTTTTTTTTTTAAAGAAACCGGAAGGGAGTGAAACAAGCCTTACATAGAGCAACCACAACACAGTCTAAAAAGAGACATGTGTACATGTATGTGATAAGAGGCCTGGAGATGTTCGCTGAGCTCCGTCTGCGGGTTCGACTTCGCTTCTCGCCCCGCTGAGTGTTTTGGACAGATAAGCTCTGCTATCCGAGCACAGTTACAACGCAAGTAGAATGCGAGCACTGTTTTCTGCCCAGTGTGACCACAAAGAGGCTCTTCTGTGGTCCTTCTTATCTCAAAAGCTGCTGTGTCTTCATCAGCCAGATGTGTTCTGTCATAAATAAACAGAGCAATGCCCGTCAAAAGAATGAAGGCTGGTTTGAAGTGTGTAAAACATGCGTAAAGAAGGGAAGGGTCATGAAACCTGTGACGTGGCGCAGCCTCAGATCAGACCTCAGTGTCAAGAGAGCTGTGGCTAAGACACACACAAACACACCTGCACACGCATGCACGCACACGCCACAAGCACCTGTGTGTCGCGCCTTCTTTCTGCCCTGTGCGTGTGCAGACCCACAGACAACCGAGGGAGGGGGGAGGCTCTGCATCGCTACCCACCCTACAGCTCAGAGTAGCTGCATCTTTTCATTTGCGCATTTTCCTGGCACTTTAAGTCAAAAATTGTTTTATTGCACTTAGCTACGCCGTTAATTGCGGCGTCCCTCCCCTCGCACACATGGTCTGGGTCTGGGTGACCAAAGCTGGCTGACCTCCCGGTGTCAGGATTCGAGGAGTGGATGTGAAGAGAGGTGATGATGGGTAATCCTATTAAGGGTTCAACAGGAGTACCTGGAAAGGTGCCTGTGGGGCGGTGAGGTGAGGACTAAGAATGTGGAACCAGGTGCTTGGGAGGCCTGAAATTTCCCTGCAGAGAAAGTGCTGACACTTGCAGCCCGCATGCGAGCTGGGCACAGCTAAGAGGATGTCTGTGGGCACCGATGGCTGCGGCAGGGAACCAGTCCGGGGGGGAGGAGGGGTTAGTCAGGGGAGAGGAACAAGAGGAAGTGGATGAGACCTCGCCTCCTTCTCTCTGACATGTTCAGCTGAAGAGCCGTCCTCCTCCACACACTCGTTCGGCGAACGCAGCCGCTGCAGGACGAGCAGAACCTTGAGGGAGAACCGCGACACAGCGCGTATGGAGCCGCAGAAGATCAGAGAGGGTTACCTGGTCAAGAAGGTAAGACAGCTCATGATGGACGGGTGACAGCAAGCTCATTTCTCTCATTTTTACCATAAAGCACATGAATGGAATCTGGAAGACACAGATGACACAACAAATATATATATATATGAGTGTATACATATATTGTGTATTTACATACATACTGTAGGTGACCACAGCGACTACATCTGTGAAGCAACAGGGGAGCCTCGGCTTATTTTTAGCACAGAAATGAAAATAACTTCGTTTTCTGAAGCAAGATAATTCACCCGAAACAGTTCAAGGGGCTCCTGTTCCCCCTCCGTGTTGGGAAATCTGTGTGTCTCACTGATTATTTGTATCTGAAATGAGAAATTACCCCCCCGTGCACTCGACGTGACCTGAACTGCTTCAATATTCTGTACTCGCTGCACTCTTACTCTACTATAGTAGCACTGCAGTGATGACCTAAAGGTGTAGCTGTGCACACAGACACACAGACACATGGACACACAGTCACAGATGCTGAATAAATAAGGATATTAGGCAATCAGGATCTGGTCAGTAGTTTTGAGCTGAGCAACAACCCTTCTTGTTGGGAACCGTTCAAGAGACGGTTTTCTGCGCTTTGCAAAGAGTCACAGAATCGAACAGGACGCAAGTAGCAGTTTGGAGGCGGTTTGAAATGCACTGGGTATGAACGCAAGCCCAGGTTTTTTTTTTTTTCAACTGTGAGCTGTGTACTTCTGAGAAAAATAAGCAAAAACAAATCAGAAGAAAGTCATGCTTTGGGTTCTTGCATCTCGCTTCAGTGTGCTCACGCACACTCTGAGTCAATGCCGCTTCAGCGGTGGCCACACACCGCCCTGTGGGCGCTGGGCGTCGAGCGCTGGGAGTCGGGCTGCGCCTGGTAGAGCACAGCATCATCACATCAGGGTGGAAAATCAACTGGTCATCACCCTGTGACCGCATCACCAGACACTTGTTCACCTCACTGCAGAGCTCTGATCTCATGCTGACAGTTCGGCACCAGCGTTGGGCAAATGGGGCGGAGGGAAAAAGCCCAACATTTCAGGTTGGATGCACGGGTTTATGTCTTTTTTGGACATGAAAAATAGGACTATTAATTTTTTGTCTGACACTTTTCTCCAAAAGGACTTTCAGTGCTATTTACACTGATTGATCCATTCATGCATCGGGGTCATTTTACTGTATCAATTAATGCTACAGCAGGCGTGTAGCACTCGAACCCGGGTCTTCGAGCGAATTCCGTGACCACTTTGCCACCTGTCGTCGCGGCAAAGGACACGGGATCTTTGAAGAAGTCCGCTGCTGGTGGAACCTGCACTTTATTTGCATTTTGTCTGTGTGGAACTAATGCAGTATGAGTGGCGTGTTTGAGGAACACACGTGCCCTGAATGGAAGCGGAAACTTGGACAAAGTCCACATGAAATGAGCGCCCGAAGCTATATGATGAAACTTCCATTCGAGTGCTTGCCTCCTGAGCACATAAATACACCCAGATGATCTAAAAGGACATTTTTAGTTTTAACCTCCTCTGCCCTTTATTAGACCTGTAATTCTTTTCCGGTTCAGCTGCAGTTAGTCACAGTGAGAGTAATGAGTCACAGGAGGACTTGTTGGCGGGGCAGTGGGCGGCTGTGTTGGTGACGTGGGGGTTAAAGACTAAACCTTTGACCAAAAATTGTAATCTGTGCAAGTATTTTATTTCATAAAACGTGTACAAAGCAAGACATCAGTGTGGTTCAGTGCCGAACACGGAGCTTTAACGGTCAGTCAGTAGACCGCTCCTCCACTGACCTGTAACTGGACGTGGTCCATGTTCCAGCGCACGGTTCCTCTCTCCACAAGCACACTCCTTCACACGTGTTCCTACCTCCCACCCACAGGGGGCGGTGCTGAGCTCCTGGAAGGCAGTGTGGGTCGTGCTTTCCGACGATGGGCTGGACTTCTACAAGAAGAAGGCGGACAGCAGTCCCAAGGGCATGATCCCCCTGAAGGGGGCCACGCTAACCTGCCCCTGCCAGGACTTCCCCAAGAGGCCGGTCAGCATTGATGGAGCACCAGCATTTGGTGGAGATGATGCTGTAGCGTGAAGTAACGGTGGAAATGATGTTGTACAGTAATGGTCGAGACCATCGGGGGTCCAAGCCTGCTGAAAATGGCGGCGCTTCTGGTCTCGTTCGCATGGGAAAATGAAAGGAATTGAATAAGGCTGTTCTGGGTACCACCAGAAAGACAGGAAACTGCAAACTGAAAATGGGGAAGGTGCACCAAAATTAAACATTCCATTTCTGCTTCTGACATAATACTGATTTGCTTTACACTTCACCCACATTTTTACCACGCAGCTGGTGTTCAAGATCAGTGCGTCAAAAAACCAGGAGCACTTCTTCCAAGCCACCCACCTGGAGGACAGAGAAATGTGGGTGAAAGACATCAAGAGGACCATCACTTGTCTACAAGCGGGCAAGAAGTTCGCCAGGAAGTCCACAAGGAGATCCATACGACTGCCTGACACGGTGAACCTGAGGTACGACGCCATTTGTCCGCAGCGTTTGAAAATGCCAGTGGATAATTAAACTTTACAAAACGAACTTGTGTGTTCTGTCCAACCCAGAGCCATTGTCACGCCTCAGACATTTTATATCTCCCCTCACAGCGATCTGTACCTCCAGATGAAAGATCAGGAATCCGGTGTGAAAGAGCAGAAGCTGGAGAAGGAGAAACGAATCTTCAATCATTGCTTCACAGGTACACATTAATAGGCTTCCATTATGCGAAATAACTCAGATTCTGATCTGATTGGCTGACCGACCTAATTTCCCATCATCCATTTGTAGGAAGCACAGTCATTGATTGGCTGATCTCGAAAGCGAAGGCCAGGAACCGTCAGGAGGGCTTGATGCTGGCCACGGGCCTTCTGAATGAGGGCTTCCTGCAGCCGGCAGGGGACTTGTCCAAGGGAGCGGCTGAGGGAGGCGCCGAGTCTGTCCTCCTCGACCAGCCTGATGCCCTCTACTATTTTGTGAGTAGACCATCTGGAGGGGGCTCTGGGTGCAAAAAGAAACTAGGATGTAGACTCAAGAAGATCTCCTTTTATGGCAAACGAAAGGTGGAGTGGAGACAGAAAACACTGAATAAAGATTAAAGGGGGGGCAGTGCTCAGTGAGGGGTTTTTGAGAACTCTGACAGGTGTAGATTGTCAGCAGGATATGATGTGACACTCAAAGGCGAGACGGATGAAGCTCTGAAGAAAAGGTGTATCGTTGAGGAATAGTTTTGTTGTCTCAGGAACGGTTCAATTTCCTGATAAAACACTGAGTTACCTGATGAATGGTTGATGCGCATGACGAACGGTTGAGTTTTCTGGGCAACTTTTATGTTTCTGAAGGAATGCTTGTGTTTCCTGATGAAATTCGAGTGGCCTGATGGATGGTTGAATTATTTCATGAACACTTGAGTTTTCTGATGAATGGTTGAGTTGCCCAAGGAAGAGCTGAGTTCTTGCTGTAGTTGAGTTAATAATGTCACTTGCTGAGCTCTGGTTTGAAGCCTTTGACACAAGTGAGGTGCCTTCCAGGCGGACAGCGGGTTTTTCTGCGAGGGGTACTCGAGTGACGAGGACACGATCGTGAAGGAGGAGTTCCGAGGAGCCATTGTCAAACAGGGATGCTTGCTGAAACAGGTGAGGCACTACTCATCCTTCACTCTTCACCCGTCTTCCTTTTTCATCCTGAAGTACACCTTGGGAAGGGTGTGGGCTGCTCCCAAGGTGACCATTCACAGAGGGACACAGTCTAATTTGGATTCTAGCAGCACAGCAGTGGGAGCCAGAGCCTAACCCGGCAACACAGGGCGTAAAGCCGGAGGGGGAGGGGACACACCCAGGACGGGACGCCGGTCCGTCGCAAGGCACCCTAAGCGGGATTTGAACCCCAGATCCACCAGAGAGCAGGACCCAGTCCAACCCACTGTGCCACTGCACCCCCCATGCAGTGTAATACAGCTGTATTAAAATAAGAATTTTAACAGTGAGCCACAAAGTATCTCACTATAAAGAAGTGCTTTGACGTGTTTCTTGAGTCTTAAGTTTAGATCTTGAGGTTGTCCCTCAAAGAGGAAGTGAAAGCGTTTCTCACCATTTTGCTTGAGTGTGTGGGTGTTTTCAAATGAGTACCACGCATGTGTGTGCTTCTTACAGGGCCATCGAAGGAAGAACTGGAAGGTTAGGAAGTTCATCCTCAGAGATGACCCTGCGTACATTCACTACTACGACCCGGGCAAGGTACACGAGCCGTGTGTGGTGGTGGGCGGACGGGGGAACTGCTGCGTGGTGGGGAGAAGGTTACATCTGTTTTTTACTTGAGTTTTCTTCACTTCACATTTTTGTTTGCTAAAATTTCTCTGTTGCGAGAAGACTTTTAGCTGCATTTCCACTTGTCACCATTAGTTGGCAGCAAATCGGACTCAGATGTAATTACAGTATTTGTTTATCGCATGCTTTTTCCCAACGCAAATCACAGTATTAAGCCACACACATGTTACATGGATATATGTATATATATATTTTTTTTTTCTGGAACAATTCTACTTTTTCCACAAAGAAATAAATCCATCAACATCTGCTTATCTATAGAATCGCAGAACTGTAAAGACAGTGTGGTTTTTTAGGGGGTGCATCTACCTGGAGTTTCTGCCGGACCAATTTCATTCAGTGTATTCTTTATTAATTATAGATATATTTGGGAATTCTACAGAAACTACCAAGCAAGTAAACAGTTGTATGTTTCTATTATTATGCTTTTTTGATAATAAGGCAAGCTCAGGGACCAGACGTTGACAAAAGCTACACACACTTGTATGATGAGTCCAACCAGTCCTGTCACCAGTTCTATTTTTCCCTCAGTCGCAAATGAGACACAGTCGGTATTTAAGGTTAAACACTTTTAAATACTTTCTCCCTCTGCTGTCTTCTATCGCACTGCAGCTAACTTTCCACGGTTCATTCTCCTATGGCACCTCACGCAAATGATGGCCACAGCACTTTGTGTAAAAAGAAGAAACACAACACTTTAAACAGGAGGATGTGGACATTATGTGGTTTTTAATCTTTTGCAATTTTAAAGAACAAAATTCATGAATTAATTGAGGGACATTTGTCTTATTCAGCCTTTACTGACTGTGAAAAGTGGTTAGACAATTTAAGCTACGAGGAGAGTTCTATCTTCAATTATATTTGAGTTAAAGTCCACGTGTACATGAGGAAGCAGGGGCCGTAGTGGTTAGAGCCATCACCTTATAACCCAATGATCTTGCTATGAGCCCCCCCTTGATCAAGGTACTCACCCTGAACTCACCCAGTAAAAATTACCCACCAGTTTGAATGGGTAAATCAGTGGAGGTGAGTCCTCCCATTGTAATTTACCTTGGAGAAGAAACGTCTCATAACTAACAGTAAATAATAATGGTCACAAATCTGCACATTTTACTCACAAGTGGTTTTTATACAGTTCAATGTTTTATTGCATTTGGACAGCTGGATATTCCCCAGCTCTAGGGTACAACTACAGCATTCCTTCAGGGATGTTAAAGGGAGCCTGAGGTCCCCATATCTCTCACAGTCTCTTTTTCTGTCTCCCAGGGGGAGATCAACCCCTTGGGTTCCATCCACCTGCGGGGTTCAGTGGTGACAGCTGTGGAGCACATCCCTGACGGTGAGCCAATGGCCTGCTGGACTCGTACTGTGCTGTCCCCTCCCACCCCACCATACTGTGCCCTTATCATCCTTCTCCTGTACTAACAACACTATATGTGCCCCATACTGTTTTTATCTTGTACCTTCTAGCACCAGTCCCATACTGCAGCGTCCCCATACATTGACACTCTCCAAAGCAACTTACAATTATTTACTTATGTATAGGGTCGAGTCATTTTACTGGAGTAATTTAGGGTAAGTACCTTGCTCAACCCATCCTGGATGTGTCCCCTTCCCCTCCAGCCTTGCGCTCTGTGTTGCCGCGACCCCGCTCGGAACAAGTGGTTTTAGACGGCGTGTGTGCGTCTACCTTGCTCAAGGGTACTACAGCTGGGGGTGGGATTCAAACTTGTGACCTTTGGGTTCAAAGGCAGGAGCTGTAACCTCTACACCACTGTACTGACCTCACACCCTGCATCCTGTACCGTACCGTCTCTGTCCCAAAGACCAAAGTCCTCACTTACTGTTTCGCTCTGCAGCGAAGAAGCATGACGTGGAGGGGAACCTCTTTGAGATCATCACGTCCGACGACACACACTACTTCCTGCAAGCCGCCACAGCGGAGGAGCGCAAGGAGTGGATCCGCTCCATCCATACCGTGGCCAAGTCTGGCAAATAGGGCCCCGGGGGGCCAGGGACCCCGAGAGCAGGAATCGAGGAGCCACCAGCAGTAGACATCTCAGCGCCATGGCGGAGCGAGGCTCCTGCTGCATGGCTCAACTACTTCTACTTCTGCAATGTTATTTCTGCTCTCGATAATTTCAGCTCATGTCCCACAAGCTGCAGGGAGGTGCTTTAATCAGTCCATGGAAACTGTGTTTTCTTTAATTCATCATATGCAGGGTCTTCCTCTGCTCTTATGTTCCACGTGAGCACCTCGCCGTTGTTATTGTTCATGATGAGATCTCACTGGAAACACGGTGACGGAACGTGGGTCAATCTGCTAAATTTACCCTCTTCTCTAGTTTCCATTAAATAGTGTGTGAACACAGCGAAACATCCGTGATGACAGCTCACTCCAGGCAGCATTAAATATCTTGTGCTTTTCTCAGCATCTTTCCTCTTTCCGCTGGCGGGAAGCGGCTTCGGGAGGGGGGGGGGGGTGTTGGTGCAGCCGTGGACCCCAAGGGAGCAGGTCAATTCTGTTCTCTGTTGGCCGCGGGTTCGACTTATTGAAGAGTTCCATTAACAGCTGGACATTTGGGGAGGCATTTCTTCTTCTTGAATTATACACACACACACACACACACACACACACACACAATACACGCAAAGTAGAATCACCAGTTCACCTGAAAGGCATGCCTGTGATGTGTGTGTGTGCTATATTGTTCTGCTGCATAACTGAGAGACTGTAGGGAGTTCAGTGAAGTGTATCTCACTGTAAGCCACCTTGAACACATCACCATGGCAAAGAGTGTGTGAGAAATGTAAATGCATTTAGGTACTTGCGTTACGCTAGATGCTTTTCTCCAAGACGACTAACAGTGTTAAGCACCTGAAATTATTTTAGCCATTCATTCAGCTGAGTCATTTTTACTGGAACGATTTAAGGTAAATACCATGCTCAACGGTACTACAGCTGGGGCTGATCTGAATATGTGACCTGTGAGTCTGAACACTGCAGCTCTAACCGCCATGCTCCCACAGATACACACACACGCTTACACACACGCATGAATATAGACATGCACATGTATTTTTACACTGTATGTGTATATATTATACTTCTACGTATGCGTATGTTTATATATAAACACGTATACACGCACACACACATATATATAGCTGTTCCTCAGACAGACTCTCGCAGTCTCTCATACACAGACATAAGGAAAGGTACTCATATGTGTTAACCTTTCGTGTGCTGGAAAGGTCGCTGTTGATTCACACATGTAACACGGGCCGACGCCCCTGCTAAACGCTTCTGATCGTTGCCATTCTCAGCGTGTCTTTCTCGCCCACCTCCTTCCTGTGTGTTTCACACTTCCGCCGCCTGGCTGAAAAGGGCAGCCCACCACCCTTGCGACCGAATCAAGTCGCCTGCAGAGAAACTGACTGTTTCTGACTGTAGTGAGCGTCTCGTGGCCGCGGGCGCGAGGATCCAGGTTCAAAGTGCCGCTCAACTGCACTCAGCAAACACCCTCAAGTT
Organism: Scleropages formosus; assembly: GCF_900964775.1. Lineage (NCBI taxonomy): Eukaryota > Metazoa > Chordata > Actinopteri > Osteoglossiformes > Osteoglossidae > Scleropages > Scleropages formosus. The sequence continues at coordinate 1,339,962 of NC_041809.1, forward strand.
ACCATCCGAAACGTAGGACAACAAAGGCCACTGTAGTCTGAAGGCCGCAGGCAGGAATGTGGTCAAAGTGACCGTACTCTCTGTCGACTGCATGACGACGGTGGCCCCGGGGACATCACGCACCCCCCCGAAGACAAGAGTGGAGAGAAATGAAAAAGCAGTGGAGATCTGTTGTTTGACAGAAGCCTACAATGTGGCAGGTGGACTGTGCCTCCAACACGTCACAACACAGACACACAGCTGTGAGCCAGCTGCAACAAGGCTGTGTGTGCTGTGTGTGCTGCGTGTGCTGCGTGTCCAATGTCAATGTGGTTATTTACAGGATTGACCACCAGGTGTCGCTGTGGCACAAAAAAGGTTCAGTTGTGATTTGGACCAGTTCAAGAAAGGTTTTGCTTCAAAAAGAACTAAATACAACACACCTTGTTCTGTACTGTGCTCATATAATCATTGGGGAATCTTACTGTTCACATAACAAATATTATATAGAGAATCAGTGTTTATTCTATATATTTACCACCTGATTATAATCAGCTTTCAGCTTCATTTGTTCACGGTTCAGTTTAATTAATTTATCAGACAATTTTCTCCAAAAAGACTTACAATAATTTACAGAGTTGGATAATTTCAATGGAGCAATTTAGGGTAAGCACCTTGATCAAGGGTATTGCAGCTGGAGGTGGGACTCAAACCTGCAACCTTTGTGCCAAAAAGCAGGAGCGCTGACCATTACGCCGTCAGTTGCGCCCCAGCTGACAGTATTAGATAAGGAACCTCAGGGCTATTTACTCACTTAAAGAGCAGGGGACCTTACCATACCAACCCAGAGTAAGTACCTGCAGTAGGAGCAAAGATTTGAACCAAGGACCTCCCGAGGACACAGGAACCAATCACCAGGTCACCTTTATGTCTGAACAATAACAAAGTATGAGTACATATGAATACGAAACATTTATAGATAGGAAAGAATACTACTCATAACCGTAGTAAAACCTACTGAGGAGCTGCTGCAGTTTCACATACTTATTTATTGATTATTTACCCATTTATAAAGCTGGGTAATTTTACTGGAGCAATACAGGATAATTACCTTGCTCAAGAACATGACAGCTGTTGGTGGGATTTGGACCAGCAACCTTCAGATCTGTAAGCGGTGCCTCTACCCACTATACTATCAGCTGACTGGTCACTATCTCATTGCCATAAATAGTGCTCCCCACTGCTAGTCAGTGTAAAACACCCAGGAGACCCCAGACCAGAGGCTCATGGCAGTTGGAGTCAAGAAGGGGTCTTTCTGAAGGTTGAAAACTGGGTACACACAATCTCTCTGACAGGCCCTGAAAACTGCAAGAATCAGGAAGAAAGGGTGTATGTGTGTTTTGCGGTGCAGGAACTAAACTGGATCAGACAGCTTCCTTCCCTGTATGAATGAACATACTTCCTACTGACTGCAACTTCCATGTCTGCTTGATAAAGAACTGAAAAAAAAAAGGTGTGTGTGTGTGTGTGTGTGTGTGTGTGTGTGTGTGTGTGTGTGTGTGTGTGTGTGTGTGTGTGTGTGTGTGTGTGTGTGTGTGTGTGTGTGTGTGTGTGTGTGTGTGTGTGTGTGTGATCCACCCGCAAGAAGAGCTCTTGCTTTGAAGCCTTCATGGTGTAAAGAAACGCTGCAATTGTTTCTTTTTCAAATCTGATCAAAGCCTTTAAGAACCTGTAGAGGTTTAAGGCACCTAATAATTTATTGTTTAGCTGCACCTTTCTGCCTTTGTGAGATTTTCCTAATTTCAGTAGCTTTAACTTTGTTTCTTGTAATTATGTCCAAGGTGTCTCATGTTTCTCCCCGAAGAGAAGGAGCTGGAAACTTTCTTGGGTTTTAGAAGAAGACTGTTTTCTTCTTGGTAGCACCCCCTGGTGCTTGAGAGTGAGAACTTCACTGGAAGCTGATTGGTTGTTGCTGGAACGGTTGGAGGTGGAGCATAGTGAGCGGTTCAAATTTGCTGCAAGACTCCAGAAAGTTGTCCATTGGGCAATTGGACAATTTTCCCATGGCGGTACCCTGCGGGGAGCCCTAACAATTAAAAATATCTGCTAAGAACTTCCTCATCGGTAAGCAACGCAAAGCGCTTGATGTGAAAGCACCAGTGGAGCAGGTCCGCAGTGGGACACATGGTTTCATCCCACAGATAGAGGGCTTGAAGGTGTAAAAACTGTAATTACCTGCCATGTGGATAATAGTAAAAGGACAAATTCTCTATGAGCTTTCAGTGGACCGGACTGAAGGGGGGCATCTGTTCTGCAGCCCCATAGAAGAACATTAGAGAAGTGATTAAAAACAGTGGAAGTCCTGGAAAGTTCTAGACGTCTGAGGTCTGGGGAGGGCCTGCCAGTGGGTGCTTTGTCTTGACATGCAGAGCGCACAGGGCTCCTGTTGCCGGCGATAAGAAGGACGCAGTGTCTCCGGGAGACTTCCTCTCTAATCCTTTTACGGTGAACTGCCGCCGCGTTGCTGCCTTTCCTCCTCGAGGCGTCGAGCCGCATGGTGGGTCGTGGGTGTGCGGTTTCAGCCAGCAGGGAGGGGCTGGACCTGCAGTTGGACCTCTTCTTTGGAGGACTAGCTGCTGGAAGGGAAGGGGACATTGGCAGGAGGATGTCGAACCCTGGCCGAGTGCGTTGGAGGCGGAGGGAGCTGGCCGGTGTATCCGCCCCCGCTGGCGTTGCAGTCGGTGGTGCTTTTTGGTGGAACAACAGGATCGTTTGTCAGTGCAGCCTGGCTGATCGAGACGGTACACCGTCACACCGTTTTACCGTTATTAAAGGGCACAGCATTCTGGTCAGTGACGGTCTGAAGAGCTCGTTCCAAAGCCCGCAGGTCCTTGTCCTCAGACAGCCCTGTCATCCATGGGGGGTCCTGACTCCTGTGCCCCGTTCCCTCCCCTGCCTCCCCCTGGGATGTGAAAATGTCGTTTCCCTGGCTTCTCATTCCAGCGCAGAGTCCACAGGATGAATGTTTAAATCACGGTAAAGCATTAAGTGCGAATACACCGTCTGAACTCTGGAATCGCAGTGAAGAAAAACTGACATTAAAGCAAGTTAAACTGGTCTAAAAATAGATATGGAAAAGAGAGCGATGCCGATGAATTTGGCATGATTTTGGTAACCGTGGAGACAACCCTAGGGCTGTGAGAGAGTTTAACCACAGTAACGTTACAAGCTTGTACAACATTTACATTTATTCATTTATGGGACACTTTTGTCCAAAGTGATTTACCATGTGAGCTCTGTACACTAATCTGCTTACGCTGATTTACCCACTTACACAGCAGGGTAATTTTTACTGTACCAGTTCAGGGTAAGTACCTTGACCAAGTGGGACTCACACCCAGGACCTTCTGCAAGGCAATGGCTTTAACAGCTATGTCACCTATTGCCCGCTCTTTTACTGATTCCCAGGTTCTTACACGGCACTTGACATATTGCGCAATTTTTAGGATTTTCGGTTTAAAGAAAGCACTGATTTATTCTGTCACAAATGTGTACAAATAACAAGGGAAACCACGGTAAGAATTTGTAATTTTTTTTCTGTTTTATTCATTGTGATTATTGTCCAAATTGACTAGTTAACAGCGACTAGTTAGCAATATCCACATTGAAGCCATTCCGACACAAGCGGTTCTTAACCATAAAATAGATTTGGAGGAAATCCTGCACTCGGTGTATTGTACCAAAAATTGATTACCTTCACACTAACTCATATGAATTTACTCCAAGATCAATAAAGTCAAATAAAAAACAATAACTGAAAATGCATGTGTCTACATACATATCAATTGCATAGTAATATTTCATTTTCAACCTTTATTTTTTAAAGCAAGTCTGCACTTCACCGACCAACTGCCATCAGTCCAGGTTCAAGGGGTCCGTGGACCCCACGTTTAGAACCGCTCTCACAGGCGGTCATCAAAATATTCCTTCATTAAAGCATTAAACTTCAATACCCCACGTATGTATTCTAACCCTCTCTGGCATCGTGTCTGCTTGACATTTTACACGATATCTATATACAGTCTCTACTGTGTATCTAATTAAATGAGCAACACTATGCTGCTTTGCTCTGGATGTCATTCTGCTTTATCTGATATCTGGAAGACTGATCTTACCAGCACAAATAATTCAGTATGCTCCCAAAATAGTTCTGTTAATGTTATCATCTGTTGAGAAGAGGGATTAACCAAAGGAAGTGGATGCGGATGATTCACGGTTACATGTTTGCCGAACACGTGGGTGTGATCAGACCTCTGAGCGGAGGCAGGGGCCGAGGGTGCGGCGGTTCCATGACGGCGTGATCGTGCCTTAGTTCCCGTCTCTTTGTCTTTATCTCACACCTCAGTTCCCTCATCGATTCGGCTCCACCAGCTGCCCCTTTTCTGCTTTTGTTTCCTCTCTCCTCCTCCTGTTCACAAACTTCCAGCTGCTCGCCTTTCCACCAGTTTCCTACCTCCTCCAGTTTACAGACTTCAAGCTGCCCCTTTTTTACTCATTTCCCCACTCGTTCTGTTTACACACTTCCAGCTGCTCCCCCTTTTCACCCATTTCCCCACTTCTCCTGTTTGCAGACTCCCAGCTGCCCCCTTTTTTTACCCATTTCCTCACTTATACTATTTAGACTTCCATCTGTCCCCTTTTTTTACCTATTTCCTCACTTATTCTATTTAGACTCCCAGCTGCCCCTTTTTTTTTACCCGTTTCCTCACTTATTCTATTTAGACTTCAAGCTACCCCCTTTTTTTTTTTTACCCATTTCCTCACTTATTTTATTTAGACTTCCATCTGTCCCTTTTTTTTTACCCATTTCCCCACTCATTCTGTTTACACACTTCCAGCTGCTCCCCCTTTTCACCCATTTCCCCACTTCTCCTGTTTGCAGACTCCCAGCTGCCCCTTTTTTTACCCATTTCCTCACTTATTCTATTTAGACTCCCAGCTGCCCCTTTTTTTTTTTACCCATTTCCTCACTTATACTATTTAGACTCCCAGCTGCCCCTTTTTTTTTTTTTTACCTATTTCCTCACTTATTCTATTTAGACTCCCAGCTGCCCCTTTTTTTTTTTACCCATTTCCTCACTTATACTATTTAGACTCCCAGCTGCCCCTTTTTTTTTTTACCTATTTCCTCACTTATTCTATTTAGACTTCCATCTGTCCCTTTTTTTTTACCCATTTCCTCACTTATTCTATTGACTCCCAGCTGCCCCCTTTTTTTTACCCATTTCCTCACTTATTCTATTTAGACTTCCATCTGTCCCTTTTTTTTACCCATTTCCTCACTTATACTATTTAGACTTCCAGCTGCCCCTTTTTTTACCCATTTCCTCACTTATTCTATTTAGACTTCCATCTGTCCCTTTTTTTTACCCATTTCCTCACTTATTCTATTTAGACTCCCAGCTGCCCCTTTTTTTATCTATTTCCTCACTTATTCTATTTAGACTTCCATCTGTCCCTTTTTTTTTTACCTATTTCCTCACTTATTCTATTTAGACTTCCACCTGTCCCTTTTTTTTACCCATTTCCTCACTTATTCTATTCAGACTCCCAGCTGCCCCCTTTTTTTTTACCCATTTCCTCACTTATTCTATTTAGACTTCCATCTGTCCCTTTTTTTTTACCCATTTCCTCACTTATACTATTTAGACTTCCAGCTGCCCCTTTTTTTTACCCATTTCCTCACTTATTCTATTTAGACTTCCATCTGTCCCCTTTTTTTACCCATTTCCTCACTTATTCTATTTAGACTCCCAGCTGCCCCTTTTTTTTTTTTTACCTATTTCCTCACTTATTCTATTTAGACTTCCACCTGTCCCTTTTTTTTACCCATTTCCTCACTTATACTATTTAGACTTCCAGCTGCCCCTTTTTTTACCCATTTCCTCACTTATTCTATTTAGACTTCCATCTGTCCCTTTTTTTTTTACCCATTTCCTCACTTATTCTATTTAGACTTCCATCTGTCCCCTTTTTTTACCCATTTCCTCACTTATTCTATTTAGACTCCCAGCTGCCCCCTTTTTTTTTTTTTTTTTTACCTATTTCCTCACTTATTCTATTTAGACTTCCATCTGTCCCTTTTTTTTACCCATTTCCTCACTTATACTATTTAGACTTCCAGCTGCCCCTTTTTTTTACCCATTTCCTCACTTATTCTATTTAGACTTCCATCTGTCCCCTTTTTTTACCTATTTCCTCACTTATTCTATTTAGACTTCCATCTGTCCCTTTTTTTTACCCATTTCCTCACTTATACTATTTAGACTTCCAGCTGCCCCTTTTTTTACCCATTTCCTCACTTATTCTATTTAGACTTCCATCTGTCCCTTTTTTTTTTTTACCCATTTCCCCACTCATTCTGTTTACACACTTCCAGCTGCTCCCCCTTTTCACCCATTTCCTCACTTCTCCTGTTTGCAGACTTCCAGTTATACATGGAGTGTGGACTTCTGTGAGGATTTTCCCAGACGGTAAAGCAGACGAAACACCCGTACTGTACCGTGCTCGAGAGCCCAATCTGAGGTTGCACATGCTGTCAGCCTGCTGACTTTCTGTTAGCCAGCCTCCGCAAAGCCTCCGATCAAAGCGGAGACAAACGTCCTTGTTATCTGTGCGAAATGGCTTTTCAGATTTCGCTAAGCCTTTCATTTTGCACCAGTAAAATCCCTATTGAGGAAATACGATTTGGACAATTAGCATTTATCTGTGCCAATTAGATTGATTCTCCCCCTTTGCTTAATGCTGAGAAAGGACACTCCATTGTTCACAGTGTCACCTCCATTTACAATTTACCATGTTTACACTCCTTTGCAATCTTCGAACCCTGGTGCTATATACAATGTTTTGGTCTTGCCATCGAGATTCTGAGTTTCTAAAGTGAGTCACACGGTAAACAAGACTGAAATGTATGACTTTCTCTTTTTTTTCCTTTTTGTTCTCAGCTTTGTTGGTGATTGTGTAAGAAGAGGAGTTTCTTTAAGTCTTGTCTGTAACTGTAATTGCATTGTAGTGGAGCTGCATCCATCCAGGGTGTACCTGGGTTATCCCTGCCTCACACCCTGTGCTGCTGGGATAAGCTCTGGACCTCCATGACTCCGAATTAGAACAAGCTGTTACGCACACACACAAATACTGCATTTGTCTAATAAATCTTGTACATGATTTGCGTTTTATTGGCTTATAAAAACTAATTTCAAAATTGGAAAATTAATGTCTTTACTCATGGGTACGTGAGTATGAGGGGGAATCTGTTGTGCTGGCAAAATATTGCAACCTTAGGAGAGACTAAGTAGGCAGTAAAACAAACTGATAAAAAAATCACTCCAGGTGTATAATTGCTGTAAAGAAATAACTGCTCCTTGAGGATGCGATAACAATGCAATGTGAATATTGATTAGAGGAAAAGCGCTGCTGCTGTCTGCGGCTGCCCTGCACGCAACTTGATTTCGGTTTTCGGTTCTCTCTTACTTTGGCTGCGGAGCAGAGGCAGACAGGTAATTATGGCCCACCTTGGTCATGTTTGAATGACTGCTGTTTCATTACACACACTGGCATCCTTAGCATACCACAGTGAGCAGACACTCCATGACCTCTGGTGAGCTTCCAATTTCCAGTCTGGAACATGTTGTGAACAATAATTTGGACGAGAGTGGCCAAATGTAGATGTTGGAGGAAAAAGTGTGAGCGGCAAATGCACGGATGGACTTAGTTTTTAGGAGCTGGGACTATTCTATCAGCAAGCTCTGGTGGGGTTTGAACCCGGGACCTCCTGCTTACAGGAGAAGCACTTTAACCACAGAAACCATGATGTGTCCTTTTAATAGTGCAAAAGTTCTTTTCTTGTTGTTTGACTAATTTTACTAAATATTGTTTGTGTTTTTGGCCAAGATGAATGTTGTGGATAAAAACAAATGGAAGTCCAAGAACTGGTGACCCACACCTGGTCACTCCGTGACCCCAACGTGCCCTGTGGTGTTTCAGCATCCAGCTGGGCAGGCAGGTGGTTGTGCCCAAGTGTTTTTGTGCAGCAAAGATGGTAGAGAGCAAGTTTCCCCAGGTGTGCAGGAGTACATCTCCATGGTTACGGAAATATTGTTGTGAGGCCCCACCGTAAAGACGGGCTCAGTTACCTCTGTGGGGGTGGGCAAGTCTTGGTGCCTGATGGATGGAAGCGCCGTGACAACGGAAGAGCTGCCTCAGGCTGAACCGCAGTTGTCAGATTGAGACCCCTTTACGATGATGGATGAAGAGTCTGTACGAGTGAGGCCTGGCTGCAGGATGGAGGCGCCGCCGACAAAGAGGGAATAAAACAGGGTCCGTCGAAGCTAAAATAAAGTGCAGAAACGTAGACTCTGATCAAAGCTGCATCTGATGGCTTTAAAAGAGCTCGAAGGAGCAGAGTTCCAGCTGAAAGTGGAGGAAACGATGAGCTGAGGTGAGGATTGAAGGGCAGAGAGGAAGGACTAGGGACTGGACTCTCGGTCTCTCTGAATGTGTTGTTTACATATCAGGATGAACATGTCAAGGCGAACGTTCTCCTTTTTTGCCCGAGTACTGGAGAGGACTGGTGCACGGAAACACCGAGCTTTTCACAGCCGCCCTGCTAACTGGAACCTGGGCAGGTTTGAATGCCGTACCTTTCGGGGAATGCCCACAAGATCTTTTTCCGGAACATTCCCACAGCTCCAAACTGCCCCCCCCAGATGCCTTCTGTGGCCATAAACTTCCCTGCAGACCAACGCGGAGCTCTTTACGAGGCTCCGGTAGGGGCACTGAAAGGAACTCCGATTCCCCCGATTTAATTCCCATCTAGAGACGCTCCACTACAAAGTGCTGCCGCATGATTGGGCGCAATTTGTTTTACAGGAAGGGAAAGTCAGAAAATGAGTCTCGGGTCTCACAGATTTGGCGACGGCTATATCCTTCCCCGAGAAATAGTGCCCACGTAACGGGTTATGAACATACGAGAGGAGATGGGATGAGATCTGAAATAGGATGGTGACCAGGTCACCCCCACCTTCTGCTCATAGTCCATTTCTGCACATTATGACTCGAGCACTTCGTTGAAGGATGGAACCCAACTTTGCACAACTCAGCCACACATACAGAGTGTTTGATGGGCCCAAGAGCAGCTTCTTCTCCCAAATCGTTCCCCGGCCATGTGGCTAAGAAGCGGTGAAGGTGCTGCGAGCTGCAGAAGCCAAGACGGCTGGATGACCAAACGCAGACAGGGACTGAAGGGTGGAGACGACACACACTCATATCCTGTACTACGGGGTCTGATATGACAAGCTGGATACGCATGTGGTTCTTGCTCATATGAACCATTTTTACCAATGCACCAAATCTGGTAAAAATGCACTGCATGGTTTATATACTTTTTGGAAGTGTAAATAAGTGGGGACTGTGGCTAAACTATGTACACAAATATGAAGTTATATAGGAGTGACAAGGGGGACAGTGGGGGTGTTAAACCAAAATGTTTAAGTCGGCCTGACGGAACCATGGATCACGTCCCTCAGAGCCTCAGCCTCTGACCCTTCCATATTCCTTAAGTGAAAACTGAGAGCAAAAATTACCCTGCTGTGCAAATGGGCAAATAATTGTAAAGAACAGTGTAAGTCATTTCCCTAAAAGAACATGATAGATAAATAAATTTAAAAATATGCTGCTGTGATCATTTTCCCGCTTACTGAATGGTGTTTTATGATGGTATTTTACACATTTCTATGTGCCACTTTATAAGTCCATTTAACACATTTTTCTTTTGCATTAGAAATAATAATTTCACCCTTGTGTAATCCCACCCCCCCAACAGATAATGTCACAGAGCCAGTTAGGAACATTAAGCAGAAAAACCTATACTTGACCATAAATCTAGTAAATTCTTTGCCAGTTGGGCTTCTCACACAACCTCAGTGTTACATTTTCCCCCAGTTTTTCTCCCCACTTATGTTAAATGGGCGAAACTTTTGCTGTGACACAGCGTGTCCCTGCTTTTTAAGACAGCTCTTTAATATTCGGTTTGATCAAAAGAAGCACGAGCGCTGCTCACGCTAATTCGGGTGGATTGCCCAGGGAGCGCGTGCAGCGGCTGGTAACATTGGGGGGGGCACCCACCGCACCACCACCACGGCCGTCGTGCAAAAACAAAGAGAGGCAGAGACATGAGACCCGCCAAGAACCAGGAGATACGTCCCACAGATGCAGGCCAGTCTCCCGCGTCTCGATTGATCTCCCTTTCATGTGCTTTTTAAAGAGAGACACACACACACACACACACACACACACACACACACCATCCAGCCAGTCAAAATGTGGTGACAAACAAGAAACTCCTTTCTTGTTTTGCTCCCATTTCTCCACCGCCTATTTTTCCACTTTGGAAAAATATTCAATTAAATTTACTTTGATGAGACTGATTTTCCTATGAATGTGTGGAGCAAAGAGCGCCCCCTCTAGGAATGGAGGAATAGAGTGCAGAAGCCCTTTCAAACAGGACACAATCTTGTTTTCCGCAGCTCAAATGACTTTGAAAAGGAAAACTCATATCTGGGTTTTTAATAACACTCTGTGCTCGCTGAAAAGTTTAACTCATTTCTCAATGAACAATTTTCCATTAATGGCACAAAATTATATGACTGTGTGCTGGGAATAATAGAAAGAAAAATGCTGGACATAATTTCCATTTTTTACAGCTTGTCACAGTGGAGAATTTATGGCAGAACGGCGTGATCTGTTATGAGTTTCGGAATTTTTTTTCATTTTAGAAAATGGGTTTACTTTGACTCAGAGGTATGCAGTAGTGCGTATGCTTTGTGTGTGTGTGTTTTCACCGATGTGTGTACAAGAAGAATGAGCCCTATGCCAATTTTCTCAGTTAATGAAAACCGACCACCTCCGGCAGGAGGAATGTCAAGAAAAGTGCAAGAGGCAGCTGGTCTGAAGGCTGCAAAAGACTCAAGATTTTTCGTTGATAAAGTTTCTCCTTTTCCCCTTTTCTCCATTTGGTGATTTTTGTTACCAGGATTTTTCTTGGAAACCCCGGCAGTCCAGTACCTCTGTTCTACAAATATGTTGTCCTCTTATCTCCACTGAGGGTCACATCTTAGTAGAGGTAGAGGCTGCCCTCTGGTGAACACCAAGATTTTTGTCTTTGGAACTTCAAGTTTTTTCCCTCAGGAGGGGTAGTTGGGTTACTGCTTTTGTCTAGACACTCATTCCCTTGTGAGGACGGCGATACATTTATCCTTGGTGATAATACCTGGAAAGCAAAGCAACAGGGTAAAGTTGGCTAGATGTTCAGAACAGGAGGCCTTTGAGCAGAAGAACCACAGTGGCCATTGAGGAGCTGAAGTCACCGGCAATCAGATGAAAATCTGCAATGTGAACATCCCCATGCTATGAAGAAACAGGAATCTCCTTCTGATGCAGAAATCGATACCACTAGAGAGTCAGAAGGCAAGAAAGAGCCCGAAAGAGCAAACAGATACTCAGTACTGTTTTGTGGACAAGGTAGCTTCTGAGCGCAATAGTCCTGAACCATGGCCTGGAGGCTGGATGGTCTGTGGATGTTCTCAAGCTGCAACCGCATGCATAATAATGGAAGGTTCAGTCTGTGGTGGAACGAGAAGCTGCCACTGAAAATTCTTCATCTTGTTCTGGCTGCAGAACCCAGAGGTGGTTGGGGCTGGAGAATAAGGAGAATTGCAGAATTGTTGGAGCATAAGGCTAGAAACTGGGGAAATGGAATCAACAGTTACTGCTGAGGCCTTGTGATTACGAGCGAAAGGGGTCACTGAGGTTCTACTGATCCAACATAATGAGATCTCTCAGCAGAGGCCTCTGAAGCCTTGGATGAAGCAGTGATGTTTCAGTGATGTCCTACTAGAAACCCACCAGCAGCTCTAAATCTCCAGCAGCTTGGTGTGTCCCAGAGGCCAGACCAATATGACCCTTGTCCACCCTCGGGACACCTATCTGCAGACCTCGGTCCGGTAGCAGTAGTGTTTTCCCGCACACGGCTGCGCACACACTCAAGAGCCCAAACGCAGTGTGAACAGCTGAAGCTACGGGGGACACAGAGAGAGAAAAGAAACACATCTGGAGAGGAGGAATGAGGCATTTCCTCCACCGATGGAAATGTAAACTGGTTATGGTACAAAGAGAGTTATGGCGACAGGCTCAGAATGCGAGCAAAATGTTACAGGTTCAAAACTGTGTTCTTAAATGTGCAATAAAAGAGCCAGTCAGTAATGAGCTGCATCTTGATGATTTAGTGCACTTATTTGTTCCCCTTCCCAGACCTCACCAAACTCTTATAACTCACTTTATTTCCAGTGGCTCTGAATCGTGCTTGTTTTTCAGGCATGATTGCAAATGAACCGCGTTACCCATCAATGGCCGACCTTCTCCAGAGCAAATGCTGCAATTTCTCACAGCAAGCGAAGTGGATGCTTGTTGCCACCGGCGACGAGTCTCTCGGAGCCAACTTTCCATGCGTGGAGCGTCGAAGGTGGTCTCACTGTCCAACGAGGCCTGAATCTCACTGAGACGATGCTTTGTCCCTGTCACGTTGCAAGTTTTAGCTCAACTTTAATCTCATTATTATTATTATTATTACTATTACTATTATTATTATTATTATTAGTTCAGTGATCTGAGGCTTTAACTAAGCCTGCAAACAATGTCAGGATTGTACAGCACATTACTGACAGTGATTTACCCCTGTTAAACCATGTTAAAGGTGTTGCAGATTTATTTGAAATTCTGAGATTTAAAGAAATTATTTGAAACTTTGCTGTCAAATTACCGTGTTTGCCTGCAGTTCAGGGTAAGTATCTCGATCGAGGGCAGCACAGCCGATACTGTGCCGCGCGAATCGCACACCTCTCGTGTGTACCCCCTTCTCAGTGACAGTCAGCGATGGGGGAACGGCCGGTCCAGACGCCTTAGCAAAGTGCTGTTAATGGGGGGAATGCAGAAAAAGCGGTTAACGTGAGTGGCGGAGCGCGACCCTGGCTGGCTGTAGTTAGCGAACAGAGAGCACAGCGCGGAGGCGAGCAGAGGACAGCTGCTGATTGAGGTGCGGCGACTCCAAGGCGGAGGGCGTTTTCACAAGTGAGCTGAACGTCTCTCTAAGCTGTGATCCAGGTCCATTTGAGTCCTCTGAGAGCGCGAGCAGAAAGCATCACGCGCTGTAGAACCGGCGGGAATCCGACCCCCGTCCGCGGTCCGGAGATGAACTCGCGGGCGTCTCCTCCCTCCCGCTTGAGCACCTTGGCCCTTTCACGGCAGGTGTCGGACCCGCAGCCGAGTGCTTTTGAGCGGCTGGAGGAGAACTCCGAGCGGGGGAGGTCGGCAGAGGCAGCCGTCAGATACGATTCGATGCCCTTCCTCCGCAATGAAAGACCTGGCCTGCTAGCCCGTGAGTGCGGAACATCGCTTTAGCCCCGCCCTCCCCACCGGCGCCATACAAAGCCCACAAAGCTCAGAGACTCCGCTTCGCTCGACTCGAGACAGGAATGCCGGGATCGCGACAATTCTTCGGCGTCAGTCCGGTTTTGCTCGGAACGCCAGACGGGCCCCTAAGAGGGGAGATAGAGCCGCGCGGCGATAAACAAACACATTCGGAGGGTGCCGAGAATTATCCGGCTTATAACGGAGCTCCAAAGTCCTGTCGGATATGATCACGGTCGTGAACCGTCGATGCTGATATGATCCCTCACGTTAGGGTTGCATCGCTTCGGGCGCGGCGCTGGATTTCATCTCGACTGCTTCATTGACAGAGGGGAACATGTTTGCTTGCAAAGAAAAGATGCAGCGCTGGAGCTGCTTCCTGACAACTGCGCTTCCCCTGGAATCCGTCTCCGTCTCCGTCTCCGTCTCCCGTCCGCTTTTTTACTTCCGCCAAAAATACACCAGAATAACCCAAGGGGGAACAAATATGTCACTTTTTTTAAATATCTCGTAAAAATTTGCCCCCTTTTGGATCGTATGCAATAACCTGGGTCCTTGCATTATAAAAAATTTTCAAAGACAAAAACACGTTTCTTTTTGTTAATCTAACCTTTTTGCTCATGTAGCGCCACCCTCCATTAACCCGTTTTGTGTCGTAACCCAAAACGCAAATTGCTTAGTAACAGAACAAACATCCAATTTATTAATTTTCCCAGACTTTGCAAAGAGAAAAAAAAAAGAAAGAAATATTCGCCTTCAGAGATCGCGTGTTTCAATAGACCACCGTTACAGGCCCGATCCTGATCGAAGCTCGCGCACGTTGAGAGCAAAAGGGCCGCTTCACTCTCGCGCGCAAGGGGGTCAAAAACTCGCAGTTTCCCTCGTCCGCTGTCCCTGCCGCAACCGGGAAAATTCGGGATCGTCCACTCGCGTTTCGGGAGCAGGCGGAAACTCCAACGAGGCTCGAAGCGCCATCGGGTTCTCCTCCTCCGTCCGCGGCGCTCGACACGATGGGCTGAAAACCCTCGCTTTTCTAAAACGCTTTGACTCGTCGGACACAAACAGGTACAAAACGCAACGGTATCTTCAGCAGCTCAAAATAAGCCGATGTTTTCTCTCTTTGCTTGCTTCCGGCGGAACCGGAAAACACGAAGTCCCCTCCCCTCACACCTAGAACACTCTAGAACACCCCGCTCCTTCGCGAAACATCTCGAAGCTTCTCTCCAGATCAATTCCACTCACTTCCACGGTGTTTACGGCTGCTCTGTGCTCTTAGCGTTGGTCATCAGCGATAAGATGACAAACTCTGCACGTTTATGGGATAAACAACTGGCATTAAATTGAATTTATGGAGACAACGTATTTTAATTTTCAGTCATTTCGAACTCTTTTTAATTATATTGTTGCTCCAACTTAAGAGAAGCATTAAACATCTTGCAGCATCTTTATAATTTATCATGGCCATGTCTGTCCTTTCTACTGAACCCACCCGCTGGATAAACTGAAATACGTGGATATGAAAAGCGCTTTCACTGACTGTATAGGCAGTAGAGCAAACTGAAAGTGACCGGACGCTGACAAATGTTGCACACGTTGCTTCAAGTTTAAGGCCAAGTAAAAGTTAATAAAAATAAAAGTCCTGTGACACACTGGCCCCCTGCCTCATGGCCCGAGATCCCATGGAAGGCACCGGAACAGAACAGAGGGGCGGAGGACGAGTGGTTGATGAAACTGGAAGGTATCGATAAGTCGTACAGCAAATGTTTCCTGAATTACAGCACTTTGTGAGGTTTATAGAGAACGAAGCCCACGAATGATCGAGTCGAGGATCCAGCGTGCACCGCTTAGGCCCACCGGACTGGGCAGGAATAGGACCGAGTGGGAACCCCAGCAGCCTGACACCCGCCTTGGGCTGAAGGAGACCGACCCCCAGCGGCTCCGAACCGTGGTCCTGCTGTTCCGGATCTGTCGCACCGCACAAGACCAATCACCCAGGCAGGTGGGCAGCGCAACCTTGCAAGATCTACTCACCTGGCGGCGACGCGACCCGGGTGAACGGCGGAAACGGGGCCCTCGGACCGAGCTTGTGTGAGTACAGGTCAGCGAGCGTTGCCATTAAACTGCGCCGAGCGTTAACCGCTGTCTCCCGCTAACGAGGCTCCTTTTCACACGCAGGAACGAGCGCCCGGCAGCAGCAGGAACGCTCCTTGCATGGCTTGTCACAGCCAGCATCCGTAACGATTCCCCTCGCGGTGCCCATTACCGCGATACGTCTCCGTTTCTCCAATGGAAATGTTGCTCATCCCATTTACAGACCATTAGAAATAAAGGTGTCGAGGGGGTGGCTTCCCTCCACCCCCTCAGTCCCACACCCCTGATGGCTTCCAGCATTTAAATTGTTCATTCAGTTCCATTTTACCTCCATTCAGTGCGAACTGACTAGTGGTTTTTAAACACGGGTATTGTTGCAGCGTCCCCCCGTCCCCCGTCCTCCTACAAAGTGTATTTTACACAGGTAGCAGCAGTCCTCGCTGAGAGGTGTCCCTTCGTGCAGCGGTGTTCACACAAGAGGCTTCTCACGTGGGGAGACACACAGCCATTTGGCCAGGAAAGTGCTTCGGAAATTACAGCAAAGGAACAGCGAAGGGTGAGACTGAGGATTACTGTCTACATCATGTAGGAAGACACAGGCACCGTGGGTCTGGATGCCCCAGTGGACACCGAGCACAGAGGACATGTTGCACCTTTCTATTAATCTTTTTAAAATAAACTGAATTTACAGTTCACTTTACCTTTATGCATTTGGTAGACACTTTGTCCACAAAAGTTCAAAGTAAACAAGGTGCATCCACAACAAACGAAGAGGTTTATACACAGACACAGGACTACGGGCACACAGCATGTGTGTCTGACACCACCGTGTTGCTGGTTCACATCCCTCCTGTAGCTCCTATAGAAGTGACATTCAAATAGCAAATACACAGATAATCAGAGCAGATGCTCTTGGACTCATTGATGGAGCTGGCAGGAGATCAGGAGAGAAGGGGCTCTCAAAAAGATGGGTTCGAGACCCTTCTTTAATGTGACAGGGATTCAGCAGCTCTGAGGGACATTGGTAGCTCACTACACCACACTGGTCCCAGAAGTGAATTGCACTGGACAGATGAGTTTATGACTCACAGACAAGTGGCACAAGTCAATGACATGAAGCCCAGATACTGAATGGGGCAGAAGAGCAAAAGTAACAGGACATTATCATGATGGGCTGTAAAACATAACAATCAGTTTAAATGGGGTTAGAATGTAACAGTCAGAAGACCAGAGGTGCCCAAAACCTTCACAATTTCACAATTACTTGAATCTCCTGGTGTCTCCAACAGAACTTTTATGCAATCGTGGGTGAAGGTTGTTCCGCAGCTCCAGCCTGTAGGGATGAGCAACCAAGGACTATATTTTACATTTGCTCATTTCATTTACCCAACGGTTTTCTCTAAAGCAACTGATCACGTTTAGCTACTTACAATTACTTACCTATTTATAAGTACCTTGCTCAAGGGGGCAATAGCAGCAGGTAGATCTGAACCAACAACCTTCAGGTCCAAATGTCACAGCGTTGACCAGTACATGATCAGTGGCCCCAGAGCTCAATCTGGCTTTTGTGTTGGTAGGGGGCACAGGATGGCTCAGCCACACTCAGCACACGGCCATAGCTGACCAGCAAATGAACGAATGAACGAATGAATGAATGAATGAATGAATGAATGAAATTTAATTGCATAAATAAAGTGGTGAGATGCACGGAATTGTGTGATTAACTGAAATGTAAGAGAAGCTCTCCATTTTATTGATGCTGGCTGACTGAGCTCATTTTCCCTCTTGGAAGATGTCTGTCAGAACTTTCATTGTCACACAATTACATAATACAAGCACATAATGATTTAATCACATAGACAAAATAATCTAATTAGAGGTTTTGAGATTTTTAATGAACCAGTCAATTGTGGGAGCTGTGTTATGCTGCATCGGTACGAACGTCCGGCGATGGAGAGCAGGGTGGAGCGGACGGATGAATGCGGCCGCCGTTCCAGAGGACGCCTCTTCGCCCGTCTCCGGCAGGTGCTGCACCTGGGAGCGCCGTTCGGAGACGGGGACCGGGTTTAAGTAGCTCCGCTATTATCCAAATTGCACAATTATCCTCATCATTTGGTTATTGTTACCGACTGTCATCATGTATTTGTGCTTGGATTCTCGTGTCCCGCGGAGCAGGAAATGACTGCAATCTTGTCGAGAGCAAAAACCCTCTGGGTGCAGGATGGTATGGGAAGGGGGCGGGGGGGCAGGGGGGCAGGGGGGCAGGGGGGGTGGCGCAGTGAATGGAGTTGAAATGAAACAAACATGCATGACGCTCCCGGTTTCTTCGAGCGCTGAGAGACACAGCGATAAATCCACGGGAGAGAAACTGAGGTGTGTTCACCGCTCCAGTGGCTTTACTCCGTTTCGTGGAGCACCTTAGGGTAAACGTGGTTCTCAGCACGGCCACAACACGTCACCTCCTGGGGTTTGGACCTGGAATTATGAGGTCTGTTGATGAGGGCTTCGGGCACTGCGCTCTGCGTGGCTGGGTGTGTGACGTGTTTAAAATGTTCACATGCGCACACACACACACACACAAAGCAGGCCTGACACGGTGACTGGACCGCTGCGTGACGAGGCTTTATCTCAGAGTGAGAAATCACGAGGTCCCGAACAGCTGCGTCGGGGGTTATTCTTTGGCTTCTTCTTTATGGCGCCGTTAAACGAGAGTCTTCTGAGCGCAACGTGTTTGGCGACCGGGCCTCTTACGTCTCAGTTACCACCACGTCGGCTCATTTCCTGCAAGCGGACGCGAGACACGCCCACTTCTGCTGTCTGATTAATTTGTGTGTATGATTCATTTCGTCGTGTGTATAGAGCGCCGACAGGCAGCAAAGGCGAAAATCTGGGGTGAGTCAGGCTACTGAGGTTACGGGTGACGCCGCTCACAACGTAACAGAATGAGATAGTCCGCAGGGAGCCTGTCGAAATCGAGTTTCGGTGTTTCGGACAGTCCGGTTCCACTGTTTCCTCCATTATTATAACAGCGAAGTCCGTCAAGTCCAACCCAAGAGGAGCGATGGGTTGTTGCGACTCTGCGGTCCTCACAGGGCCCCTCTTTCCAGTCCTCGCATCCGCCCGCCCCCTGGCGAAGGGTGCGGCTCTGTCGCTCCCGGGGGGGGCTGTCAGATTTCCCAGAGTTCCCTGTGTGTCGAACAGTAATCGTCTGGTAGGTAACAGTAAAGAACACTTGCGCAGCAGACTCGCTGCGTTTTGTTCTCTGCGCCCTGTTTGTTCCCGTTCTTTCTGTCGGTTGTGCTGCGGTGGGGGGCTTTGCAGCTGGGAGGGTTTTGTAGCCACGCTGCACATTTTGATGCGCCCGACGAGCGAGGCGTGCGATCCGCACTCTCGGGGCAGCCAATGGGAGCTCCGTCCGGAGGTTTGCAAGCGTGACTAATAAAAAGCCCCGGAATAGAAAAATAAAATAGCCCTTCGTGTGCGACACCGTGACAACGGTTCGAGGAGCGCGGGGCACATCAGCCGCGCACAGCAAAGGGCTTTGTTTTCACATCAGAAAACAGGAGAAGTTGTGTCAAACTAACTACCCAGCACGCAGCACATGGGAGGCATCATTTCCCTCATTTCCCAAAGCAGTAATATCTAAGGTTAATAGTGACAGTTTTATGTCAATATCTATATATAGTCACTGGTGTGCAGCTGCTCGGTTTCAAGCAGATCAGCTGTGAAGATCATTGCTTTCCTGAGAGGACGGGAGGACGGTCTGTTCTGGATCGGATAAACACTCAGGTCTGTCACAGCAGTTTGCATGTTGAGCAGGCATTTGTCCCAGATTTCTTTAACAGATTAAATAAAAATATTATGCGGACAGTTGAAGCAGGAACCGCATTTATTGCCTTTCTGTGCCTTGGACTCTTCCCATGACAGGTCAAGGGGAGCATTTTGCATGGATATTATTTTTTGTTTACCGCTATGAAAGGCACCCATTATTTACACGGCTGGGTATTTGCCGAAGTAATGGACCCTTCCAGTGGTCGCAGCAATGCCCAGTCTGCAAGTGGAAGCGCCTTTCTCTCTTCACGTGTCTGCGATTCCTCATTTTCATTGGCTCAAGTGCCATATTAAGGTCAAAGCAAAAGCTGATGAACGTTCTCCACCAATTTCATCTCGGTTTTTTCTGACATAATTTCCATTTCTTCGCTCGGCTTTAAACAACTTTCATGACAGTCAAACTGGCAGCAGATCCTCATCCACCATTTTTAAAGAATTTATCTGTAATTAATGTCTTCAATGTGGCACCTCTAACAAGTACATTTCTTAATTAATTATGTTTTCTCTTCCAAGGAGCACTAGCATTATTAAAAATGTACTGAACAATTAATTTCATGTCCATAATAATAATGGGTAGTAAGTAACGCATTTACCGATTAATAAAACTTGGTAAATAATATACTACTTATTAAACCTCAGCGAGAATGGGCTACAGCAGCAGAAGACCTTCCACTCTTGTCAGCTACATGTAAGAAGCTGAGGATATAATAGATACATGATAACCAAAACTGGAAAGGTGGGAAACACAATCACTCGAAACATCGTTTCTGATGCAACATGCTGATGGTAGCATTAGATTTCGGCGTAAAAAGAGTGAATCGGTGGACTCATCCTGTCTGTAAGATGTCAATGTTACAGACTGGTGGTGGTAGTGTAATGCTGTGGAGAAGTTTTCTTGGCATATATTGGGTTTTTAGTAAATATCATTTGAATGCCACAAAGTGCCAACACAGTGCATTTACTGTACTCTAGTGGCCTGCACAGTTCCCACCTCTCAGGCCAACAGTGCATCTTTACAATGAGGTGGAACGCAATGTTAACAGAATGAGTGCGCCATCCAAAAATCAGCAGAAACTGAAGGTATGAATGAATGAGGCTAGCATGGACCGAGAAGCCCATGGAATGAGTCCAACACCTTGTTCATTTATTCGTGCTATTCTGGATTTCAAAAAGTGGCCAACAAGTGTAGCTCTCTATAGAACCTAACATTGTAAGTCATCTTGGAGAAAACTATCAGTGAAATGACTAAATAACAAGGAAAACAATAACTATTGTTTACCATTATCCTGCAAGAGCACAAATAAAGACTTTAATTTAGTCTTAGAAGCTTGAAGCATTTTGAAAAGCATTTGATTGCATTAAATTGAACACAGTTTTACTTCCTCAGAATCAAATAAAAACACAGGCTTAAAATCCTCTCAAAGACAAAAAAAAAAAAAAAAAAAAAAATGCAATTTAAGAATGAAAAAGCTTAGGCAATTACAAGATTCTGAGTGCCAAAAACTAAAAGCTGTTTTTAATAAATCAATGATGGGACATTTCAGTGCTGTGAAGAGAGGAAGATAACAGACGGGTCCAATCTGAGCCCCAGAGAAATGCATTTAAAAGCAGGATTATACTGAACTGTACTTAGTACATCTTGAGAACTCTGTGTTCTGCTCACATACAGATGCCTTGCTTCATTCTCACGTTTCTTGCATTAAGCCAATATTTTATGATTTATTATTTTATGGTTTATCATACTGATATTTATTCATCATTTGGCTGCGAGAAATTCGCTTGTGGAGCTGACGAGATGAGCCACACAGGTTCGGTCAGAGACATGAGTTTTTATGAAAATATGAGCACAGCCTCTTAGGGAAAATAGTCCTAAAATGTTACCCTCATAAACATGGCCCTCCCTTCGCTTGTGTGGATTGATGGTGCTCTTCAGGCGGTACCGAAGCCGCAGGACCCTCACGGTTTCGCGTGAGCTGCGGCAGAACGTATTTAGCTCATTTATCCACGCTGCCAGTCCAGCCTTTCTGGAGAAGGACTCCTTCCACTGCACAGCTCTGGGTTTATGAAAAGCCCCGAAATACAGGTGTGTCAGCAGAAGGGTACTGGAGATCCTGGTACCAGCTGCTAAGGCAGGAGAGACACCTGGTCTTCAAGGGACCCAGTGTGACCCTGACATCCTGGTTTGGCATCACAGATCTCCTCTGGATACAATCACTTGTTGTGAATCCTGTCTCTCTCAGGCTATATTTAGATGTGTGAGCACCGGAGGTGGCCTGTACAGCGCTGATGTCACGCCTGCTTCCATCACCCATGACCCCTGGTGTCTGTTGCACTGTGTGTCCTCAGCGCACTGATTTATGAACTGTGTTCTTGATTCGCAGTCCATCCATTACCATCAGAGCTACCGGGTCACTCATCAGCCACACGGAACCAGGACTCCACGGACACCTTCATATTGTCCTACACTGTCTACACACACTTGGGGTCATAGTTGAGTTCATTGTACTTTTTTCACTTTCAGACCGACAATCTATATAGGAGTGACCCACACCAAGGGGGGGCACAGCCTCCTGCTCTGGACTGAGTGTGTCCTCAGTCTCCTGCAGCACAACAGCAGATGGATTTTGTGCTGCTATAGATGCTGATGAACATCTAATGAACACTTGTGCCGCAGGGTCGAGGAAGAAGGTGGGCTTGTCCTCTAGAGCCTGGCAAAGTAGCACTGGGGTGGTCACCGTGGTTACGCTTGCTTCCCTCACTCCTAGCTGGAACCCCCCATCCCCCTACCCACCCAGGACGGGTGCTGGGTATCTGCAGGGGGGAAATAAACCCCTCGGTGGCAGCTCTGCCATGAGACACATTGCATTTAAGCCACAACTAATTAGCCTCCTGCTGCGACAGAATCAGCGACCCGCCGATTGTGAGGAACCGTTTGTGCTCCGATAGCATTAGTGACGCCTGGAACGGCAACCTGAACATGTCACTTATGACTTCATAAAGATATGACTGAATCCAATCCTGGCACAGGTGTACCTCATTAAATTCTCCAAGAGAGATATTCTAATAAGGGCATCTGGGCACCTGAACCCTGACCTTACTGATGTTATATAAGGCCTTTGAATTATTCTGAAAACACTCCACATTAGCTCTGAGTTTCAGTAATGAATACCCCTTGGTGATGGTGTGTGTATTATTCACCCATTTAAACGCTGGGTGCACCATATTATTGTAATTAATTTAGTCTGCAGCTCATCATAAAAACCACCAAGTTGATATCCTTCAGATTTTTTAAAATAGCTGTCAACTGTTTTCATTGAGTAAGACAGAGTAAAATTACAGAGGTATGTTAAAGCTTATTTTAAATCATTACACATAATTACATACTTTGGCACCTGAGGAAAATGAATATCAGGTTTACATGGAGATGTGATTTTTTTGTTAATTAACAAAACTCTTAAAAAACTCTTTGCTCAGGGGACCAGACGGCTGGACACGCAACAATAGTTTTGTCGTGGAGTACACTCTCTAGCGTTGGGTCTCATCCTCTATTGGGGCTCAGCTTGTTTACCGTGGTCTTGTTTCACAGGCTCCTGGTAACTGGCCAGGGGAGAGGGACTCAAACCCTGAAAGAGCAGTTCTCTGAGCCCAGTTGAGTCCACTAAGTGGCCCCTGCAGCCACGTTTGAAGGAATGAACACCCAAAGCATCCTCATCTTTACAGGAACAAGCACAGAAGGTGTGAGACAAATATGCTGTCTAACTTGCTTTAACAAACATGTTCATCATGTTAAACACGTGTGTCTAAGCAATGTCTGTTGCTGAAGGCAACTCCTGCTTGATCTGAATATAGGAAATAAGCATCTGACAAAACCAGTATTTTACTTACATTTATTTATCAAACATATATACAGTATATATTTAAATCCACCACTTGAGTTCAAGATTATGAGTTCTACCTGGATGGTTAAGAAAATACTACAATAATGATTTCACTGTAGACTAGGAAGCCATTGATAGTAATGGGGTTTGGAATGCACTTGCTTGCTCTTCTCCAAGCTCCTTTAAGGCACGGCCACAAAAAGATGTTCATGAAAGACTGATAAATGTATTTGTACCCACGTATGAGTAGAAATAACCCAGTAAGATCAGGGACGTTGTTCCCAAAGTTTGATAAGCTGCCACATTTTGCGGTCGGAGCCAACACACATGGCGCGGAGATTTCATTTCCCTCTGTCATCTGGCAAGAAAGGGCTCCTGTGTAAAGTACAGTTTATGCCAGCCATAATTCCATTTGTCCAGCAGAACGTGAGGTGCAGAAGCAGACGGTGTTCACCGAAATTATCCCTAGATGAGCACAGAGATGGTCATGAATATGGAATATGGACCCCCTTGAAAAAGCATGTTACACTTTCACCAGCATTTTACTTATTTATCAAAAACTTTTCTCCAAAGCAACTTCCAATGAACTCTATGTAGTGTCATCAGCCCACACACTTTATTCACCGCGGTGACTTACACTGCTAGATACACTACTTACATGGGTCACTCATCCATACATCAGCAGAACACACACTCTCTCTCTGTCACCCACACACTATAGCTGGACCTGAACAGCATGTCTTTGGACTGTGGGAGGAAACCAGAGCACCCGGAGGAAACCCACACAGACACAGGGAGAACATGCAAACCCCACACAGACTGAGTGGGGATCAAGCCCATGTTTTCTCACACCACCCAGGTGCTGCGAGACAGCAGCACTACTTACTGCGCCACCCGGCCACTATGGTTTCACTAGGATGTTCACCTGCAGTGTATGTCCATTGCAACACCTGGGGCCAACAGGTGACTGGAGGTGCCATCCTGCAGCTGAAAGACTCAGCTTTGAGTCTCACCCCGTTTTGATAGAGTGCAAATATCATGTCGTATTTATATTTTTTCTTTGCGCTCTTTCTATACTTCAACTCTCTGCACTCACAAGTAATGGTGTTAATTTACATTTCCATTTTCTGCTGGTGTTTATTCTACTATTTACTCTGTATTCTGCTCAGCTACTTAATCTGTTTTTTGCACCACTTTGTTTTCCATATTTGTATGTTGCACATTTGCAGAAATTGAATTTCGTTGTATGATGACTATAAGGGTGAACTAAAATGGAACTGAAAATTACCCTGCTGTATAAATGGGTAAATCAGTGTAAGTAATTTGACACTGAACAGCACTTTGGAGAAAAGCCAAACCAATTCATATAAATATGTAAAGTGAGAGAGCGGTACCGCCATGGAACCAACGCAAGACTCGTTGACCTTCTCTAAGCCTCGAACCTGCTTTTTGGCTCAACGGACTCATTTTCTTTCTTGCTGAGAGATGCTGAACATGGACCCTTGGATGAGTTTAACCTCCATCTCTGGTACTATGACCCAGATACTCGACGAATCAGATGCTTGAAGAACGTGCTGGTCATGAGGCCCATGCGGCAGACTGAGCCCATTAATCCCCAGGCTGGTTGCTCATATCTTTACTGTACCGCGGTACTCAGTCTCTAAATTGGTTGTTCAAGTTTTGGTTGCCGAGGAGTGTGTGTTGTTGTGCGTTTCATTAGAGAGAGCTTGTGTAAAAGTTAACCAGTGAATCATCATACAAACTCCTCCAGGTAGCCATACACTGCGCTGAGTCAAATGCAGTCCCTTCCGATGGAAACCGTCAGTCTAGTAGCGCATGCCATCCTGCGCAGCCTCATGACTTCTTTAAGGGCCTAATGAGGAACACGGGGGTTGGAGGTCAGCTCAGGCAATCAAAATAATCTCAGAGCTTCCTGGCATAAAGGTGGAGAAGGAACACCTCTTAATTGGAGCCGAAGCACGGTGGCGGTGAGAAGCAAAGCATCCGACTGGTCCTCGAAGGGTTGCCGAAGTGCGAACAAACTCATTTCGCAAAGTCTGTTGGAGAAAGAAGCCGTTGATGGTTCCCAGAATTAAAATGAGTCCCAGGATGAAGAAGTTTATTTGCAGAGCAAAAGGACATTATTATACCATGATAAAAGTCTCTGACACATTCAGACTGTTGTTCGTCATGTGTGAAATACGACGATGTGCAGGGCTTGGATGTGGAAGGGAGAGCGAACGCCTCCAAACATCTCATGATCGTTGGTAGGGAAGGCAGAGTAGCCCTAAGGGTCAAAAAGGAACATCACTTTGTGAAAACAAGGGTTTCATGCAGCAGTGGTTAGATCTCCTGCCTTGGGGAGGTTTGAAGGAGGCCTTGGAGATTCAGGGTTGAATCCCCGCCCCCCCCCATACTTCCATTTACGTTCATTCATTTACTAGACGCTTTTAAGAAGGGCCGACACAGTCACCAGGATTGCTGGGGGACGGGGGGTTTATCGGTCAGAGGGAGAGCAGACAGAAGGGGAGGGGGAAACAGGGGCGCAGGGAATTGCTCTCTCGTGGGGGTGCTCGGAGGAGGTTGCGGTCAGGTTCGCTTTTGGGACCGGGGTCGCGCTTTCTCTCTCTCTCTCATCCCGGGGTCATCTCCGGCATTAACTCCTCAGACTCTCTTCTCTTCTCACTGGTCAAGCCAGGGGAAGAAATAGGGGCATTGATTACGTTCAGCTGCTCTTGTTCCTTCCCCGGCTCCGCCCCCCCTTCCGACCGCACCGGCGTGTTATAACGCTTTTCTCCAAGGCGACGTACATACACACACACACATTTTCAGAACCGCTTGTCCCATACGGGGTCACGGGGGAACCGGAGCCTACCCGGTAACACAGGGCGTAAGGCCGGAGGGGGAGGGGACACACCCAGGACGGGACACCAGTCCATCGCAAGGCACCCCAAGCGGGACTCGAACCCCAGACCCACCAGACAGCAGGACTACGGTCCAACCCACTGCGCCACCGCACCACCCTCCAGGCGACGTACATCTCAGAGATAAATACATCAACAGCACCACGAGCAGACCTCCGAGGGATTTACCTTGAACTGACACAGTAAATCATCCTGATGCATGAATGGTTAAATACTTGTTGGCAGCTTAAAATTGTAAGTGATTTTGGGGAAAAGCATCAGTTTAAAGAGTAAATATTATGTCGTGCACCTCAGCAAGGGGAAACCAAGTCAAGTGCCGTAGAAATGAGGGACGTGTGCGCGTGTGCTGTGAACGGCAGTAGGAAGTACCTGCGACGCTCGAGACCGACCGCAGGAATAAGGAGCGGCGTGCGGTCGACGGCACTGTCACAGCGGGGCTTACGAGTTCGACTTCTAGTTGTTTTTATTGTCATTCCTCTATATTGCTTGTATACAGCGGAACGAAACGTCGTTTCTCCGGGGACCCTGGCGCAACACGGAACAGTACGCAGGAGTGTGAGATGAGCGCAGGACAATAAATACACGGGATGTGGGCTGTGAACTGTAGGCAGTTTGTAGCGTATGGAGTCACGCCGGGTTCGCTGTTTGACTGTGTCAGGTGAGCGTTGGGAGGCAGCGGGGTGTCGAGTAGTCCGACTGCCTCAGGGAAGAAACCGTCGCCGAGTCTGCCGGCGGTGGCACGGATGCTCCTGTCCCTCCTGCCCTCGAGCGCCCGTGCCACACCAGGAGGGCGAAGAGTCCACGAGAGGGGCGAGGGGGTCGTCCACAATTCTGGCGAGGATGCGGACGCAGCGGTTGTCGTACGAGGTGTCGATGGTGGCTAGGAAGCCTCAAATGAGCTTTTCAGCTGTTCTCAGAATGCACAGTCAAGGACAAAAAACACGCTGAGACATGGAAAAAGCTCCCTCAAACAGAGGACTTCGCCGTTACCGTGAAAGAAAGCAACGCTTTGCGGCTGTTGCAACAAAACTTCATTTGATGATGTATACATCATTTTTTTCCAAAGTTTTAACCAAACACCGACTCTTTGAATTTTTGCAGGTACCCAGAACATTTTGACAGGAGTGCCTGTAATAAAGTATCACTGCCAGGTGATCAGGAGAGAAATGGGTCTGTAAGAGATGGGCTTTCAGCGCCGTATTGAGCGTTGAAAGGGATTCGGCACTTAATGCACCAAACATTAAAAACGTCAAGTTCTGTCCCACTAGAAGTTGAAGTACGGATGAATTTGGACAAAAAACAGTTGTAGTTTGAGTAAAATCTGAGTCAAATTTGACTGAAACGATGGACGAAACTAAAAGAGAAACACGTGTCTGAAATGTGCCGAAGCAGAACAGACATCAGAGATTGTGACCGGAACAAAAACTCTCGCGTAAAGCGACACTGTTCGGAGCGACCATCCACATCATCCGCTGTCACCGCACACGCTCTTGCTGCACTTCAAATGAAGACGTGTTCTCGGAAGCGGGTGAGCTCAGTCGAACGGAGTCACCCCCGGGGGGCATATCATCGGCAGCGTGTCACCATTCCTGCCTCTCTTTACACTTTCGGTGACGTGAGCAGAACGCCGAGGTGCGACCGCATGACCGCGTGCCTTCGAAGAGGATGTCAGAGTTTCCGCGGCTGTGCAGCGAAGATCGGAAGCCGCTATTCGGAGCAGCGGCCGACGTCGCCTCAAGACGTTCCCCCACGCTCTCCTCACCATCCCTACAACCTTAAAAACTAGAGCTTGCGCGGGAAGTCATACCGGAACCGCACACGGTCAGTCCGCCGCACCCCCTCGCTCAGTCCTGCTGGGAGAAAACAGTGAGCCTTTACTCCTACTTTACTCTGTGTTACTATGTGGAGCATCTCGTGCGGGACTGGGCGGCTTTGGAGACCGAGTGTCACACGCACAGCGATCGGCGACACCATTCAAACGAACAGGTTCCGATCGGATTGCTCCGGCTTTCGGGAGCCCTGGAAAGGGGTGACAATCACCAGTGAGGTTAGACACACTGATCTCGCACTGCATTATGTGGTAATATTTCATCCAATTAGAGAGGAACCGTCAAGCCCCTCTAGATCTGAGCGGTTTTGTAACACCTTTCCCACTTGGCTGCAGTGCGTCCTGCCAAGGCTTCGTCTCGAAACCAGACACTAGACACCTGTGAAAGGGAACTGAGATGGTCAAAGACAATGCGGTCCCTGAGCTCTTCCTTCACACACGTTACAGGAAGGGTGCGGTGAACCGGGGTGGAGTGACGAGACCCATTTAGAAGCAGGTGACTTTTTACCAACAGCTACGTTCTGAAGTGACAACATTTTGTTACCGACAGTAAAACAGGTAGATGAAAAGTAGCAGGAAGGTGAAGAACAAACCGACGATGGTTTCAGGAGATCGGGAGAGAAAAGGGACCAGGAAACACATGTTTGGAGACCCGTTGGGAGGGATTCAGCAGTTCTGAGGGACGGAGGGAGTACATCGGGACAAAACTAAGAACTGACAGGCTTTATTTCCACGACTTGTTATTTTTATGACAGCATTATTTTTAGAATTTCCTACTGACATCTTTTCACGCTGAATGTCTGACGAAAATGCTCATGACGCTGAGGAAAATACGTGTGAATAAAAAGCTATGCTGAAAAACTCCAACAAAATGTCAGCTTAATTAGCATACCAGCTAAATAATTTATCCAATTAATTTATTAATCACACTATTAATTATAAAACTGACAGGGACATGTGTTTTGGGATCATATTGTTATTATTCCCTCTGTCCCTGTTATTATTAAAAACAGTGTTTGATGTTTCGATCAAAAAAGGAGCTACATTCAAAATGCTGCAGCTTGTTTAATAATAAATCCAATTTTTCATAATGTGCTTAATTTAACTGAATGGCTGTGATAAAAGTGTGTGAAACCCTTCTGTGGCTCTTACCTTCAATCCTAATTATTGGTGCAATGAGAAAGGACATATGGTCACGTTCCATACAGCTGAAACAAATGTCAAAAAGCCTATAAAGAGAAATAAATCATGCTTAAACTTACTCCACATAAGCGCAGGGTAACATTATTTCTGGTAATGCTTTCAAAATGAAACAGAAGACAGAAAACAGTCCGCAGTGATTTAAAGTGGTTTTCAATCCTCTTAAAAGGTAATGCAACGCGTCCCTTTGCCAGCTTGGTGTTATTAATGCTACAAAAACTGTATTAAATAAATAGCCAAGCCCCTTTCAAACACAGTGTTTAATCCCCCCCCCCCCCCGGTTATGTTTGGAAAAATAAAATTTGTGATTCACCACGCTGCACTGTGGGCTGTATTTGTGGCGGGAAGCCAGTGGAGAAACAGTGACGAAGGGTGCAGGACTTTGTGAATGGAAGCGGCATCCGGAACGTAAAAAATTAATAAGGCCAGCGGTACCAAGCCTTCGCTGCGCTGATGAATGACGATGCAGAGTGACGTTCTCCTCCTCGGCCTCAAAAAACAACGAACGCATGCAGGGATCAAAACAAGTTACGCTACATATTTTTAATTTCCATATCAGCGACGGAAACAAAAGCGTCGACACCAAACAATCGGGCTGCATGTTCAAAAAGCAAACGTTACACACATCAATATTTCTACAAAACAAACAAACGAGACACTTTTTTTTCTTTTTCGGTCAAACTGAATAAAAGGAGAATGTTTTTTTTTTTGTGACCGACACTGAGACCACCCGTTGACCCCTGTTGGCGTTCGCAAAGCGGTCGTCACGACTCCTTCTGTGCGGTCATTCAACGTTCACGCTCACTGGTAGCTCTCTGAGGAGGCGGAAGGTTCTCGGTTCTTCTCTCAGTCCGGTTCCGCCACGATCGCGCCCTGGCCACCCGCGTCCGCCGCTCCGTCCCCTCTGAGGGCCTCACTTCAGGCGCACGCAGTCGATCTCCGTCACGGGCATAGAGGAAGTCCTCAGGTCCGTCTCCTCGGCCGCCTTGCCGGGCACGTAGGTGGACCTCCAGCGGAAGAGCACGATCCTCTTCAGGTGCTGCACCGTGTTGTTTCTCACGCTGACGAAGCAGAAGGTGTTGATCATCCCGTTGCTCATGGCGATGCACTCGATGATGTAGAAAGCCACCAGGAAGTTCCTCTCGCGCAGTACAAGGGTGGGGTGGAAGTCGCGCAGGATGGTGAAACCGTAGTATGGCGCCCAGCACAGGATGTAAGCCGTCAGGATGCCGATGAGCACCATGACCGTCCTGCGGCGCCCGCGGAGCCGCCGCCGGATCTGCTCCGTCTGGTAGCCCGGCACGCTCTTGAACCAGAGCTCCCTGGAGATGCGCACGTAGCACAGCGCCATGGTCAGAACCGGCCCCACGAACTCCACGCCGAAGATGAACAGGAAGTAGGAGCGGTAGTAGAGCTTCTGGTCCACGGGCCACACTTGAGCACAGAAGAACTTGTTGTGCTGCGAGGAAGCGTCCGGGTACACGGTCTCAGAGGCGAAGTACGCGGAGGGTATGGAGATGAGGACGGGAACGATCCACACGCCCGTGATCAAGCAGTAGGCAGTCTGGTGCTTCATGCGTGGCCTCAGAGGATGAACGATGGCCATGTACCTGGAGCAGGAGGAGAAGCCCGACATCGCAGTAACGCCACCGCGCTTCGCCGGCACCTTCGTGAACTCTGCCACCGATCTCCAAACAGGAGGTTCTTCCCTACGTTTAACTGCTGACAGCAAATTCATTAGGTGCCCTTTCACACTTCATTGTTACCCAGACCCAGAGCCAGTCTTAGGAAAAAGTCAAATCAATATGGAAAGTGGAAGAAAAACAGTAGAGTTTACCTTCTAAACATTCGATTGCAACTCTTTCCTTTTGTTTTCTTACAGCCTGTCGCTGGAAGTCTGCATTGTTCCATTCCATCCATCCATCCATCCATCCATCCATCCATCCATCAACCCATCTGTCCATCCACCCGCCCGCCCGCCCATGCACCTGTCTATCTATCTATCTATCTATCTATCTATCTATCTATCCATGTAAAATACGAAGCTGTCACAGCAGCGACATCCTCTCCCAACTGAACTGTTCTTGAACACATTGTGTTTCTGCCATATTCTTAACTCCTTCCAGATGAGGAACATTGATTACCCACCCTGACATGGACACGCACACCCCTATGGCGTGAAGTCGGCGTGTGGCAGTGGGAGTGAAATAATTCATCGAAAGTCAGAATACGCCTGGAGGCTGTTGTTTCCAGTGTGTTTCCTCTGTAGCTTCACTCACGCAACTCTGATTTATGAGAGAAATACGATGCGCATGGGGTCTGGGTGTTTTATGGGCTTCCCTCAGTTTGATTTTGCGCAATGTTACGGTTAAGGTCTCTGGCATTAATCAAGTGATTCAGGTAAAACATGGTATTACCAAGTTTTGCACTGGTGGAAAGTGTATCAGGCTGGGTTTGCTTTATGGCCAAAGGATGCGACTGGTGAGGCAACTGGTGAGGCAACTGGTGATGCCATCCTGGGCACTTTAACCGGCTGCCTTGTTGGGCTCTTTTCCTTTCCTCCCTCCAACGCACAAGTATTAGCGATACAACGAAGCCTTTGCATGAAAACACAAATAGGTGACCGCATTTCAAACAAACTTACTGTTTCCTTCCGATTTCGTTTTTACTGTGAATTTTGGCTGACCGTCGACAAGGCGTGGCGTATTTTGCACTTTTTTTACGGCGTCGACACGCCGGGGACCTCCGGAGAGCCACCCACCTGTCGACGGCGATGGCCAGCAGGGCGTTGGTGGACACGTAGAGGGAGACGGTGCGCAGGTAGTTGACGGAGGCGCAGAGCACGAGCCCGTGGTCCCAGGAGAGCTGCTTCACCACGTAGTAGTCCAGCAGGAAGGGGCAGCAGACCACGGCCACCAGCAGGTCTGACACGGCCAGGTTGGCGATCAGGAGGTTGGTGAGGTTCCTCAGCTTCCTGTAGCGCGCCAGCGTGACGATGAACAGGAAGTTGCCGATGCCGCACACCAACATGATGCACACGAGCACGACGCCGATGACGATGGTGGCCACGAAGAAGGCGCGGCCCTGGGAGGCGTCCAGAGCGTCGTCGCCCGGGACCCCGTAGTCCGTGTCATAGCTGCCCGTGAAAGGCTCCGGCAGGAAGCCCGGCAGATACCCGTGCGTCCCTGCGTACGGAACCTCCAGCTGGCTGCCATTGGACTCCCCCATGGCTTTGCCGTTTATCACCCCCCGTCGCGTTTGTTTCGGCTCTTAGATGTTTCTGCAGGAAGAGAAATGAGAGCGAGAAGCCGTGATGCCGCTGCGGCTGCGCCTCTCTGGCTCGTTCTCAGACGCCGAAATCACGTGGGGATTCAGTTTTGACTTTAAGAGATCCGTAAAGCCTCACGGGATGTGACAGAACACACGTTCGGAAGAGGGAAACGGGCTTCGGGAGTTCGTAGGGAACGAAGGCATCTTTAGGAGCGACAGCGAGACCCTTCGGAGTCATCGGCGCGTCACGAAGACGCGAACCCTTTCATACAGCAGCTGATCGCATCGGGGACGGGTACGAATACTCCTCCGGAGTCTCCTCAAATCAACCTCAGAGCTCAAGGACCGTTTGGAGGAAGCAGTCGAGGATGCACCGGTGCAAATGTCCATGAATAAAATATTTACACAAAAATAAGACCTCACCCTCCAGGACTGGCACATGCATTATTCAGCTTTTCGCAGCGTGTGGTTTTTATCTGTGGATAAGAGACCGTTACATTCATGTCCCTCAAGTGTAGCTGCGGTGACTCTCCCAGCCACTGCAGTAAGTGCTAATTCTGCTTTTGTGCTCTTCTTTACTCGCAGCGCTCATTGCATTTGTCACCCCGGATGACCTGCGTTAGAGCGGCAGTCGAACGAATGGCTGTACGCTCTTCCAGCCTTTTCGACTCCGGTGACTGTTCCGCCTGTTAGAGTGACAAAGTGCTGGAGCGCTGAGAAAGAACGACAATCACATTTGTTTTAAGGGTTATTATTATGTCATCGTGGAGCGGTGCAGGAGGGAGCGGCACTAAGAAGGGGAGACAATTGGCGGCTTCCTCGCAATGGCGCTTTGGGAAGCACAGGTGCATGGAAATAAAAACACAAACAAACAAACTTGAAAAGCTTGTGACAATAAAAAAGGTTTTAAAATATTAGTGGTGTAATGGAGTGATTATTTTCCCTCGTCTTCCCATTACATTGGAAGTGGCTTTTTAATTTGTTTAATTTGCTGCTAAACTGACAGTTTTATCCAAATCAGTATGCAGTGCTTGTCCTTTTTTATAAATCTGAGCATTTTTCTGGGGAAATTCAGGGTCGGTAGCAGATGGGGGGCAGCAGGACTGGGGACGGGGGCTTGACCTGGCAACGAGTTCATGACCTTAACCACTATGCCACCTGCTGGTGCATCATTCCAAGATGCTCTGTACATATTTTATAAAGTTTGCAGGCACCAACCGTTCTTGCTTTACTCAATTAGCCTGAAAATGTTAAAAAAAAAAAAAAAAAAAGATTATCATTGTAGAAATACTGATGTGCATCATGCTTGGTTTTTGAACATGGATTAAACACAGAGCCGCCTGCCCTCATCTCACAAAGCCCACTCACAACTGCAATTTATCTGTGAAGAACAGGACTGACGAAAGGAAGCGGGTTAATGAGAAAATTAATTAGAAAACCTGTCCATAACACATTTATTACAGTAGTTGGTGAGACTGTAACACAGGGCTCTTTCCCCTCTGAAGGCAACAGGTTTCATTTGTACACCTTTTCAGCCCCTTTTTGTCCAGGAAAGCAGCACGTGCAAGTCAATCAGTGTAGGAGCCAAACAAAATAAAATAAAATAAAATAAAATAAAATAAAATAAAATAAAATAAATAAGGACTGTTCCTCTCTGTGTGGGTTGGGGCAAGGGGATTCTCTCCAGCCCAGGCACTTTATTTACCACGGTAAATGCACTGAGCAATCCAATCGGCAATGACAACGAGCCAAATACACGCTGCTGAGTTTTTATACGAGTCTCCGGGCGCCGAGCGCCGCGTGGACATTTGGAAAAACCTCGACAGACTGTACATGGATCGAGTCTCTGCATTCGAGGCGCTGTTACTGTATGCACTTATGCCTGTAAAAAGCTAAACACACACACGCACACACACACACACACACACACACTGAGTCGTGTGACGTGCACCGGCGTCAGTGTACCTACATTTTTATTATGCAGGCTTACTGCGGTAAGGAAATAACAATTTGAAGTTAATAAAATAAACTGAGCACATGATTTTAGCCCAGAGTACAACAAAGTGGTTGTGAAAAAAAGTATGGATAAAATAAAATAAAATAAAATAAAATAAAATAAAAATAGGCTTGCCGACTGTAAAAATATTAAGGTATAATTAAGTGTTTCATCTGAAGAGCGCTACGCATATAAGCAGAGCTCACACTCAACTCAGCAGGTGTCCGGGCGGAGTGTCTCACACACACTGACTCACCTGTCTGTGTCCCGCAGACGCGCCGCCTTTTCCCCGCTCGACCGCCGCTGCGAGGGGCGGCGCGCAAAGACGCCGCGGAGAGCGAGCCGAGAGAAGGACCGCAAACGGACCGCGGAGGGAGAGTGAGTCCATCCGCCGTGGCCGAGAGCGCCTCTCCTCCTGCCTTCTTCTTCTGCGTTCGTCTGCGTTCCTCTGCGTTCCAATCCGCTCCGAGCCGCTCCGAGCCGCTGCGCTCCGCTCTCCTCTCTTACGTCTCCAGTTTTGCATCTGCGTTTCTGACGCGGCAAAGACCCTCAGTGCTCCTTGGACGGTCGCGGGAGCGGCACCCAGATCCCGCACCGCTGCGGTACCGAGTGTGGTAAATTCCCTGAGGGCAAATCAACGAAGTGAACAATTGCGCATCATTGTGTGAAACGCGCAATTTACTTCTTTTACTTCTTTTCATATCTGTTTACATAGAGCAAGATTTCAAGAAACATTCATTTATTCTCAGTTCTTTCTATTAGTTTATGTGGTAAGACTTCAGGAGCAAAGAGATAAGATAAGATAAGATACTTTATTGTCACTGTATACAATACAATGAAATTCCATGATATGATAGATATGACTTCATTCTGCCTTTTGTTCTTAGGGGATATTTGCTTATCTTAGCCAAAAAACAACATCAGGAACCTTCTTCCCGATTAAGCCGTTCCAAGTTTTTCCATCACCGGCCATGCATTCCTTGAAATCTCCTCATGGAATTACAGAATTGGCAGGTGCCACGTTGGTCTAATTCCAT
This sequence comes from Scleropages formosus, assembly GCF_900964775.1. Classification (NCBI taxonomy): domain Eukaryota; kingdom Metazoa; phylum Chordata; class Actinopteri; order Osteoglossiformes; family Osteoglossidae; genus Scleropages; species Scleropages formosus. The sequence goes on from NC_041809.1 coordinate 1,375,517, forward strand.
GTCCAGCATCTCTAGAAAGAGTCGATGAAGCTATTCTGACTACGAGCTCACACAACTTGCAGATCCATTTGGTCCATTGGGACAAACGCTAGCTGGGCAGCAACCAGCTCAAGATTAGTGACGTCCACCACACCTGCCCAGGATGTCACACTTGTGGCAAGTTTTCCACAGCCAGTATTGTGTCCCAGTACCCCAGGGATCTCCGGAGATGAAAGATACCTTCTCTGGAGTCTTGGACTTCTGGTGAGGTCACTCTTAACAAATTGGTCAAAGGAGATGGGGCTGGACAAACGTTGATCCGATTAACAGGCTCCTGTGGAAGTTGGAAACACAACACAAGTTCCTTCTCTGGATTGGGGTTTCTGGGATCCAATACCCCTCAAAAGCATGATAAGGACTGGTGTTTGATATCGAGGTGGTTGGATGACCTTGACTTGGCTGAGCACAGCCTGAGAAGACTATGTGGAATTGCACTGTGGGCTCACCATCTGAAAAGTGAGATATGAGTGTCACATCTAAGGACTAGTAGGCAGAGCTAATGCGGGAGCTGGAGAAAGAATTGAAATGTGAGGTGAAATGTGTCAGTGTTCCACTTTTTGTGTTTCTTCACCTGGACTGGAGAATGCAATCATGTCCACTGGGAAGGCTGAGAGTGACATCAAGAGCTATACCGGCATCTCCACCACCCAGATGAGAACAAATTTTCTGAGATGGCAAAAGCAGGAGAACGAGAGGAATCAAACTGAAGTCCCCGCAGTTTGTCAGGGAAGATAAAATCTTAAAAGTATCATCTGACCCAAGACATCAACAAAACACTGCCACTGAGTCACACCAATCCCAGAACCTCAAACATGGTGCAAATATAGAATGTGGTAAGAATTCAAGAATTCTTTGAAACCACCCTGCAGAATACACAAGTGCCTCACGTTGACCTTTTTAATGGCCAAGCCAATGCTTTGATCAAGAGTAGTTCACAACTCAACCCATTTCGGACATCTGGGAATAGAACCAGACACCTTCAGGTTAGAAATATGTGCTGTTAGACACCAAGCGGTTCGGTGTACAAACCCTGCGATGGGCAGGTGGAACAGAGGTGACGCGATATCCCTGTGTCCTCCTTTGAAGCCGCCCGTCTCCACAAGGCCTCGCATTCTATTGCCTCCCGGACCGAGATCAAGGCCAGGGCCGTACAATGAACTCCTTTGAATGCTAAATCATGAAGTCCAACAAAGGCTTTTTGGTGTAAAATTCAGAATGAACTCTTGTTAATAACCGTTGGGCAGAGGATTTATTAAAGGATTGTTCGGTTTTTCCCAGGGTTCCACTTTCTTCTTCAGGAGTCTCTATGCCACTGTCTGGGTCTTTGGTTTGTGACAAAACAAATCAATTTTTGGAGGGAATAGCACCCATGGCAAAAATATGCAAAGGTTTTAGTCGAGCGTTGTGCAGCTCTGGAGCTGCTACAGCAACACGATCCCAGCGGGGACATTTTCCGATGTGTTGTGGATGAACCCAACGGCTTCCGTTCCTCGTTGCCCTTGTAAACCACGCGAGCGGTCGCTATGAATCGGGTTCGACTCGAGGGCACGTCCATCCATCCAAGGGTCAGTATCTCCTGTCCACTGGGAACAAGAGCGGAGGGGCTTGATGGATGGAGAAGCCCACCTGCTACGTGATCCCGATACAGAGGTGGGTAGTAATGGGTTTTATTGACTCCATTGCTTCTACTTGTAGTAAAGTGTACATTTCAAAACAGTTTTTGGGAAACCTTTCGGTTTTACTTTTATACTTCTAAATAAAAAATGTACTTTTACTCTGTTACGTTCCTGTCACCCTCTTCTCAGTTCTGTTGAATATTTCCCGTTTAATATTTTATCTTTCATTTTCCTGCAAACCGCAGCATCTTCTGTGGATTTCATTGGTTGTTGTCACCTGCCAGTCACTTTTAGGGTGACTCATCAGCAGCATCTCTTCAGTCATCTCAGATGGCAGTTTCCTTGACTTCTGCATCTTCTTTGGTTCCATTCTTTCACAGGAAGGCCTTTGTGTAGTGGTTCGAGCTGCTGCCTTTGGACACAAAGGTTGTGGGTTTAAATCCCAGGTGTAGTGTCCTTATGCAAGGTATTAACTTTAAATGGCTCCGATAAAAATACCCAGCTGTATAAATGAGTAAATAACTGCACTGTAAGTACCTTAACAGCCTTTACAGTGTAAGCTGCGTGAGATAAATATTAGACAAGGTGCACATTGCAGCTGCTAACATTGTTAATGGTTTAGAACATTAAAAAGTTCAATTTGATTCAAAGTAACTTCAGGACTTGACAAGTTATATACTGTATTTCCCTTATACTTTTGGATGTCTATTTTTTAAGCATGCGTAAGGTATTATTAGTACCCCACTACCTTTTCTGAGCAATTTTTCTGAAGGTGAAAGTATTTTTGCCTGAGTACTGTTTTCACTACAGCACCCACCTCCGGTCCCTTTTCCAGCCGCTGGAACCAAGGAGATCTGCTCTTGTGCTGAGTGTGGAACTGCTGCGAGATCTTCCCACGCAGAAGAGCTTCGGCTGTGAACTCTGCTGTGTTCTTCCTGTGGTTTGGACCCTCGCTGGAGGCCTTACCGTGTTATACCCCATGGTGCACCCGTGGATGCAAGCAGGAAGTGGACACAATGGTGAGAGGACACCGCTTTGGAACCGCATGGACTCCCACAGGTTTACTGAGACGTGCCAAGATAATGAGGAGAACCTGAGATGTTGCTCTCCACAAAACTGGGGCATGATCTGCAGACAGATGATGAGCTTTGAATTTATTACCGCAGAAGGGAACCCTGTCACTGGGTAAACATGGTTAATATTAACAGCACGCTCAGTCCTCTCGCATATAATGATAGGAGGTGTATTGTTTCTTCCCTCTTATGAAGAGGCGAGGGTGGGGCGGCATTCTGGGTAATGATGTACCGTGTCAGCAGCGCTTCATCAGGTGTTCACTCAAACCGCTGCGCAGCAGAACACGTTTTTAATGAGAAATGTGGTTTTTCAACCAGTAGCACTGCAGCTTTAAAAAGCACTTGCATCTCGAAGAGACTCGTGAAGGCTGTGCGCAGATAACTGGCTTTCACACCGCTTAAAGTGGGAATGGAAACGTGGATCTGCGCCGGTGTTATTGCACAGATAAAGATATGATTAAGCTCGTGGGACACTTCGAACCGTGTTGTGTGGCCTGTCGTGAAAAACGATCATTTTAAAGTGGTGAGGACAGCCGCACGCCGCTGCGTCGGACGCGTCGCCGGTCGAACGTCCATTTAGTAAGCTGCGGTAAATCGGGGGAATTGTTGGCGGTGCAGAATCCTCTTCAGATACGGCTTCAGACTTACGCGCTGAAATGAGTTCGCAACATGGGTCCGACCCTCGAGCCTCCTGTCCGCCACGTGCTGTGGTCCAGATCGTTGCAGTGTTCCAGTTTCTTGCTTCACCGGGACAGGTATATAATTTATATATGTCTCTATATATAACTCTATATTTGAGTATATTACAGATAGATAGATACATTGATTGATTGATTGATTGAGCAATTTCCTGGCAGAAATTAATTTTATTACATGGAAAGGTAGACTATTTATTGCTGTGGGGGGTGCAGTGGCGCAGCAGGCTTGGCCGGGTCCCGCCGCGTGGTGGGTCTGGGGTTCGAGTCCTGCTTGGGGTGCCTTACGACGGACTGGCATCTCGTCTGGGCCGCGTCCCTTGCGCCCCGTGTTGCTAGGCTCCGGTTCGCCTCCGGACAAGCGGCTTCGGACGGTGTGTGTGGGATTTGGTGCTGCAGGATTTCTTTTACACTTCCTGTACGTTGCGCCGCTCCCAAGTGCCTCCTCATCCCGATACGTTCAACGGTGGTTCTGAGTGCGAGGGGCACAAAATGCTTGTATCTGCAAGAATGGTTCTGCTTCTGGCAGGTCTGAGGTGTTTCCCCACAGTAAAACCGCAATAGCTCAGGGGAGGCTTGTCTTTCTGCAAGTAACAAGTCATTATAAAAGTGCTTTCCAACTCTTCTCAGCAAAGAGAGGATGAACCTGGGATGCAAAGTATGCATCTGGTTATGTAACTCACTGTCTCTGGTGGCTCATTTTATTGGAAAATTGTTTTCGGCGCTAAGAGGGAGGTGCTCGTGCACTTATACAAATATAATTGCTCCCAAGCCCCAGAACGTGGTCCATTTCGTAAAGCGGCGAAACTGTGGGATAAATCTTGAAATGATAAATTCAGTAAATGTTAACTGACAAAGAAAAGGGTAAATAGTGGAAGATGTTCAAGTACTCTGTTTCTTATAGCTCTGCTTGTGGCCAGGGGAATATACATCGTCTGCACCTTGACTACAGCGTAACTGCGGTTAACGCACTGTGCTTTCTTACTCAGCCACATGGCAACAGAGAGCTGAAAGTGGGGTCCCTTAAATGCGATAATTTCAGATCTCAGATTCTTTCTAAACTGCGTTTCTGAACGTCACACATTTAGGGAAAAAGAAGAGCCAAACCAAGGCGGCACGCGGTGCTGCTGCTGGCGTTGCTGCTGCTGCTGCAATCTGGGTTTGGCATTTGCTCCTCAGACCCTGTGGAGACGGAGTATCGATCCAGCGAGGTGCCGGTAATGTACACGGGGAGAAGTTTCTCAGCAGCCTCTGCCTTCATCGCACGCACCATCGCGCACGTACTCGGGGGATATCCACAGGCTCTCGTGTGGACCTCCTCCGCCTCGCCTAGCAGTATCCCTGGCATCTGGATCTCTCAACAGAATCCCGTTGCCCCACTCCACCGAGACGGGGCCTCAAGCAAACACGCACGCCGTACCGAGACTGGGGAAGAAACACGAGGGGCGAATTCTGGGTTCGTTTGCGCTCTTTATTGATGGCTCACAGTGTCGCAGTGTCCATCGGGTATAAACTGACCGCTGTCACGTAATCACTAGGAAGCTGGACTGAGGCGTGACCTGTCATAGTGTGGCTTCAGGAATGACCAATCAGGAACTTGTTTGAGGCCTGACCAATCAGAAGATGGCCTGGACTAGCTTGTGAGCATAATAACGTGGGCTGTACGGCTGTAAGACAGGAGGTCAGCAGGGTGCGTAGAGGTTAAAGGTTTAGAGCAATAACTGCTGGGGTGCTGCACTGCATGTCTTCTCTTATACACCAATTCTCAGCCGCGCCCCTAACCCTAACCAAACCCCAACCCTAACCCTAACCGTAACCTTAACCACTTCAGTCATTTGTCATTTCCCAGAAAAATTCAAAAAAGCCACAGCTGTCTTTTTCCTATTTCATACATGACATGCGAATGGCACCGTCGGATCGTCAGATCGGAAGGGATCACCTTCATCTTCGGAACGTCCTTTTGGGGAAGACTCTCAGGTAAGAGGGTGAAGCGACGCTGCATATCACCTCCCTGCCGGTGCACATGACAGGACCTGCTTCCCCTCCACCACGGGTCACTTCATAAATCTTTGACCGGAGCAGATCAATATCCCAGCAGCCTGGGCTTTGCATTCATCAGCTGGATTTCACCGGCGATGACAGCTCCACCAAGGCCTTCTCGTATCTCCATTTCCAGCCATGACCTCCACCGCGGGGAGCAGTTTTTCAGCACAACATCGACTGGCGCTCGATGCACAGTAGGAGGTGGATGGAAAACAATGGCAAAAAGCTCCTGTCACCCGGGAGCAAAACAATGTTTTTTTTTCCCAACATTCTTTATCAAACACAAAGCGTTTGTGATGGAGGATCAGGGGTTATCTTCTCTACGGCTCCTTAAAGCCACGAAGCCCGATTTCCACAGTGCCGTAATCGCGGTACATCGGCACGTTTACTGCCACTGATGGATGGAGGAGCGACGCGGACCCCCGCCATACGATACTCCGTCACGCATCCGAACCCCATGAGCTCGGCTAATTAAAAATGTCACGGCAAGACTTACGGCACGCGGTGCGTTGAGGCGCCCAAAAGCAAAACGACGAGCGAGCCGACAGGTGAAGCAGCAGGTGAATCACACAGTTCAAGAGATTCCCTCAAAACGTTCAGCTGTATGTGTCTGGGGGCTCGTTCGCCTCGGAAAGTACGCGAGCATGAACATGCTGTACGAACAGGCAATTTTTTCTGAGTCCCTTTGAAGAAAACGTCATAAAGTGAATGAAGTGGATCTTGGGGAGTGGAAAAACAGAGTAAAAACACACTCGTTTAAATTAAACCACACACACACATTTTCAGAACCGCTTGTCCCTTACGGGGTCACGGGGAACCGGAGCCTACCCGGCAACACAGGGCGTAAGGCCGGAGGGGGAGGGGACATACCCAGGACGGGACGCCAGTCCGTCACAAGGCACCCCAAGCGGGACTCGAACCCCAGACCCACTGGAGAGTAGGACTGCGGTCCAACCCACTGCGCCACCGCACCCCCTATAAATTAAACCACTAAGCTTCAAATAAATGATACATTTATAATACCTTTAATACTGCAAAAGGTATGCTGTGAGATAATGGAATTCATTCATAATAGTTTGTGTTTATTCACATTTTCATAAAGCAGTTTATTTGCCATTAAGCAGTACATTTATGTTTATTAGTAAATTCCTAAATAAAAAACCCCAGTGAAATAAACCCTTATGTAGCACTTAGCTTTTGACAGCTAATTTTCACTAATAACCCATATTTATTGCTTTTGGACCAATTCAGCTGTAAGATAAGCACCATCCTGTGTGCTCATCGCGATGAGGAGAGTGAAACGAACCATCACCCTGAGAGTCATTCTCCGCATACATGACTTTTTAATATTGTGCTACAGCAGTGAACTGCCGCATTGTAATATTTAACTCGCAGTGTTTCGACATGGATGGTTGGACACATGAGCCCCAGAGCTGGAATCCTGAACACAAAGGGACCTGCAGCATGTGGGGATCTCACACAAGTCCAGAAACACGGGCAACGGGAATCGGAGTCCAGCGTCTTTGTCCATCTGTTCTGCAGACGATGGGATAGGGATAGGGGTTAAGGTTAGGGGTTAGGGTTAGGGTTGTAATTAGGGTTAGGGGTTAGGGTTAGGGTTAGGGGTTAGGGGTTAGGATTATGGTTAGGGTTAGAGGTTAGGGTTAGGATTGGGGTTGGGGTAAGGGTTAGGGGTTAAGGTTAGGGTTAGGGGTTAGGGTTAGAGGTTAGGGTTAGGGGTTAAGGTTAGGGTTAGGGGTTGGGGTTAAGGTTAAGGTTGGGGTTACGGTTTTGGTTAGGGTTAGGGGTTAGGGTTAGAGGTTAGGGGTTAAGGTTAAGGTTAGGGGTTACGGTTATGGTTAGGGTTTCGGGGTTAGGATTAGGGGTTAGGGATTGGGGTTAGGGTTAGGGGTTAGGGGTTATGGTTATGGTTAGGGTTGGGGTTAGGATTAGGGTTAGGGTTAGCAATAAGGGCTGTGGTTGGGAACGACATGTTACGTTTGGCCTTCAGCTTCTCGGAACGGTAACTGTCCATTCGTGCCATACGAACAAATCAAGTTGTGATCACACTTCCAGTCCCAAAAGTGCTCATAAGTTGATGACCCTAACAGGTAACAGGTGTGAAAGGTTTGAGTCCCAGATGTGGGTCAGGGATGAGAGCACTTGATTTAATACTGACTTACTGATTAATTGATTCATTAATTCACTGCTACATGGATTGGTTGATTCAGTGACTGACATCGATTGACTGATCAGGCAACTGATCGATAGATCGATGGATCGATTGACAGACAGACTTAGAGACACCCTGAAATGATTCCCTTAGCTGCCTGTCGTCTGCAGGGAAGAAGGGAAGATGGTAAGACCACTTCGCAGGGCTGGGGAACCCAATTAGAGCTCTGCTGGAACTCAGAAATTTGAATTTCACAGCTGCGCCCCCCCCAGATGCCGTTTCCATGGCATCCCGGTCACACCGCCCCCTCCTCCCCACTGAGCTTCTGAGCAGAGCTACAGCGAGAGCGAGCTGTCGCCTCCAGACGTCTCAGACTCCACTATGGATGTGCCTCCTGACTCACCCTGAGCCCCGACCGAGAGACGATCACGCTCTCGTAGACAAACGGATGAGGGGAGCAAAGGATTATGGGTGAGGAGGACGCAGTAAAGACGCCCAAACAATTGTTTCATTTTGACGCCTGTCGATTAACAGGAGGCAGATGTCTGCCCAGGCCGTCCGTCTCCGACACGTCCTCCCCAGAAGATCAGCCCAGCCATGATTAACAGAGTGGGAACGGGGGCTGCAAATGAAGCTAATGAAAATCTGAGCCATTAATGAGAAGATTTCAGGATTACTATCTGGCGGTATCGTGTGTGTGTCTGTGTGTGTGTACGTATGTGTATGTACGTGTGCGTGTGCGCGTGCATCACACAGCACAGAGCCAAGGCAGCTGAAAAATGAGGTTTGCCACAGGATCGAAGCCCGGCACCGGGAGCTCTGCTAGGGCTCTGCAGCAGCAACAGGACAGGGACAGGGACAGGTGCGCCCCCTAGGTTCGGCACTGACTCCACACTGTGGTTGACCGAAGTGAACCGCAGCTCGGCTCTGAGACGCTCGGAGGGAAAAGGCGACGCTTCAGCTCCTGATTGTCATGTGTTTTCAAGCAAAATAACAGCAACATGCAGCAGTGTTTTAACTTATCTATGAGGGATCACCGGGGGTCCAAACACACAGGGCTGCGGAGCTGCTGGAACCAGAGGACCCAAACCAGCTGTGTCCTGACCTGTCCCTCATAGGAGCCACAGTGTGGGACAGGACATTTCCAAAGCACCTTACAATTATTCACCCATTCATACAGCTGGGTCATGTTACTGGAGCAGTTCAGGATGGGTACCTTGCTTGAGGGTACTACAGCCACAGGTAGGATCTGAACCTGTGACCTTTAAGGCAAAAAGCAGCAGCTCTAACCACTACACTACCAGCTGTTCCTGAAATGGGGAGCAGGGGTCCCCATGTGGACCAGACCCACACGTCCTGACCTGCTTGCGGCTCGCTGGCAGAACCTGCTCACGGTCATTGAAACCCATCGCGTCATCACGAGAACGGAGCAGAGTGGAGGCGGCCGAGCAAATCTTACAACTCGTAAAAAAAACGTCGGTGTCGTTGTTTCACGTCACCTTTCATTTGGCGAACTCACGGGCACAAGATCGCGGGCGTGCCTGAAAAACGTTACCGCGCCGCTGTTTTCGAACCGGCGGTCCAGAGCCGACTAGTCGCGAAACACCTGGGACAGGTGAGAACAATGGGTGCCGCAGGCGCGTGTCATTGTGGCACCGTGAGCCTCCTGTTGAAAAAAGTGCACCGTCCGCTCTTTGTGAAGCGCGGTCTTGTGGACGGCTGCCACACAAAAAGACCCTCCCCGACCCCATACAATGGACCATGGAGAAAAGTGCCAAGCTGGCGCATTCTGGCGCAGCTCTGTTGTTTTTCTGCAGAGTCATCCGCGGCCACAATGGGCGCCGGCGCTCTGGAATTATTTGGCGGTGCGCTACGGTCGCCGGTGCTCAGAGCGGCACGCGAGAGCGGAGGGTACACACCCCGGTTTTCACACACTAAAGGCACTTGAAGCCACGAGGACACCAGGCCCGCGGCACGGCAGGATGTTCAAGACCAGCTACCTGCGCGAGGTGCGCAAGGAGAAGTACGAGCGCTCCGATGTCTTCGAGGAGCCCGAGGAGGAGGGGGAGGAGGAGGGGCGCGGGGTCCTCGAGCCCGGAGGCGGAGGGGGGCCGGGCGGAGGGACCGCGCTTCGCCCCTCCGGCCAGGGCTGGGAGAGCCTGCAAGAGCTGAACGAGCGCTTTGCCCGCTACATCAGCAGAGCGCGAGTGCTGGAGCAACGCAACGCCGTCTTCCGCAAGCAGCTGGAGACGCTGCAGCGCCTGGAGGAGGCGCCGGGACTGGAGGAGGCCTTCGAGGAGCAGATCAGCCTCCACCGGCGGCGCGTCCGCGATCTCGCCTCTGACCGCGCCCGACTGGAACGCGAACGCCGAGATGCCGAGCGCACGCTGGACGAGTTCCACAACAAGTAGGCGTCTCCTCCCGGGCCGCTAATAACCGGTGGGAGGGCTGATTAAAGCTAACCGTAACCCTAACCCTAACCAACTAGTGAAACTACCCTAACCCTAATACTAATCCCATCCCTGACCTTAATCCTAAACTTAACCTTAACCAGCTAGTGGAACTACCCCTACCCTAAACCCTAACCTTAAACTTCAACCCTAAACCCTCACCTTAAACCCTAACCTTAAACCCTAACCTTAAACCCTTACAGCCTTCCTGTCTGAGAAGCAGAACGTTAGGGTTCAAGATTCAGAACACGTCTCGTTATTAATACTCAAACAAAGTGGAACCGATAGCTGCTGTTTGCCATAAGACAGTGATGACATCTTTGGCGAGTTCAGGGACCCTCGAGCTGCGCGACGCTTGTGTTCGAACCCGAACGTGACAGAAGGACGCCTGAGCGCAGATCGTAATTATGCCGTACACGTAGCTTACGATTATAGCGAACGCCGCATGAAGGAGGGTGGAGAGGAAAGCAGGCCGACAGCTCACTGTGGGCTTGAGGCGTCCAGATGCCATTAGTGATGCTCGCTGCCATTTCCTGACGTGCTCTGGTTCCCACCCACCCCTCTTTTTCTAGGTACAGAAATGAGTGTGAGTACCAGCAGCAGCTTCGCAGCACCCTGGAGCAGCTCAACAAGGTAAGACAGGCAGCGCAGTGGCACTGGTGACACTGTCACCGGCACGGAGCGTCATCAGTAAGGACAGCCGCTGGGATGGACGGTTATCAGCGCAGACGATCGTAGGGGACAAACACGCAGTTGTGCGCACAGCAGTCGGGGGGGTGGAGTGTGTTCGGCTTACGTATGATTGGGGAAAACCGTGTGCGGTGCAGAGGGTCATTGGGGCGGACGTGAGCGGCGACTGGGGTGGACAGTCGTTAACGCAGACGGTCTTTTCACGGCCTTCGGCATTAGTGCCTGGGAAAGACCGTCATCGGTGTGGGCGGCCGTCAGCGAACGTGATCAGAGCACCTGGTCAGTGTGTGAACCGTGTGAACCGCTCTCCCGGTGAGCTTCACCTTTGCTTTCGTAGCGTGTCTCTGTGTCCCTGCGTGTTTGCCACATGCGTGAAGGGCGAGGTTGTTGGAACAGACTCCGCCCGCACCCAGTGACCAGCTGTCTTTTGGACACCCCCACCCCCCCAGGAGGCCGACGCCGCCCTGCTGAGAAACCTCGAGTACCAGATCGAGTCGCAGTTCCTGCAGGATGACATCAGTTCCACACGAGACAGACACAAGAAGGTGGGACATGACGGAGAGGAGCTCGTGGCGCTACATACACGAACACACACACACACACACACACACACACACACACACACACACACACGCACACACACACACACACCGCAACACGACATCATTAGCTATGCAAATGAAGAGCTCATTGTGGCCCTTCGATGAGGTTCATTTACATTGGAGATGGTTGTGTTTACCTGGCAAAGAGCCCGTCGGCGTGATTAAGGGACTCGAGCGCCGGCCGGAGCCTCGCGCTGCTGTTGAGCTGCTCCGTTGGAACAGGGACCCCTGTTCCCATGACCACCTTGACCGTAAAACCCCTCCAGTGACCTCAGCGTTCGCCCTGACAGTCAAGGCAGATCAACTAAGAGTCCCAGAACTTGATAATCCACCCTATTACTCCTTCATGGGCGGTCACCTTACGATGACGTTTGTCCAGAGGCGGGCGCTGGCAAGTTCCTTTTACACCACTTTACACCGCAGCTTGAGTAAATTCCTAAAGACATCGGCTTTTCGAAAGAGACTGTGGCTCTTTTTACTTTCACTCGAGAAAGAAGCTCACTTCCCTCTTCACCGCTTTCGACTCTCATTGAACGGAAACATTGGTGCAAAAACGCTGTATTTCAGTGACAGTTTAGTGTAAAAGGTGACAATGTCCATAAAACAGGCGTCTGCACAGGGCTGTATGATTTATGTGTATATATGCACATAAGTATATAGGGGGGCGCAGTGGGTTGGACCGGGTCCTGCTTTCTGGTGGGTCTGGGGTTCGAATCCCGCTTGGGGTGCCTTGCGACAGACTGGCGTCCCGTCCTGGGTGCGTCCCCTCCCCCTCCGGCCTTACGCCCTGAGTTGCCGGGTTAGGCTCCGGTTCCCCGCGACCCCGTAGGGGACAAGCGGTTCAGAAACTGTGTGTGTGTGTATTTAATGCTCATCACATCACAATGTGCCCAAGTGTCGAGTACGTCGAACCCTTACGCAGGTCAGTGGGGTCGTTGGGCCCACCAGCGTAGCCCTGCTCTTGATTTATTCATTCATTTAGGTTCTTTTACATTGAACCCCATTTGTCAGCCGTCCTGCGAATTTGGATTCCGTCGGGTCCAGCGGTCCGGAGTGACACGTCTTCTTGTTCGGCCCCCCCGCAGAATCTCGCCGAGATCCAGACCTACGTGAAAATCCTGAACCAGATCAATCAGACGCCCCATCGGGTTCCCAACATCTCGCTGGGCTTTTCGGAGGTGAGAACCGTCTCTGCTTTGGGAACCTTTACTGCACCTCCACGTTCCTGGTTCCCAACACCAGTGGACGGAGGTGTTTCTGAACAGAGAAGGGAGGCTCTTCTCGTCCCCAAAAGCAAATCGGCGTGACAACCGTTGCCGCGACGAGGTTTCAGACAGGAAGGTGAATCCATGTTCTTGCTGTGCTCAGACCCCTTCCACACGTAATTCTCCTCACGGCTCAGGAGCAGGAGAAGCTACTGGTCCAGAGGAGAGTCCCCGCCCTGCGAAGCCAGCTCGAGGAGTACAAGAGCGCCCTCTGCCAGCTGCAGGCGCAGAAACAGCGGCTCCAGACTGAGGTGCGTAACCACGGCGACCGTAAACAAGGCCTAGCTGCCTGACGGCTCTGCTGGTCACGCAGTGGCAAGAAACTTACATCGTGACCAAAGTCTCGCTCCAGGCCACCCCGGTATTTAGTCCCCTCACTTCCCAATCTCCATATGCCATTATGGTGCCAGAAAGTTGCGTTTCAAGAGAACGACCGAGGTTCCGGCGCTGTTTTTATACGACCGAGTGTTTTCGGCTCTTTTCCCCCGAACTGTGGCATCTCAACTGTTATAATCGCGACATGTTTCGGGACACTTCGATAAGCTGATGGTCACGCAGAGAGAGGAATCCTTCAGCTGAGCACAGCTGTCCCAGCATCCTCTGTAGCACAGGCAATGCGTCGCGAGCGCTGGAATCACCGCGTGGCCCATGTGTCCTGCTTTCAGACCTCGGTCCTGGAGCAGGCCATCAAGAACACGCAGGAGAGCTACGACGACGAGATCCAGCTGTACAACGAGCAGATCGAGTCGCTGCGCAAGGAGATCGAGGAGGCCGAGCGCTCGCTGGAGAAGTACACCAACGAGTGCCGCCAGCTGGCCATGTACCAGACCTCCCTGGAGAACGAGCTGGAGCGCTACAAGAGGATCATCGAGAACGAGGACACCAGGTACGGTGCCAGACCTCCAGGGTTGCCTCTTAATTCAGTTCATCTTCGCAGTAATTTTATTAACATGCTTAATTAGACACTTGCGCGAGATGTAAAAATCACCCGCACCTGGGTTTCCAGCCGCAAATAAATAAGCGAATCAAGTGTCTCCTATTGGTCAGTTTGGAGCTTATTGTCATTGTGAGGTCAGCCACTGGGGGGCACTGTTTCCCCACACAAACCCCACCCTGCCCGGTGGTTAAAGATCCAACTGCCACGTACTGACTTGAACCTTTCCCACGTAGGCTGAGGGAACTTTAGAGCAGCATGGATTTCTGTCCCAAACCTCACACAGGGGTTTGTGCTGAAGGGGACACTGGTGGCGCCAGAGACCATGATGCCTAAAGCTGATCTCAGCGGGCAAACGATCACTGTTCCTCTTCCCCTCAAGCACTCACTGCTATTCATCTCACACCTTCCTCTTTATACTGATTTACCCCTTTACACAGCAGCCCTTTTTCTACTGTGTCAGTTCAGGGTTAGTGCTTTGATCAAGGGAACTAGAGCAGGAGGCAGGGTTTGAACCCAGGACCTTTGAGTGCAAGATAGGCACCCTCACCACTGTGCCACCTGCTGTCACCCAACAGGCTGAACTCTGCAATCATCGGGACCCCCGTGGACCTGCTCACCACAGATTACCGGCACACACCGATGCCCTCGGCAGCCAGTAGGGGCAGAGGTCAGATGCCACTTTGGGGCCAGTATTTGAATATGCTGATTTTGTCGGTTGCTTCCACACACTGTGTGTGTGTGTGTGTGTGTGTGTGTGTGTGTGTGTGTGTGTGTGTGTGTGCCGCTCTGCCACTGCGCCTCATTATGAACATGCAAACTGGGTCAATGTTCACAGGGAATAAATGGGTCTGACTGTTTTATTTCCCGTATTACTGCAGTGTCCTTAATGACACTAACTGCTCTGCGTGTGTGTGTGTGTGTGTGTGTGTGTGTGCGCGCGCGCGCGCACTGTAATCTTGTGCGGCCTCAATCCTGGGTGGTCTGAAATTTCTTCTGTGCCAGTTATTATCTGACGACACTCTTGGAGTCACTCTGCTCTGCTCTCGTCTCACTCAGACATCACTCAGGCCATGCAGGACATCACCAACATCAAACCTCGGCAGAAGAACACGGCCAAGAAGGCGTCCAGGAAGAGGGAGCTGTCCCCCAAGGACGTCATGGACAGCGGCGCGGAGGAGAAGGCGGGTTCGGGCGCGGCCGAGGGCACGGCCGGTAAGGGGGAGGAGCCACACGCGCGTCAGGGCTCGGCCCCTGATGACGTCCCTGACGGAGCCCAGATCAGCAAGGCCTTCGACTCGTTGTGCAACATTGTGCGCGACCGCATGCGCCGCTACATGCACCAGGAGCCCATCGCCGACTTCTACACCAAGGGCCGCTACGTACTCGTGTCAGGCGACTCCAGCTACCAGGACCCCTGCTTCTACTCCTCCTCGCCATCGGGGGGCCACGTGTTCGTCACCATCTGTAACGGCATGGCACCCTATGACGACCTCTACAGGGGGGCTGCTCCCCGGCCCCACCCCGGCCCGATGCGCCGGAACCCGGCTCCGCCTCCGAGCGGCCCCGCGGACAGAGGCAGGTTCGTGGGGAAAGGGGGCGGTGGCGGGAATTGGAGAGGAGCGGGGGACGGCGACAGCGGGGCCCACAGGGACAGACGCGGGGACCCCCAGCCTTGCCCAAAGCCCACCTCTGGGCCCCGCCAGCCTTCTCCTGCGGGGGGCCACAGGGGCAGGGGCCAGCCGGCGTCGTCCCCCTCGAGAAGCAGCCCCCCCGTCGACTCGATGAGCTACGAGAAGGTGGAGGTGGTGGAGTCCGTGGAGAAGATCTCCAGCGACAACAAGGTGAGGGGATACGAGGAGACGGCCACCATCGTGGAGACCACCATCGAGAAGACCTCCAAGAAGAAGCGCGCAGACGGCGGCTCCTGAGCTTCCTGCCGCGCTCAGAACGCGTCACCCGCTGCCTGCGAGCCGCCGCGCTCTGTGCCATAGTGCTGCTGTACTTTCTACACCACGCTTGGAGCCTTTAATGTTTGAAAACCCGGGAGGAAGAGCCAAAAAATTAATTTTAAGAAGTTCCGAGTAACACTTGTAAGAAGATATTATGATGCGGATGATGGAGTGTTGAAGAGTAATGAAGCCTCGCCCATGATTTATTAATGAGTACATTGTGCCCTCAGGGATGTCATTTACACCCCCACCCCGCTGCCCCGCCTCCAAGTCCCACCCCTCACCACAACCCCTCCCACCATTTTTCGGCTCCTGAACACCGTTATCACTATTGGTTTAATTGGCTGCCAGCGACTGCGCTGTACACACTTTTGCTGTGTGTTAATTGATTTTGCTAATAAAACAATCATTTTTCAAAAGTGCCTCATGCTTTGCTCTTTGTGTTGAGGTATAAAAGTGGCCTCGCCTGTATCATTTGAATTTGGCGATCGATTTACATGCCCAGGAGGGATGTAAATAGCGGAAGAATTACGGCATTTTGAGATTTGCACTACAGCCTTATTTATACCACCCACTCGAAGTAAATGGTGAAAAAAAAAAAAGAAAAATGAGAAGCTGATTTTCATCGGTGTTGTATTATTGTAGCGTAACGTTTTTAACATGAATAACTCCCGGATATGAATGGGTGCGAGAACCTCATTTGCAAACAAACAGCCCGGTTTCCCAGTCGCAGAGGTTCTTGATAAAGACTTATAGACGAGAAGAAGGACAAGGCTAACGGAAATTAACATCGTTTTCTAATTTAAAGCTCCGATACCTTAGGCTGTTGATGACCTTCATGTTCTCGGCTCAGAGCGTAGAGGGCAACCGGTGCCCACGTGTACCTTTGTACCACGTGCGCCTTCCTTGCGCTGGTTTCGGCTCCGTGGTGCAAAGGTACACGTGGGCACCGGTTGCCCTCTGTGCTCTGAGCCGAGAACATGAAGGTCAGCAACAGTCATGGTAGCTTAGCAGGAACAGGGATGGTGAAAGGTGGAGAGCTTTGGTGTCCTGTGAGAGCACCTGGATGGACCGTAAAGTGCATCAGGTGAGTGTAACGCAACTCTCGATCAATGACCCCGAGAGGCCTGGCACAAAATGTCGAAATCCAACAGCGAGCGAGAACGGACAGGCCCGTGGCGTGTATCTAGAGGAACGAACGGCTCACCAGGGTTCGATTTTTGTTTCTGGATCTCTGCAATTTCAGCAATTTAAGGACGAAAAAGGTCACCGGTTCGCTCCTTCGGTCAGACGGCCGACCGGAACGGAAAATACCGAGCATTCGTTACCGAGGAGCGTAACGTCGATTAGCAGGCATCCGCGTGTCGGCAAACAGCTCGGCACGTTTGTTCTTCTGCACGCGGAGAGTCCCGAAATACGCTCGGAGAGCACAGGCTGCAAGATGGATCACACATTCCTTTCCACTTTTTTATATAAACAACATTTGTCACAAAAATATAATGGAAAGAAATATCACTGCTCTGCTTGCAAGATATTAAACTTTAAGGAGAATAACACAGAAAATCATTTACAGTCACAAACTGTACAGCAGGGTTTTTCATCTGAGAAGGACCAGGGAGGCTAATACATAAAACATGATATAGTTCATATAATCTACATATATATAGATGGCGGCAAGTGTAAAAATAAAAAAAAAAAGAACAGAAAACAAGTATTTTTTTTTATTTTATAGAGATATAGAACAGATCAGAAATGACACCGTTATAATCTGCTTACAGGAAACATTCATGGAAACGGGGCTAACGAACACAGAAGAGAGCTTGCAGGCTGCGAGTTTGACTGGGTGTGGGGGAGGGGCTTTGCGGGAGGGCTGGGCGGAGCGTGGGCGGGGCATAGGCGGAGCGTGGGCGGGGCGGTCACATGCAGGCAGCTAGTTTTTACTCAGCAGGGTTTTGAGGCTCCTCTCCACCGCTTCGTCCAGTTCGTCCTCCAGCTCCTCCTTTTTGGACATGGCCAATTTGGACTGGTAGTCGCGGACCACCTGGTCGATGTAGGGGGCGCTCTGCGTTCCGTGCAGCATCAGGGTCCACTCCTTGAGGACACCCTTCTGCGAGGCCTCACCTTGGAAGCCCACCTCCAGCAGCCAGCTGCCGCGGGGGTCCTCGCCCCACGTGTGGGTGGTCATGAAGGGCCACTTGTCGAAGCCCACCTTGGCGTCGTCGTCGCGCGGTCGCCGGCTCAGCAGGATCGACTTGGTTCCCATCGGCGAGGTCATGTTGATGGTGAGGTCGCCGCGGCGGCTGGCGTTGACCGTGATCACCGCCTGCACGTGCTCCAGGTAGCGCACAAAGTTCTCCTTGCCCTCGCAGGCGTCCGTGCGGATGGCCAGGCGGAGCCTGTCGCCGGACTCGATGTGGCTGGGGGGGGGGGGGGGGTGAACGGGGTGGGGGGCAGGTGGGTAAGACCTCCACTGTGCTGAGATTCAACATCAACAACAGATGGCGAAACACTTGTTTGGCTAAACATGTTCAAACGCGTTGAAATGTTTGCAGTCGTCCAGCAGCCTTTTCTCTGCGGCCATTTGAGAGCCACCCATCGCAGAAGGTGTGATTGCGTCTGCGCTCCTGCGGCAGCTTCGCGGTTTTACCACGCATTATCCATACTTAGACTGTTCAAAGTCATTTTAGCCCATTTACGGTAAATAGGCAGAAAAGAGAGCGGCAAATAGCATCATTCTGGCAGACGCGCGGTTGGAATTACTCCAGTTTCATGGCACCGGCTGCAGTGGCGGCGGCAGCAGCATGAGGGGGGTCCAACCTGGGGGGTAATTTTAGAGCGCGGGACGGAAATTCATGTTAAGAAAGGCTCACTTACAGTGGTTAGCACTGCCGCCTTACACTCGGGGGATGCGGGTTCGAGTCCAGCCTCCGGCTACAGTACAGGCACTCGCACTGAATTGATACAGTAAAAATTACCCTGCTATGTAAGTGGGTAAATCAGTGTAACACCACCAGCTGCTTTGAAGAAAATACACAACTTTGTAAACCCATGAAAGTACTTTGTTCACCTTCTCAATCATACACGTCACCCGGAGTTATTTATCCGTCAATAGCACTTAAGAGCATCTGAAAATTGAGTTATATAGTCAGATTTACACACTAATCTACTTACAGTGATTTACCCACTTATACAGCAAGGTAATTTTTACTGTACCCAAAGGGTACTACTGCAGCAGGATGCATGATACGAAACCTCCTTTTCCCCACCGCTCCGTGATGACACCACAGCACACATGTCCATGTGTCCTCGCATCGTCTGTGAAAATGCACAGAGCTCCCAGCATGCAGCTGGGCATCGCCCCTGGCTCCGTGCCTCCGGTCGTGCACGGATTGTGCGGTCGCCCCCGAGTTGTGGAGCTCTTTAATGGTGCTTCTCCCTCCCTGCCAGTTATGTAACCAGGTAGAGAGAACAGCGTTCACTGAGGGTCCGTGGAGGAGCCCCCGCCCCTCGCTGCTCTAATTGACACTGTTGCTAGGGTACAGGATGCCCGGTCGTGAGAGGAGGCCGCTAATTATAGCATATCCGCCAAGCGGCGCCACGTGGACTCAGAGTTCGGGCGGGATTCCGGCAAGGCGACCGCATCCGCCGCAGCGGAGTGTTCGACTTTTATTGACGCAAAGCCCGTCCAGCAGCACATGCAGGGTTTACAAATTCTAATCATTCCTACAATTACTGTGTTACTAGAAATATATTTGATTTAAACGTTATAAATAAGAAGATGAGGGTGACACACATTGGATAAACCGGTTGACAATGTGGATCAAGTAGCAGCTTGTGGAGATGATGTGTTTTTATTTTCAGCAATTTTAAATTCATTTTAATTTTAATGCAGGTCAACGTCAATCAAAAAAATTAAAATTAAAAAGTCTTACGGCACTTTTAAAAAATGTTTTATAGCTACATCTGAGACTTATTCACCTTTTAAAGATGAAACCCATTGGTACAAGTGACTTTCGACTTACAAACAACATGAGTTACAAACTAAACAAGTTACAAACACTGTCACTCCCAGTTCTGTTGGTAAGCTAAGGAGCCGTGTATTTACACTGCGTGTTTCATTTCCACAAGATTATCACTGTGAGGGACAACAAAAAGGAAGGGAGCGCTTTCCGAAGGCTCCCACACTTACTGTGTCTCCTGCACGGTGCCGGCTACGCAGTGGAAGCGTTCAGGTACGGTTTTCCACTCTTTGGCCATCTTGACCATGCCGCCGGCGTCCAGCACGCCGTAGCCAAAAAGGTGGTTGAACTCCAGGCCCACGCCGTTGCGGCGCCACTGGTGCACCTCATCGTGCAGCTGGTTCCTCTTGGAGGTGAGGACGGCCAGGTGTTGCATGTCTCTCCACGTCAGGGCGGGGCTGCACAGGAAGGGGGAGGAGTCACACAGTGACCACACCCCCAGCTATTTCCCTACACCAGCGCACCTTTCCCAAGATAAACAGATTTTTCTCTCCAAACAAGGTTTCCCGACTCTTCCGAAACAATTAAAGCGACATTAATGGAAATCGCTGAATGTTTGCAGGACAAACAGTAACACGTCATTGTCCACGCGGTATTCCGGTAACACGGGGCATTGCGGGTGGGCACAGATACTAAGGGGAGCAAATGAAGGCATAGAAAATGAGTCTGAAAGACAAGAGCAGTGACCCCTCTCTTCAGCAACTGGGTTCGACGCAAACATCAAACCCAGCAAAAACAAACGTGAACTGAATTATTAAAGTGATCCAAGGCCAGTAGCAGCACGACGGCTCTGTGTCGTCTGTCCCTCCCGACAAATCTGAACACCGTCACCGCGCACGGAGAAACACAGCGCCTCCGCACCAGAACACGGAACACGTGCGGACGCCGTGGCGACCGGCACCTCAACGGTTAACGGCCCCCGCTGGGCCGTGGAAGCCAAGCGATGGAGACGGTGGAGGAGTGTGAGGAGAGTCAGGCGGCTTGCGAACGAACAGCCTGTGGGCAAACTGCGCTACCTGCCTCCTACCAGACAGATGAACGACAGCGGGCATCTGCGTTCACTGTCACACAACGGTCGCACGTGGTTCTCTGTGAACGCAACCACTCCTCCCCGAACCACGTTTCCATTCACCGATCAATGGTGCTAAATCAATACTCGGGGGTTTGCTGAGCCTCCGCAGCAGAGCTGGACTCTACTGGCTGGAGAGAAGGGCTCATTGACCGCAACCGCTGTTTGCCTTTGCTCAGCCCTGCCCCCCGACTCCAATATCATTATTGTTCTCTCACCAAACAGTGGCTCCTGAGGGAAGCCTGCAGAGGTCGAGTCAGACTGAAGCGTCAAAGTAGGGGAGATGGGGAAGGGTGGCTCGCCGAACCGCATCGAAACCGCTTCCGAACCGCTTCTCCTCGATACGCGGCTCGTTTGATCAGTTTTCACGATAATTTGTCTGGCAATTGAAGCTTTTTTTAACACCAGTAAAACGAGGTGTTTAAACGTCGCCTGTGCCACGCTGCACAGCTGAAAAACAAACAGAGCTGAGAGATTTACCACACTTGCCTTCGATGTGCAGTAAATGGGCATTTCACAACGGTACCGGGGTGTGTTTGCAGCCCATCCGCATCGACCGCCTTGCGGTCGCGACTAACCATGGTCGCTCCTCGACCGAGACACAATGACGTTATTTGAGACAAAAGGTTTCCTGCCCCCCGTTCCCCTAAGCGGGCCGTACTTCGACAGTCGCGTGACTGTCTAGTACTCTTCCCCTGCTGTTGATACACTTCTCATACTCTGAGTTGTACATCACTTTTGCTCGAGGTCCATCACCGGGGGGAGCTACTCATCGCCCATCGAAGGACAAACGCAGGCAGACGGTTCTCTGTGTGACCCTCAGAATCTCTATTCCCGTCACACACTCCCAACCTACGAAGTGGCACCCCCACCCCAACACCATTTTCTGCACTTTCGAAGGCCCAGAATTCCTCCCGCGTCCCCCCCGCCCCTCCGATGCTGGCAGGGTTCATACTTGGCCTCCAGTGCCAGAGCAAAGACCCCGGCAGCCTCCGGCGCAGCCGCTGAGGTCCCCGAATGGCGCAGCGTGCAGTTCCCGTACAGATCCGTGGTGGCCTGCAACAGAGACACCACAGACATGTGAGGCTGTAGAAACTCCTCCCCCTAATGGCCCCGCCCCCCACAAGCCACTCCCTCCACCAGCCTGGCTCCACCCTGCTAATTTATATTCAGAAAGCTGTCCTCCACATTGACTTACCGAAGGTCAGGGACAGGATAACTAACCCATCTCACCAGTCAGTTGAACTGCGGAATAAGGGCAGCAGGTGTCGCAGTGGTTGGAGTCTCAGCCCGACATCCTAAAGATCCGCATTCGAACCCTACTCCTGCTGCAACATCCTCGATCAAGGTTCTAAGACTGAATTTTAAAAACATTTTTTTAAAAGTGCAAACATTTTGATGATAAGTGGCTTCGGGGAAAAGTGTCAACTAAACGAGTAAAAGTGATTCTGAAAACAGATCCTTCTGAAAAATGTCTCCCTTCATCAAAGAAGTCCCGGCCGACCGCGGTAAACCGGGTAAAATGAAATAAGAACACAAAGTGCACCGACGTGTAAATTACAACGGTATCAAACGACTGAAATGCTGAGAAGCTCCAACAATCCAACCTCTAGCCTGGGGAGGGAGGTGTGAAACCCCGGAGCCGTGACGCCACGTAAACCCTAAAAAGCGGTTGAGAACCAACGCAAGCGACACGTGGCAAACCTGCAAAAAATAAGGTGCCCTAAGGCTCAGCTCCCTCTGGTTCGACACAGTCCGTACATCATCCTTGAGCATTTTGAAAGACATGAACACCGAACACTGAACACACCCCTAAAACGGAACTTCCAGAATCTATTACAATGTTAAACTCAAGCAATTTGTCTCGGTAATTTATCAGACAATTTATCTCGAAAAGGGGGACGTGGGGAAGACAGCTTACGGTGTTCCGGAGAACCTGGAGCCCAGAGCCGCCGCAGTGGACACGTGTCCCGCCAGCCGAGCGCGCTCCGACGTCAGAATCGACGCCCACCCTTCGTGACGTTTGAAACGACTACCCGAAAATAAGGCGTCTCGCATTCCTGCCCGTTCGCCGCCTGTAATTGGCCTCATCACGGAAAATGTGGGGTATTTTGGGAATCCCATTTTTTTCATTTCCATTACTATGAAATTCTGACAATGTTTTCTCATGGCTGTTCATTAGGCTGGCGGGTCACGGGCTCCTCCGCGGGCCCCACAAGGGCCATTAAACCATTTAGCCTGAGATGGGTCTGAAAAGCTTTGCATCTCGTAGTTCTGGGAAGCACTCGAGGCAGAGTGCTGCGTTTGTGAGCGGAGACGGTGCAGCGCGGACGCGGTCCACGTCCTCGGAGAAGACGAAGAGAACGCGGCTCGGTGAACCTCATCGACCAGCCGGAGCTCCCTGCCCTCGGGAGGCAGTGTGTGGGAGTGGGGGGGGGGGGGGTGTATCTCGTGGTCTGGCAGCCAAGCACACAGTACTATGTGTGTGTGTGTGAGCATGCATGCAAATTGTCTCTACCGTTTGGGTACGTTTTTGATTAAATTGTCCACACCAGGAGGACGAAGCTGGAAAATGAGACCCTGCGACATCGTCTCCGCGAGATGAAAGGCCTTCTGTTGCTGTCAGTCGGCTTTTCAAAGCTAAGGGCCGCAAGGTGTGCGTTTGCGCACTCCGTGTTTTCGGGTTTTGAAGATGGAGGTTTATAGTCAGCCGTCACATTAGTGCTGCTCCTTATTTGCATTACAGATAAAAGCTGCTGCACACGTAGTCACAACACAAAAGGAAATGGAATATTACTTAAAACAGGACATGAAGCCTAATAATAATTGAATGTCACAATAATACTAATAATAATAATTTCAAAAATTAAAAAATAGACAATGAATAAATCTGTCACTTGGTCCTCTCTTACTGCATAAAAAAATAAACTGAACTTCACACGGAGGTTTTGCTGCATTTTCAATTTTTTGCTGCCAAAAACATAATGTGATTGGTGCTCCTTGACAAGAGTAGTTAATCACTCCAAGAAGAGGTAAAAAATGTGGTTAATCGATCAAATCTCCATTAAAATTCTGTGGAAATGAGAGGATGGGGCATCCCAGCCTCGGGTGTGTTTCGATCTACGATACCAAAAGGATGAGTCCATATAGCGCCACCTAGTGGCAGGTCATACGGGAACTGCATCGCAAGCTCCACCCACCACTCCTGCCTCCGGGTTCCTCTTCCTGCCGTTGCTGAAGGTGGACGCCAGCGTTGAGGAGCAGCTCTCGTCGTAGAGTGCCGTGCGTCCGTCGTTGATGGCCGAGTTGATGGAGATGGTCCACATGCTGGAGGCGTAGCCGTCGCAGTTGCAGTCGTCGTAGCTGCCGCCGTCGCCCGACGCCCACACGAAGATGCTGCCCTTACCGCCGCGACCCTGAGGGAAGGCAGAGGGCCAGGGATTTAGGGGCAGGGAGGCAGCCGCTCGTGTCTCGGGCACACACGGCGCACCTGGACTCTGCGGAGGGGGCGAGGACTCGCCGACCCCGTTTCCCATCCTGCCATATCATCCCCGATCTCCTTTCTCCACGGGCTTCCGCAGTCGCGCTGAGTGAAACGTCCGTCTCTCCCGCCAGGTGGACGAACGTCACGAAGCACCAGATGTCACATGACGGAACACTCGGGCATAACGCGTTCAGCATCAGTCCTTGGGCATGTGCAGTGAACAAAGAGGGTCTCCAAAAGTCAGCAGGTGGCATAGTGCTTAGGGCCACCGCCTTGCAGTCGAAGGACCTGGGTTCAAATCCCATCTCCTGGTGCAGTACCTTTGATCAAGGTGCTCACCCTGAAGGATTGTACTGTGAATCAGTGCACGCAGCCTAATGATAAGCTGCTTTAGGGCAAAGTTTCAGGTAAATAAATGTAGCGAAGATTTCACGTTACACAGCCTACATTTATCACGTTTTATAGAATGAATTCTGGCAAAAAAAATAAAGAAAATCTTTGTATGCATAACGTAACCTCATTCAGATTTTTTTACATATGCAAGCACAGGAGGAGATATGAAACTTTTTTGTAAGTATTGGAAATTTCTCATCAGCACTGAATAGGAGTTTGAAACTGAGTTATGTACGGATTTATGAACAAACCGAGTTATGAACGGACTCTCGGTAGCAGTTGTGCCCATAAGGTGAGGAGGCATCGTTCTTGACTTTATGCGCTATAATTCAAGCTTTCGTTGTTCCGTGTCCTTCGGCACCAAGTGTGGGACAAGATTACAGGCGCAGTGCCCCTTGCTAAGACTCAGTCTGGGCTGTGCGACAGCTGGAATCACTTCATTAAATGACAAGCCCTAAGCTAGCGATAAACCGCTTTCCCCACAGTGAACGCCGCTTACTTCGATGATTGTGCCCTCGTACCGGAGGCCTCGTCCCTCTGTGCCTGTGACAGGCAGAGAAAACCGCGAAAACCACGTGAATAACGGTTTACCTCGGCTGGGGATCGCTCACCGCGGTGTAATTATCCAAAATGACTCGGCTGTAATTAGGAATCCAGTGTTTCAAATGATAACACGCTTTTGATATCTGTGCATTCAGACGTGTTGCATGAATATGATATGTAAAAAATACACTTGTACGCCACCCCTCAGCGGCTCAAGCTGTCAAAATGAGGCGGATTGAGTTTCTCCACAAACTTCCTCGTCACCTGCGTGACCCGTATGACCCGCGTGACTCGTGTGATGCTACACCTGTAGGTCCTGGCAGCCCTGTAAATGCCACCTGGACCCTTTACATGCTAAACTACATTGTATAAATTCATAACTTCTGGTTCTCATGAGCTGGAAATGCAAAGTCCACACCGACCAGCTGGGGTCCCACCGCATGTCAATAAACGATTAAACAAGGAACCTGTCATTAAAGACAGGTGCTTGACTCTGAAACGTCCTCTTCTTGGCCCTAGCTCAGTATGGTCGTCCCACCCGTACCTTGTTGACTCCATCAGCCATGGCCTGGAGGGTGAGCTCCCGTGGGCCGTCCACCGTCTTGCCATCATCGGTGGGTCCCCAGCTGGCACTGTAGATGTCGATCACCTGGGGCATGTGGCTGATGGAGGACGCTTCGATGATATCTGTCATGAACGGCTGGTCGAGCATGCGGATGCCTGAAAGGCGGAGGGGGGAATAGCTTTTACAGACACACCAGTGCATGGTCCACACGAGGTGGGAGGTGGAGATGGCGCCGATCGCCGCTCTTTATCCCCACCTCTAGCTGGCTGAGAGCACTCGACCCATTAACCGCAGAGGAGGTGGTTCCGGAGCGCTACTGCTGAGGTTGGTGTGGCATTGCCACGGCAACCGCGTGGGCACGACGTGGTACCCCCTGTGAGGTTCCCCGCCAAATCCAGCAGGAGGCACAAATTGAGCTGTCGCTCCTTTTTTATTATAATTGCAGCTTGTGGGGTCAAAGTCAGCAGGTGTAATGAGAGAGGCACCGTCTCCAGCGCTGCAGTAATAACGCTCCGAAACCCGGCGCGGCTATTGCACGAGTTATTTACTTATTAGATATAAAGGCGCTGCGAGCACGGTTGCATTTCAGCAGCGGGAGCTGCACCAGCTGGGAGGCCGGGTGTGTGCGAGGCAGGCTGACTCACCTGCAACCTTGGACTTGTACGCCACGCCCACACCGCAGATGTTGTTGTTTGCAGCAGCAGAAACTTCGCCAGCGCACCTGGTCCCGTGGCTGCGGTTGAAGCCGCACACGACAAATGTGAGAACCATGTGGTGGCAGTGACGGCACAACGTACGCGTGCGTGCGTGTGTGTGTGTGTGTGTGTGTGTGTGTGTGTGTGTGTGTAAAGTGTGTGCGCAGGACTTCTCTCTCTGCCAGGGGCTGCATCCGCCCGTTCGAAGTGCTGCCTTGCATTCAGCGTTTAGCGCCACCATCGATCCGTCATTTCTGCAAACGGCCACCCTGGCATCTCCAGCGCTACCAATCAATGCAAGTTTGCATGATGCCCCAGAGCTGTGGCCCCCAGTCGGGAGGCGGCTTGTCTGCAGTTCCCCTCTAATTAAGTACTGGGGGACTGATTTATTTCGGAGAAGTGGTTAGCGGAGGTGAAGCAGGGCCTCATTAAAATAGAGCGACTAAGGAGAAGGTATGATAGGTGCTACACGGATGCCGAGGTCTGTAGCAGCTGCTCTGGCCGCCAACAAGATGCTTTTTTAGAAATACTCAGCTGATCAACTCACTATGCACATGCCCGCAAATACACAACCACACACACTGCTCAGAGCTGAAGCAGACACACCATTAATCGAGCACAGATTGCTCCCCCAGGGTCTCTGTCGGCAGCAAGGCAAGCGAGAGCTGGAAGACGAGAACACCCTTCAGTGAACCGTCCCGAGCTACTACGGCTAACGTGCTAACACGGTAAAGGTAGGATGCGGGCCGCACCGATGCCAAAGACCTCGCTCTCGGTTTTGCTCCGAGCAGCTAGACTCACGAATCGTGCCCAGCCCACGCAAACCTGAGCCGCAGCAGCCTGGCTCCGATTGCTGAGTCGAGCTTCCATTTACCAAGCGTGGTACAGTACATCCATCATCCCATTGACATGAAGGACAAAAAAAGTCCTGAAGGATCATTTCCCCCCGCGCTGAGGTAGAACAATCCGTAATTTCCCCCGGTTAATTGCACGGTAATTTTCAAGAGTGATTAAGCTTGATTAAACTTGCATATTTATCACTAATTGGGACTCCAGCTCTAGTTTTCTCCCAATCTCAGCCTTCAGCAGTGGCCAGTCGTGGGCTCCCGGACACTCCTGCTGCATTAAGTCAGAAGGGCGAGCACCCAGAGGAAGGACTTGATAGCGCTACGTGTGCAGACAGCCAACTGGGTGCCTCTAGAGCCACAAATGTCACCCTAACTGTCAAAGGAAAGGCGACTGCGGTGGTGGGGGGGGTGACCTTCAACAGTCCCCTCGCTAATGACGTACACACAACCCAGACAAGAAGTGTCGACCCATCGCGAACATACCTGTTAAACCAGTCATCTGTGTAGCGGGGGTATGGGTACGGGTCGTTGCTGCTGAAGTCGTAACTGGACTCGGCGTTCTGAAAGGGAAAAGGATCATAAAAAGAAGACGAGGGAATGAAATGAGGAAGGTAGGCGAATGAGTTGCTCCTGCAAAGCTCGCTCGTCACGGATGGGGTCCCTGAACAACAAATCAACGTGGCGGAGCCAAAATAAGATGGCATTCGGAGGCCGGGAGCCAGCATATTCATCATCTCCAACTGGGGCCGAGGTCTGAGTTATACCTCGTAAATGACTCGGTAACTGCTGGTGAATTAACAAGTCTGTTTTATTGAGCTCTACTGCAGAAGGAGATGTCAAGCAGGGCAGCTTGTACTGCGGCGGTTATTTAAGGTATATTATTTTAAACGGTCAAGGGAAAACGAGGGAGGTGAATTCGTTATAATTAAGACCTCAAGGGCGAGGAATGTCGGTCAGTAGGCTCTCATTTCACCGAGCGTATCGTGGTGGCAGCTCGTACAGGAGAGGGAGCAACTGACCCCGTTACCCATTTTTTGGTGATGTCCTCTGGAACCCCGTGCCTTTTCCGGGTCAGCAAAACTGACCGACCACCTCTCCTTAGGCAGCGGGCCGAAGGGACATGCACACGCACAAGTGCGGTCTTTTCAACTTTAAATGTGACCATTTGGTTTCACCGCAGCCCCGCTGAAAATGTGTTGAGCTGCAGCACTCACCGATGCACCTTAGCCAGCATAAGTAGCGCAAGTAACCGCATGGTAATGTGTACGAATGTCAAGCACGGATGGTTATGACTGACAGCTTAGGAGAACCGTTCAATTACAGCTAACCGATATTCATTTGAAATCATGCATCTTCCCATTCCTGTTGACATTAACAGGGAAATTAAGTTTCTAATCACTGTCAAAAACATGCGAAACATTCCTGGCTTTGAAATTAAGACAATCCGTGAATACCCATGACATTAAAAGACGGAATCACCAGCAATGAGTTTGGGCTGAACGGCTCACTTGACAAAGATCGCTGTAAGCACACTGCAGCTGAAGCACGTCTTCAGGGGTATAAAGTAAGGTAAAGGATGCAAATGCCATTAGCGGAGAGCGTGAGCCTCTGTTTCTCTGGAAAATGGCCTCTAGGAAAGGACGATTGTACGTAATGGAGTCACGAAAAAGCAAACTGTGTTTCCCGTTGCGTGGTCCCATCGACTGACACCGCTAAGGTTCTGCCTGCGTGTCTGTCCCTCGGTCCTCGGAGCTCGTGTCGAGATGGCTCCGGTAAGACCCCGAAGCGCCGAAAGTCATCCTCAGAATTCCGTAATTAACGGAACTGGAAGTAAGGCTGTACGGATTCAGATCCGGTCCGACGGAAGGGAACCACTGCTGTGGCCTTGCGGATGGACAGCTCCGGTCCGGAAAAGACTCCAGATGGAGGGGGGAATGGAGCTGGAGGACGGGCTAAAAATACCCACATGCTGGAAACGCCGGGGTCTCCCGCAGGAGAGAGCAGGGACGCGTAACCGAGCCGATTTCACCAGAGGTCGACGACAAAGGGTTTCGGAGCTGAGAAAAACAGCTGATGCGGTGCCCGGCGAATTCGGATTCGTGAGGATAACTGCTTAAAAGGCAAAGGGATATGAAGGGCGCATCATAGCTTCGATTATCATATGAGCCTTTGCATGACTTCAGTAGAGCCCACGCCAAGCTGAAAGAAGTGACACCTGTATGGGATGCGAAAATTAACCGTCGTGCCGTCGTCCCGTTACACCTTTCAGAGCGTCAACTGCATTTCAGGCTCTTAGCGGGAGCTCTTATCCAGAGTGACGCACATGGCCGGAGTCCAAGGCGGCAGAAACTCTGCGCAAGCCGAGAGTTCACCGCTCACACGGAAGAACCCAGTTTCGGGAGACTTCACTTTGATTCACACGGCGGATCCTCAGCACCGAGCAACGGCAGCGAAGCGGCGCGTCTTAATTTGGGCCTTGAGTTCGGAAACTCGACCGCCGTTCTGTCCGCCCCTAAATACTGTCTTGAGTCTACATTTAAAACACATATTGAAGGCTGAACGCTTCCAACAATTTGTTGGTAATTTGTTTTCATCGCACACAGACATACTTTTCGATAAATAAAAGCAAGTGATTTCCAAAATGTACGCAAGGCCACCGAAATGCACACAATAAATGTATCGATGGATAAAAATGCGATTAACAAAAACTGCTCGATGATGCTCAGTGCTTCATACAACTATGCGATCGTCCGCGGTTTCGACTACTTACGCAGTCCGTGTTCTGACGCGCTGGGTCCGAGGAGGTCGCCAGCCCCCCGCCCCCCTCGCCCAATCCCCACCCCCGCACCAAGTATCGTTTCACAACACATTCAGCATTTGTTCACTGCGCCGCTTTGGCTGCCAGTCAGGACCGAATCATCCAAATTTTCACACTCGCTGCGCACATGCCGCAAAACGGCCTGTATTATTTATCACACTCCATTCCGTTCCAGATCGGCATTATATTTTCATGAGTCTGCATAAGACATGAGCCCTTGGGCAAGGTGACGTCGGCGGGTTGCCATGGCAACTCCACGGCGATGTTTTCCCCCAGTATAAAGACATGGCAATTCAACGGTTCCGTTTGCTCGTCAGCATTCGGAAAGAGCCGCAGAACCCCTGGCTAACGTTCGTGCGGCCTCCACCCCCGCCGAGCGAGCGGAAACGAGCAAATGAACAGAATTCCCTGCCAGGGAAAAAACGCAAAGGATCAGTCAGTAAGACCTTTAATCGTCAATCATTAGCGCCGACCCATGAGCGCGCCGCGACGCCTCCGCGAACTTTATGATCTCATGCGGCAGCAGGGATGTCGCTGGCGCTGTCATTTGCGTGCGCTCGTGTGTAGCAGCCTCGCGTGACGCTTTGCGGCGAAGGGTGAGCGCATGCACGCACACGCACCTGCTTGGGGTGTATTGTGCGCACACAAAGGCCAGTGAGTAGCAGATGGGTGCGAAGCTCGGGGAGGAGGATTGTCCATCCCTATGGGACATGCAGCCAGAAGCGAGAAGGAGAGGCCCGTCGCGCTTTTGCAGGTTATTAACGTGGTCCGGGCTCAAGGTGAAACGGAGGGCGCTGTGGAAACGCACCGTGACCCTGCGGCTCCCTCCCGCTCTCAGCTCCCAGGCTTGTCGTTTTCCAGCCTCCTGTTATTTCTTCCACTCGCCGTTCCCCTCCCTTCCGTACCGTAATCCTCTGGCACGGGAAGTCGGCTCAGATGAGTTTTGCAGCACCTCCGTGCAATGCCAAGATGCTGCCCACTCGCCCTCGGTGGGTCACATGACCGCGCCGGGCTTCGTTTCGCTGCGCTGGGGATGGAAACACACACCAAGCCCAGCAAGGTCTCCTCTGCACCCGCAACGTGTCCGGCGCTGAGGAAAGGCTCTCCTTACACGAGGTACGACAGCGGTAATCCTTCCTTGTGTCTAACTGCACGTGGCTCGTCGAGCAGCTCAGCGTCCCATTCGCACCCGCGGCCTCGCGACGCTCCCCTTACCCCATAGGGCCCCCCGGTCCACAGCCCACGACTCTGCAGCCCCTTCTTTTGGGAACACGGGGCGATTGTTCACATGAGCCATAGGGCTCCCAAACTCACAGACACACACACACACACACACACACACACACAGAGCTCGGCATACTTACATAGTTTGAGGCGAGGTCCGGGTGCAGGTAGTCGATACCTGTGGGGAAGCACAGTCATGTGTTGACCCATGATGCAGTGTTGGGGGGGGGGGGGGGGGTACCGCTAACTGACCGTTATATGAAGTTCACATGTGAGTGTTTTACACTGAGGCTTTTTTAATGACTTGAACTAAATATTAATATTTCATCAGAGACATTCAGAGAAGTGCTGTTTTTCTGAAGATGTTTAGCGCATCACTGTTCATCCTGGCACGACCGCACTCATGGGGGAGGGTGGGGGCACCGGAGATTCCAGTGTGTTGTAAATATTGTCATATTCACATACATAAATATTTTTTTCTGTGATTTTTCTTATGCGAAACTCAGGGGAGTACAACAGAGAGGCACCGCATTTGATAAGATATTTTGTGCCGCGCACTCCGAGTGCCGTCACAGTCGGCTGAATCGCTCACATAAAGGGTTTTTTTTTTCTAAAAAAACAAACTGTGTTTAATTTCCCCACAACATCCCACCGCGAGAAAGAAAAATGACCAATCATCATAATGCAGAGTGCGGTGACTCCATCCAATTCCAAATTTCCCAAAAAGCTGTTACGATGTACTGAGAGTCATGCGCTTCAGGATAAAATATTTTTTAACAAATTGTGCCCCACATTGCAACTATTTTTTTATTTTATTTTATTTTTTAAAGTGTTGGAAAATATTTTTTTTTCTGAACCGCTTGTCCCATACGGGGTCGCGGGGAACCGGAGCCTCCCCGGCAACACGGGGCGTAAGGCCGGAGGGGGAGGGGACGCACCCAGGACGGGACGCCAGTCCGCCGCAAGGCACCCCAAGCGGGACTCGAACCCCAGACCCACCGGAGAGCAGGACCTGGTCCAACCCACCGCGCCACCGCGCCCCCCTGTCGGAAAATATATTGTAAAAAAAATATGATTGTCATGCAGTGGGCTGTGCCACAATCCCAATGGCAGGCGACTGGAGGTGCGGTCGTGCCGGATCAGCTGTACCCTAAAGCAGCAGCAGGAACTCCAGTGTAGGAGTGTATGAATGACATCACAGGGCGCACGAGTGCCCACCGTCGTCCATGATCGCTATGGTAACTCCTTTGCCGGTGAATCCCAGTTCCCACGCCTCCGCCACGTTGAGATCCAGTCCCGGAGTGCCGTCTGCTTGGCCCGTGTTTATCTAGTCAGTCAGACAATATGGAGGCGTCACACGGGGCCACGGATCGCAGGCGCGCGCTGCGCAAATGAGGGGGCCGCGGCGCAAATGTCACCGATACGACACTTTGCGCGGCGGTCCCGTGGGGGGGGGGCGTTTAAACTGACAAGCCCAATTAAGACACGGGCTGCAAAGAAAGAGTCGAGATGACGGCTCGACGAGGGTGACGAGCGGCGCAGGGGCTCGCGGTAGCGGCACCGGACCAAAAGACGCACGAAGGCGTGCGAGAGCAGCTGTAGATCCGAGCGACTGAGTGACGAAGCACCTACCAGATACCACTGCTTGGTAAACAGGGGGTCGTTCATATTGGCGTCGATCTCGTTGATGTCCCGGTAGCCCCTCTTCGTGCGGCGAAATCCTTCCTGACGGAACACGTTCTTCACCTGCGGGAGGAAATGAGACGAACGGTAAAGAATTCATATTTATCAGACACTTTCCTCCAAAGTGACTTGCACTGATTTACCCATTTATACAGCTATGTAATTTTACCAGAGCAGCTGAGGGTAAGTACCTTGCTCAGGCCAGGGGTACTACAGCTGGAGGCGGGATACGAACCTACAACCTTGTTTCCAAAGGCAGCATCTCTAACCACTACACCTTGAAACCAGTGTTGCGCTGCCCCTCGAACGTGTGTATGTCGTGTACGTGTGAATGACGTGGCGTGTGCCTCCACAGGCGAGAACAGGACGAGACCGGCGACACACACCGTGGACCTGTTCCTGTGTCGGCGCTGGATCAGACCACTTCCCTTGTGCCGCCATCATCGCCGCCCTAACCGTTAATGAGCATCTCACGTGGGTTCTCAACAGGAAGCCGCCCGTCTTTTCCAGCAGCGAGTGAAATCACGGCCCACCCCCAGGAGGAGAAGGTCCCGCCCCCCCCACGGTAGAATAACTGTCGGCTGATGAATCCTGCTCCTCTTTTGGTGAACAATATGGACCATTTCACCGCGCTAGTGCAGCTACTAGTGAACAAGGGCCAAGTCTCACTGGTTTGGGGTTAATTATGACAGTAATCCGGATTAAGGTTCGTTAAATAAAGCCGCTCTAATGGTGTGTTTGAGCACTAAAAGCACACATATCGTGTCAACGGAACATTTTATCTCCTTAAGAAGACCTCCGAAATTGCCGTTGGTTTCCTGCAGGCGAGAAAGAGCAAAAAGGCAGTAAAAACGGGGAGAATTCTTTCAGCACTTTGGTATTTCTTCATGAATAACTGCAGTGTGTTTCCTCGCACTTCAAAAGACATAAAAGCATAAAAGTGTCTGTTTCGCGGGCTACGGAACAGCGCAGGGGCTCCGATTCCGGCCCGACCCCCCCCGTCTGTTTCCAGTCTGGTAAAACTGAGCGATTATGGTGAGAGCAGAGCTCATCTCCAAAGGTGACATCAGATGACGGAAAAAAACCAAATGGAAATATTTACAGTGATTACCAGGTAATCACCATTAACTGTGAGCCAGCAGACGGTAATCTAATGACTTCTGATTATCAGTTCAAAAACAAATTTGTGCCATATTGGTCTTGGAGGAGCACTTACTGTCAGGACCATTTCCATAAGGGTGGTCACAATTCTTTGGACTTGAATTGCTGTGCAGAGGACCTTCAGTTTGTGACTCAAAGGGACCAGGGGGACAAGCAGAGCGAGGACTTCCTGTCCAGCAGAGCCTCTCACACAGCAGGTCAATGCACAACCACACACACAGAACCCCCTTGGGGAGTGTGTAACCCTCCCCTACTACCCCATGTACTCATTTACGTTCTGTTATCTGACACTCTTCCCCAAAGCGACTTACAGTGTTAAGCTACTTACACTGATTTACCCACTTATACTGCAGGGGTAATTTTACTGTAACAGTTCAGGGTAAGTACCTTGATTTGTGGCACTACAGCAGGAATTGGAGTTTTAAACCTGGGCTCTTTCGGTGCAAGATGTGCGTTCTAACCATTGTGCCACCTGCTGCCCCAGCACGGTAAAGAACTACGCTAAAGACCCGGAAAGGCCTCTCTAGATGGATGTGCTCCTGATGGTCACTTTCGCACGTCTCTTGGTGAAGGTGCTACAGTTGAAAGCCAGGAGCTCTGGCCAAACGGAGCAGGAGCAGCTGTGGACAGCAGCCAAAGCAGGAGGTGATCAACTGACACCCATTAAGAAGAAAATTAAATTATAATTCAGGTCTGAAAAGTATGGAGAAAAAAAAATCCTGGAAGGAAGTGTCACCAAAAGAGCTTGAAGACCAGCGAAGCCTTTGGGAAGTAAGGACGAACGATGAGGGCAGAACGATGTCTTACTGAGCAACCCTTCAGTGGCCAGTTCGACTGCCGCAGCCGCTTTACCTTCCTATTTACCGAATTATCGACCCTAACGACAACGATGAGAATCAAACTCACCGGTGGAATCGGTGCAAATCCCACTGTGTGCAGGTGGCAGATCGCAGCGTCCCCTAAAATGTGTTTCATTTGCATTATTCATCTGTCAGACACTTTCCTACAACTGAGAGTAAACAGAAGTGCATCAGCAAAAGATGACGAGCTTTAGACACAGACAGGATTACGAACACAGCTTGTGTGTGTGACACCACCATGTTGCTGGTTCACATCCTTCCAGTAGCTCCTGCAGAAATGACATCCAAATAGCAAATACATAGATAATCATAGCAGATGATGGTGAATGGAGGGATTCAGCAGCTCTGAGGGGCAGAGGGAGCTCATTCCACCAATAGGGACCAAAACTGAGAACCTACAGATGTTTGATTTTGGACCCCTAATGATGTCAATATTTTATAGCAGAATAATGACCATCCTTGCAGGGTTCACACACTTTCAAGTAGTACTGAACCTGAAACCTTCTCAGCCAATTAAGGTGTTTATTAAACAACTATAAACATTAAAAAAGGTTTTATTTGTGTATCGCGTACAGTTTGTTCTTGTGTCCAGTTTGTCGGCTGTTGGACAGAGACTGGGGGCTCGTCCCCGGACACGCGTCTCCTTTGCACCACTTCTCGCCCCGGGTGGTTTATTTAGCACTAACAGCTCGACCCTGTTCTTAAGTCCTCGTCGTCATCAGAACGAAACCAACAATTTCCCTCCGAGCCACGGAGGTGTTTATTCCGCAGTTAATCGTTTGCGTGATTAAATTCACACGTGTCTCGGCTTCTCCGCGTGTTTCCATTAAGAGCGTAGCTGCCTCCCAGGGGAGTGATGAAGAGCCCACAGCTCTTTTACTAGAGTAACACACCAGTACCAGTACAAACCCGGTTAGCAAAGTAACAGACACATCACCTCCTGAGACCAGCAAAAAAAATTTCTGGATATATTTCAGGGATTTTTTTATTTGTCCAACTCCCACCCTGAGACATCTGCTACTGTTCAGAATCACAGAATGTCCTCTGTGAGGTCCAGTAGGACTCTACACGTACAGCCTGGGACACATGCTTAATAATACTTGTCCTCTGTCACACGAAACATAGGGGCCTGGGACGGCAGGACCCAAGTGCAGCGTCGTTCGCCCGGAGAGGAGGGATGAGGCAAGTTCTCGGTGTCGGGGACAGGCGAAGGGTCGGTCGATCGGCGGTCAGGGTCAGAGCGAAGATCCATGGGCGAGGTCAGGGGACTTAGCGAAGGGTCGGTCGATCGGCAGTCAGGGTCAGAGCGAAGATCCATGGGCGAGGTCAGGGGACTTAGCGAAGGGTCGGTCGAACGGCGAACAGGACAGGGACGAGGATCCGTGGACGTGGTCGGGAAACGAAGCGAAGAGTCAGAAACCGGAGGACGTGAACGAAGAGTCACAAGAAAGGGCATTTGTCCCTGACGAGATTCCGCAAAGGTCTGGGAGTTGCGGAGTGTCTTTTAAAGGGTAGGTGCTGTCGATTGAGTTGTGGGCGTGGACGTGACAGTCCTCTACAGTGGACAGAAATGAGGCTGCGTATAGCATTAGGTTTATACACTGATTTATCCATTTATGCAGCAGGGTAATTTTTATCGTATCAGTTCAGATTCAGAACCTTGATCAAGGATGCTACAGCAGGAGGTGGGATTCGAACCCGCAACCTACAGGGCCAAAGTGGTGTCTCTGTCCAGCATACTACCCATACTTTGTCCTGTGTACTTTCCATGTTCTGCCCGAAGGCTCCCGGTGAAAAGAGTGACTTTCCCATCATCCCCGGCGGCAGTATGGGTGAAGGGCCGAGCGCTCGGCTCCAGTTTGTCGCAGCAGTTGAACCCGATTCGCTCCGGATGCTGCTTCACACTAAGCCGGGATAAACACGTCGCCCGCTGCCCCGCAGAGACTGCCGATGAAGCTCACATCCGCAGTCGCCCACGGTGCGAGTCCACCGCCCCCGCACACCACTCTCCTCCTCGCCCCCTAACCGTTGGGTTATTTACGGCACCGGCAGCATCGTGTCTGGAGAGGAGCCAGTCGAGGAAAAGCCTGACAATGGTTTCCACTGGAAACTGATGCTACGAATAAAAGGAGCAGGTGAAAGAAAGAAAAAAAACTGCAGTTTTCAAAGACTGCCACCCTGATGCTGATATTACCCACAATGCCGTTCACGCACAGCGCTCATGTCGCCATTGGCACAGCTCACATGACGGACACTCTTACACCCAACTCACAACTGGCAGACTGCGTAGATGCGTCCCAACTGAGGACGAACACAGCTCCGACACAGGCCAACATGGGCATCTGTGGCTCCGATGGCCACCGGAAACGCGGTAAAGCGAGTAGGTAGTGTGGTAAAGGAAACCATCGTCTAAGCTCGAGGTTGTTGGTTTGAACCCCATTCCTGCTGCCATACCGTTAATTCAGATCCTTTCAGTTTCAACAAAGATGGTAAAAAACACAGCCTGCTCTCTGAAGATGTAAAACAGCACAAATCACTTTGGACAAATGTGTCAGATGAGCCACGAATTAAATGATGAACGTGAACAAAGGGAAAGCAAACACTGCATTCCCCCCCCCACCCTTTAGCGGGCGTCCGGTCACATGACCCGGCTTGTATTTCCACAAAACAGTCGAGTCTCTGTCTGATGTCCACCTGGGTCCCTCTCCTTCCTCATGTCATTCCTGTAATATGATCTACGGCGTATTAATATGAACCGCCTGTCCGAACCCCCACTGCTCGTGCTCCTCTTCCTGGGACTGTTTGTTTTTTGATCATTACTGTTTATGTCTCACCTGTGAGACCCCTGTGTCAGCTGACAGCGAGAGGTGTGTGTGCTGAGCTACTTACGCTGATTGACCCATTTAGAGAGCAGGGTAACCTTCACTGCACCGATTCAGACTAAGTGCCTTTATCCAGGGTGCTGCAGCAGGGCGGGGTGGTGGAGGGGGTGGGATTCGAACCCGGGTTTTTTGAGAGCGAGGTGATGGGTCGAACCGCTACGCCGCCTGCTGGCTGGTTCCCTGAATCTCTTCACGCTCAAACACTTTCACCCAGCAGAGAGGCGGTGAAACCATGTAACCAACGCGGCTGTGCAGCGGCTGAGGCGCCGGCCGCTTGTGCCCAGCAGGACGAAAACAATGTGTAAATACGCTCATTGTGCACGGAGGCTCGGTGGCCCCCTCCAGCCTAATGGATGTTACGCAAGAACGGAGGAGACGGATCGCGTCCCTGTGAGGACGACGGCAAACATTTGCCGGCAAACGCAGATAAACAAGCGGAGCCTCTCGCCATGAATATTAGTGAGCGGCAGGGCTAAAAGGGAATTTAATCAATACGCCCGGCTCTCCGTAACTCCTCTAAATGCCGGTTTTAAAAAGAAAATTGAACAGCTTCAAGCAGCTCCCAGCTCCTTAACCTCCCTGGTTAAGTCTGGTCCCCGGCGGTGGCGTAAGAGACATACGAGCAGCGCCGGCACCGCATTAGCACACATGTCAAAGTCGGAGGCTCAGTTCTCATATATCAAGGTTCGCTGGGTTCTCGAACTGTGTGCGAGGTCGAGAGGTTCCCCGCGCGACGACACCCGTAAGATGCGGCAAGCGATTGAGTTACGAACTTTCGAAGATACGAACATTCCTGCAGGTTACACACGCACTAGCTGAAGCCGCTTGTCCTGAGCAGGGTTGCGGCGAAGCGGAGCCTAACCCGGCAACGCAGGGCGTAGGACAGGAGGGGGAGGGGACACCCCCAGGACGGGACGCCGGTCCGCCGCAAGGCACCCCGAACGGGACCCGAACCTCAGACCCACTACAGAGCGGGACTCGGCCAAACCCACCGCACCACCCCGCCCCCCATTTCCTGCAGATTATTTAATTACAGTTGTTAATTGTTGACTGATCTATTTTCTCAAGTTTCTGCTTCCAGGAGAAGGAACACGACCTGTGTTTATCCACCCAGCCGACAGGTGGCAGTAGAGAGCACCCAACCAGAAGAGGAATGCAGGCGCCTTAATTCAACTCAGTTCCACTGTGTTTCCAGCTCCTGTCTTTTGCTCCTCCGGGTCGGTAATGAACAACAAAATGAGCAGCATTGCATATGTTAGGGAATTGATTTTTAACTCCGTTTTGTCGGGGAAGTATGGGACCAAACCGTTGGCCATGCCCAGCTGCCACAAAGAGCCGCGAACCCTCACACTCGTGTACACAGTGTCTTACCGAAGCCCATCAACGCACCAACGTCGTCTGAGCCACGACTCGAAGCAGACCAAACACTGACCCAAACACACGATCGAACTCTAATATGGGATCCTGTGAAATTTACATTTATTATACATTTATCCAAGACTTCTGTTTTCATTGATTTTGAGTTAGTTTCTGCGGTGTTTATTTTTACAGTTATTTCACTATATTGAAAGATATTATGATGTGATGTATTTTATTCCCGAGAACTGTATTTTTTCTGTGTTTTTAACTGGATTAAATTCAATAAGGGAGAAGAAAAAATCTCACTTTTTTACCGAATTTAGAGGAGAAATCGAGGGACGTCTGCATCACTCACCTTTAATCGACTCGGAGCGCACTCGCGAACCCAGATGCGTTTGGGTTTGTAAGCAAAGGAGCCCGAAGACATCGCTTCGCGCGGAAGGGATTAAAGGAAATCGGCGGCGACGGAGAGGAGCGCGGCAGATTGAGAGCGCTGCGCCCCCGGAGGCAACACACACACACACACACGCGCGCGCGCGCGACGTGGGGGGGGCAGCGACCAGTCAGATCAGATCAATAACTGCCAAGGCACATACATATATATATATCATGGGTAGATCATGAGATTATTGAGGGAAGACGGCCGGCGAGCGCTTTCCCATCCAAGCACAGCGACTGGCCTTCGCTTCGTTCGTTCTGCTCTATACCCATTAAACGTATTAGCACGCAAAAGTGGATTACATTTATTTTCATTAGTGTCGCGCCGCACCGCCGCCGGCGGCGGCAAACACACCGGAGCGGCGCTCTCGCGCTCTCCTCTCGGCGGGCACGAGTCGAGAGCCCCGGCGGGGGGCTCAGCTGGAGGGGGGAGAAACAAGCCCGTCTTAGGACACTCGGCGGTCTTACCGCGCTGATGCAAGTAAATGTTCCACTTCTGGAATATTCATGGAGTTACGTAAAACTGCCCAGTGACACGGGACCGAGGACACGTGCAGCGGTCGAGCGCTTTGCCTGCTACAACACACACACACACACACACACATTTTCAGAACCGCTTGTCCCGTACGGGGTCACGGGGAACCGGAGCCTACCCGGCAGCACAGGGCGTAAGGCCGGAGGGGGAAGGGGACACACCCAGGACGGGACGCCAGTCCGTCACAAGGCACCCCAAGCGGGACTCGAACCCCAGACCCACCGGAGAGCAGGACTGCGGTCCAACCCACTGCGCCACCGCACCCCCTCCTGCTACAACAAGTAAATATTATTTAATATTGTGGCCATAAGGACTCGGCGATGGCGAACGCGACTGTGGCTCATCATGATCATGTGCCAGCAGTTTTACCGCGGTACTCTACTCCACGAGGTGTGTATGGCTGACCCTTGACCCGGCGTGTAGCGCATCCTCAGGCGCCTCGCCCATTACCGTGGTGCATTTACAGCCCCGAGACCAGCGAGTGGAGTGGGTCGCG
Organism: Scleropages formosus; assembly: GCF_900964775.1. Lineage (NCBI taxonomy): Eukaryota > Metazoa > Chordata > Actinopteri > Osteoglossiformes > Osteoglossidae > Scleropages > Scleropages formosus. Next base: position 1,416,121 of record NC_041809.1, read on the forward strand.
TCCCTCCGCGCCCGACGCTTCTCATCTCGGCCTGATTGATGATTGATCGCCTCCTAACTGGCAGGGTTCACTTAGGCTCACCGACGACACGGTCCGGCCACAGAACTAGACTAGAGGGACAGAAGAGAGGCGGCGCGTAACGGAAAGTCTCCAAAGTCCTAAAAATGGTCCATTTGTAACACTTTAATAAACGGTTGAAATGAACACTGTCACTTTAAAAAGCAGAAAATAATCATGACTTCACGCGTTGACAAAAATTGCTACATTACAACATTTACTACCTAAATTACCACCCTGGGAAGGAACCATACGTTTAGTTACACGGCTGAAACCGGGGAGACGTTAATGCCCTACTCTAACTATGTTTGTTAATGTGCATAAACAACAGCAGTTTTGAACGTTCGAGGAAATACGGACGATTTGTTTTCTGTTCCACACGCCTCGTGATATAAGTGACGGAAAATTCTAGTAAAAATGCGCAGTGCTTGACGACAGGTTGGACGGAAGGATAAGCGAACATCGTACGAGCCCTGCTTCTGGAAGTTGTCGATGTAGGAGTGTGCCTCACATTAGCCATCGTCTACCCCCGACGGCACCGCGGTCCGTTTCTATGGTAACCGCAGCCAGAGTGCGGAGGCTTACCCTGTGGTCCTTCTCCAAGCGCTTCCTGCGTTGGGCGCTGCGTCGCCTTCGGGCTTGCGCACCATCCCGCGGGTAGAAGTGGTACAGGTTCTCGCCGAAGGAGACCTGCAGCGAGGGAGACGGGGAGTCGGAGTGAGTGGGACCGCTCTCGGGGATGGGGTGGGGCGGTGATGCTGACCACGGTAAAGGCAGTGCAGTCCAGTTGATGGGAGGGCCCAGGTCTGGTTACCACATCAAAGAGGGCCAAAGTCCTGGATTACAGTTATTATGTTATTGTTCATTTTCAAAAGAAAAGAGGGCGGCATCACGACAAGACGGTGATATTTTGTAATATCGTTGTAGCGCAAAGACGTTTTTTCCACCGGGACCCTCACTGTCCCTCATGCCGGAGCTCATCCAAAACTGCCTGAATCTGAACACCACTCAAAAATGAAGGTGAAGAATCAGCGCTGCTGCCGACGTGTGTAACGCACCGCTGTTTTCACCAACACTAGCGGGACTAGAGGTCTGTTCGTAACACGTTTTGTTCATAACTCCAAAATCGCTTCCACTGCACAGTTATTAAAATGTTAATAATGCGCACGTCCCTTGATTTATTCGCCGGTTTTCTTCTGCAAAAGTCTCTGCTGTACAGCTAGGTATTTTCATTGTCTTTGAGCTACATTAATACATTCACCTGATGCTTTTCTCCAAAGCCGCTTGAATGTTAAGCTACTTTTACAATAATTTACCCATTTACACAGCATTTACCTACGGGACTCGAGTCGCACTCATTTGGAGTCAGTCGGAGTGCCGACCCAGGGGGGCGGGGGGTCGGGGGGGGGGGGGGGGGGGGGGTTCACCAATTCCCATTACACTCGAGTGGCAGAAACAATTCATTGAATCCATAACAGGTGTTCTGACATTTAACAGCGCAGGTCAGCTGCTGACAAATAGGTCGTCAAGGGTTTATACACACAGAGACGGCCTGGGAATTTAAAACAATTCCTGCATGAGTATGTGTGTGTGTGTGTGTGTGTGTGTGTGTGTGTTTACCCAGCAGCTTTGCTGTTACATCATTGGCTGTTTTTCTTTGTTTTCTGCTCACACACCTGGATTTACACACCAAATCCTCGTGCAAAACACACTTTCTACCAAAAGCATCGTACCAGACTCGGTGTCTCTGATAATGTTCGCCCTCGAAGGCCTCGGCGCCTGGCAAAGAGCACAGGTACGCTGTGCTCTCTGTGCTCTCTGCGCTCTCAGTGGATGAGAAGGAGCTTCTTTCCAAACAGATGCTTGAGCTCCTCTGAGTCTCAAGGATGAGATCCAGCGTTCTTTCGGGTAGCACAATGTTCGTGTCGTACAGTGCTCTTTGTGTTGGAATGAAATTATGTATCAGCACAGCTCAGGTTAACAATTTCACACGGAACTGCACACTAATCCAAACAATTGTAATATTTATCTACTTTTTCTCCATTATCAATAACTGCTGGTCCAGTGCCGGGTCCACAGTCCATACTGGGTGTGTTGAGGTGAGAGGCAGGGTACACCCTGGACAGGACTCCAGTCCATCACACGACAATCTCACACACACACACACACACACACACACACACACACACACACACACACACACACTCACAAAGGGCAATCTGGAGTCATTGGTCCACCCAAAAATATCTTTGAACTGTGAGAGGAAACCAGAGCACCTTGAGGAAAGCCTGATAAACAGAGGGAGAACACCCAAACGCCACACAGACAGAGCTGATTCAAACCCACATCCCCCCTTAGGGGCTGTGAGGTACCAGCGCAACACTTTGTACTACCATGCAGGCCAACAACAACAATAATAATAATAATAGTAATGAGTAATTGCCCTGAGCTGCTCATTGAGGCTGTTATTTGGAACACGGACCCCTGTGCCTGGACAGACGGTTACTGACAGTTTCCATTATCTACAGTTTCTCAGGTGTGACAGGCAACCCTTCCTCATCACTCTCCTTTTTGAAAGCCTCGTCACTATATGACTCTTCATCACTGTAGGAGTCATCGCTGTAGGACGATTCCTCATTGCTGATGAAAGCCCACACACTGGGCTCGTGTGCTGAGCGGGAACGCAGTTTAGAGGAGTGTGTATAGAGGTGTGTTCAGAGGTGTGTACTGAAGTGTGTACCAGAGTGTGTGTATAGAACTAAGTGGAGAGGTGTTCGCAGGCGGCTGGACCCCCCAACCCAACCCAGCCACTGTTACCACTTATTGACCATCACACACCACACACTCTGTTCACTCCAACGTTCCCCATGACGTCATGCTCAGCGGCAGATGTGCGCGTGGAAGAGTTTGATTGACTGATATGATGACCGGGTCCGATTCACACAGTTATTTCATGAAGGATGAATCGAGGGCCATCAATGATTTAGACTTGCTGCCACGGACAAGTTTCGCGGTAAAACTAAGAAATTAGGGCCGTTGTGGAAACTACCTGTCCGCGTCGGTCGGTGCAACGGGCGTTTTTTCCTTTCTTTCTTTCTTTCTTTCTTTCTTTCTCTCTTCCTTCCTTCCTTCCTTCCTTTAAAGCCCCAAAGAGGAGAGCAACTCCGACCGGCCGCTTTTACCACATTCGTCTCCTTCTTTTACTCCTCGTGTACCGCGCGCGATCCGGCGCAAGACGTGGAGTCGCGCGCACCTCACAGGCGTTCCGCTATTCAAACGGCGTGATGCACACGCGAAAGCGGCGCGAGCTCACCTTGCGCGCGCTGTCGAACCCGTGCTCCGCCGCCACGCGGTGGGCTTCGTCCTCCGGACCCTCGTGCATCTGGACCAGGACGTGACCGCTGAAGGACCCTCCGTGCGCTGCTCGCGCCGAGGCCACCAGCGCGTGCAGCAGCGGCGCCAGCAGGAGCGCGAGCGCAGCCGGGGTCCCGTCTCTGTGGAGCGCGAGCATCGTAGCGCGGCGGCGTCGGGCGGCGGTGCGCGTGGATTCTGCGAACCGGGGGCTTCTGCGCGCGGATTCACTGGACCCGGCGGCCCTCGGGACGCATTTCCTCTGCGGGGGCGGCGGACGGCGGTGGGGTCGGGGGGGAGAGGAACGCTCTGCTCAGCTGGACTCGGACCGCGGCTCGGATCGGCGTCGCGCGCGCTCGGACTCGAGCTCCTGCGTTTGGTGCCCGATCTGCATTTCTGCCGCCCTTTCATCTATAATTCAACGCGTCCCCGCTGGGTGTCGCGTGACGCTCCGCCGCGCGCCGTCCAATGGGCTCCACCGGGCGGGGCCGCGCGCAGCCCTCCTCCGCCACCAACCCACCCCCCCCTTCCCCGTTCCCCACTCCCCCTCCCACCTCACCGGCGAGTTCAGAACCCTGGAGAGCCCCCCTCACCCCGCCCCGCCCACCTTCACGTGCAGACCCAGCCTCGACCCCCCTGGTGGGTTCAGGACCCTGGACAGCCCCTACATCGCACGCGGTGGGCAGAGAGCGGTACACACACGTGTCCGCATTCATATTCAGGCAGAAACTCGTAGAGGTTGCTCTCACGCAGCTTCATGCTCTTTCTTGGTCACACGTGTAGATGCTCGCACGTTGCCATGTCTCGACGTGTTTACACTCACACTTTGACACTCGAGCACATGTATGAGCCTACATGTCTGCTCTCACGCGTGTCCAGCGGAGGACGGCTGGACGTTGGGACACACTGGCTGAGGCCCTTTTCACTCCGTATTCACATGTGACCGAGAGCGCAAGAGACAAAGGAGTTTCACATCGATACGAGATCATTGTTTCTCTTAATTATTAATACATTTAGTAATTATGTAATTGTGATCATTACTGTAATCGCCGTCATCATCATTATTCTCATCTGGGAGGTCATTGCGACACCTCTTTGTGTTCGGTCGCAAATCGTAAATGAGCGCAGGGGCTGGAAATGACACTCCCTAAAAGAGGGTAAAGCGGGGTAAAACAGCAGGCTTTTGTGACCGGTGATACTAGGCGGAGTACCATGGTGTTTGGGTTTACTGCATCTCTGCACCCCCCCAGCAGGGGGCGCCCAGGAAGAGCCACCACACATTCAGAAAGCTGGAAGGGGACAGCGGGACGCCACCTTGTGGGCAACCCTCGCAGTCGAGGCCTCAGGCGGGAGAGAAGATGCGGAGAACGGATGGAGGGCAACGGTGAGCTGGACCCAGGTTGGAAAGCAATGAAAGTGATGATGACGATGACGACCACGGTGAGGACGACAACGACGATGATGATGATGATAGTGTTTTATTAGGACTCTAACGGAATCCCAGGTGAACAGAGCGCTCTCAACTGAGTTGGTATCCGAAAGGTGCGGCGACAGGTGTGTCCTCTTCTCCATTTGGTGACAGATCCATCAAGTTCCTTGATCAAGGTACCACAGCTGGAGGTGGGATTCAAACCTACGACCTTCCGGTGCTAAAGCGCTGTAAATGGCTTGATGTAGAAACCCAACACTGGACAGAGATGGATGATCAGATAATGAAGAGGCGGCTGCTCGGAAGTCAGCTGGACTGCAGGAGGCTGTGGAACGTTCTAGAACTGTGGGTGCTGTGAAACGTCTTTCGGGGCATTTTCCTTGCTGGCTTTCTTACCACATTTTAATACCAATTCTGAAAGGAGTTCCGACCCCCGTCCTGCTGAGCCTCGTTTCTGCGCTGGAGCTGCTTGCACAAACACGCGGAAAGTGAAGGATGACGGGGGAGACCGTGCCATGCGGCGCAGTAGTGCGTTCGCTTGTGTTTCCGTGCGTGTGCCGTGTCGCAGCTGAACGGAACCGCCACACGGCACAGCCCTTCCCTTCATACTTTAGGCACCGACTGAATACAAGCAGCTGCTTTGTGATTGTTGGGGGAGGGGCTGTCCCTGTCCCTGCGCTCACATAGAAAAATAAACCGCACACCGAACACAAATGAAACGGTGGAATGTGTGCGGTGACGTTTTCCACGTTAATAACGGTAACGATGATTATTACAGGAGGCGGCCTCAATGGACGGATCGCCATCTTTCTCCCACTACAAATATGCTAAACGGTAAAACGTGCCGTGCTCCTCTCCTCTCATACCGTGGGAAAAGGGAATCCAATCCTCCCAGCGCCGCTCGTCTTACAGCACGTTTCCGAAAGCAAACATGCAGCTCGGACGGTGCTGGTGGGAGTTCGCCCGAAACGGGCCTGGGCCTGCTGATTCAGCATGTTTTTTGTCCTCATATGAAGACCATCCACTTTTGGCCTTTGGAGCCGTCTGTGCAGAAGCACCGAGGGCTGCGGGCCTCGCGGGACGCGACACTCGGATGCACCGGCATCTCGACTACACCCAAACAAACGTCTGTGAAACAAAATCCCCGCTCCGGCCCTTTAAATGGCCTTTTTGGCAGCACTTGGGGCCAGCGGAGCGGTTCTCACGAAGAGCGACGGGATGGCGGTGCCAAGTTGAGCTCCTCCCAGCAGGGGGCAGTGATCACGGACGAGGCCCAGCGATCGATACGCTTGAAGTGCTTTTAGAAGGATGCCACCGAAAAGGGGTAATTAGGCTTGATGAAAACCGGCCCCCGGCGTGATGCACGCAAATGTGAGGGGAGGTTTTTCCTGATCAGTGAACACATCGATAAAAGGCACTCGGGGCCCAGTGACAGCTGTGGAAGTGTGTGAGCGATATGTCGGGGAGGCTCCCGAATCGCTGTGTGATAGGTGTGCTCTCACTGATCAGAACGGAGATCCTCAGCCAGCCTACAGAGTGATGACTCAGTGATGACTCCGCCCATTTGAGTGCAGACCCCGCCCATCCCAGTGCTGACTCCACCCACAACAATGCTGACTCCACATATTGTAGTCCTGACCACACCCACAACCGTGTTGACCCCACCCATCCCAGTGCTGACTCCACCCACAACAATGCTGACTCCACATCTCATAGTCCTGACCACACCCACAACCGCGTTGACCCCGCCCATCCCAGTGCTGACTCCACCCATTGTAGTGGAGCAGACAGCTCTCATCTCCCTCATCGCAACACCCTGCTGTTTCATCTCGTCTTTCATTCCCTTCGCTTGAACTCCGAATTTTACCCCATTAAATGACACTGGTGACATTTCCGTCTCATCTCTCTTTAATTGTCTCTTTCATACCTCATGTGTGCGCTGTGGTGTGTGTTCTATGTGCTGTGGTGTGTGGGGGCAGAAAGGAACTTTCCTAGTCCTGCAGCGAAAAAATCAATAGACTTCTGAGCCAAACAGTCATTAATAATCTGCTATTCTTTCTGCGGCCCATATCTTTCTGAAAGAAATATTATATCTGCGTCGTGTTCATTTTCGTTTTAACGTTGTTTAGAAGCTACTGAATATGCAGCACCTAAACAACCACAAGAGGGCCAACAGGTGGCGCAATGGTTGGAGCTACGCCCTCTGGCTCCTCTCCTACCTCCTGCTGGGGTGCCCTTGGCCAAGGTACTTACCCTGAATTGACATGGTAAAAATGACTCTGTTAACTGAATGGATAAAATAGTGTAAACAGCTCAGCGTTGTTCAATAAATACAATCAATAAAAAGTCAAATAATCAGAGGTCCTGAATTTATCGTCCACAGTAATTCAGGCAAGGAGACGTACAGCTGGGTCATTTTCACTGTAGCACTTCAGGGTTAGGGGGCACAGTGGTGCAGTGGGTTTGACTGGGTCCTGCTCTCCGGTGGGTCTGGGGTTCAAGTCCCACTTGGGGTTCCTTGTGACAGACTGGCGTCCCGTCCTGGATGTGTCCCCTCCAGCCTTACGCCCCGTGTTGCCGGGTTAGGCTCCAACTCCCCGTGACCCCCGTATGGGACAACTGGTTTCGGATGATGTGGTGTGTGTGCGCTTTAAGGTTAGTACCTTCATCAAGGGTCTGAGAGCAGGAGGTGGGATTCAAGCCCAAGCGACACCTCTGAGTGCTGCTCGGTGCCTCCTGCTCCAAATGGAAATTTCGATTCGCTGGAAGAGCAGAGAAATTATGGTGGGAAAATGTGTTTGTCGTGTTCACTGCATTATCCTTCGTAAATATTGACCGGACTCTTGACAGCTCATTTCTGCGGTTTTGTGGCGACCCGTTAGGAACGCCAGTGTTTGTGTGAGGATAAACGGTGTTCCTGGCGCGGCGGCGCGGCCTCCGTCAGCGCATCGCGCTCTGCTCGAGCGTCACTCCTGACGTCAAAGGTGGCGGGAGTCGTGTGTGTTTCTGTTTCCGGCGTGCTGCTCGGGGCCTCGACGCCGGGACTCCGTCACCAAAAATGATCTTGCAGGTGAACCAATGTGCCGGGGAGCTACCCTCCCCCCCTCCCCCACCATGCCTGTCAGCCCCAATCAGAGGAACATCCATCGGGACGTCACTCCGTGACCGCAGGCGCTGCGGTTAGGACTTCCCCCGGCCGAGACCCGGCGACGACCCCGACAGCTCCGCGGCTCCATGGCGCGGGTGTAACGTGAGCGCAGCAGCTGTCAAAATCCCGTGCTGCTTTCCCATGATTCCCCCCGGCACGCCGTCGACCATTCGTCTCTTTCATTGTCTCGTGTTCCCCACGGACAGGGGCGCGGTGAAAACCCAGCTCTCGCCTTACTCTGTTTTTGCGGTGAAAAGGGACTGTTAGCAGAACATGGAATTTTATTAGAATGGATTGATGAAATTTATTAAGAAAGAAATATGTACTCAGCCATGTATGGCGAACAGATTGTCTGATTTCGTGGCAGAATATGTCCCACTAATGAGGCCCAGAGCTCTCCATCATCCGCCCCCCTGCTGGTGCCGCCACTGCCGCCACCGCCGCCGCCGCCGACTCCGCGTTATTATTCATTCACTCGGCGGTCGACCTTTTCCTGGGTGACATACTTAACTTGCAATTTTACACTTTGCCCATTTACAGAACTGTACATCTACTGGAGCAAATCATGTTTGCAGGACCTGGTTGTAATCGGTCCTGGCGCTGACCCTACAACCCACCGGTAACAAGAGCTGTACAGTGGAAGATGTGGAGAAGCTCCTCAGATGTGCTCATGGAGCCACAAGGACAACGAGTAGTGCTGTTCACTCATGGACTCCCTTTGGACTGGGGAGCTGGAGGACACTTAAGGACACTGGACAGGCAGGAGAACAAACAGGTGGATATTGGGTCCAATCAGAGCAAAACTGTTCCTGGAAGCTCAGATGATGAGACTGAGGTTTTCACACTTTGGACACATCATGAGAAGGTTGGACTCTCTAGAGAAGACGGCGATGATGGGAAAGTTGGAGGGAGAAGAAGAGGACGAGCAGAAACCACGTGGATGGATTCAACCACAGTGGCAGTGGAAACACTGCTTTAACATTACAGACACGACTGGAAGAAAGAACATTCTGGAAGTACTCTCTACATGTGGCCAACAAGAGAACATTGACTCATTGGCCGTTAACAACGACTACTAGAGCTGTTCCTTAATCACTGTGCCCCCTGGTGCCTCTGTCATTCCTGCCACTCCGTTTTCTGATTCCTCTCCCTCGTCCTGCTGGCCTCGACCCCATGACAGTTGAGCGGGAGACGACCCATCAGTGACCTTCTGCTTCCCAACCTCCAGACTCTCCAGGAAAGCCTCTCTCATTTTCCATATCCTTTAATTTCATTTTTTATTTCCTTATGTGCTCTAGGTTATGCGCTTCTTTCAGGATTCAGATTTGACCCAATTTGACCTCCTTGGTCGTGCTTGTTGCGTGCGGCTGTCGACAGGAAGCGAAAGCCGTGTTCGAAACCCACGCGTCTCGGGGGAGAGACACGAAGAAGCTCCTTTCAGGGCAGCAAACAGGGGCTTTGCTGCTTTTCGTCTTCAGCTTTACAGCGGAGTGACCATCAGCGGCGAGCGGTCCATTAACGGTCACAGTGCTTTGCAAACGCGCCCTGAACTCTACATTCATCCGCTTTCTCCGAGCCCCCTCAGTAACAACAACAACAACAACAACAATAATAATAATAATAATAAGAATAATAACACGAGCTGCTTTAGCGACCAGCAGAATTCCAACGTGACCTGACCTTGGACTGGACCTCATGAACAGAGCCTTTGGCTCTCGAACCCTGGCCCTGCTGTCCGACAATGAGCGCAAAGGTTTTCCAGCCGAGTGTTTGACGCCTCGCCCGAGTATTTCGATTGCGCACAAAAGGTGCGTGTCAGTCAGCGTAACGCCGCATTCCTCCGACGTTATTAAAAACGAGACTTCTTGGCACCAAAGAGGACACAGCAGTTGGTGTTCCGTTGCCATGGAAACCGCTGTGCCCTAAAAATATGACACGGGTCCCGCGACAGAGGCCTTCCTTTCATTTGACATAAAAGCACAAACGGTCCGGAGAAACTCGTCTCCTGCGCTGTGGGTGGTACCACCACCATCACGTGCACACACATGCACACACATGCACACACATGCGCGCACATATAGACAACAGCTGTTAGTGGGGTGCTTAGAGCTGCTGCCTTTGAACCTATAGGATGCAGGTTTAAATCCCACCTCTGGCTGTAGTACCCTTGAGCAAGGTACTTACTCTAAATTACTCTGGTAAAATCACCCAGCTGTATAAATGGGTAAGTAATTGTGAGCAGATTTACAGTGGCTGTGGAGACAAGTGTAAAGTAAATGTAATAAACACTGAGTTGTGGTGGAGTTAGAGGTGAGGACCCTGAACGGCCCATCAGGAAGTCCCACAAGTGCCAGCGCACTGGACCGAAAGCAGGCTGGATCAGGATTGCGATGCGGCCGAAACTGTGCGGCCTGTGGCGCATTTGTCAGATGCCGCTCAGGATGGGGGTGTTGTCCCCTCCTGCTCTGCCCCACCCAGGCTTGCACATTTTTGGCCACTCCCCCATCCTATTCCCTCCCGCTCTATTCTCCTTCTACTCGCACCCAGTTTGCATTTTCATGACCACTCCCACCCACACTTTGCATATTAAATAGTGCCTCGCCGAGTTTTGTGTATTTGCGACCACACCCATCCACATTGCATATTCATAGGCACTCACACCCAGTTTTGTATATCCAGCTCTACTGCCACTCAGTTTGACATATTCATGAGTACTCCAACCTAGTTTTGCATATTCATGACCACTCCCACACCAGTTTGCATATTCATGACCATTCCCACCCAGCTTTACATATTCATGTCCATTCCCACCCTCTCCAAACCCCAGTTGCCTGTGCCCTCCGAACTCCTTTCCAGTTCAGTGCCTGAGTCCCACTATATCCTAGAGTCACATACACCCAGACCTCCCTCCTACTCCCAGCCCCTCCCCCAGGCAAATGCCAGGGTTTTTAAGGCAGGCAGTCAGTTCTGAGTGGGTTTCAACGTGTTTCCTGAAGCTGCAGGACCTCTGTCTTTGTGCCCAAGTTTGCACCCACAGGGTCTCATCACAATGACTTGTTCTGCGCCGTTTGCCGAGCGTCGTGAGCCACAGGACTCCGGAACGGCGTCAGATGAAAAGTGGCTCTGATGGCGGCTGACTGGCGCACTGCTAATCACGTCCCATTCAGCAAGCGGGAAGCTTTTCCTGTGGCTCGCGAGCAGCGAGCCCAAAGGCAGGGTTGAACCCCGGACCCCAAGTGCCGGCACTCCGGAGTACCGCACCTTTCCCCGGACCCTTCCGGAGCCCCTTCCTCCATCCCATGACTCCATTTGGTACCGTGCCCCTTCCTCTAGTCCTTTCTCACGCCGTTCACCAGCTTGGTCCCGGGTTTGACCGTAACATACCCTCTGGTGCGTTCGGTGGTCACCCCCTCTGGGTCTGATCTTTCCTTCTCTCTCGCTTCCTCTCTCACTGCCTCCACGTGTTCTTGCTCCGCCCCGAACCCGGGTCCCGTGTGCAATCGCTTCCAATTTAGGACTTCGCTACATCACCCGGGGGCTCGGCCTGCTGCCACGGGACAGTTTGCCCGCATTACAATGAAGTTCATGATAGAGACGCATGCTCTGGCACCCATCCCCCCCACGGTCCATTTAAGGATATAATCTCAGCGTTGGTATTCGGGGCACACTCTAGGAGCGGGCTGAAGAGGGTTCGAGGGGGAGGTGACAAGGGTGCGGTGTGAACAGGATTTTTAATGGCACGCACCAGAGAGCGCTCCGCCGACCCTAATGGACACACTGGCGTCAAGAACACGCGCCTGACGTCAGCGGGACCCGGAGCCCAAAGAGACGCGGCGTAAGCTGAAGTCAAAAGCGATTCTTCCGATGTGTGTGTGTGTGTGTGAGAGACTGCTGAGCCAAACTCCCCCACATCAGCAGGTGTTCACCTTAGTCGTGAGGACAATGTCCTGCCCCCCCCCCCACCCCCGGCACTGATTCACCAGTCCCATTGTCTGTCATGGGGGGGGGGGGGACACTCTCCACCTACGCCCCCCTCCCCCCACCACACTTCCTGGGGCAGTTGGCTGTTCGCTATAATACAGCGTTCTGCTTAACATCACCGCAGGAGAAGTGGACGTGGACACACTGAAATATTGTTATAGTAATAAAATGATTATATTAGCTGTTTTTTGTTGATATGTGTCCCACAACTATTTTAATAATCCTTCAGATTTTGCCACTGGAACAATTACTTTATGATGCTGTGATATTTCTTTTTCTCGAGACTGCCCCCAGACCCTGAGGAACGCCCCTGCGGCCCTTATTGGGGTCACGACCCCGGCTTCGGAAACCCCCTTTTTACAGTGTAGAAAGACACTTTGTTTCATAGAAAATGTCACTTTTGAAGGTACAAAATTATAACGACAAAGGGGGGTCCTGATGCCTTGTACCATGTTTACATCATGTATAGGGAGGTAGATCTCAATTTTTCTAATAAAATTGCTTCCTTACTCTAAACAAGTTTTTTTCTATAAATATTAATGATTTTTGCCAGTATTAGGGTTTATTTTTCAGTTCTCCAAATTCCAGCAGCCCTGAATCATCGCCTACTTTCGCCTCATTATAAAATTGGTCTTAGCTGGGCCGGGAGGGGGATCCCGATATCCCACGCTTGTGCCACCTTCACACCCACCCTGTGTTTCCGGTGCTTTCGCACCCCAGACGTCTTGGATTATTCGGCTGGTTGACTGACAGCAGCACCGTGGCGACACCCATCGCCGTCTCACACACTCACGCACACACACGCACACACTCTATTTAAAGGAGCCTAAAGGAGACGCTCTGCCGTCTAACCTGCCGCAGTACCCTTGACCGAAATACTTACCCTGCACCGATACAGTAAAATTACCCTGCTGCCCAAATGGGTGAATGAGGGGGAATGCCCTCATCGCGTGGAGCCATCAAACCGGCTGCTCTCCCCGCCACCCCTCCATCATCCCCCCGGGCTGACGCGGCGGGAGCGGAACGTGCTACGAGCCCATTACGGCAGACCCCCGGTGAAGGCGCTAATCCAGTTGCGGAGGTCTCCGCTTATGTGTCTCATTAGCATTGGCAGAGCGCAGCGCTTTATGAATATTTCAGTGCAATTGCATTTTTGTTCTTTATGTAACAGACTGGGGTGTCGGTGAAACACGTGGTCGGTAACACACTGGTCAGGAGTTACAAGGAAATGTACCACTGTCTTTAACCGTTAGCCCCCCCCCCCCCCCTCCGTTTACACTTATCCTTTTACCGACAATATCCATTCATGTGTCTTTCTACTTATTTTATGTACGTACTACATTGTATGTTCCTCCAGCCAAACCGAATGTCCCTCCCAGATTAACAGCGTTTCTTTCACTCATTCGACACTTTTCTCTAAACAGCATACAGCGTTGAGATACTTACACCGATTTACCCACTTATACAGCAAGGTCATTTTTACTGTCAGGTCAGGTTAAGTACCTTGATCAATGAAACTACAGCACGAGGTGAGATTCAAACCCAGGCCTTTTGAGTCTAAAGGCAGCAGCCCTACCACTTCAGCCCAATAAGACCTTCTAAACGTGGGCTTGTGACAGTGGGAGAGAGAGAGCGTTTCGATCCAAGCGGCACCCGTGGCTTTGTGTGACCGCGGTAACAGAACAGCAGAGCCGGTGTGTCTCTGCCTCCAGATAAAAGCTCCGAAGAGCATCTGAATATCAGCAGAATTCTAATAGGACAGTCGATGACGAAGCCTCATAATAGGAAAGATCAAAGGTCGGAGGGGGAGGAAAGGGCGGGGGGTGAGAGGAGATTCCCTTTACACCGGCCGATTCTGGACAGCTGTTGCTCTGGGGTACATTACTGTAGTGTAACACTGTAAACCACGCTGGACACGGGCGAATAGCAGCTGAATACTAGTTAATCATCAGTGGTGAACGATACTAAACCTGGTTAACAATCACTGCACGTCACTTTGGAGAAAAGTGTCTGCGAAGCGAACGACTCTAAGGGAAAAGAGCCCTGCTGAGAAGGGCCGAGGATACGAGGGGGCATCGATACACACCGCCCGGGGTGAGGGGGATACAGACATACGTAAGGTGCTGAGAACGACCGAGGAAGAGAGCGAACGCCGATCTCAGGCTGACGTTGTAAAAGGACAATACCGCAGTAATGGTCAGGGTAATGAGGTGGAAATTAAACACGGAGGGGGCGCCCTTCCCTCATTTACTAGGTTCGATAAGCAGCAATGCTCTTGGACTCTGCCCTTACCGTGTTCCTAAGTACTTTGCTCAGAGGTACCGTAGCAGGAGGGGATTCAAACCCACGACCACTAGACTGGAAAGCAGCCGCTCCCACCACCTCACCACGTGGTCTGGGAAGAAGAGGTCTTTGAGCTGGTTGGTGGTCCGGTTGGTCCTCGGCAGAGGGTTGCGTATCCAGGTGTCGCATGGAAATACCAAACGGTGTAAATCGGAGTACATTAGTGCGGTACATTAACACCTTTCTTCCTGCAAAACAGCCCGGTTGCCGAGTACCGCTGAACACCTAACGGGCACTAATTGCCCCACTTTGTTTGCGAGACGCGAATGTTTGCCTGTTTAACCTGGTGCGCTGTGCACCCCCCCCCCCCCCCCCCATCTCCGGGCCCTTCACAACGGCCCTTTCAACGATTCGGAAAAACCATTAACGACCGTTAAAGGTCTGCGGCAGCCGACGGCCCCGTTTGTCCTCCAGCCGACGTCCGGGGATTAGCGGCTCTCGCCGCTTCGCCACAGTGACACGTGTGACACGGGCTCCATTGTGGGAGAGGTGCGAGCGGCAGGCCGACGACGAGGAGCGGCCCCTCGCAGGTGTGTGCCGAGCGGGGTCACGTCACCTCTCGCATTACGGCGGCGGGCATCGCCTTACGGAACGAAGGACGGCGCAGGAGGGACTGGAAAGTCTTTACAGCTGCAGCTGGAGAGCGGAATTATTTCCACATGAGCCGCTGGGAACAGCTGCAGAGGCTGCGAACCCCTTATTAAAGATAATAGTAATATTAATAACAATCGTCATCATCATCATCATCATCATCATCATCCAGCGCAGCCTGACGCTGGCACTGAGCTCAGAGAAGTTCCCGAAATCACATGCAGGCTGCTAATGCTTTCTGCAGCAGCGCCGGACGTGTTTCGCATCCGTGCCGCGGGGACGCCGGGGGGGAGAACATCCTCCGGTTTACCTTCCCAGCTGCTGTGTAGGTACTGTATGTGTCGTGTGGCAGGACCAAGGAACAGGGCAACAGGTTTTTAAACCAAAACGGGTTTTTTATAAACCCAAAAACACAAAAAAAACCAGAGGTCTCTGGCCATGAGCTGGCAAGTCAACTAAACGCACCACAAACTCTTCCTCCAGCCCATGTTCTCACCCTGTTCCCCCGCAAAACACACCCCGACGCACCGCCGCCCCAGCTCTTCAGTTGGTCCTCCAGAATGGACAGCTGGCCGTCATAACTCAGTTAGGGGAGGGGCTGGACCCGAGGAGTCGTCCAGCATCGTAGTCCCGCCTCCAGCCCACCAGCTCACTTTGTATAGTATAGAACTCGGTGTTGGGGCACAGTGGCGCAGCAGGTAATGCAGGTACAACTCCTAAGGTGCTTGGTGGGTTGTGGGGTTGAAGCCCAGCTCAGGATGTGCAGTGTTTCTGTGTTTCTATCTGTGTTTGCACCCTCCCCCCCCCCCCCCCCCCCCGTGGTGTAGTGCTTAGACCACTCAACTCTAGACTCAGTGGACCCAGGTTCCAACCTCACTCCCAACTGTAGTTCCCTTGACCAACACACTTACCCTGCACTAATACGGTAAAAATTACCCTGCCGTCCAAAACAGGTAAATGAGCGTAAGCAGATTTGGAGGAAAGTGTCAGACGAAACATGCAGAGCAGCTCTGGCTCCAGACCAGGAACGGAGGGAACATGTTCTATTTGAACGAAATGAAAATGAACTCTCCGGTCGTTCGCTTTCTCGAACTGAAATGCGGGACGAGCTGATGAGACGCTTATTAGACCAGAGTCCGTGTCCCAGAACAGCGTCCCTTTCTATTGTTTCTGTCTTGAAGGAGAGTGTCGCCGTGGCACACGCCCGCACACAGCGGCTCGTGGTTAAATTACCTCAGGCTGGTTCCGTGTGTCATGGGCAATTTGGTTGTCATGACGAACACGGCGTGCCGCCGTAACAAGTCTGAAAGGCGCGGTGTCACCGTAGCCGGCAGAACAGTACGTCTGGAGACGCCGCGGGGGACCGGATGGCGAGCGGCGGCCGCTCTACTGGAACACGCGGCACATCTCAGCCGCCGACGCTGGAAAAGGGGGCGTGAAGCGGAGGCCGACCGGTCTATCGCGGCTGTGGACGACACAGCTGTTACATGGCCATCGTGTGACATCCATGGGCTCGTCACATGTATCACTTGTTAGCCCTTTAACTGTGTGCCCACACTGGTTTCTGTGGCCCGAAATGAAACATGTACGGGTTCTCAGTTTTGTCCCTGATGTGGTAGAATGAGCTCCCTGTGTCCCTCAGAGCTGCTGAATCCCTCCCACATTGAAGAAGGGTCTCAAACCCATCTCTCTGAGAGCCACTTCTCTCCTGCTCTCCTGACAGCTCCATCAATGAGTCCAACACCATCTGCTGTCTATGTATTTGCTATTTGAATGTCCCTTCTATAGGAGCTACCGGAGGGATGTGAACCAGCAACATGGTGGTGTCACACACACCAGGATTTTTTGAACCCGGGGCACTGCTGAGAAGTACTAAATCTACATAATTAATTGTTGTACCTGTTATTAGGAAGAATATTATTAGAAGATTATTAAGCATTATTATCAGAGGTAAAGATGCTGAGCTTGGAAAGTTAGCAGGAAAGTAAATGTCAATGTATGACTCTGTGTGTGTGTGTGTGTGTGTGTGTGTGTGTGTGTGTGTGTGTGTGTGTGTGTGTGTGTGTGTGTGTGTTTTCTCTAGTGCTCCCTTACAGAGACTTAGACAATTTAATATGTCCAAGTGTAGCCGTTATTTATCCCGCTCTTTTATCCAGCCCATATCTTCAGCTCGAACCCGCAGCCACAGAGCAACAGTAAATAGGCGCTCGTTTCGGAGGGAAGCGGTATCTGAGAATCGGCACAATTGTTCACGTGTCCCACGCCTGATGAGGCTCTTTGTCTCTGTCTGCCATCGGTCGCCGTTCCCCTGATCGTTTCTAATAAAATCCGTCCTTCGCTGACAGTCGCATCGGAGCCGACAGCCGATCGCTCTTTTGTGCCTCAAAGTGCCTCTTCCTGCAGTTCCCCTCCTCTTCCTGTTTGCAATTCATTATTTTCCAGGGAAACAGCCAGAGGAGATCTGTGTCCCTCGGCGCCGCGTGTCCTGAACGGACGGTGACCTCATCAGCATCCTTTTTGTCACATGTGCTTTCTAGAACTTTGCCTAACATGGGCCAGCAGGTGGCGCAGTGCTTAACACTACTGCCTGTACTCAAAGGAGCCCAATTGGAATCTCACCTCCTGCTGCAGTACCATTGATCAAGGTACCTACCCTGAACTGACACAGCAAAGCGTACTACAGGAGGAAGGGGATACGAACCCGGGTCCACCGAGTGCAGCTCTAATCGCTACGCCCCCTGCTGCCGCAAATTCAAGTGTGACAGCAGTAATAAAGGTAATGTCAGTCTGTCCTTCATCCCCTGCCCTCAGCGCTCACGCAGCATTGTACTCGTGATGGAAACACACTGCACTCTATCTGGAGACTAAGGGTTTCCTCCCACAGCGGGAGGGTGGGGTTTGAACCCAGTGCCAGCCCGACCCCTGGCCCCCCTCACCGGTTCCCAGCCAGAATCGCAGTAACCATGGCGGTGAGGGCAACAGCAGGAAATAGAGCGGAGGAGTTTGTTCAGGTGCGGCGCCGCCGTCCTGCTCAGGGGGCCCTCGGTGCGGACCCCGCGGTGGAGAGGGGCCTCGTACCCGAGCAGCGCCACACGCTCGTTCAGCTCAAAGACAAACAAACCATTCATCACTCGACACTCGCAGTGAAAAGAGAGAGAGAGAGAGAGAGAGAGAGAGAGAGAGAGAGAGAGAGAGAAAGCGGTGATTCGAGCCACAGGAACGTTTCCCGGGTTTCCAGGAATTATGGACCTTTTTTCAACCCATTGCTGCAGAGAGCTGGGATTGAGCGCTGGAGCTTGGACACATTTACACTGATTTTACCTCGTTCGCAATGTAGTGAGAACAGACAGTTAGTTCTTTTCTGAGAACAGAGACACATACAGTCACTCATTTACACAGCTGGGTAATTTTACTGGAGCAATTTAGGGTAAGTACCTCGCTCAAGGCTACTAGAGCTCGAGGTGGGATTTAAACCTGCAACCTTTGGGCTCAAAGGCAGAAGCTACAACTTACCAGCTGCCCCGTTCGCTCTCTTTCTTAACCACTTGTCTTAGTCAGGGTCGTGGGGGTCCGGAGCCCATCCTGGAACCGCAGGGTGTGACACCAGTCCAGCACATGGTAGCCTTGCGCTCACACACACACACACACACACACACACACACACACTCTCCACAGCCAAATTAGAGCACCAGTCAACTTGAAACACACTTCAGTGGACTGTGAGAGGAAACCAGAGCACCCAGAGGACCCCCATGTGAACAGGGGGAAGAACATGCAAACTGATTGAGTGGGGATTGATCCCACACCCAAACAGCCCAGGTGCTGTGAGACAGCAGTGTTACCTGCTACACCACCGTGTCACCCATATATACAGAACAATATTTTAATACACCATGTGTTATATATGAGTATACTGTATATGACATATATAATGCCATAATGCATATGCTGTAATATTCTTCTGTATTACCTTTTACCCCCTTTTTTCCCCATAAATGTGCTTGTATACAGTAGGTTCCTCAAGTGTGATGTCCGCCTCTCCGGTTTGTCCACTTTCTGTCTGTCACCATGTTGTTGTTTTTCATTTTTTTTCCTTGTTTACATGTTATGTTTACTCTACCGTCTCTCTTCATTCGCGCTTTCATACAAATTAATATATATGTGAACATACATGTATGTGAACCTCTGATATTCATGCGAATGAATGAAATATTCACTTTAGTGTGTGTGTGTTTTCACATCGCCACGCAGCTCGAAGCAGATGTAAAACAAGGTACAGTTCAGCACCGCAAACCGGGAGGGGACACAGCGTCGCTGCTGCTAGGCAACAGCTCCACTCAAGCCCTGTCTTTTCCCATCATGCCGCTGGGCTCTCAGAGCTCTTTACTCATCGGCGCGGTGAGGAAATCGATGGGACCCCCAGCTGGAGAGTCTCTGCGCGTATCGCCGCTCTTCCATTTCCACCAGGTGGGACTCGGTGCCTCATCGATCCATCCCTGCAGGGGGCCGCGGCGCTTCGTGAGGAGACCTTCCTGCGGTGACCGCGGTCAGCACCACGGTCAGCAACACGGTCAGGCTGATGTGAAGAGCGGCAAACCGCTGCCAATGGCAGCCAGCAAAGAAATACCTGGTGACGCAGGGCTCCGCTATGAGGTCCCGGTGGGGACCCTGCTGTTGTACCCTTGACACCGTCCTTTGACCCAGAGCCGTTCAACACAGTTACCTTCATTCGCTCGGCGCCAAAGCAGCTTACGCTCATTTACCCATTTACACAGCATTTTTACTGTATCGGTTCAGGATGAGTACCTCGATCGAGGGGACTTCAGCAGGAGGAGGCACTCGAACCCGTACCCTGCTGCAACATCCACCCGAAAAAACAGAAGCTCGGCCAGGATAGGACCGAAGTCTGAGCTTCCCGCTCAGGTCAATAGTGCAGAAGATCGCCGAGCGAACGAACTCATGGCCGATGATAGTGTCCGCGGTGCGACCTGCGGTCGGGAATGAAGCGAAGTGCTCTCCAGCTGTCCTGTTTGCTCCCACACACATGAACAAACACTGCAGGGAGCTCCTTTGTGGCGCCTGGCGCCGCTGTTAGCACTGCACTCAATATGAGCTCCGACGTTATTGACTCGGCCTTTACTCGTCTTCCTCCACGCTGGCTTGCAGCGCTCGCCGACTTACGCTGATGTACCCACTTACGCAGCATGGTCGTTTTTACCATATCAATATAGAGTAAGTACCTTGATCAAGGGTACTACAGCAGACAGTGGGATTTGAGCCTGGTCCTCTGAGTGCAGATGTAACCGCTACGCCCCCTGCTGCATTACCACTAGAGTTACATTATTTATCTTTTCTGCTTCTTCTTTACAGTGTTAACCTACTTACATTGATTTACCCGTTTGTACAGTATGGTGATTCCTACCATGTCAATTCAGGGTGAGTTACATTGGTAAAGAGTTCTGTCACAGGTGTTGGGATTCGAACCCGGGTCTTTTCTGTGCAAGGGGTTAGCTTTAACTGCTACGCCCCCTGCTGCCTCATTTAGGCAGCGCTCACACCCCCCACGCCCCTCGCCTTTTTTGGGACGGTTTGTGCGTCGAACCACAAATTACCGCACAACTGGAAATGTCAGAAATTCTCCCAGTTTCGGCTGCACGGCATTTGGAGGAATCAGCGCGGAGTCACTTGTCTCGAACCGTGGGACTGGCTGGTGTCACACAGGCATGGCGTGTAACTGTAGCCGGTGCAGCGGGAGCCGGTGAGCTTCACTCCCCCAGCCACCTCCAACCCCCAGCCTTATCTCCCAGCTGCTCCCCGTAGACATCTGCTCATCACCCGCTGTCAGTCAGCTCTACCGGTATCCATAGAAACCGCATCAGCACCAGTGCCGTCTCATTGAGCCCGAGGCGCGTGGAGGAGCGCGGGGCGGCCACACCAGGGATAAACCCTGGAACCGCATGGACACACATGAAGCGTAACAGCCAGACCCGCCTGCGTACCGCGGTAACCGAGGCTCCCCCCGGCACCCGCAGAAAACAACCAGAAAGCGTCTTTGGACGTGAACATTGTGTACCGAACAAAACGTGTCTTTCCAGAAGCGACATAAAGAGCTCATGTTGTGCCGTTCGGCGCGAAGCTCGGAAAAGCTTCGCACCGAACAGCTTCGAACCCAGACGAGCGTTTTCCAAGTGCATTTGTGCTCCGTGTTCCGGCGCGTCCCCCTCCTGCAGGAGCTCATTACCGCGTTGCTACCCGCCGGCTGTCTCTCGAACCCCACCCGCCTCCGGAAACGGCCGGCACCTGGCGGCGAGGCAGCTGCTCCGCATTCTCCCGGAGATACCGGCATCTCCCAATCCCTCCTGAGGATGAGAGGATCGGTCCCGCGAACCCTGCGTGAACCGCGGAGCACGGGTGGGGGGAGGGACTAAAGCCGGGAATGGGGGCTCCATCCTGCTCCGTTTCCCTCTCTCCGCCATCCAAACAAGGCGCACGGGTCAAAGTCATGAAACCACCATCACTCCCACCCCCCCTCAGGGTCTCTGTCAGCAGCCCCCAATTCCTCTCCGAAACGCACAAGTCAACATGATCTCCATGTAACGTCGACACCGGCGGCACATTTGGACTTCATTTCTTCTGATATTGCTCTGCACCGTTGTCTTTTTTAAAGCCAAATCTCACTCGAGCAGCACGTCTCCAAGCAGCTTCTGGGAGGACAGCTGAAGCAGGATAAAGTGCTCCAGTCCTGGGCAAAAACAAGCCATGAGAAGCCATGAGAAGCCATGGGAAGCCATGCCCTGTCTGACTTAGAGCGCCCCCCAGTGGTCCCTCCCTGCCTTTCACTGTCACATGTCCCGGGTTCAGGTCTACCCATCCCGAGGGGACCCCTTCCCGCTAAAATAACACCTGAATGGAATTCTGTGACGGTTTCCCCTGGATTCATGACAAGTTTGGATATAACTAACATCACTGATAGGGTCTATAGTCACATTTTCCCTGTTAAGGATGTCAAGTTCACACACACATTTTCAGAACTGCTTGTCCCATACGGGGTCACGGGGAACCGGAGCCTACCCGGTAACACAGGGCGTAAGGCCGGAGGGGGAAGGGACACACCCAGGACGGGACGCCAGTCCGTCGCAAGGCACCCCAAGCGGGACTCGAACCCCAGACCCACCGGAGAGCAGGACTGCGGTCCAACCCACTGCGCCACCGCACCCCCCTGATGTCAAGTTCATTCCTCACTCATTCACTACCAGTAACCTTGTAAATGCAGGATTCAAGTGGTCTGGAGCCTTTCCTGGAAACATAGGGTATGAGGTGGGGTTCACATGGACAGGGCACTGGTCCATCACAGGGCAATCTCACACACACACACACACACACACACACACACACACACACACACACAGTGGTAAGTAACACATTCAGCTCTTTGTACAGGTGTGTGGTGTTTATTATGTGCTCATTCTCTGCATGGTTCCTTACACCTATTTTTGTTTCTCTGTATGTCTATATGTGGTTCTGTACGTCAAACGTGTCTGAAAGAACAGCACTTCCAACCCTTCGATACACAAACACACTTGGCATTCAAGTTGTACTGTCCATCCTTATCCTGTCTCACCTGAATCACCCAGGTGATACGGAAGGAACTAGAAAAGTTAACGTCACCGTGACGGCGCTGATCAATTGCGCACCATCTTGACGCCCTTCCGGAACTTCTCACACGGTGCTACACGACACACGGCTGGAGACACGGTGACCTTGTGTCCCTGTACGTGCTACACGCCTGGATGTATGTACAGTAGTGATTCTGTCCATAGTGTCATCATATACAGGTGCTGCTGGAGAGTGAGTCTCTTTGCGCCCTTTGTGTCCCTTCGTTTTACCACAAAACGGTTATTTAATGACAATCAGTGTTTCTCGTGTGATATAAGAGATGCTTAATGACCAATTCCATTTGTTGCAGGTGTACAAACACGTGAAGCCCAAGTGTCACTGGTTAAACCAGGTAAGTAAGTGGAATCCGGGGTGTAAATCATAGTCACTTATTAATTTCATAAGGTTTTATAAGTTTCGTTTAGTATTTAATACATGAATACTGACCATCCCTATAGGGTTCACTCACATTCGAGCAGCACTGTATGAATGTTACCATTCTCCGTTCTGTCCATATTGCCGTGCCCCACTTGTACCGTGTTGGTAATTAAAACGTGGTAGCAGGTGGCGCAGCTCCGTGCCCCAGCCTTCTCCCTACCTGCCCTGCGGGGGGCCGCTGCCCTGGCTGCTTTTCCCAGAAGGCCCTCCTTCGTGCCAAGTGTGTCCGGGGCAGTGAGGAAAGGTCATCTGTAGTGCTGCGCAGCCCTGACGGACCCCCCCACCCCCCCCAACAGCACCTGACCATATGGCCGGTGGCCCCCGGTATCCGTCTGCCGATGGTGGCCCCGGTCCAGATCTCCCCAACAGGCGTCGATGGCACCCGTTTGCCCTCCGGTGGGAATGGAACCTTGCTTGTCGTTCCTCATTTCTCTGTGTTGGATCTCATCTCGTTGAGCTGCTCCGAAAAGGATACGGCGGCGAGCTGAGGGACGGGTGACGCACGCGGCAGAGCGCGAGGGAGACGGATATCGAACTTCTCCGGCACGGCGACACGAAGCGATGCCCCCCACACGGAGGACGTCTTGGGCGAGAGCACCAGCGTCACGCTGCTCTTTAATGAGACTCGGCCTCAATGTATGCAGATGCACGTCCCCGGGACCCGGGGCCGGTGAGTCACTAGTCTGCGCCGGCAACGCCGTAATGGAGCTGCGAATTAGCGCGCCCACATGCGTCGCCACGTTCCCCATCTCCAGCTCATCTCCAGCCAGGCCGCCTCCTGTGCCCCTGCGCTTTAATAACGGCCAACGCCACGATTTCCATCGGCGCACCGCGTCGCGCCGCACCTTTATTACGGCTTCGTATCGAGGCGCCACCTGGATCGATATCCTCCCCGGGAGCAGGAAGTGAGGCAGGGACTCGGCCCAGGTGGGTTCTCAATCTCCTCAGAGGTCGCCAGGATCACGAGGTGCTTCAGTGAAATAACATTAACTGAAAAGGTGCAAATGGCCGTGTTACCACGGTAAAGGTAAGGCCTGCGTGAGTGCACCTGATAGAAAAGGAGCACGGTACTTTGCAGCGAAAGGACACGGGAACCCAGCGGTGTCGTCTCAAACTGGAGGTGAACACATAATGCGGGGATTGGGTGCGGAGCTGGAGCAGCAGGGGGCGCAGTGGTTAGAGCTGCTGCGTTGACCTTGAAGGACCTCATGCGACTCCAACCTCCAGCTCTACTGCTATTCTACAAGGTACTTACCATGAATTGCTCCAGTAAAATTTACCTTGCTGAATAAATGGGGAAATCAGTGCAAGTAGCTTGTAATGTCGAGTAATCTACAGTGATTTAGCCATTCACAGATATGCGTCATTTTTACCATGTCAGTTCCAGGTAAGTACCTTGTTCAAGGGTACTGCTATAGGAGGTGGGATTCAGATGGGAAATGGGAATATGAGCGCTCCTTGCTTCCAACAGGCATGAGTTTGCTTCTCACGCACGCACGCACGCACGCACGCACGCGCACACGCACGCGCACACGCACGCGCACACGCACGCGCACACGCACGCGCACACGCACACACACGGTGATCCTGAGCCTGTGTGTCTGTGAGCTGGTGGAGCACATAATCGCCCCCAAGGGCCACCGCAGTGTCCTCATGTCCTTTAACCACCTTGCTAGCGCATCCTGTCGCACGACTCGTACAATATCGTGTAATGTGATACAAGACGATACGTTGTGTGTTCGCCATGCGCCGTCGCTCAGTGTCCTTCCCTGTTCTTGACTTCTGGCCTCCGTTACCTGCAGGGCTCAATGTGCGCTGGGCTATCGGAGATCCCACAGCGAGAAACGAGCGCTCAGTGTGTGTGTGTGTGTGTGTGTGTGTGTGCGCGTGCGTGCGTGCGTGTGCGAGGACCGCATTCCATAACAGCGGCTGGGGGAGGTACGGGGGACACAATCTCCCAGGTAATTACACCCCGCCGGCCGCAGCTCCCATCCATCTCGCACCCCCAGCGCATCGCGGCCCCGGCCAAAATTAATCAGCGCCACAAGAGAGTGACAACGCGGTGTATCTCCCGACGTGGCGGCGGCGCCGCACTCTATTCTCGGTGACATTTCGGAGGGACTCCTGGCTCGACTCGGGCTCGGCGATTTCATTCCGAAGGATCAATTTCACACCGACGGTCGTCACGACGGCGGCTATAATTGGACCAACAGAGGC
The DNA here is from genome assembly GCF_900964775.1 of Scleropages formosus. NCBI lineage: Eukaryota > Metazoa > Chordata > Actinopteri > Osteoglossiformes > Osteoglossidae > Scleropages > Scleropages formosus. Next base: position 1,441,332 of record NC_041809.1, read on the forward strand.
CGAATGTGGGGGTTCCGAATTTTGGTGCTAGAACAGAAAAAAACAAAGAGCAATTTTGGAAAATAAACTATTGAACACTTGCTTAATAATAAAGAAACAGTTTCAATAAAGTGAAGAATATTTGCCCTTATCTATTATGTAAACATGGCACAAGGTGTCGGCGCCCCTGTAAATAGTTCATATCTATTTGTGCCCTTAACCAACCTTAGTGTTGACCTTTACTTTAGTTTTAAGTCCATTTTCAGTCTTACAACGTTCGCTTACAAGTCGTCATACATAATTACGTACAAAAACTGATTTTAAAAAAGTCAAACTTTGCTTTCACACAGACACGGGATTGTCGACGCTCAGTTTGTCTGTTCAATATGACTCAGCTGGCTGCCTGAGAACCAGCGATTTGCCTCTTTCCACTCTAGAAGATGTTTTCAAGTGTATCTTCCAAACCACGGATGCTACAATGATAGAGGGGACAGAGTACATTCCTTTTAAATGACACCACATGTCTGAAAGTGGGGTTTGGAAACGCGGGACAAAACAAAGTCAGACAGAAAATATGTAGATAATCGTAGCAGATGGTGTTGGACTCATTTATGGAGCTGTCAGGAGATGAGGAGAGAGGTGGCTCTCCAAATGGTTCGAGACCTTTCCTCGATATGAAGGGATTCAGCAGCTCTGAGGGACACGGGGAGCTCACTACACCACACTGGTCCCAGAAGTGGGCGCGAGGAACCAGCGAACGAGACGATGCACTCCAGCAGGTGTGGGTGACCCGGCGGTTTGTTTGTGTCTCCATACTCTTGCTGTGCACCTTATGCACGACAAAATGGTCTTTCTTCCTTGACAGCCCCGTTCCCCGCCCCCCAACCCCCCCCCCCGGGTGCCCCTTGGAGAATTTACCAAGTACCATTTTAAAGAACAGGAGCCGAACTCCATAGCAACCACTCAGTTTCCCCTAAGGATGCGGAGGGAGAGACTGACAGTGGGGGGGGTGTTGGATGTTAAAATTAAATATGCTTTATCTTCCCATGTCTCCATTGCTATTATCACTGTCGTCGTGTTGCACGCAAATGAAAAGCTCTCATCACACACGCACTGCATGGAAGGCCCTGCGGAGCGCCGCTCTCTCGTCAGATTGCTCCGTGATTTGGTTTGGGCGATTGTACCAGCGGGAGCGAATACGGGACATCGTATTGTCCGTAGTGCCGCGTGGAGCCGTAGAGAGCAACGCTTATACGGTCGCAGATTTAAATTTGATGGGCAGACGGTTCCTGTTTATTAGTCTGGCAAAAATTGATTTAAATGACACCTGCAAAACGCCTTCAATTTTCATTCCTAGTTATGGCCAAATTGCAGGACGCGTGCTGCGCCTTAACCTGGCGCTCTTATGCCATCTGCAGGACAACCATTGCCCATAAAGACGGTCCCCGTTCACTCGACATTTACAGGTACTTGTTTTGAACAAACAGAGGAAATACAAGTATGTGGAGCTGGCTGCACCGTATAAATCAGCACACTAGTAGACAAAGAGTAAACTGATGCTAATGGGACAAAACACTTCATCAGATTCATTTCACACTGATCTTACTGTTTTAGTCCAGCCGTTGCAGTATTTCATGACTTTACATCCTTATTCTTAGTCATTTTAATGTATTAACAAGCTCAAATAACTGTATTCGCATTATTTTCAGGATGCTGTGCACATTAAGATGTAGCAGGAAGGAACTGAAATCCCCCCACCAGCTCTACCCGTTTCCGGAAATTGAGCGCTCTATATTTCTAAGGGTTTTAGTTCTTTATTATATTTCACATTAAATGTATACTGTCACTTTAAGAAAGTTGTGCTCTCTCACTTAGTGGGTGGAATGTCAACAACTAATTTTTATACAGCCCCCCCAAAAAAAAACAAAGAACAATAATTTTCAAAAAAAAGATGAGAATGCAGTATTTCTTTTTTCCCCTTTTAGCTTTTGATTTTGAGTTAAATCGAATTGCCCTGGTGCCCCAATGACAAATGCAGGGTTAAAGTGAGCTAAACTTGGTCACAAATATGAAGCCACATATCGGCAAAATAGCAGGGAGCATCTGCAGCGCCTTTGTGCTGCCGTCAGCCTCAGAGGAGCCTTACTTTGGCTGACACAGCAACTCCATGGCCAGTAAAGGTAGTAAAAATAAACTAAATATGAAAAATGCTGAGAACAGTTGCACTTTAACATGTAACGTATTCAAAAAAGTCTTCAAAAAGAATCTATTGTAGAAAGAAAGTCTGCAGTTCTTACCGATATTCTTCCTCCTTTCAGTCGATGCTGCGTTGCGTTTTTGGAGAATCTGCAGCAAAAACTCTGGGATTTCTGCCGTTTCAAAGTCTCCTGAAGAAGTTTTAAACTAAACCGGTTTATGAGCTGCACGATACTTTTCTGTATTCATTTGTATAAACTATGTTCCGGAAAATTCATTTTCGTTCACCCCGGCCCTTTTTCAGTTACTGTAGTATGAACCGAAAAAAAATCAACATCTACCAAATACCCAAAGACGCAGATTCGTACTTGAATTGACGATAAAACAGATGCAGATTTATTTGTATAAACGATTAAAAATAAACCTCTTGCGGGAAATCGGCTTTTTCACAGCAGAAAACAAGTTCCTCATTTAGTCGGCTTCCAGTCTTGATGGTACATCTTCCTCCCTTCTTCTTCCACAGAAAAGAGAAGAGCAAAGAGGACAAAGCGTAAAAGGAGAGTAAAGAGAGTAGCGAGAGTGCTCAGCGTGTTCACCAGTCGTCGCTCCGGTCCTCAGATGCAGTAGAAGTCCACATCCTGGGAGGAAGTTCAGCCAGAACACGAGTTTAGGACAGTGACACATGTGTACAGTCCTGCAGATGTAGGCACATTTATAAATTCAATGTCATTTTTAGAAGTCAGTTTAAAATTATCATATACCAACCATAAATACTATGCATTATTTTCAATTTCATGATAATATAATTAATTATATCATACAGTTAGACACTCACACCTCACCTAGACACAATAAAATGAAAAATACTTTTTCAACTTGTGAAATTCAGGATGGAACCTACTGTGTTTTTACATGAGTGGCCCTCAGACCTGTTTGCAGTAATGATTGCAGCTCTTGGTCATAAGATGCTGGACCCGCATCCCCCCTTTCTCTAACACACATTTCACTATAGCCTTTACTTCTGCTCCTGCTCTTTCCTTTGCTTCCTGCCATGTCTCATTCCGGAAAGTTCTGTAGTGACCTTGAGACCCCCTGGGACACATACCGTGGTGGCGACCTTGATGGGGTCCTCGTTGTACACGTGTATCTCGGTCACCAGGTTCCTAGGGAAGTAGCCGATGACTCCCATCTGGTCCACGTAGCGATCGCTGTAGACCTGCCACAGGGTGGAGGGGGTGGTGGTGGGGGTTCAGAGCCACATGGCTATGAGGACCTGACAGGAGGAGGGTCAAAACTCCCGAACCCGTAGCGAGGAGCAACACGTACAACCCCAATTGGCCCGGAGGTGAGATCGGAGACCTGAGGGCAGTCGGCGCAGCGAGGAGCGCAGACCCACCCTGGAGAGCGGCAGGTGTGTGCGGCACCACCGGAGGAGTGGTTCGCCCGCTCACGTCAAGTGCGAGACGAGACTCTGCCTGGACATGACAGGAGGAGTCGTGCCACGGTTGTTTTTGTGCTGAGCTGACAGGTCAGCCAGGCCAAGAATGCTCCCAAAAAAAAAAAAAAAAAAAAAAAAAAAAAAAAAGCTCTAAGCGGGCCTGCGGTGTCGGCCGCACCTCCGACTCCTCCCCGGTAAATTTCCAGAGCATATGCAAGGCCAGCAGAAGATGGGCAACAGCCTCAGTCGCTCGATAGCTCCTTCGGCTCTCAAACTTCAGCTGCGCGACATAAGACCGTTCGAAACAGACTCGACAAACGAGTCATTTCTCAGCGACCTCTCGTTGGACTAGTTCAAGAGCACAAAGAATAAACAAACAGGCTCTTACACTTCCAGACCAGAAGACACCGGCGCCCTCTTTTGGCAGCAGTTTGGAATAGATGTAGATCATCTGGCCCTTCTTCAGGTTGATGAACCTGCAGTCAGGAGCGGCGAAGTCCTCATTGGCGCGCGCCACTGATATGGTGTCTACCAGTGTGGTTTGACCCGGGAGACAGAAAGAGCAGAGAAGGCACCCGCATCAAAATGACACACACACACACACACACACACACACACACACACACACACAAGCAATCAGTGTTGATACAGATTGTGCTGCGGACTGGTGTGTGAATACAGGGAACACCCCCACAGCCCACCCGCCTACTTACACGCACACTCCTTATCGGCGCAGAGCTTGGCGTCGGCCAACTTGTCGACTGGGGGCGCCGAGGACGCGGAACACAACGTGAGCAGAAGCAACGAAAGGCGGGTCGTTCGGGACATCCTGGCGGCTGCGGGTCTCCTCGCCGACTGTCTCTCTGCACGTGAGGGGGGCACAGCCTACTGGCCCAGTCGGAAAGGACACGCCCCCTGCATTCCGGGGCTGTTCCACATGGGGCCTGACTGTCTGTCGCAGCAGCTTGCAGAAACGCAACAAACCAGGCAAATCAATTGGCTCTTCTCTGACGACGTGCACTTATTTACATGTGGACATTTTCTGGGTTTCTACAAACAAACATTTGACACAGCACTTTTGGTGCATCGTTATGTCCCAGAAACATTTGTTTTCCAGCAGTTGAGTGTCAATAGCAGAGGCCTTGTCCAGTGCTGGTTTACGGTGGTCCGGAGCTTATTCTGGAGATATAGGGCACGAGACAGGGTATATTCTGGGTGGGATACCGGTCTATGACAGGGTGGTGTGTCTCACACACCCACACACAAAATTTGGAACCATAAATCCACCCAAAGCACATTTCTTTGGACTGTGGGTGGAAACTAGAACACTAGGAAGAAACCCATGTGAACACTGGAAATCATACAAATGCCACAGATGGAGCTGCATTGGAACCCAGAGCCCCAAGATAACCTGAAGTTAACAGACAGCGCACTGGTAAGATCTGTCACATCTTCACTCAGTAGTCAGGTTCAAATTCCACCTCCTGCTGTAGTACCCTCAATCAAGGTACTTTTCCTTAACCGTTACAGTAAAAAATGACCTTGCTGTATAAATGGGTCAATCACTGTAAGTGGCTTTGGAGGAAAACGTCAGATAAATGAATAAATGTTAACACAGTGTGGCGCCCAGGATCCCAAATGAGTGTGGATTGCAGGAGGGAGGGAATGGGTGGTGCAGTAGTTTAAAAACTAGAACTTTGTGCTATGGGACTAGTATTCTGGAGTAATTGTGGGACAGCAACAGTGAACAACAGAATACATAAAACACATTTTATTTGAAACATCAATTTAGAAGTAAAACCAGACCCCTCATTCACGTCACACAAAAATTAAGCAAAATATGGCGCATAAAAGCAGAGTCCCGAGATTAAGTCTTGTGTGCATGGCCCTTCTATTGATCCCGCAGCTATCCTCCACGGACCACTGGGGTCTATTTTTTGGCGTAGGTGATCTTCATGGCGCACGTGGCGGTGATGCGGAAGCCCTGCAGGGCGTCTCGAGCTGTGCCTGCCTGAGCTTCGTTCTCAAACTCCACAAAGGCAATGTCGTGTCTTCCCGGTACCAAACGCACTTCCTTGAAGCCCGGGAACCTGAAACCAAACAGGATCCCAATTTTTCACTGGTCTACAGTTGGTCTGCACTGTGTTCCATCCACGTGTGTGTGACATTCAAGTTCCTGTCACAATATGCGCTTTCAGTTCTGTCAAGTCGGCATAAAACTGATCGAAAGGATCTGCAAGCAATGCTATATGTACTAGCTCCTCAAATGACACATTTCTCAAAAGGAATGTTATTGAGTTTTTCACTTCAGTTTTAACTGTATTCTCTCCAAATCTATCTAATAAAATTTATATATTGGAGAAAACCCAACCCGTGTTTACCCTCCAAGCTGACGGCAGCAAGGAAAATCCAAACAGAATAACACTGCAAAGCTACCTTAATTTTGCTCACTTCACTTCTACAATGTTTACAGCTTTAGTCTGGCATTCCTGAGTGTCAGTGATCAAAAAATAAGTTGAACTGTTTATTGTTTGCATTTTCAATTATTTTTAATCTGTTTTAAATATAAGGCCTTTATTGTGGCTGCACCCAAGATTTTCATAGACTCTAACCAGAAAATAAACTGAAGAATGTATGTAACTTAATTGTGACTTAGTAGTAAACATAACTTCAGAGGGATGAGCAAAAAACGTTACAGAGTTCATGTCCCAGCTGTGTCAGATGAGAGGCCGCTGTACGGACCACTGAACCTATTCTCTTTACCAACAGTAAGGGGACTAAGGAAAACACATTTCTGACCCATTCAACTTATTTACTAGGGTATACTCTTTAAAAAAATAAAAAAAAATAAAAACAGCCAAAAGAAAACAAATGCACTCACTGATTGAACAGCATGGACAACATCATTTCGTTCGTCTCCTCCGGAAGATTGTTGAGGAACAGAATATAGTTAGGTGGATTGTCAGGAACCTGGGATGAGGGGAAAGATGTTTGAACAAAGTCATGAAATATAAACTGATGGAGGTAAAAGATTTTTTTAAAAGAATGTCATTACACTTGTATTTCTTTGCAATTGTGTACAGATTCTATACTCCGTCTCCAACACATTTGTGTGCAACAATCAATTCACAACTATTTAGATGACAAGAGGTCACACACTGATCACAGATGCAGCACCAGGAAAATCAGGGTTCACATACAAACCTGTGGTGGTGGGGGTGCACTTGACTGTGTGCTGGCAGATCCCTGTAACAAACAAAATGGAAATAAACACACAGTAAACAAGTTACTCCCCGAAAAACTGGCTGTCACATCAGGTCATACGCCTCACCCAGAAAAACAAGACACTGCCTGCTATTCCCACCGAAATCTCAGACACTTTACCATATTTTGCACTACTTTTAAACAATGACTATGTAAGGGCAGGGATATTTACCAGGGCTGGCTTCTTAGTGGCACTCGATACTGGTTCTTGCAACTTTTTCTTCTTGTCCTTTTTCTTGTCTTTGTCACCAAATGTACCACGCATTTTTGAGATAATTTCAGAATCTGTCTTTGCATACTGAATGCGCTGTGTAAAGAAGATATAAACACCTGTCACAATATGCTCAAGTGACTGTGTAATCCAGGGACTCCCCACAGCAAATGCAGACATACCATGGGCTTGTTGTAGAAAGGAAAGCCTTGGAGCTGTCGCAGAGCATTTGTGGCAGAGCTCAGCTCCTTGAAGACTACAAAGGCCTGGCCCCTCATCTTCATGGTCTTCAGAGCAACAATGTCAAGTATCTGTCCGAACTGGGAGAACAACGCGTAGAGCGATCTCTTCAGCTCTGAAGAAAGAGCACAAGCCACAAGTTGAATTTCTAGTATGTGACATTAGACCTACATGAACACTGAATAAATCAGTTGGTATTTGATTTACATTTATTCACTGAACAGATGCTTTTCTCTAATGTGACATAAAATAGATTTTACCTGACACCTTAGTCCACGATGACTATCAGTGTTAGATACAATACACTAAACTCCTTACAATTATACATCAGAGCAATGTAAATTTCCCACTGTGTGTATGTGGGACAGTCTCTAGTGCACCTGATACATCTATCTTTAGACTGTGGAGGAAGGTGGAGCACCTGGAGGAAACCCATGTTAACAAGAGAAGAATTTCAGACGGGCTGAGTGGGGATCAAACCAATGTCCAGTTGCACAGTAAAACGATTTATATACCAAGGGAACACCAATATCCATTTGGTGATCACATGTGAATCCCTCAGTCTGCTCTTCATTTAGAGAGATGAATGGATAAATGGATAGATAATAATGGTATTAATCCCAGACAGAAAGCCTAAATTGCCACCACCTATTTAAGGATCTCTCTGTCACTGATTTAAAAAACAGCATGACAATAATGGCAGTGGGTGCTGGACTGAGGAAAAAAAAAAAAAAACTCCAAGAGCTGAGTTTTTAGGAATACCTTCTTTTTTAATTTTATCGTTTACATTATTTATGTAGATGGTGTGGTTGGGCCGAATGTCCATGGCTCGTGACTGGAGACTTTCCTCTGTAAAAGAGAAAGGCCAAAGAAAATAACTTGAGAGACTAGTAGTACTTCAAGTACTTCAACAATACACTACAGCATGCCATGAGTACTGTACAGCCAGGTATGCCAATTTAATGATTAAAATTAACACAGAGTACACGGTGACGGTACTTTCAAAAAAAAAAAAAAAAAAAAACAGAAAGTATCGAGGTTGATGATACGATAAATATGTGAAGTAGCACGAAACGAAGAAAAGCAAAAAAAAAAAAAACAGATCAATCAGCCAGCAGAAACAAGAGCCGGTCTCCTGAGCAACTCAGCAACTTGCAAGACAGCAAAACGAGGAGAGTGGACCAACACAGAAAAGGAAAAGTCAAACTTATTACGGATTTAATATAACCAGAAATACATCCCTAAGAAAATTAAATCAAAGCAACAAAAAGGCAATAAAAGTGCACACGTTTTAACGAATAGAGCCACTCACCGCGCCAAACACTGACAGGACGTTTAATAGCAAACTTCCGGTGGTAACAACTAAAGATTCCCTCCTACCAACAGCAGCTAAGATAATGAGTTCCAGCTTAATATGTAAATCCGGTCACCCATATCCTTTACATAATTATTTATCCGCTATCTATTTTAGGATTTCATATAGTTAAGGAAAATATTTTTTGAAGGGCAGAAGTGGTTCTGTATAACTCGAGAAAGCGGATAAGCGCGTGCGTGCGGTACTAATCAAGTACCACATTCTTTTTTTTTTTTCTCCTCATTTAGGGACATACGGAAAACTGTGTATATTTTGTATACTTTGGTGGACCACTTTAGAATCCGGGGATGTTTCGTATTTGTTTAATATATTTAATAATCAATGTGTTTTAATACTTTACAGTAATATTTTATATTTTCAGCTGTCCTGGCCTCCGTCCTGTTTGTCCCTCTGTACGGAAACACTGATCGCGCGCTCCGCCGCCGAAAGAGGAGGAGCCGAACCGGAGGGAGGGGGAAGTGAGTGGCGGTCGCGCAGGACAGTCCGCAGGAGCCCGACCTCAACCGTGAAAACACAGCGAGCACGCGGAACAAAAGGACTGCGGACGCCGCCGCCGCCGCTGCCGCTGCACCGCTTGTCTTGAGCCCGAACACGGACGGACGGACGGAGTGTGAACTAGTCGTGTGTTTCGGAGGACGGTCCGCCGGTACCAGCGCGTGAGGCGGGCCCTTCGCCGGAAGGCGCGAGCGCTAGTAGAGAAGCGCAAGCCGAGCGAGCCGAGCGGGCGCGCGGATACGCACGGCGGAGGGATGAGCCATGGCGTCGGTGCGGGTGGCGGTGCGGGTCCGGCCCATCAACAGGCGGTGAGAGCTCGGCCCGTTTCGTTTCGTTTCGGCTCGGCTCGGTCCGGTCTGGTCCGGTCCGGTCCGCTCCGCGCGTTTGTTCAGAAGCACCGAAGCCAACAGTTGTGACGTAAACTTAACGAATACGATAGTAATATATTGACGTCGTAGTCGACGTGAGGTAACAAATCATCTGCTGTTCTGAGGTAAAAAATATGAATGAATGAACTTATGAAGAATGTCACTTTCAGTGTTTTTCACTTTGTTATAAAAAAAATATGTTGACATTCTCTCTCTTTGGGGGTGTCTTGGAACGGCAGGTAATCGTTAAACTCCCAACACCGACTCGTTGAACCAGTGGTTTGGACTTGAAATATCTCTTATAGTTTGTCCTGCAACTTACTGTGAATGGCGAGGTAAAACAGGGTCAGAAGAGACATGATGATCATGTGGCAGGAACTGCTGACAAAACAGACGGACAAGGACTGTCTGAAGCAAAAAACACTAGTAGGTAGTGGTTGGAGCACAAGGTTGCAGGTTCGAATCCCACCTCCAGTGCCCGGCCTTGCGCAAGGGACATACCCCAAATTGCTCCAGTAAAAATTATCCAGCTATATAAATGGGTAAATAATTGTAAGCAACTTCACTTCGTATGTAATTGTAAGTATCTCGATATTGTAAGTCGCTCTGGAGACCAGCATCGAATGAATAAATGTAAATGAAGACCTGGAGACAAACGGGTAGCAACGAACAAGTAACAAAACAAATGAGAAAATAAGCGGGTGCCAAAAAAACAGACTAGTATGCAGGCAAAAACTGTCATGGGAACAAACAGTTGGCAAAATAAATAGATACTGATAAACAGTTAAAGCAGATAGAAACAAACAAGTGCAGGCAAAACAATTCATGATAAAAATAAAAGGCTGAACAAATGAGATGCAGGCTGCAAAACAAGTAGGTGCTGACAAAACAGGTGAGGAGTGAAATAGAAAGGAGACTACAGATGGGGACAGGTAGAATCAGACTGATGACAAACATAGGAGTAGGAACAAAGTTATGGAAGTGGTGAGTGCTGTCAAAACAAACCGATGAGAGTAAGAACAAAAAGGTCACGAAACAGTGTACTAAAGTAGCCACAGGTGCTGACAGGTAAGCAATAAAACAGGTTGTAGTGGGAACAAATGGGTACTGACAACATAGATGGGTGGATAGAAACAAGCAGGGAGGTTAGAAACAAACAGGACAAAAAATATAAATATGTACTGACAAAACAAACAGGTGTGGATGGAAACAAAAACTTGACAAAGCCAATGGCAGGTGAAAGCCAATGACAATTGAGTCACAGATAGGTGCTGACAAAAGATGTGCGATGGAAACAAAAAACTGGAATCAGACAGGGATACCTGAAAACAAACTGGTGACAAACAGTGGGGGAAAGGGCAAACAGGTGGCAGAAGAGTGCTGTCAAAAGTCACAAGGGCAGGTAGAAACAAACAGGTGGTGGTGAGAACAACTGGGTGACAAAACAGGTAGATGGAAGCAAACAGTTGAGAAAATGGAAAGGTGATGACAAGGGAGGATGGAAGCAAACAGATGACAAACGAGCAACAGAACAAGCAATTGCTGCCAAAACAAACATGGGTGTGTTTAAGGATATTTTAAGGCTACTGTACTGCTTATGTTTATTCTTATGTACAAACTACACACACACACACACATTTTCAGAACCGCTTGTCCCATACGGGGTCGTGGGGAACCGGAGCCTACCCGGCAATTCAGGGCGTAAGGCCAGAGGGGACACACCCAGGACGGGACGCCAGTCCGCCGCAAGGCACTCCAAGCGGGACTCGAACCCCAGACCCTCCAGAGAGGAGGATCCGGTCCAATCCACTGCGCCACCGCGCCCCCCATATCTACAAACTATTCATGCCAAAATTAGGTGGAGTTCATACACTTGTTGAGGTCTGCCTCTACATCTTTCACATGTGATTCACACAGGTATTGGGAGTCAGTCCTTGTTTATCTGGACCTTTTGGTTTGGATAAGTTTGTAAGTACATGGAATTCAGGGTGAAATGTCTCCAACCAAATAAATGCACTGAGCCACCTGCTCAGATTAGTAACTCCTCCCAGAGGCTGAGCACACAAACAGCTGTGTGTACAGGCTAATGTTGTGGTGAACTGACAGCTTTTCAGTTCATTTTTACATGAAAAACTGCATTGTGTTCTCCTGTGCACATCCTTATTTTTAGTTCTGAAGTCTGTTGAGTGTAGTTGGAGAAAGCTGTACTGATCACTAACCTGTCGCACAAAATTCCGTCAAACCATTTCCCTATTTATTTTCTAACTCATGGCATCATTGCCAAAGTCCCCACCCCACCATTACCAGTCAAAAGTTTGAGTACACCCAGACGTATGAGTGTGATTTCAGTAAAAAATTGTCATGATTCTTTAGTGCACTGTTGAAATATCTGTAACAGACCTCTTCAGATGCATCAAAGTACACAGGTAGTAATGCATTATATAGCTTGATGAGAGGTGCGCCCAGTTTGATAAGGAGGGTGTTATTTTTTTCCATGTTGATCACCACCTTGTCAGATGCAGGGTTGTGGTGCTCCAAAGCCTTTTTAGATTGTGGGAGGGAACCCACATGAATACAAGGAACACATGCAATTTCCCCCCCAGACAGCTGTTTTCAAACCCACAGCCCAGGAGCTATGAGGTGTCAGTACTTTTCAGGGACATTTTAGGTTCAGATTGCAGGAGAAGGGTGTAATCTACATCATTGGTGGTTACCTGTAAGAGAAGGAGTAAAAGAACAGTTGTTAATTCATTGCAAATTTGCTGGTTTGTTCTTTGATGAGATCAGAGAAAAATCATACTTGGTAATTCCAGTTTTGATGGTTTTAAAGAGTCAGTTATTTTAATTGCTCTTAATTTTCTCTGAACGCTCACATTTTATCGCTCACAGTCTTTGGTTTAGTATTTTCGGCAGTCTTTGTTTATGCAGTGGATCTTGATTTATATGTTCTTTACAGTGATGTGTGTGTTTGTGGAGAGAAGTCATCCATTTGGGTCTTAATTGTGTTGTGTGATGAGTTAATAATTACAAGTCACAAAGGATAAAAGTGATTCATGGTCTTTGACCCTTGTCTTTTTCAGCTTACACGGAGTCTTGGCTGATACCAGGTGTGACATAAGACTGAGTGTGAACATTTTTTTTTTGGAATTTTCCCTGGCTCCCAGTCGTATGCACTGTCTGCGTTGCGCCACCACATGGGTGAAAGCAACGAATGATGAATGCATTAGTACTGTTGGTGCTAATGATTTCCTGATCAAACAGATAATTTGGCTACTGTAGTACACAATGTTTTCTTCCACTCAAGGTTAAGGAGATTGCCCCACCACATTGGGGCCTAAACTGAAGGGAACATGGAAACACTGGCAGGTTCAACGTAACTCTCATTGTGGGTTTTCTACATCAGTTGGAGAGCCTTAATGGTGGAAGTCAGAAGATCAGACAGCAAAGAGTTGCAGTAGTCCAGGAGGGATATCACCAAGGCCTATTTAGAGTGGGGTGTGAGGTACTGGCAAGGATGTTGTGGAGTTGTCTGCAAGGCATATGGCTGCAGTATGTTTGAGAAGCAGAGTCATGAGGGAATTGTTGCCCTCAGGCTTTTGGCTGACAAAGTGGGTGAAATAAGTTGTCTATTAACAGTGTCATAAGAGGTCATGAGCAGCAATCTTTGAGGACTGGCAGCGATTCAGGTACAGAGTTCCAGTGCTCTGTTGTACTTCATTGTACAAGTGATGCAGTCTGTTTGGCTTCTAAAAATAAACCACGTGCAACTTATGAGTGATCAGACTTAGCGACGACCGTTCCATTAACCTTATTATATTATCGAGTCTTGATATGTGGTCGCGATGTCTAATGATGTCCGCTTCATTCGCTGTACAATAACATCAGCAGGCCACACTGCCATTTTTGTTATTGTTTGGGTCTCAGGCAGTGTTTGGGTGTCCAGGAGAGACTGCACTTTGGTTGCTAAACTTTTTGTTTGTCATTCACTTGATTTGGTTGAAGCTGATTTTTAGTTAATTCTGAGTCTTCTGGTGGTACTGAGAAAAAAGCGGAAGACAGTACATTTAAAAATGAAAGTGAAAATAATAGTGTTGCTTGAACATATAATACTGTACTGTATTGTTCTGTATTGTTTTAACATGAATTGTGTGAAATTACTGGAAAATGAACAAGGCTCAGGGGGCGTGGTGGCACAGCGGGTTTGGCCAGGTCTTGCTCTCTGGTGGGTCTGCGGTTCGAGTCCCGCTTGGGGTGCCTTGTGACGGACTGGCGTCCCGTCCTGGGTGTGTCCCCTCCCCCTCCGGCCTTACGCCCTGTGTTGCCGGGTTAGGCTCCGGTTCGCCACGACCCTGCTTGGGACAAGCGGTTTCAGTCTGTGTGTGTGTGTGTGTGTGTGTGTGTGTGTGTGTGTGTGTGAACAAAGCTCTTTTATACAGCATAGCATGTTGTTTATATCTTTCTGGCATATACAATACAATGTAAGGGGGTTTGCAACCTATAACAATGTCAGCCTAAGACGAGGGACAGAACCCCATCAGGGATCACCTGTCATGATGTTTTTGTTTCTTCATTTTGCAGAGAAATTGAATTATCTGCCAAAGTCATCATCCACATGGAAGGGAATAAGACATCTATAACCAACATAAGGGTGAGTTCCATGTGACGACTATTAGCGTTGCTCTCAGTAGCACAGGGGTGTCCAAACATGCCCACTCTATTTGATGCTTACCTGCTGTCTCCTCTGACAGATTCCTGAAGGCATCTCAGGAGACTCTTCGAGGGAGCGAGTCAAGACCTTCACGTATGACTTCTCCTATGATTCCAGCGACAGCAGAAGCTCCACCTTTGCATCTCAGGAAAAGGTAGTAACTCTGTGCTGTTTTCCCTCTGTGTGCCGGGCATTGTGACTAATTTTTCGTCAAAGTTTGGGAGTGTTGGAGCTGCAATATTCCCATCAGTACAGCTTTTCTCATAAAGCATCGCTTGCCAGACCTCGTCTTAGTGGTCTACTTCTCATTTGGACTTTTCCTGCACTTGACTTCTTTGATACACTCAGGAATTTTCACTCCTATTTGGCAACAGTGACTTGGCAGCATATTATATTCATACTGACCGTACGCTGCCTTTCAGGGGTATTGTAAAGTGCTTTACCTTTAAATGTCAGACAGAATAATTATTTGGTTAATTAACTGTCATTGCATGAGCACGTACACTGTCGATGGCCACACAGAGGACTGGCCTCCTTTCAGTTCCAGTTTTACAGTTCCCATTGTTTTGCATTTCACCAAGTCTCGAGTTCAGAGATCGCAAATGGGTTTATGCTTTTTGGAATCAGATTATGCCCTTAAGCTTCAACCTTGTTTGCAAATTTGGCACACACAGCAGTCACACGAAAGGTTTTAATGGTTCTTTCCAGAATTAAGCTCCTTCTGTTTGTTTTTGTTCTAATCACTTTTAAAACTATCCTTATAAATGAAGGTATTGGTTGTAGGCGCTTTTAGTAAGGACAATTGAAGTGCACCACCGAGTGGTCAGTAGTGGAATGACACTTAAATTTGGGTACAATTTGTCCACCGCTCATTGCAATATTCGTTACAGGCACTAACACTGTAGGTGGGCTAAATTAGCATGGGTGCACTCCTCAATATCTGCACAGATGCATCAGTGGTATTAGTCTTGCTTGATATGAATGGCACACTAGTTTTGGCTTTCTTTCTTTCTATTATCACATTTTTGCTTTGTTTATTTCTTTTTTTACACATTTTTGCTGAATTTGGTTTTTTAGATTCACTGCAACACATCTATTAACCCACAAACAACAGTAAGTTTATAGTGCAGAGATCATAACCTACCGCTACTTAGTGAAATGGACCTTTTCCCATATATTACTCTATGCTTGAGTATTTTTCTTTTTTTTTAACAGCTTTGATAAATGTGAGTGTTTTGTGGACAATGAAAGGCCAGTAAGAGTGGTGAGAAAGTATCAGATATACTGAGACATGCTGCTTTCACAATCATAAGATTAGTCCAGTAATCATGTTTTAGAGCCAGGCTAATGCTAGCATGTTGGTTTCACAATCCACAGTGAGAAATAAGGTCACAATTACACTGTGGGTATTTTCAAGTCCAGAACTTTCTACATGGTCTTTATCACTTACTAGTCAGTTTGATTTAATTCAACATACTGTATAATTTGATAGTTTTCACCAAAGCGGTTAAATGTTTGATATTGCCATGCACTGTATTGAATAATTGTTACGTGTTTGCACGTTCAGCGCATATAAAAGTTGATCAGTAATTAAATATTCTGTGAGCACAACAGGGACTAACTCCCCTTTCCTTAGTTATTGTTTTAATTATATGTAACATAGTAACATAATAAGCACAACAAAGTGCAGTTGAAATGGTTTGTATTTTAAATCCTTTAGTCTCAAACTTTGTGTGTGAGAGATAGAAGCACATCTGCACTGTGTCACACCAGTTTCTCTTTATGAACATCTGTAGTAGGAACAGAAGAAGACTTCTGTCTCTCTACACCATCAGCAGTTCTTGGTTCATTAGAAATCATGACTTTATGGAGCCCTGATGACCCAGAGGGCGGTGCTGGTGCCTCATAGCTTCTGAGCTGTTGAGTCAGGCATGGGTTTGAGTCTGAATATTCACCCTGTGTTTGTGTAGGTTTTCCCCAGGTAGGTCTCTCCAGGTTTCCTCCCACAATCCAAAGACATGCTTTTCAGGTGGACTGATGACTCTAAATTGCCCAGTCTTTGTCTGTGTGTGCACGTGTACGTGATGTACACTATACATCATACTATATGGTTCTGGGATAGGCTCTGCACCACCATAACCCTCCATTGGACAGGCAGTTATTTATCAGGGATGGAAGGATAAATTTCTTTTTTGGTGTAGAACAAGCACCATGTAGCTAAAATACAGGTTTTATAATGGAAACAGATGTGAATCGCTATTCATCTCTCATCGCCAGCTCTCCGTCCAGCTGATAAAAGGACACACATAAATGTGTTAATTCAGAATGGCAGGACATCTCTGGCAAAAGTCTGAGACTTTTTGTTGATTAAATGTTGATTCTGTTTTGTGTTAAGTGTGCCACAAAATCTACATTTCTGTGTAGTGTGACTGCAGTATATCAGACTTTTTTTTGACAGTTTTATCATCGTGAATATGAAATGATTTGCATGCTTTCGTGCTCACTTGTGATTTTGGGCAACTGTTGATTAAAAGGATTTATTTTGTTACACGTTAGATTAATGAACACCTTTGAGTAAACTGAAAGTAGGATTTTCACATTGGCAGGGTCAAAGAAAATGCTGCAGTTGCAGGTGTGAGTCTGGTGCTGTGAGTGCCTACACTGTATAGCCAAGGAGTGAGGGGTGCAGATGCATGCTTTTCACCCTTCCTGCCGCAAACATAGTAGCCCCTCTCACTGCTTGACAGCCACCTGTGCATAAAAATGCTTCTTGTTTGAATGCACTGATTCCAGTTATTGATATTTATCAGTGTTTGAACACACTGATTCCAGTTATTGATACTGATTCCAGTCATGTTGATAACGGTTGTAGTCCTGTTGACTATTCATTCTAAATTTGCATAAATCCTTTTCTGTGGAACCTTGCATAACTTTCAGTTTTATTAACTTATTTTTCTGGATAAAATTGAAATTGATTAAAATCTGAAGAAGCATTAAGTGCCTTGTTTCAGCTCCTTTTTTTGGGGATTTTGATGATAGTTCTACGCTCAGTATTCTGCCTGTCGGTACTTTTGTACGCATTATGTAATTTGTAATTGACAGGAGAATTCCATATAATGCTGGCACTTTAAATTTGCAGGACTTCACTGCTGAACATACACTTCAGGTCCTCCAATTTGTTGACTTCCCATGTTTATTTACACCACGCCAGCTGGTTGAGAATAATCCTTTGTATGGTTACCTGAACAGCAATCATGGCCAGTGTTTGCACAGTGGGTGGGACTTATTTTAATGTGCTGACTGAACTTCAGTCATGTTCATTGCTAATGAAGTGGGTGGGGTTTTGTACTGCAGATTGTTGGTACAGCTCTACAGCACTCTTCTTTACTGAGCTCTGAACCCATCAGTGCAGTGCATAGTGTCTGGCAGTCACATGTGTCGTCCATCATGTGTCCATCCTTCTGTGTGTCCTTGGAGTGTCTGGGTGATGCTGAGGCATGGACAGTTCCTGCATCTCATTGCTAAGGTCTAAAACCTGCACCTTTAACACCACTGACTGACTCTTCTATCCCTGCAGGTCTTCAAAGACTTGGGCTCAGATGTCCTCAAGGCTGCCTTTGAAGGCTACAATGCTTGCATTTTTGCCTATGGCCAGACTGGCTCAGGAAAGTCCTACGCCATGATGGGAAACCCGGTAAGGCACTGGGATTTCAGTGCTGTTATTTTCCTGATGTCATGAGAAGTTTTTGTCAGTCCTCCTCTGTGTATTGATAAATTAAATCTTAATGAAATATTCAATACAACACCCTTAATGACAATAGTGGAGATCCTTTTAAAGGAAAAGTAGTGCTCAAACATGGAGCACAATGGGGAAATCATACATATCAGCCTTTCAACTTCCGAATCCACACAAAAAGTGGACAGCAGTACTGCATGTGGAATAACAAACTGAGGCTCTCAGTCACTTGTGAGCACAAGACTTGATTGCGTTGTGCACCCGCTTTACTGATGTCGGTCATGCAGATGAGGGAAGTGGGCCGGTACTGGGGCTCAGCTTTGCAAGGGTCTCAAGGGACTCAAGTTTATCTTCAGTGTTTGGCAGCAGGTGAAGGAACACTAATATTGAACAGATTTCTTCTAATCATGAACCGTTATAAGGTCAGCGCTTCTGGGCCCTTGCCAGCCTATCAGAGAGTGCACAGGAAGCTCAAGTTGTTGTTAATTAGATTTCCTCTTTCTCCCTGCACAGTGACTCACGTAAGGTCGTCTCTGGGAACCTTGTCAGTGTGCTCGATAATCATATCAGTCTCTTTAATATTCATGTCTGCTGCAGGGTAATTAAAATAAAAACATTTGCAAGTCACAAAGAAAGAACTGGGAGGGCTGGTAATTGTGAAGGTCTGTGCCCTCTTTCGTGTGCCAGAACGTGTTGGATGTGTGTGTAAACACTGCATATCCAGTCATATCCGGTCAAAGCAAATGGTGACTGCTTGCCATGTGTGAGGCTAAATTGCTATTGCCTCCGTCTCCCAGACTGCCACATTAGTGTGTACGGCCAAGGCTGCAGTATACAATTTAAAGCTGTCCTCTCATGATCCCACAAACTGAGGCTTCCCTCAGCTCTGCTCTACAGGACAAATTTCCTAGGTTGGCATTTTTACAGGACAAACCAGTTCATGATTTAATTTGATATTTGCTTTAACAATATCAGGATGTTCACTGGAGTTTTGTACTGCTGTCCGGATATCTGTAACAAGCACTCAGCACTAGTTGCATCAGTACTTCTGCTTGTTTGTCTCAGCTGAAGTCATACTCTGCTTCTGAGCTCATGATTCTAAAAGAGGAAAGAAATGAAAGATGTGACTGCTGCATGGCTTGCAGAAGGGGTCTAACTGAAAGCAACTGGGATCTCTCTTTCTGGTGGCCTCCCAGGGCGATGCTGGTCTCATTCCCCGCATCTGCGAGGGTCTCTTCAGCCGTATCTCAGACATGAGCCGATGTGATGAGGCTTCCTTCCGCACCGAGGTCAGGTGAGTTTCTGGGGGCAGGGCAGGGCTGCAGGTGTGGTTGAAACAGATGTAGGATGACTAGAGGTGTTTGATGTTTGCTGGAGAGGCGGGTGAGAAATAGGTGAGTAGCAGTGTGATCTCAGTGTACAGATGTGGCCCTGCTCAGAACAAAGCAAAGAAGAGGAGTGTGCAAGGCTAAATGTGAAATAGCTTTAAAATGTAGTGGATGATGGATCTACTTTTCTAAGCTGTGTCAATATGTGGTTCATTCACAGCCAGATTAGTCCATGGAGACAGAAGCACATGCTTGGAGTCCACATGAGGCATCGATTCCCCCCCCCCCGTTGTAGTAAAGCCAAACATGTTATTAACAGAGCTGGAGGCTTAGTCAATTAGCTTATCGGGTTAATGTTGGTACTTCAGAACCTGTACACAGTCGACTTTTTCACGCACGTTATACAGCAAACGGCTCACGCTACGCACTGCGTTTTGATGGAGTTCGTATGTCGGAGAGGGAGTTCCGTGATCTCAGCTTCACAGTGTGGCCCTGACTGCCAGCCTGGCCTGTTAATTATTATGCTTGTCAGGCGGGAAGTGGCTGTCCACCTCACATGCCAGGTTCATTTAGAAGGGATCTAACGAGCTGAAAAACTATTTGAAAGGTCAGCACGGCACCTGGTACTTAGTAGCCTAACCGAGCACAGCCTGGATGTGGGCCAAAGTAGCAGTGGGCAGGTCCTGTGGTGATGGAAGGTGTAAGCAGGGGCTGTGTTCACAACACGCACATTCATGGTTTCATGCACATCATATACCTTCATCCATTTACTGGATGGGGTCAGGTTTCTGGGCGGAGCCTGTTTTACTGCATGGTGCGCATGATTCTTCGCATGTGACACACTCTGAGGAAGACATGCCACTTAGTTGGACTTCTGACAGCACTTCTCATGTTTTGATTGTTCTGTCCCATGTGGCTCTCTTTTTCCTGTTTTCGTTCCACCATGTTGACTGATAATAAACGTAGCTGCTGGGCACAAATCACAAATGCCAGAAATAACACTTGCTTTCTGTGTCAGACACGCAGGTAGCGCTCCGTGAGTATAGGATCCATGTAAGTGTTGAATAATACAGGTCCTTGATGTGTCTTTTCGAAACACTTGAGCGTAATTATTCAATGTCAAATTCATGCTAATATTCGGTCTCTCTGGCAGCTGCTGAATTGAAATTTTTCTGTGAAACAATGGGTTTGTGAAAGGTTGTTCCTTTGTGTCCATTGATATGCAGATATATGGAGGGAAGTGTGCCTTTTCATGTCTTTTTTTTGAGTCTGCGTTTGCTCCAAGGCTCATTGCCTGCCTTTAATGTAGCTTCTTGGTACGTTTTATTTTACTCTGTGTGAAGCTTCAGGAAGTTTCTATTTGCCTTAGTGACAGTACCCAATGGAGACAACCTCTGTCTCAGGTGTCTGAGCAATGGTGATAATTGCAACCAAGGCTCCTTGCTCTTGAACCTCAGTGGTGGTGTGCGGTGGGCAGCCAAGGAGACTGAAACTGTCCCTCCTCTCCTTTTACCTGCTTCCTCAGCTATCTGGAGATCTACAATGAGCGTGTACGGGATTTGGTCAGGAGGAAATCTAACAAGACCTTCAACCTGCGAGTCAGGGAGCATCCCAAGGACGGGCCCTACGTGGAGGGTAAGTTAGAACTGGAACTGGTAACGTTAAGTGTAAGATGTCACTACTTTGATTTTTTTTTTTTTTTTTAAACAGAGGTGCTCATTCTCTTGTGTCCCAGATCTGTCCAAACACCTTGTGCAGAATTACAGTGACGTGGAGGAGCTGATGGAAGCCGGAAACCTGAACCGCACCACTGCCAGCACAGGCATGAATGATGTCAGCAGTCGGTC
Source organism: Scleropages formosus (assembly GCF_900964775.1). NCBI lineage: Eukaryota > Metazoa > Chordata > Actinopteri > Osteoglossiformes > Osteoglossidae > Scleropages > Scleropages formosus. The sequence goes on from NC_041809.1 coordinate 1,462,517, forward strand.
CCACGCCATCTTCACCATAAACTTCACGCAGGCAAGCCCCCTTCCCACCCCTGTCTGTGCGTTTGCTTTGATAGGAAATGCAGTTGCATTAGTCTCAGACACTGCAGGTGTTTGGCCTTGTCTCTTGCTTTTGACCCTGTGATGCTGGTGTCATTGTGTGGTGTGTTTCCATTCGTTCCCATGTCATGATTTTCAGGAGTCAATAATTTTCCTTTATGGAATCTTTAGTCTTCATGTCTAGTTCCTGAATCAACTTCAGTATTGAAACTCAAAAGTTAACATCAAGGAGAATAAATGTAAAAATGTGTATTTCCATGCCTTTTTTGTGACCTCCTATGACTGTGGGGAGATGGACAGTGTATTTCTTTGAGTTGGGGAGGTTTTGCCTCTGATTTTCTCCTGTGCCGTGTGTGTGTGTGTGTGTTCGCGGGCACTCTGTCTGCAGGCCAAATTTGATGCAGAGATGCCCCGTGAGACGGTCAGTAAAATCCACCTAGTAGACCTGGCAGGCAGCGAGCGGGCAGACTCTACAGGAGCCACCGGCGTTCGCCTCAAGGAGGGGGGAAATATCAACAAGTCCCTAGTGACACTGGGCAACGTCATCTCTGCATTGGGTGAGAGGGAGGGGCAGGGAGGGGCAGGGAGAGGCCCGGTCACAATAGTTTGTCCTATGGTTTCACGAGAACAAGGGCAGTTTATGGTACGCCTTCATTCCCACATATTTTTCTCACACTGAATGGGCTGAGTGTGTGGGGAGTTATCCTTGCAAAATGTCATTTCTTTTAGCAGCTATTTTTTGTTGATGAAAACAGTTGTTTAAAAGCAAACCCATTATCAGCTAGACATAGATTTTCACAAGGATACTTCAATTTAAGAACAGTACTTTTTGTGATTTATAGAAGGACCTTTCAATTGAGAAAGAAGTGGTGTATTTCCTAGCATCCCTTCTGCCTTGGGGTGATGGTTGCATTCCTCTTCTTCCTAGCTGATCTCTCACAGGATGTGGGTGGGTCGCAGGTCAAGAAGAAGCAGGTTTTTGTGCCTTACAGAGACTCTGTGCTCACATGGCTGTTGAAGGACAGCCTGGGTGGGAACTCCAAGACCATCATGATTGCAAGTATGTCTTCCATCTGAGCATCAACACATCATGATGATCCACCCAGAGAATCTGCACTTCAGGCTTGTACCAGTTACCATGTCCAAAATACAGCCTGAGCTGTGTATTCTCAGTTTACAAACACAATTGGGAATGGATGTCTGTTTATAGCCTTGCGCTGCCGGGTAGGCTCCGGTTCCCCGCGACCCCATATGGGACAAGCGGTTCAAAAAATGTGTGTGTGTGTGTGTGTGTGTGTGTGTGTGTTTATAACTCATTTTGTTTCTGAATCCAAAGTAACTTTAACCACTGTGCTATCATAAGTGAAATGTTAAATCAAGGGAAGTCTATTGTTATTCTCTGGTTAGGTTCTCCACAGATCTCACATTTATAAGTAAATACGCAGTAAGACTATTTTAATGTTTTAACTTCAAGCCCCATCGTCCTGTTGCTGACCACCAAAACTCAGGAACACCAAAAATCACCTGTAAACACTGTGGAAGCAAGTTGAATTCAAGTGGTCTGTTAAGTGCTTAACTTCTTGTTCTGCTTGGATGCTAACTTTGTGCTTTGTGGTACATGCAGGTTTCATTTACTCAGCTCACAATAAACAAACTGTGAAGATGTTTGTATTTTTGAAAATTCTTAATGTGTTCGATTCTTGCCATATTTTTTGGCCTGTTGCATTGCAGCCATCTCTCCTGCGGACGTCAACTATGGCGAGACGCTGAGCACACTGCGCTATGCCAACAGGGCCAAAAATATCATCAACAAACCCACGATCAACGAGGATGGCAACGTGAAGCTGATCCGCGAGCTACGTGCTGAGATTGCCCGGCTCAAAGCCCTGCTGGCCCAGGGCAACCAGGTGAACCACTGGACGGCAGTTTAAAACGCAGGGATGGGTAGGTCTCTGCAAGATGTCCGTTGTCTTGCTGTTTGGCTGACCCACTTGTTTGTCCTCTCAGATCGCGCTCCTGGACTCCCCCACAGCTCTCAGCATGGAGGAAAAACTTCACCAGAATGAGGCCAGAGTAAGTTCAGTCTCTTTCATCTCCTGTCTGGGACTGAGTGATGTGGAGCACTAGCAGATTTCCTGCTGTGAGCCCATACCCTCTGCTCTTATCCCCGGTTGAAACTCCCTGCCTTACCCTCACCTATGTCCTTGTAATTTGCTCTCTTGGCCCTCTCCAGGGCACAAGGATTACGCCAGCACTGTTCATCACCTCTATCACCTTTCCTTTCCTGTCCTTCAGGTCATAGAGCTGACCAAGGAATGGACAAACAAGTGGAACGAAACACAGGACATCCTCAAGGTAAAGGGGCACATTTTCTCCTGTGGCCGCTCTAGAGTGTATCGGTTTCTCTGAAATGATGCTGATGTCGTGAGTGTGTGCAGTGATATTTCTTGCTGCAGCATTTTGTGGAGAAATTGGCTCATTGTGTGCACTGCCATTACACACCAATGTTATAGTGGCAGGACACAGATGGGTTCCTCAGTTGTGTGTTTTCACTTACATTTACCTGTATTCATTTAGATGTTTTTCCAACTTGGAGTAAACGAAAGTACATAAACAACAGATGGAGTGATACAGATACAGACACATTGGCATTTTTACTGGTGTAGGTTAGATGAGTAGCTACATATAGAATCGATAGGGAATGCAGTTTTTTTATAGCAGGTGATCAAGTGCAAGTTTCCGTAGCTGTCAGAAGTGGCTATGAAAGAGATGCGTTTGAGACTTTATGAATGCAAGAGGATTCGGCAGCTCTGAGGGATACGGAGAAAACATAACAGGGCAAAAAATGAGAAGTGACAGGCTTTTGATTTTTGGACTCTTTTGAGTGGGACTGCCATTTGGCTGGGGGTGGAGGAAATGATCAGGTCCTGTAGGTATTATTGAGCAGATCCTTTGACCATCTTATAGATCTGTCTTATAGGTTGTAACCAAAGCTACAGGAAGCTAGTAGAGAGAGACAAGAAGGGAACACTTTGACAGGTCAACATAACTCATACCATGGTATTCTGAATCAGCCAGAGAGGCTTGATGGTAGAGACCAGAAGACTAGACAGTTGGGAGTTGCAGTGGCCCAGGTAGGATATCGCCATGGCCTAGAATAGGAAATGCGTTGTGTGATGTGACTTAGCATGTGGACAGAAAACAGGGTGACCACTTGTCTTCTCGCAGTGATCAGAGTCAGGAGTTGTAGCCCATTTACTCTCTTGTTTAACTGCTTGTGTCCATCTAGTGGTTGTGGTCCAGCAAGCATATTGATGCAGCGTCACAGTGAATGTTGGTGCCCAGTGGGACAGTGGCCAGGGTCTGCTGCATTAGGCTGTCTCCTGGTTGGACACCGTGGGACCTTTTGATCCTACAGACACCGGAAAGAAGCACACAGTTACCCAGGCAGTTAAAAAGTAATTTGTTTTTTCTCGGCTGTTTACACACCGCAGTGTTTAAAACAGTCGCCCAGAGGTATCTAAGCAACCAGTAGTGCGATCACTGTGTCACTGCTGCTGCTCAGGCACCATGGCCTGGTAAACACTGCTGCCCAGCCTGGTTAACACCACTAGCTGTAAAACGTACTAGTTAAGTGATCAACACGTTTTGCTTTTCTCAACACATCTTGTAGCCTTTCTTTTATAACGCCAGATAAATGAAGTGAAGCTATGAAATGGAGAGAATGGAGAGGGTGGAATTGTGTGTGTGGTTCGCTGCACAAACAGAAGAGGTGCACTGGGACAGGTCAGGTCGCAGGTGAGCTGGGTCGGTGGAGCTGGCAAGACAGATTGGGTAGTTGGCAGAGCTGGTTGGGCAGGTCAGATGGGGGAGGGGGCAGGACAGGGAGTGATTGGCCTGCGCGAGCTGAGCTTATGGCGATTGGTCGCACAATGTGCCCCTGTGCGTGCAGCTGCTGGGCCAGGGTGTGGCTCATTAGCATGCTTCCTGCACCAGGCTTTCTGCACGGTGGCAGTGCCTGCAGGGGCCTCCAGCAGAGCTGCAGATGACGCACACCTTCCCTTCCTGACCAGGCCGTGCCGAGACCAGACAGTGCTGACAGATGGCCTCGCGCAGGCAGGCAGAGCAGCATCCGGTCTCCGGGAGGAAAGGCCCCACACTCTGCTGCCATTTTATTTTTTTATCATTTCCCTGGCAGCTCATACGTTGTCGAAGGTTTTGTCTTTTGTACAAGCAAGTTCTCTAAAGTCTAGGGACCAATTTGTTATTGGCCTCAGATATGTCCCAGAGCCCTGGAGGTTGCACAGTGAGCTATCTTGTGCATTTAATTTGTGCATCTTAATACTGCTGAAGTTTCAGAGAGGATCATCACTTCAATTAAGAGCCTTTTGTATGTGTCACCGTTTCATTTTCTGTGAAATAATGAGAGTTTTAGGAGATTGGTATTTTTCTTTATTAGTGATGATGGACAAGAGAAGTTATAACGGTGACACAGTGAAGAACAAATTGTACCAAGGTGTGATGTTAACAGTAGGCCTACAGCCCCACTCCCAAATTGAAAAATACCATGTTATTATCCTATCTGAACCATTTGGGAGAGTTCTGCCTTCATTTGGAATGCTGAGCCACATAATGGTAAAAAAAGAACACATCATGTTAATTTGACATTTTAGGTAATGGGAATCCAAGAGGATCTTCACCTGAGTGAGTGAGAATGTTGGAGGAAGGCTTGGCACTCTGGTGTGAAAGGCAGTATACAGAAGAGCAGTCCCAGAGCTGCACAGACATTTTTTTGAGGGCCCTTAAGAAAAGCTCTTTGCTGGTACTTAAGGGCAGAGAAGAGCGACCCCAGCAGGGTGGAGTCAGCACCATTAATGCAGCAGCTACAGATTCCCATCATCTGTCTTTCTGCTTACAGTTCACCAAGCGGCCACAAGGCGTTGCTATGGCACCACCAGAGCTCCCTAGTAGCCTGCAGGGGTGCGGGCGGATGTCCACAGAACAGCAGACGGAAAGTCCGCCTGGGGTTTCTGTTGAATTTTTCAGTTATTCCGAGCAGAATGGCAACCAACAGCCATTAAGCCAGTTTAATGGTGCTGAAGTCCACATCTGACAGTCCACACAGAATGAGAGGCCTGGAATTGGATCAGAGGGTCGAGTGGCCATCTCTCCGCAGGGCGTCTCACTATTTGCCATTTCCTTCGGTCATTAGCAGCCTGTCGGCACGGGCAAGGCTTTTGGTGGTGGCGCTGCAGATATATTTTAGTCATGTGACCAAACTGGGTCTCTGCAGTCTTCAAATGCGTCGTTTAGCTCAGATTGGTTAAAATGTTCATGGATTGAAGTACCTTGCTTTTTAGATAAATGAACATCTAAGCAATAAAGAAGGTAAACAGCTTGAGTCTTTACGACTGTTGTATTTAACGGTGTGATTTGCTGAGGCGCGGTGGCCAGTAGCCTCAGGGGCCTTGGCTCAGGTGGAGCTCGCAGGCTGTCGGCAGGGATGGACACTCTGCCTTCCCGGTTCCGTTTTCCTCGGCATCTCGTAGCTTCTGGAGGCTGAGGCTGCAATGTCTGGTTTGTCATGACTGCACCGTGCTCTTAGTGTGAGTTCTCCCGATGCATGGCGGAATAACCTCTTCTCTGGTTCGAGCAGTCAACAACAGAGGTTTAACAGCTGGGGGCGGCAGAGGAACTGGGCCCTGGTCCAAAATCATGCCCACAATTCACATTGTTGTTATTACTCATTTATCTGATACTTTTCTTTGAGGCAACTCACAGGTTTGAATTTATTAAGCTGCTTACACTGATTTACCCATTAACACAGCAGGGTAATTTTTACTTTTTCAGTTCAGGCAAGAGGTGGGATTCAAAGTCAGCACAAATAATAGCAACACAATGGCTCTAATGGGGGCTGAGAAGTGCAGAACCCCCAGACAAATTTTAGTCCTGGCATTGCTTGCTCAGCACACCGGGAATGCTGGGAAAACAGTGTCCCAGCCCAGTCATTTGGTCAGCGAGTCATTCTTGTGCCTGCCTGTCTGCACTGGCGAGGCCACAGCTTTAGGAGCATGCTGGGAAGCCCCATCGATTTCAGATGTGACCCCCTGTCTGCGCTATTGAAGGCGGTGAGCGAGTCTTGATTTCTGTCTCAGCGACCCCTTTTGCAGCACGGACGCCCCTGTTGGGCTGGGAGATTGCTCCTCCGAGGGTCCCCACCCCAAGCTGCTGTATCTGTGTCGGCTCGACGCCTGTGGATATAGATTTTGCATTCATTTCATGTAGCCTTATCTGCAAAGCTATTTTCCCCACTGCGGGAGATAATTTAGGATCATTTGAAAAATAAAGGGCAGTGACTCCGCTGTGCCATGGAGGCTGCAGTCTGCCGCGCTCCGCAGACCAAGAAACGCCATGGCACTTAAGTGTGAACACAGAGGGACTGGGAGATGCTGGAGGAAGAGCAGGACGGCCTGGTGTGGTCTGCTTCTTGGCTTCATTTTTGTTGACTCATTTTTATGGCGTTTAGCACTGGTTTAAAAAGATGAGCTGAGCGCTGGAAGTGCTTACTTATGTAGACTAAATGGATTTTGATGTCAGTACATCCTTTCCATTCGTACTGGAAGTACATATTTGTCAGTACATATTTGTACAGCCTTTTGATTTCTTTGTTTTGTTTCTTTTTGGGCCGAAGCACAGGCAGCCTGTTGACTGGATTTTGCAGTGTAGATGCTTGGTTTAGGCACAGTCGGCAGTACATCTTACAGTCTGAAAGTTCCAGGTTTGAATTCCCACTCTTGCTATAGTACCCTCAATCAAGGTACCTACCTTGAATTGATATAGTGAAAATTATCCTGCTGTATAAAAGAGTGAATCTCTCTCTGTAAGTAGCCTAGCGTACAAACCTAACGTTGTAAGTCACCAATGGTAGGAGCTAAGTAAAAGAACAGTATAAAAAAAATAGTAATGTGTCTCTTACTCCGAAGCAGTGACGTTGCCATTGTTACCTTTCTCTTCTAGGGGATGTTGTGGAGCACAGCTGGGAGAAGGAGGTGGAGCATGGTGACTTCTGTGCCAGCTGTAAAAGTTTCACCATTGAACCTTAGTGTAAAGCCCCTGTGGCCTTTTGGGGCAGCTGCTGCAGGGCAACATGACGACGGGGCATGTGGACCATATCCCTCCCAGAACCACACGGCAAAATGTATGTGTAGCGTTAACTCCAACAATGAGTCCCGCTTGCCGCAAGCCAGCAGAAATTGCAGCCTCTGCTAAGGAGCAGCACTTCTTCAGAAGAGTGTAAACAGAATTTTAATTTGGCATTCAAGGCAAAAAAATTTAAATGCAAAGTTATGCAGCTATGTTTCTTGAGATGGGGTACAAGGCGTTGAGAACGCTGCCGTGATTAATACGAGTTGGGTTTGAAAGCGACCGCTTTGTGGAAGTGGCTCACATCCGACGGAGTTTCCTGCATGGCCGCCGTTCTCCGAGGCCTGCGGCTCGTCCCCAGGGAGTCCGCAGAGGAGGAGGCATCTTCTTGATTCGCTTTGCGGTGTTTGTTCGTTTTAAAGTGCTGCCTACCCGGGGCCAGCGACGATTGATGGCCGATGCGTCTCTTTAAGAGGAGCCGTTTATCTTCCCAGAGTAAAACGTGTCGCTGGTTTCCCATTGCGCTTCCGCAGCCCTTGGGAACAGAATCGCTTCTCCAGATGGGGAGTATGGCAAGGGGTGGGGAGGCTGGGGATAACTGAGATGGGTCCTGCTTCTCTGTGTCCTTCTGCCACTTTCTGGGAACAGTCAAAGTGGTTAATACTACAGACTATGACGACAAGACGTGGGGCCTCAGCAGGGAGTTAATGGGATTTGGTGCTAAGGGTGACCACGTATTTGTCAGTTTCCTTTTTCCAATGTATGTGTTTCTCATTGTGCACCATTTTGTGTTTTTACACATCTGAGTGTTTATCTGCTGTGTGATTTCCGCTGTGTGGTCAGAGTAACGTTACACATCCCTTCCCTTAGAGGCTCAGTCAGAAATATGTCAAGGTTTAGCGTAATAAAAACCACATAGTTTTCCCGCGAATATGATGTATAATTAAAGAAGCGCTTTGCTGAAGCAGAGTGGTCTTCCTGGACACGTGCAGATTAGCATCGCGAGCCCGTGGTCTTGGAAAACTCTTGACTTGGCATCGTGGGCTGTTGTGCTTGGCAGGAGCTCAAACTCTTCCCACTGTTTGCATGGCATATTTGCAAGCTAGCGAGAGGCCTGCAGTAACACATGTTTCCTGCGGAATTTGTTGCTGGGAAGGTTGTGCTCATTACTGGGAATTGGCTGGGATCTCTTCTCGACAATATGATAATCCTGCATGAGATCTTTGTCTATAGCGGAGGATGCATGGAGGGCTCCGGCAGGAGCTGGATACAAAACGTAGGCCAAAAAGGTGTTGATACATGGGCACGATCATAGGACTGAGAACAAAATATAGGTGTGGCTGTGGGACCGCTGGAAACCTCGTGTTGTCATCAGTCGTCAGTATCTGTGCTGAAGATTTCACAAATCTCACATTTGATGACTCGTGATCTTGTTGGAAATCAGAGGTTCCTGGGCATTCAGTAATTTGCGCGAGTTCATGTTTTAGGGCTAGAGAACCATGACTGTGGAGTATCATCCGACACGCCGTCGACCCCGTGTTCACTGAGGCACAGAAGCTCAAATGGCAAAGACCAGGTGACTTTCCCAACTCTGACATGTGAATTTGAAGCTGCTTTCAGTGCTGTGTCTGGACCCAGTTACTAGTGTGGACATGCTAGGGTTAGTGAGGAAGCGGCGATGTGTTGTCAGGTATAACTCAGGCTGTAGCTGTCGAGGATAATTCTGCCTGCAGGTGTTTGGTCTCACTGGTGCACCACTTCACATTTTAAACTGTACTGGGTCCTCGTGTTATGAATGGTCAAGTTACAGGTTTTCAAAGATACCAACTTTTTTACCTTTGTTTATATATTTATTGATTGCATTCTCTGCACTAATGTTTTCTAAAATTTTGTGGGGGAATGAACATGATCTGTTTTAACCATTCAAACTGATAGATTGTAAGCAGTAAAGAACACCCAGACAGGAGTGTAGGACCACCTCAGCTGACTTCCACAGTGTTTACGGTTGAAGGATTGTGTAAGTGTGTATAAGTCTGGTGGTGATTCTAATAGTGTTAGTCGGAAGAAATGTACTGTTTCCATGGAGACAAAAGCAGAGACAATGAAGAGCGCTGAAAGCAGCGAGAAGTTGGCCAACATTGCACATGTTTTTGGGAACGAACAAAGAGGATTAAATAGTTTGTGGAGACTTAATTAGGGATTTATTTTCATTAATTTTAAAACAGTTTTAATTTTAATGTAGCTACAAGTCATAGAAATAATTATAAAATATTAAATCCTTAGCATATTTAACTTTAAACAGGACTTTTAAAGAATGCCACTGGTAAGTAAATCAAGGGACATCTGTATTGTTAAGCTGATTGTGACTTAGGGGTAAAAGTGACCTTGGAGTTACAAACAAAATGAGTTGCGAGCTTTTGGTCCTGGTGCATAAGTTCAGGAGCCAGTTTACGTCCTTCTGTTGTGTACCTGCCTTGGTGGAGGTACGTTATTTCTAGATTTCTTCAGGTGAAGCTAAACCTGGTTGTCTTAAAAGTAATGAACATTGTTTTTGCATTGTTTTGTTGATCCAGTGTCAAGGGAAATATTCTCATATCTTTTGCCAACAGAACCCTTCTTACAAAACAAACACATTCTGGCTCTTTGACAGTCATTTAGTGTCGATGGTCACTTCCACATCCAAATCATCTTAAGACTCTTTCTCCAGTGGTGTTGAAACGTGATGCTGCTCGCCAGTGTGTGGGACGACGTTCAAAGTTTGTAGAGAAGATTTGCAGGTCTGCGGCTGATCTGGCCCCGACTCACAGGTCTGCCATCTGCGCCTCGACTTGGGGATCCTGGAGGCTGCGGGAGGAAACTGGAGCAGTCTGGCGGTGTCACTGTGGAGGTGTTAATGTGGTGTTAGCACTTCCTGTTGGGGAGTCTGCCCCCAGGGCTCCTTCCTGTCTCCACCTACACCACTTGGCACATACACAAGCTGTAAATAAAGTAGATATATTTTCAAAGAGGTTTTAAAAATAATGACGACAGCAACACCCATCTTCCCTCCTTCAGCTTTCAGCGAGCTTTCATTTTGCAAACGAATGTTTTTTTTTTTTTTCTTCTTTCTTCCATATGTTGTGCTTCTAGGGTATAAGGAGTTGGGGGCTCTCATGTCGCTCACAAGACTAGGCTTTCTCTGTGTTCCGGAGCTTTCCATGTGTCTTCAGCTCCAGCTCCATACGTCAAGAATTCTGTGCTTTAAACCTCACAATATACATGGATGCTCCACTGTCAAAATGCCCTTGTAGAGTACAGTGTGGTTTCCCACTCAGTGTGTGAAACAAAAGACACAGGTTTGAATCTCCACTGCCATCGCAGTAGCCCAGATCTTACCTTGAATTGACACAGTAAAAACTACCCTGCTGTAAATAGCTTTGTGTGCAAAAACTCACATTATAGTTCACTTTGGGGAAAAGAGTCAGAAAAATAATAAAGTTGATGGAAACCAGAAATAACGGTTAATAAAAATAACTAAGGTTAATACTTTTTTCAGTTTTAGCTGAATTACTTTTCTGATGTGTACATACTGAGAATGGCTGTATCACAACATCTGAAAATTATTACGGCTTCAGGTTTTTCCTCTTAATCCATAATCGTGTAAATTATTGTGGTGTTATGCGAGGGGAGGAAATGAATCACATGGAGCCACTGCAGAAGTTTGTGAAGGACATCATTGGGGAGCCCACGACCTTTCCTTTGAGCCTGCTGTTTAATCGGCAGCAACTCCTTGGCGTAACAGTGGTGTCTTTGGGCGATCTTCGCCACTTGGTTTTGTCTTCAATTCGGCGTTAATTAGTGCACTCTGGTTGTCTGTAGGGCCCAGGGCCCCTGCTGCTTTTAATTACCGTCCCTCCATTTTGTCCACCAGGGTCCCTGATGTGCCGTTGTCAGGTTATATATAGCTTAACCGGGGTCTCGTGTGCGCCCCCTGCCCACTGTTGACTTCCTGCCATGGTGGCATGGACTGGTGACTAATGACAGCTCTGTGGACCTGCGTGGCCCCACCTCTTTTCCTAAATTACATCCTTGACATCTGATTGCCTGTTTTGTTTTATGGAGTCTTACTAGCTGTACTTTCTTGCATAAAAAGTCACCAAGGGTTTAGAAATCTTGCTACTGCCCTGTACTCATTAATGTGATGCTGTTTTCCAAAGCAGATTACAGTCTTAAATGAGTACACTGAGCTATTTATCATGTTTAATACATTAATACAGCAGGGTATTTTCTATGATATCAATTCAGGGTAAGTACCTTGGTCAAGGGTACTCTGGCAGGAAGTGGGATTCAAACCCTGGTTGTTAGATTGCAAGGCAATGATTCTATCCAATGATCTACCAACAGCTTTTGTTGGAGAGAGCTGTTGATAACTGAAGGCTAAACACTGAGCCAATGTTCATTACTGGTTGACTATGTCAGTTAGGAGAGGCGTTTGTCCAGGGCAGCCCGAGGTGGACTGCGTTAGGGCATGATGGGTTGCTGCTTTCGTCCTGCGCCTAAGATGTCATTTTCTGGCTGAAACCTGTAAACCAACTCATGGTAAAGGGCTGCAGAACGATTTCCAATGTATGACTTCTCCAGGGTTCCACCCAAAGGGAGACCCTTCCTTGGCATGTGGGAAACAAAAGTTGCTGTTGCCCCCAGGGACACTGTGGACATTTGACCAGCTTTGCTCACCTGGTAATGGACATGTTTTTTTCACTTGTATGTGGGGTACAGAGGACTGGGCATTCTTATTTTTCTCATTTTCATGATATTTCCACATTTGTTATATGGTCTTGTTCAGTCTGTGTTGTTTTAATTGTGCTTTGTGTGTTGTAGCGAATGTGAATCTCCTTTTCTCCAGTCATGTGCTATAGATGAGTAGTGTGTTAATGCTCTGATCTGAGGTGCTTTTTAAAGTGGAAATGATATGGCTGCTGCTGCGTGTGGGACATCTTGGCACGTCTCCCTGATGGCCCACTTTTTCAAAGCTGGTCAGTGTAAGTGTTCTGTCCTCAGCAGCTGTGAGCTGTACAGTAATTCTGTCAATTTTACCCAAACAATTAGCATTCGAGTGCTGGTTTAATGGATGCAGCAGGAGCTGGTGAGACATTAACATTGAGGAAAAAGTAAATATGGCTGCTGATGATGCTTCTAATGGGGATGTAAATGCTTCTTGAGGGCAAAGATCAGTGCGCTTTCCTCCGTGAGAATATCGCAAAGGAGGATTCCTCAGGAATTGTCTAGCCTGTGTGTTTGTGTGTGTATGTGCTGTGGCTGTGTACTCTTTGCATGTCGAATTCTCTCTTCTACATGGTGTTTCATGAAAGCGCCATGCCGCATTAATGTGGGAGAGCACGGCTCCCGCTAATGAACCCTTTGAAGAATTCCTTTAATTAGCTACAGCATTGCAGCCAGAGTCCCTCGGTCTTCGTTGCAGGGAAATAAAGGATCTGCTCGGCTCTCGACTGTCAATGGGGTCGCAGCACAGGCATTCTTCACAGCAGAGTTGCTGGTTCCAACCAGAAAGAGGGAGCAAGAGCCTCATTTATCCACCGTATTGACTTCTCCCCATGATATATTTTCCCTTTGCCTCACTGGCTCCTGGGGAGGTGCTTATAATAATCCATAGAAATGTAACGCCAGTGTCCCGTGGCTTAACGCAGAGGAATGTCCCTGACAGCATGGCCGCGTGCTCCTCAGGTGATTTAATTGGAGCGGCGAGTTGCGGTGCCAGGAACGGGCTCCCTCTCCGCACGCCACTGCCGCTTCCCTTTGCTTCCCATCTCCCCTTTAGCCTTGATTAATTTTCTTTTTCAGTGAGACGGCTCAGCGGCTGTGCCGTGTCCAAAGTGGATTTTGGAACACGTCTATTCTGCCCGCACCCCCCATCCTGTCTCGGGATTTGGAGTCGACATTCACTATGCAGTTATGTTCATATTTTCCGTTAAGAGTTCATTTTTCTTCTGAGTTTAGGAATTGTGTTGCCATTACATGAATATAAATTCCTGGATTAGTTGAGCGAGCTGCCAGAGACTCAAATGAGGGGAAAAACATTTATTAGGCAAGGCAAGTTAATTGAGAACAAATTCTCATTTGCACTAATAACCTGTCCAAGTGTGGTACATTATTGCTGTTAAAAATGTTCTAGTAAATAAGACAAAACAAAATATCAGACAGACATCTTGCTGATGCAGGGAAATTTGGTGGCACAGTGAGTAGCGCCCATGCCTCCCAATTTTTGGGCTGTGAGATTCAAATCCAGTTTCAGTCTGCATGTTCTTGTGTCTTTCCTTGCATGGTCCAGTGACACACGCTTCAAGTGAACTGGTGAAAAATTCCCCATTTTGTGTTTGTGTGTTTGTCTGTGTGTGTTGGATTGCCCTTCCTTCCCTCACACTCAGTGTTTCCAAGATAGGCTCTGGACCACCATGATCCTGCATTACACAAGTAGTTATTGATAATGAGGATTGGAGCTTGCTGGTATTCAGTGGAGACACACGAGTACCTGTGGAGTCTGTACTGCGTGGAGAAGGAGTGTGACAGCTTCCATCACTGCAGTCAGAACACAGCCATCACCTCACTGAATCAGTTCTGATGTTTCTGCTGTTCAAGTGAAGAAAACAAATTAGTCATGTCTTTTTTTTTGTTTGTTTGTTTGTTTTTACAGGAGCCTGATGAATTTTTCTGACCGCTTCTGATTTAAGTGTGAGATTTGGGTTTATAAAGTGACCCTTGCAATATCTGGGTTTGAGTACTGTATCAGCGTTAGGGCTGCAGGAAAAAGATTAATCGTGAGCTCCCTCATTAGGGGCCTGCGAGGTGCGAATCCGTCACGTGGTTGACATTTTTTACATTCTCAGTTTGTGTACTCCAACTCTGATTGTGCGATGGAAACACCGTTCAGGATGCTGTCATGTTTCATTGCAAGTTGTGTGTTTATTGTATACAGCGCAGGTTATTTGGCAAGCAGACAATTGGGGAATGTGGTGAGCTGGTGAGGGCATTGTCTCTCAGCATGGGGCTTTCTGCTCCTCACCATGGCACCGTGAATAAATTACTCATTGTTTCTTTATTATAGTTCACACGTAAAACTCAAATGTTATGAATGTCAGGCATCTTCTAGAATACCTTTTCCGACCTTTTTAGGTTTTGTATTTCCTTGCTGCTCTTTTAAACCTGGGAATGTTGGACTCTGAGGGCTCTCTGAACGCAAAATGAATGAGGCGCCGCCTGGTTCAGTCCAAATACAGCATTCTACTGAGAACTGTGATCCCTCAAACCGCACAGCTCGACAGCAGAACTTTTCCCTGTCCAAGAGCTTTGTTGTTTCTTGGAGGATGTCTGCAGTTCCTGCTGCTTGTCTTTTTTGTTGCTCATATTCCTCCTTTTGTCAGTGTTTGACATCCATGTTCCACTCCTGGGTGGGTTAGTGTGTAGGGGTATTGAGCTGCCAGGCAGATACATTATTAACCTTCATTCATCCAATTCGTTTGATCAAGTGTTTACAGTACAGCATTCAGTACAGGTGCTCCTCGAGTTATGCGATGTGACTTACGATGGCCGTCGAGCCTGCTGCATGTTAACATCGGCTGAACACCCTGCCATATTTCTTTTAGTTTTTCTCTCTCTTAGGGTTTGGTTGTCCAGCAGCATTTTGTTTACCAAACCCTCCATGTGTGATTGCCCCAAAGTTACTTTTTATTTATAATGACTTGTAAGTGAAAAAGTTAGCGTTTATTGTTCAGGGATGAATACTGTGCAATATTAACTACATCTATCCGTCCATCTATCCAATTTCAGCAAGCGCTTGTCTTGACGAGTGTTAGGTGATCCGGCACGTATCCCGAAATCAATGGCTGAGAGGGGCTATAAGCTGCACAGTTAATAAATTAATACCTCTGTTGTATTTCATTTTATAATTACTGTACTGTATTTGTTGTTGTTCTGTATCAGCACTATTTAAATATTCATTACGTGTGAAATTAGTGGAAAAAATACAACAAAGCCATATTAGACAACATAGCTTTCTTGCATGTTAATTTTTATATATGCTCATAGTTTACATTATAAGGGGATTGTCATTGTGACAAAATACGACAGGGCGACCAGAACAGAACTTCGTCATATGTAAAGACCACCTATAATCAATTTTATTGTGATTTACCCATTTATACAGCTGACTTTTTTTTTAAAATTTTATTTACTGTATCAGTTCGGGGTAGGTACCTTGATCAAGGGTACTACAGCAGGATATGGGAGCAATCCTGGCACCTTCATATTGTAAGGTGATACCTGCTGCCCAACACATGTCATTTCAGCAGCAACTATAAGCGGCTTCCAGCTTTATTTAATGGTGGAGAAGACGTCCATGTATTCATGTGCGATGAGATAGTGAGCTGAACAGACAGGATGTTCTGAGTGATTTGGAGCAGAAGTTGCTGCTTGTTTGTCCTGTTTTACTCACTGGTGGTTCTTCTGGTCCTCCATCAGAACCTACAGGGCAGAGGATTATGTATCCCCCTGTGTTGTGGCTCGACATTGCTGCATCGTGTTCTCAAGTACTGTCTTCCGTGGCACAGTCGTGTCAGTGTGGACTAGATAAACAGGATGCCCAGCTGCAGCAGTTGGCAAGATGTACAACAGAAAGTAAAGTGTGCCACGTCTCCGGCCCACTGATTTTCAGCAAGGACTCTACTTGGGGACATGTGTGTTTGTCACTGAGTGGGATATTTAAAAAAAAAAAAAAAAAAACTGTAATGAACGCGATGGAATTGGGTCATCTTCACGCTCTGTGTTTGAGAGCCGAGTCTGTGCTGTCAGGCCCGTCGCTGTGCTATGAGGTCAGCCTTGCTCGTGTTTTCTCACCCACAGCGTGTCACACTCATTCCAAGTGGAAGACTTGCTGAAGCTGACTTGTACCCGAGTTTGAGGTGAACTTGTACGCAACCCTTCTGATTCTTGCTCGTCTCTGCTTGCTCAGAAGCCTGCTGACATTCTCAAATCGCACATTGTTTCGAACCATGAATCACCAGCCAAAGGAGAGAAAATGCACAACTGTCCCTTTTTTCCTTGGTGAATGTGCAGCAAATTTTTATTAGTGCAGTTTTGTACTTCCCAAACTAGAGAAAAATCCAATGATATTACTTTTTTTTTTTTTTTTTTCTCTTTTCAATATTAAATAAAAGTTTGTAATTAGCGTGAACAAAACATCACAGGTAGAGCGTTTTTATGCCAGGCAGTGCGGTGATGCCTCCTAGCGCAGACGGATCAGCGCTGTTACACAACACACACACTTTCACTGTGTGAGGGGGCGTCGTGCTGCTTTGTAGCTCTCATCATTTTCCCTCTGCTTTTCCCTCCCACCTTGAGCATATTCATTCTTTTTCAGCACTTGTTCTCTTTAATGGCAACGGCAAGTAATATGCAAGATGTGAAGGAATCTGAGATGAACTTTGTTTTATGCAGTTCTTTGGATTCAGGGAATTCCTTTTATAAGAAAATTAGCTGGCAGTACTCCTGAGGATGACAGCAGTTCTGATACCCAGGTCTGCCACCACACAGTGACCACAAAGACACTCTTTCTCAAGGCCCTCATGCTAAATAAAGGGGTGTCCTTTGACTTTGGTGTGAAATTTTTGCAGTTTTTCATCCTGGTCTCTGGAGCCTTGCCTTCAAGCTTAGTGAGGAACTGTTGGGTGTCAAAGACTGATGAAGTTTTCATCTTTGGCTTTTCTCTCTCAACAGGAGGAGACCCTCGCTTTGAGGAAGGAGGGGATTGGAGTTGTTTTGGACTCGGAATTACCCCATTTAATTGGAATTGATGATGACCTTCTTAGCACAGGAATTATCCTCTATCATCTGAAGGTAAGTGTGGGTTTCTCAACGAAGCCAAAAGATGCCAGACAGGAGGACAGCAGTATTGTGTGAAACTGCAGTTTCTTCATTTTGGAAAGGCATCTGACAGACAGCCATGTGGGTATGTGACTCATCCCTTATCTATTCTTAAATTGTGTTGTTTCATTGATTGTTCCTCTGCATACTCTTGTTTCTTTTAGGAAGGAAGGACCTATGTTGGTCGTGATGATGCCACTACAGAGCAGGACATTGGCGAGTAACAATCATCTAAAAATTTTTGGAAAATTGTGATGAAAGTGGAAAATCTGTTTGTTTGAAATTTAAAAATTCACATGAAGAACAAGTTTATTAGAACATATCCTTCATTTCAGATGTTTAAAGTCTTCTGGAGTTTTGAAACACAAACATTCTGGGTCTTCATATTTTGCGTTGGGTCTTGATTCCATCTTTCTTCCTGTCCACCAGTTCTCCATGGGCTGGACCTAGAAAGCGAGCACTGTGTGTTTGAGAACCTCAGTGGGACTGTGACCCTAATTCCACTCAACGGTGCCCAGTGCTCGGTCAACGGCATCCACGTGGTGGCACCCTGCCAGCTCAACCAAGGTGAGAAGCATGCTTACTGTGTCTTAGCATCCAGGGACCCCGTGCCATGTGAGGTCTCTACTTCTGTGATACGTTATCACCTGCCATGTTTCTCCAAGTGGTCCTTCTGTCCCATGGTACCACATCTTGTAATGGTGTCATCAAGCAAAGCACCACACACACTAAAAATGGGTTTTGTTCAGTGTCCATCAGGCAGAATACAAGAAAAGAAGACCATTCCGTCCAGTGGGTGCACACATTGATTGCTTAGCGTGCAGACAAACACACACATGTTCCCATGGGTAGCCCCTTATATGTGCCAGAGGGACTGTACGGGCTCAGTGTCTTCAGTGCGGTCTTGTTAGTGCACGTTTGTGAAAAGTCCTCCTGCCTCGTGGTTAATTGTCCGATGAAGCTGATAGTGCCGCAGGGCTCGAGAGGGAGGAGGATTAACCTTTCCTGAGGAGAGAGGCACTCAGACTTTGGCTTCCCCAAGAGAATGGCATCGTGTCTGCCAGCCACGTAATCTATTCTCACCAGGCCTGTGAGATAAAATGGGAAGGGCTGGGAGACGTATCACAGTGGCAAGCCATGCCAGGTCCTTTTATAACACTTTCAATTTAGCCAATATCCCCTTTAGAAGCGGCTGCATCCAGGGCAATTTTTCTCTGCAGTGGCAGAAATCCATCAGATTTCGTCCTTTTGGGTGCTTTGTCACTCGTCAGAAGTCATTAATAGCAGCAGGATCGGATTAATATGTGCTGCTCAAATCAAGCAAACGAGGGACAGAGAGAAGAGAAGACCCAAGTATAGATGCTGAGCTCCTGCAGCCGTCTAGACCCATACAGCACCCGTTTGCTTTGTTTTGCTCCAGTGCATCTCAAGTGCTGCTTCAGAACCAAAATAACACCAATGACCCCAGCACCAGGTAGTCCAGGGCACAATGAATGCGGAATCGACAAACGTAGAGGCCCGAGTGAGCTTCACTCGCACATGCTGCAGTGTGTTGAAGCGCAGCGAACCTGGTTCCGTTTGGAGCACAGTCATTGACCTGTTCCAGGTGTTTAAGCAGCAGCTCAATCTGAAGAGCTTCTCTGTCCAACCAGGTGTTTTGCATGTGTTTGGTTGAAGGTGACTTTAACCACTTGACTTCTCTGCCTGAGTGGGTGTGTATCTGAGGTGTTTTGTCGAATGTGCAAACATCGCTCTTTTCGGTCTGTCCAGGAGCAGTCATCCTGTTGGGGAGGACCAACATGTTCCGGTTCAACCACCCATCAGAGGCTGCCAAGCTAAGGGAGAAGAGGAAGGTGAGGGTGGGCCCCAGGTGGCCACGGGCCGCATATAGCAAAGCACATACTTGTGCAAGTAAGATGCCAGCTGCTCTTTGGAGCAGCTGACTCCTCTCTGAGAAAAGAACATTCATTGGGATTGATTTGCCTCATGGTCTGTTTTTTATTTGTTTTCTTATTTCTTTGTTTTGAAACCGTAGGAGAAATAATCTGCAGAAAAGAGCATATTTTCTCATAAGGGCCTGAATAACTGTCATGATTTGGAACATTGTTTTATGACCTGGTGTCCAGATGCTGTTGGTTTTGCAGGTAATTACATGTCAGCAGGTGGTTCAGGCCTGCCTTGCATATTTTGGAAGAGGAGGACTCAGCTTTCATTTCACCTTCAAGCTGGCCCTTCACCCGGCCTGGCCAGCTCAGCTTCTTGGTTTTCTCATTAAATGACATGTAATTAATTCATTAGCATGGTCAGTGGACCATTCGTGTGGGAATTAGGGTCTTGACCTCAGAAAGATTAATAGTTTTAATGAGAGGTTACGTGGAAAAACTGCTGTCATGTAAAAATGAAACGATAAAATGTCAATATGTATGTGAGGGAAAACCTGAGTACATTTTACTGTAACAAAGTTGTAATCTTGTGCTTCCAACCATCCATTTTCATTAACCACTTGTCCTGGTCAGGGCTGCGGTGGTCTGGAGCCTATCCCGGTATCACTGGATGCAAGGCTGAAGGCGGTACACTCTGGGCGAGATGCTAGTCCATCACAGTCTTGTACTTCCCTATACAAATTTTTAAATGTACAAACTTTTTTCCAGTTTATCTAATTATTTTAACATTTTCTTCACCTTTGTTTTTTTCTAAAATTTGATGTTGCCAAAGGGACGTGTATTAATGCCAGTTAATAGATAACGGTAAAGAGAATCAGCACCAAATAGGAGCATTGAACCACTTAATTTAACTCTCTTCCAGAGTGTCTGGTGTTCCTAAGTGTTGGTGATCAGTAATAAAATGAATGAAATCCCGGCGTAGGGATCTTGAAGCTGACACCAGGATGCTAGGACACACCTGGAGCCAGATAGGGAAGAAAGCACAGGACAGAGATGCCTGGAGAGCCTTTGTTGGCAGGCATAAACAAAAAATACACATACATACACACACAATTTGACTGAAACCGATTGTCCCGAGTGTGGTCGCGGCAAACTGGAGCCCAACCCGGGAACACAGGGTGCAGGGCTGGAGGGGACACACCCAGGACGGGATGCCAGTCCGTTGCAGGGCACCCCAAGCGGGACTCGAACCCCAGACCCACCAGAGAGCAGGCACAGGCTAAACCCGCTGTGCCACCGTGCCTCCAAACACAAATTTTGTGCATATTTATGGGTTGAATTGGTGAACAATCATCATTGTATTGGAGTTTGTGAAAACATGATGTTTTTATTGTCATTTTAAATTTGTTTTGATGTTAATGGAGCACAAAGTTAATAGAACCATTTAAATTAGTCTTGCAAAGTAAGAAAGTATTTTTACAGAACCTAGAGAGATTTTTACAGAACCTAATCAGCGAATAAATTTCAGAACAAAATGAATTACGAACAGACCTCTGGTCCCAATTGGCTTTGTGTCCAGGTGCCAGAATATATACAGTATGTGTCATTTTTTGCAGCATGTGATTTCGAGAGCCTTAGAGTACCAAGAGGAATTTCACAGGCTTATTGTGTAATAAATAGCCAGCAGTACAGTAACTGCCATGTATACCTACACTGATTATACTTATAGGCAGAATTTATAGCCGCAGAACGGGCTTCTTTTTTCCCCGTCCCATACGCATGAATAGGATTACTTTTCACCTGAGAGAAATATGTCCACCTGTGCCTGTAAGTGGGTGAGGAGAAGGCCAGAATGGTTTCTCTTCATTTTTTTCTACACATCAGCGAACTCGATCTCAAACCGGTGCCTTATTTCAATCGCGGCTGTCATTTGAAAGGTCAGCTGTATATTATTGTTGTTTGAATCGGCTGAAACTGCTCCCAAAGAACGAAATTTGCTCCTCCTCTTGAAAGATTTGGCCTTCTGGTGTCTGGAGGGGGGAATTGAATTTTACGTGCGTAGATTTCAGTGAAAGACCTTGTCTGTCCTGCAGGGGAAGCTCATGCATTTAGTTTAGAGAGACGTTTGTCCCATTTGTTGTGCAGTAACCTGATGTGTTTGTGTGTGTCGCAGTGCTGCGGACCCTTTTCTGATTTCCCCGGTTAATGCTTTTCCAGAGTGGGCTCCTCTCCTCCTTCAGCCTGTCCATGACGGACCTCTCCAAGTCTTGCGAGAATCTGTCAGCAGTCATGCTGTATAACCCAGGGTGAGTACAACCTGCAAGACGCAGCATCAACGTGGTGATGCGCAGATGCTCCCAACGTGCTCAGGCTCTGGCCCCACCTCGCCTCACCTCTCCTGGCTTCGTCTGCCTGTCCTCTCACCTGTCCACCACACTTCTCCTTCAGGACTCCTTTCCTGTCCTTATCTCCTCACAAACCCCAAATAATTCACATTCTGAGGAATTGTTATTGTGCGACTTTTTTAAAGCAGTCTCCTGTTTAAATTGAAAAGTGCACAGAGGTTAAACATTGATTATGAACACAGTTCTGAATCGAGAAAATCTAAAGAGCAGTGTGTGTCAATACAGGTGTTTGTGGTTCTTTACTGTATTTTAATAGGTTTTTTTCCGTATGTATGCAGAGGTTTTGCGTTTTTGTCTATTCTCTGTCTGTGTTAATTGTTTTCTGTGCCTGTGTGGGAGAGTCAAGCGGCGAGCGTGAGGATGTCACATTGAGTTTATTGAGGCTCATTCTGTGTGCTTTGGCTAATTCTTATTCCCACCACTTTCCGAGCAGAAGCCCAGCACATACTCAAGGAGGACTAGATTGGAAGTCTTAATTGAAACCGCTTGAGGGTGTCTGATAGAATGACCTCTCCACCAAAGGCCTCCTGCCGTGCGACAGCTCTGATTTAGGGCTGCAGTGGCTGGCATAACCTTGAGCGCAGCTTGCAGCTGAGGATGGCAGGCACGTTGCGGGGGGTTTTGGATCTCCCCCCTTCTCCCAGTGTGTTCATCTTGTGAGACAAATTTAGGACATGTTTGAACTCACGTTTCAGATGCTGCACGGTGGGGAGTTTTTCTCTGGCACTCTAAGCTTTGCACACGCATGTGCAAAATCCTGGAGTCCTCCAGCCTCTAGAGTTTACATAATACTTAAAATTAGTCTCCCAGGGATGATCATAGTGTCATCACACACTTACAAAATATTTGTTTAGTCTCTATTTTTACTGTTAGGTGGAAACCTGTAATGCTCCAATCTGTAGCTGATGCAGTTGTGGTGTTTGGCAGATTATTGACCGATGGATGACTGAACTAAAAACCTCTTGTATTCTGTTTCGTGATTCCTTACAAATTTATAACAATGAAAATAATGACGATAATGATGATTAAATTAGGTGAGCACTCCTCGGTTTCTTTTTAAAAAAAAAAAAAAAAAATACCACATTGAACAAGAACTTCCGATTTCAGTTCTGGAAAGTAATGAACAGAGAAATCGGAACACAACTTTCCAGCTTTGCTCAGCGGGTCTGTAAATGGTGCTGCTTCAGCGCTGATGTCCCACAATGTCTGAACATTTGTACTTGTGCTGGGAAAGGCTGTGAAACTCACACTGTTTCTATTAAGCAACGCACCATGTTAATCAGCAGAGGTTCACAGTTCCGAATGGACATTCTCGTCTGTTATTACCTGTTATTAATTTGTTTCCTGCCATGCACCTTCTCCTGGGTCAGTGTGAAGGCAGCACGGAGGCAGCAAGGGATTCCTCAAACGGAGTGTTGATGCCGTGTCGCTGCCCTCTGTCATTCACACCATCAGGGCTCTAAATGTCCTCAGCCGGCCCACTAACACAGTAATTATTTCCTTGCTAGTGTCAGTGGGGTTCGGTGTGAGATCTCCCTGAGGAGAGGCTGTGCTATTTTACCAGAATTTTTTTTTTTTTTTTTTTTTTTTACCCCCCACAATGTGGCAGAAGGAAGGTTTAAAGTTGCTATCCTGTTGAATGGGGGCCACAGTTTATGGAGACGATCTTGTTGAACGAGTTGAAGCTTTAGGGGCAAATCCATTTGGTTGAATGAAGGCTTAAGGTGGCAATTATGTTCAGCAGCAAGAAGGTTTAAGGTGGAGATTCAGTTAAGTGGGACTTGGAGAAATGTTGCTGGGTTGCCATCCGGTTGGGCAGGAGTCCGTTTTAGGGAGACGACATTGTTGGAAAGGATCGGCATTTAGGGCAGTGAATTACTTGAGCCGGAGGAAGGTGTAGGATGGTAATCTTTCCAAATGGGAGGAGTTTTTACAGTGGTTAGCCTGTTGAGCAAAAAGAAGGTTTAGGGCGGTGATCCTCTTGAATTGGAGGAAGGTTTGGAGGTTTTCAGTTCATTAAAGTTTCATGGGGAAGGTGCAGCTTTTTTCCCATTTACATCTCCTCAGGCCAGGAGTAGTATTTACATTTTCAGCAGCCTTTTGTTCGCTTGGTCTGCAAAACAGTTCACCTTTTCTGTTTTAATATCCACTGGAATTTTGCCCTCGAAATGAAGTATGAAACTAATGGAGCCAGTCTGTGTTTTAAAGTCTGGTTGCAATCCATAGGGCATGAGCTCTTTTGCATAAAACAATATTTTTTTTTTTTTTTTTTTTTTTTTTACTATTAGATATCCTGAACTCTTAAATGGAATAATGTCAACTGTACTGAACTAGAGTTTTGACTTCAGGGGTTTGACATATCACACAGCACTTCAGCAGAAGGGAAAAATATCAGTTTAAAATTCAAGTGTGTATCATGTGGCCTTGTTGGGCAACTAAAGACTTGATGAGCTGTCAAAGTTTCTCTTTCCTCAAGATCAGGATGTGGGAACTGCTGGGGACCGGTGATCATTTTAACTCCTTTTCTAGCAGCCACTCATCTCAGACCAAAATTCAATTTTTTTGGATAAAAGAGAACCTCTCTAGTCCCATCCCATTCCTGGAAACGGGGAACAGCAGAAACAAATACAAGAGGAGTCATACAGAATTAATGTCCCTCAGGGACGGCAGTGATACGGAGGCAGATAGCCGAGGGAGAGCGCGATACATCTTCGAGGGGACGATAACACACGGCTCAGCCCTTATTGCCAGGAGATTAGCGGTGGTGACTGCAGCTGGTTATTAAAGGGAGCCTTCCTTTCAGTTTTATTTTTTTTATTATGGAATTGCATGCTGATGGTTTGCGTGGTCTGCCAGCTACACGTCGAGTCTCTGCTCATAATGTAGTTGGACCTCTAGATGTAGATTTTGCATATAGCCACAGGGACTTTAAAATAGCTTCTCTTCTACTTGATTGTTTGCATTTTTTGTGTACTGCAGTATTATCACTAATTAATGTAGATTTTGTAGCATATCTCAATCTTCACCATATCAGCCTGATGGTCTCGTTCATTTGTTTTCATTTGTAAGACAGAAAAATGTGTAGTTTTCCTTGTGCTCATCAGCTCCTTTGTCAAACTGGAGTGAGAAAGATGTCATGATTTTCACATCAGCAATTTCCCATCGGTGGGTAAGTTTTTGTTAGCCTTACAACTAAATTAAAAAAGCCTCAGGTTCACAGTAAGTAACAGTTTTATCACCCCCAACATGAGGGCCCTGAGAGTCCTTCAACACTGAAGAATCAGCTAAATGAGCAGACCTTGTTAATGAAGTCAGTTCTGGGTCTGTTTAATATCACACAGATGAGGCTTCTGTTCCTTCTAGAAGGGTCTAAAGAGCAGGTGTGGAAGCCTGGCCCATGACCCATCTTAATGGCTGTGTGTGTCTGCTCTCTCCGGACCAACCGCCACAGTCTCTTCGCTTTAAAGGGGCCCATCTGTCTCAGGTAGATGAACATCTATGTCTCTGAGGGGACTCCCGTGCATCCGCTGCATGCTAACTCCTTTCCAGAGGGCTCTGGATCTGGATCTGGATCTGGCTCTGGATGCAACAGCCCATTGTGTTGGTTCTGTCATTTGTTGTTAACCCTAACCCTCCCATTAATAGCAGCCATCGCTTTCTGAGAACAGGTCACACAACCCTTTCTTACAACCAGATTTTGTGAGTGGTCTCAAGTATCGCATGGAACCTGCCATTTCATCTGCTGGCATTGGCCGTTGCTGACTGCATGTGCTTCCCGCTGTCGCGCGTTTGTGTAACCTCTCATTTCTGCCGAGTGACAGAAGTTTCCATCTCTTTTTGCTAGGCTGGAGTTTGAAAGGCAGCAGAGAGAGGAACTTGAAAAGTTGGAGAATAAAAGGTATGAAATCCTAAAGGCCACAGGCACGCTGATCCTGCAGCTGACATGTGTCACGGTCATAGTGTGACACAGTCACATTTCCGTGTGCTTGTACTGAAGTTGTGTGCTTAGGCCTCAGACAAGCACAGATGACAGATGGCCTGTGTTCTCTGTGACATCCAGGCGCCTGATCAAGGAGATGGAGGAGAAGCAGAGGTATGAGAAGGCTGAGCTGGAGCGCATTCAGCAAGAGGTGGAGTCGCAGCGCAAGGAGTCGGAGCAGGTGCAGCTGCGCATCCGCAGGCAGGAAGAGAGCCTGAAGCGCCGCAGCCAGGACATCGAGAGCCGGCTGCGTGACCTGCTAGCCGAGAAGGAGCGGTTTGAGGAGGAGCGCCTGCGCGAGCAACAGGAGCTGGAGTTGCGTAGCCGGAGGCACGAGGAGGAGCGGCTCAGTTTCACGCAGGAGGAGCAGGAGCATCTGCGCGAAGCCCATCGCAAAGAGCGTGCCGAGAAAATGGAGATCTTCTGCGAGCTGGAGAAGCTGCGGCGGGAGCGAGACGAACAGGCCGTGCGGATGGAGCTGGAGAAGAGGCGCCTCGAAGAGCAGGAGCGGGAGCAGCGCAACCTGGTGGCCCGCCTGGAGGAGCAGCTGCGCGAGAAGCAGGAGAGTGTGGGCCTGCTGCGGACGGATGATGTGCAGAGGGCGGAGCAGGAGCGCGCCGTGCTGCAGGGTATTCGCGGGGCGCTGCTCAAAGCCAAGGAAGCACGGCCCGACGGTGACGAGGAGCACGCAGAGGTGCGCAGCGCCAAGGCCTCCTACGTGGACTTCAAGGTTGCTCAGCTAGAGCAGCTGAAAGGCCTGCAGGCCGGTCTGCTGCGGCAAAAGGAGCGGCTGGAGGCGGATGTGCTTGGCGAGCGCAAGGCCCTGAACGCCATCCTGCATGCCCACGAGGAGCACCAGAGGCAGCTAAGGGAACTGCCGGAGCTGGGGTCGTCCAACGCCTCCCAGCTGGCCCAGGAAAAGGAACGCATCTGGCAGGCAGAGCAGTGGCTTCGCTACAAGGAGCGGCAGCTGGAGCGCCTGACGCAGACACGGCTGCCCGCCGTGGCCGAGGAGCGTCAGCGAGTGGCTGAGCTCCTGGAACGTGGGCCACCAGGCCTGGACAACGCCCTGTACCAGGTGGAGAAGGAGATTGAGGAGAAGGAGGAGCAGCTGTCACTATACTGCGCCAGCGCCGACCAGCTGCAGCAGCTGCGGGATACCTACGAGTTCACGGCCAACGTGGCACGCCAGGAGGAGAAGGTGCGGCGCAAGGAGAAGGAGATCCTGGAGTCACGGGAGAAGCAGCAGCGTGAGGCCCTGGAGGAAGCGGTGGCGAGGCTTGAACGGCGGCACTCAGCCCTTCGCCGGAGCTCTGCCCTCGAGCTAGAGATTGAAGAGCAGAGACGCAAGCTCTCAGGGCTGGGTACCCCACACACCAGCCTGGAGGCTGAGCACCAAGCGCTGGAGCAGGACAGAGAGAGGTGGGTCTCTGCTTGCTGCTTCTTCTAGCCCCCCTGCTTGCTCCCCTGCTACATTGTCGGCCCCGTTCTAGTGTCACACCCCCTCTTCACTCAGGCCAGATGGATCCACCTGTGTCTAGGCCTGTTGTGCCCTCCATGTGCTCATAATTGTGAATTATTTCTCAGAAAATGTTTGCTTCATTTTTTTTTTTTGTTTTCTGGAGAAGGTGCAAAAAACGTTCAGTATGTATAATTTTTAAGACCTCCTTTCTTCTTACTGTACTAATCTTCTCACACACTTGAGAACATGAAAATTCTGTTTACATCTACCTGCTAAAGCTGTGACTGTATTTTCAGTTGACACAGCGTGCACCTGGTGTTTTGTTTAAAAAAGAAAACCAGGTGAAATATCACATTTGGATATAAAAGCGCACACAGAAGTGCTGTTGGTGTTATTTGCTTCTTGCTTAGCTGACACTGCGCTATGAGTCCTGGCAGTCCATATGGTGTAGGTCAGGAGTCGGCAGCCTTTCCAGGTACGCAAGCTACTTATTAAAAAGTGCAACATGTTACGAGCTTTGCTTTGGCTTCACCTCTCATCACAACTGCACAGCTGCAGGAGGTTTGGGCTGAAACACTAAAACATAATGAAAGTTTTTTTTTTTTTTTTTTTTTTTAAATCCCTGTTACTTTAAAGGGTAATTACACTTTAATGAGAAGCTTGACTTTGCATGCTGTCCACCAGGGCTTGGTAATCACTAGTGTACCACAGAGGTTCACTCCAGCGCTTGTTTCCAGGTGCTTCTCATCACTCAGTCTTTGGACTTGTCTCCATGCAAGCAGCTCAGTTATTTAGGGGCTGACTTCAGCTAGATGTTATTTTGAAAGTAGACCCTTTCTGTGACAGTGTCACCTCTGAAATTAACCAACTCACACACGTGGCCAGAAATGCTTAGCTCCGCCTCCATTAATGTTCCATTATGTAGCCTAGTCAGCGCTTCACAATTTATGTCTTGCTTTTGTTTGTAGCTTCATTTTCTGCAGATGTCTCACACAAGAGCAGACAGTGAAGGCAGTGCTGGTGCCTCACTCTTCGTTTGCTGTGGGTTCGGACTTGTGTTCAAGGTCAATCTGTGTAGAGTTTGCTTGTTCTTGTCATGTATGCGTGGGTTTCCACCAGATGCTCTGGTTTCTACCCGCAGTCCAAAGATGTTTTTCAGGTGATTTGGTCACTCTAAATTGTCCTCAGAATTTGTATGTCTTTTTTTGAATGAGTGTGCATGAGTCCCCCTGTGGATTTTTCTCCTGTCTAGGTTTACCCTGCTCTTCCAGGATAGGCCCTGGAGTACACCAACCCTACAGCGGACAAGCAGTTATTGATAATGGATGGATGGAACCACATTAAGGAGAATTTGAATGTTGAAGAGTCCTTCACGGACTTGTACTGTGTTCTAGTCTCTTGCAGTTCATGGTTCAGGCTATTTACTCTGACTCACATCTGTAAAGAACAGCATGTGAAGAAACCATTCTACATTCTCTCTTTCCCTTTATTTCCCCACACTTTTCTATCAGAGATCAGTATCTGAGCTCTCTGTGAATGCAGTAAAGCTCAGCTGTTATTACTAGGATAGGCTCTTACCATCTTCTCTCATATTTTGCTTTCATTTTTCTTAGTTTCAGTGCCTGGGGCCTTTGCTGAAACTGGGGAATGAAGTAAACGTATGTTGAGTGAATATATTGAACAGACAGAAGCTTTTAAACGGTGTGAATGTTTACTGTGAAATATGTGGGAGTTTAATGCAGGTTGTAGCGAAAAACTGTGCTTCATACAAGCAGAGGGCGTGAAAGATTGAATCTCATGTTGATCATTTGAAGACCAAACCAAGACTTTATAACCCTGATCCAGGCAGCCTTTTGTGTGTACGGGATTTTAATTAAGTTGCTGCTTTTTGATGTTAACATGTAATTAGGTTTGCAAAATACCTTTCTGAAAGGCATTAGGTGAATAACTAAAACACAGTTTACCGGTGCTGTTGGGCTAATAAAATATCCTAAAATTCTCAAATTGTTGCTGAACTCAAATGTACTTGTGAATAATAATTTTATTTTATTTATTAATCTATGAAAGCCCAAGTACAGTTGGTATGTGCTGACTGCAGTCACAGGTTTAAATTGCATTTACATATATTCATTTAGCACACGCTTTTCTCAAAACCAACTGTGGGTGATGACGCTTAAAGCTTCTCCTGTTGTCGAAAGGTGGTTCCAAAAGGCTCTTAACTGGATCCAAACAAATGTGTGACAGTTGCACCCGTTGGTCCTTCACATTCACTCAAACTGGTTGTCTCTGCACCCGTGAAACGTGGGCTAAATTAAATTATTGACTTTGTCCATGTTACCTTTACAACAACTGTATGCATAATGCTGTTAGTGACAGCAATGCGTTTTTCCCCTAAAGCAGTTTGTGAAAACATGTCTGTTATGAATGATGCAGGAGAAGACTAGCTTTATCTGTCAGTCAAGGAGAATGGATTACAGCACATGCTGTGGGCCACAAGGGTTGGGAACTTGTTAACAACTGGAACAAGGAGCACTTTGGTTTGACTGTCTTGGTTTAGGTACTTATGGCCCATTTTGGCTTTTGACCTTGAATCTGTTGCCTGTCAAGGTTAAATAATGAACACTTTGTTTTAGTTTGGTCTCCTGTGGGCCAGTGCTGGAGTTAAGAACAGCTTGACTAAGATGTGCTATGATGTCTGCAAGAAGGTTAATTAAAATTAGGCTTATCAACTTTCCAAAGGTAATCCCAAATTTAACGCTGCACAAACAGGGCCAATCAGCAGAAGGAAATTGTTTCCTGTTAAAGCGAAAGCACAAATATGGAAATGCAGCAATCTGGGGCTCCCCCCTAATTAGCAGTGTCAGATTCTAATTTGAATACAGTTTAAGTAGTGCTCCCTGTAGCTTCTCTTCTCCTCATCCTTCATTCTTTATTACCTGAGCCAGCAGCGGAAGTGTACTCACGGAGAGATTACCACGCTGCAGATCGCGTGGCGGCGAGCACGCTCTGTGTGGCAAATTTCCTCTAATTGATTGTTAGAAATGTTTCGGCACAAGCTCTCTGCAAATGCTGGGGGTTTGTGCAGATCAGTCACTTAGAATTTGATCGCCATAAAGGGATCAAATTGCGGCGTTTAGTTGGGGGGCAGCAGACGTGTCTGTTTTGAAGGTATTGGCCCCCCCCTTCAGTAATTTCACACATGGCTTCCTGTAGCTCCTTGTCTCCTCTCACTCGTTCCTCTTCTGCTCTCCCGCTCTCCTTCCGTGCTTGTCTCCCTCTCTCTCTTTCCTTTGTGGTCTCCAGGCTGGAGCAGGAGATCCAGCAGCTCAAGCAGAGGATCCGGGAGAGCGAGGGCGGCCACAGGAGCCGGCACTCCAGCGGGGATGAGAAGCCAGTCCTCGGCAGCTCCCCAGTGAGCCCTGGCCACAGCCTGCCCGGCGTGCTGCCCATCACAGATGACAGGTGTGTTTGAGGGTCTCGCAAAGCCCTAATGTAGCCTTTTCCTCTTTAGTCGCCTGCAAGTCCACCTGTGCAATTTCCATTTAATTTCCCAGCCGTGTGAGAGGCTGTCGTCCCGCTCAGATACTGGTACTCTTTGCTGTTCAAATCTAATAGACAGTTTTGGGAAGAAAGGCATTTAGCAGCTGATCCTGCCTGCAAATGGTTTGAAGTCTCTAGCGTCGATCCATGCCAAATAATTAAAACTGCCTTTCAAATTAAAGAGCCTGGCAGTGTGTGTTTGAATATAAACCTAATTGCTTTGCTCTGTGTTGCACCCCATGTAAATATCATTAAGAAGAAATGTTTTTTTTTCCTTCTTCTTTGACTGTTGTAGAATTACAAATGTGTGCCGTCGTTTGCCTTTGTCTTCTTGCTGGAGCAGGATCAACGCATACATCGAAGAAGAGGTACAGAGGAGACTGCACAAGCTGAATCTTCTTAACGGGGACCACAGCATCGAGGTCCCGCTCTCCTCGGACACAGCAAAGGTTCACACGTGTCGGCAGTCACCCTTCTGAGTAGATTTGCTGGCCACGTTCGCAGGCAGTGTAGGGGGAAGATCTGCAGGGCGTGAGTCGTGTGTAAAGGAGGAGCGATATCAAAACGCCTAGCAGCTCACACCCGAGTTAAACATCCAGCCCACACCGTGGAACCGAATATCTTGCGCGCTTATCGCACACACTATAATTCATTTCTTTGAGCTGATCATGCAGAACATTGTGTTCCTAGGACCCAGAAATTAAAATGAGTTAAAAAGTGAAGTCGTGTGCGACTCCTCTGCATGAGGCACCACACCCTTTTGTTGCGCAACAGAGAATAACCACAGCGGCAAATGAAGACCGCATACAGATAAATACCTGCAAAGACCTATGTTTTCTGCCTGCGGGAAGTGTGTATCGGCATGGGGAGGAGGGAGTGGGTTGTACGAGTGGAATTCATTTCACATCGACGCCCCCACCAAGTGTGCATACGATTATACTGCCATTACCTCTTGCATTCAGAAAACAGGTCCAAATGTAAAAGTGGGGCTTTTTATTGCGATAGCCAGCTGAGAAAAGCCATCTCTAGCTCTGCCGGATGAGCAGACACCTAGCAGAGACCGGAGCTTCTAGATGCTGGTGGAGGAGATAAGCACAGCATTCCAGCTGCGTGATACAGTACATCAAGTACGGCTGGCATACAGCTAGCGCCAGGCCTCGCCCGGGATCTAGCCTCCCCCTCCGTCTGTAGCCTCCCCCACAGTCCTGTCGAACTGGTGCTGCATTTCTCTTACAGTTTACATTTATGTTTATTAATTTAGCAGATGCTTTTCTCCTATGCAGTGTACATTTACTATGTTGTCTTTAACTGATACCTTTGTCCAAGGTGACCTACAGACCTAAATGATGCAGGACATACCACACTAAACTCCCTACAGTCATTCACCTGTCTGTCTAGTATTGCACACCGACACACACACTATGGACAATTTAGAGTCACCAGTTCTCCTGAAACTTGGTTTGGACTGTGGGAGGAAACCAGAGCACAAAGAGGAAACCCAAACAAACACAAGGAGGACATGCAAACAACACACTTCCTGTTTTTTTTTCCCCCACCAAAAATACTGTAAATGTGAAAATTAACCAGCAGACGACTGCTTCCTGTCAGTGTGGCCAGCTGATCTTGGTGGGGAACATGAATGTTTGTTGATGCGTGTGCTGACACTGTATGTATGAAAGTCTGTGAATATTTGTACTTGTCAGCCTAAGTGGACCATTCTCTCTGCACAGACAGAGCAGCAGGATGAGAATCAGTCTGGCCCCACCGATTCGCGAAAGATGAAGTACGAGGTGAGAGTGTGAGTCTGACCATAGGCAGGAGTCCTGCTGTTGGAGGCTGTGAAAGGAAGCTGTCCCTGAGCATCGTGTCTGATCACTGCTAACGAATATTAACACAGAGATATCAATCGTGCCTCTGCTGAAACTCTGTGATTCCCTGGGTGAGCTGGGTGCTGCATGCTGAAATCAAGCGGGACATGGAGGGGCTGGGGGGGCATCAGAAATACCCGATGGTTAAAGAGAGAGGTTCACACACTCTGTACAGACTCAGCAACAGATGATTTTGAGCCCGGGCACCGGTGTGTAGAAGGAAGTGTGAAATTCGCCATGCTTGGTTTAAAGAAAGTACAACTTCAAAATTCCTTGATTAAAAGTAGGCGGTTGGGACCTTGAAATTTTCTCACGTGACTTTATTGAAAGGCTCTTTCGGCCGTTGGGTTGAAGAAGCAAAAAGACGTTTTTAAATCACATAAAATGCCTGTGAAAGCAGGCAAGCAATTCTTCTGCCTGTACAACAGATCAACATTTGGCACAGTAACTGAACTCTGTTTACACACATCTGAGCTCCTCCTCTTCATGCAGAATTGCACTTGATAAATAAATAATCTCAACATTGATTCGTACAGCTACGGAAAACCAAACAACGTCCAAGTGCTCCGGAAACGGCCAGTTGTATCGGAGGACGTATGTACAGTGCTCCCCCCCGAATAATTTTCTAATATTTACTACTGCTTAACAAAAAACTCTCAACACAGTAGTCTCATAACTGAGCATCGTTTCCTGGTTGAAAAATTGAGATCGCAGCTGTGCCTCGTGGGACGTTGTGAACGTGTTGTCCCCCCACGTAGTGTGTGTCCCTGGTGTAACACAGATTGATTTCTGACAGTTCTTCACTTTCTGTCCTTCCCACAGACCCCTTTATTATCTATTGGGACACGTTATTGCGGCTTCTGGAAACCTGTCACAGGCTATTCATTCGCAAAGTGTTTATTTTACCCCTCAAATTGGGCTGCAAGCAAAAACAAACGCATTTCAGAAGTCGTTTAATTGCTTTATGTTTCTGTTTTGTACTAATTCCAAAAAATTAATTGCCTTGTAGAAATTGATAGAATGCACAACTAATAAAAATGAACTTTTATATTGGTTTCACTTAATGAATTTTCACTATGTTGAGTGACGGCGCATAAAATCATACCACGTCAGTTAAATGACCGTTACTTTTTTACGTCACATATTTATGGGGTTTTCATGTTTAAAAAAGAAAAAGTTTCACTTCCGGGAAGGTCCCCCCCGAATTACTGCTTTGCTTGTTTTCTGTGAAGTACTAATTTAGTTTAATTGAACTGTCGTGTGCAAATGTGGAGCATTTCCAGATAGGTGGCAGTAAAAGCTGTTGGAACAAATAAGTTGAGCGCAAAGTGTAAATTACAAGGCAGGCAGCGATTAATGCAGTTAGTTTAATTTCCCTGTAAATACATTATTTATCGTGAAGTTGCTCTTTGCTTTTTTTCCCTGTCCTCAAAGGGGCGCAAATAGACTGCGGTCTGCTGGAGTAAACCCTCTGTGAAAGGGGCTTCTGAAATCATCGCCCACATTGGGGTTCCTGTCATTTCCAAACTTTCTGCCTTTTGGCGCTGCGAGAGCTTTGAAGCGTTGCACAGCCGGCCGATGGAAACTCGGTAATCCCGTCTAAAGTCGGCCAAACACCGAGAGGGTTCGGTTTGGTGGCTGCGCCCATGAGGATGTCGCGTTGCTTTGTGTTCACGCCTAGTTAATAAATGCCTTTTTGCATCCAAACAGACATCTTTTGGATGTTTTTTCTTCTCAGCATGAAGCTGAGGTAATCTTAAAGAGCTTTGTTTCTCAAAGCTTCAAAAAAGGAGCCGTTAAAAGGGAAACTGTTTGTTTTCTTTTTTCTCTGTCAAGCAATTATACTCCTCATGAAAATTACTTTTAATTGCTGTCTCGATTCAGATGTCTCTAATTTTTTTTCTCATCCAATTATGGCTTGATTTTCATAACCCTGGTGGATGGTGAAAGAGAAATATCTCTCAAAATATCTCAAGTTTAATGATGAAAAGTAGAAACTAAGTAATTATTAAATATTGGCAGGTATCGGCCATCATAAGTCAAAGCACCTCCGATCTCTCTCTACACAGCAAAGAGCTGAGTCTGTGCTGCAGCCTAGCTTCCTGTTTGCCCCTGGAGCGGAGAGCGCTGTGGCCTTGGGCGGCGACATGGGGCAGAGCGTTCGACAACAGGAGGCCCCGCGGTGCCTTAATGAGCCCCACCGGTGGGGGGCCACACATCATGGCACGGAGCCAGGAGCTCAGAAGGGGACCGAAGTCCACGAGGAGGGTGCCGATCTCCTGCTTCATAAATCAAGCGGGCATGGGGCGGTAGCGGAGGTGTGCTGGGATGGTCCCGCAGCCCAGGCCTACGGTGCTGATGGATCCAACTGTAAGGATCTCCGTGCCTTGCGGGCTCCTGATAACGAGAGCAGAGGCATCACCATGGACGACAGCGCACCCGCAGGGACCTTGTTATGCGGCGTACCCTGCCTCCAGCTCGCCCGTCCTTCGGCCGAGGACACAACCACAGGCGGTGGGGAGCACCAGCGGGTCAAGGGGCGTTCCGAGCCGGAGGTGCAGGAATGTAGCTCATTCTGTGGTCCTGTGAGAAATGCGGAGGGGGGCGTGGTCTCTCTGCACAGCCAGTTTGGTCCTGCTGTCGTCTCAAAGGGTCTGGGGACCATCTCTGAGGTGCAGTTATTGACCCGGGAACTGAAAGTGGGCTACTTTGGCTTGGGGTCCTTAGTGAGCAGGCTCTCGTGTGTGTACAGAGATGCTCACCGGGTCCTCCGGCAGGTCAGAGACAGAGACTTCCAGCTGGCCAGCGGCTGGTACAACCACATGTGTGCCGCTATCAAGGAGTTGTCGTTCCCACAGCACATTCAGCCTGAAATGTCCTTTGAAGCGGATGTCAGGGAGAGGGGAACCCACTTCTCAGAGGTGCCCACAGTCACCCATCCCCTTATAGAAGACTTTGTGGGAAAGCTCGGGTCATCGTGCAGCTCTGTGGCCACGTACCAGAGGGACGGCGTCGAGGTGTTTTGCCAGCGTCTAGTGGAGTTCCCGCCGGGCCTCCAGAAGCTGCAGTCATTGCCCCTGCGGGAGCTCCGGGCGTGTCTGTGCTCAGTGGTGCCTCCACACGTGTTTGTCGCTGAGCTCTTGCTCGCTGCTTTCTGGCTCAGGGTGGCCCGCTGCTCAGAACCAACCCCACAGCCTGCCCTGCTTGTTTTGTTTGAGTCTGTTTTGTATGCATTGACCTCAGACCCAGAACTCAGCAGTGAGCAGTTCTCCCTGGCTGTGCTCCACGAGCTGCCCTTGCAGCAGCTGAAGGAGATCGACGTGGGATTTGGCGGGCAGAGTGTCCGGCTCCTGGGCCCCACCGAGGGCTCCGTCCTGGCTGTGTACACCAATAGTAAAGAGCTGAGCCAGGCTCTGTGCCGGAGCCTTGTGGAAGCGCTGTCCCCAGATGCCGGTAACTCTGGCTACCTGGAGCACCCCCTTCTCCAAGAAGATCTCCTGCAGCTTTCACTGGACTGGAAAGCGGAAAACCCCGATCTCGTTCTGGAGGACGGGCGGCGCCTTGGCTGTCACTTCAAGAAGGTTTTGGCCGACCTCATCTACTTTGTATACGGCAGCATGGGGAAGGAGCAGGCATCCATGGCCGACATCCAGCTGTTGCTGTACACTGGAGTAAAGGTGGCTGTGACCCCCCAGTGGCAGCCACGCACCCTCTGCCAGTTCCTCCTCACGGAAACTCACATGGGCCTGGTGGAGGAAGATGCCCTCTTCCACCCGGTCCCACGCCACCTCGCCCTCGTGCCCCAGCAAGCCCACTTTCAGGGCATGACGCTGCGGCGGCGTTCAGACATTCGCTGCATACTGGCGGCCAGCAGCAGCCCTTCAACTACCGTGGAGATCGTCTTCACCACGAGTCACCCTGAGCTTGCTGTGGCAGCGGTCCCATCTGTCCCGTGGAGCAATTTATCCTCCCACTCTGAAGTGTGGAAATTAACTTTCAGCTCCACTGCTGAGACCGCCTTCCTGATTAATAACTTGTCAAACGTCTGATCGAGGACTCGGCAGATAATAATTAACGGCCGTGGCCAAAAAATAAGAGACAGATTAAATTAAGAGATGAATGCTTCGTAATTACTGCACAACAGATTTGTTTGAATTAAAGTTATATGAATTTTGTACATATATAGAAAAGTCATTTTGCATTTGTGTATTTCCCAGTCTTCCTAAGCTGGTTGAAATTTTCCTTATTTCATCGGCTATTTTCCTTAATATTTCTGCCAGCAGTCGGCAGCGTTAGCGGAGAAAATGTCATTTTGTTGGGGCTTCGCTGCTGCTGTTCAGTTGTGGATTTGGGCGCTTTTGAATTTGCAATCTTGTGCAAAGGAAGAAATGAAGCATTGGACAAAATGAGCAAGTCCAGTGCAGTCTTTTTTTTTTTTTTTAAATCAAATTAGAAGCGCTCTGACGTTGCTGAAATAGACATGGGCAATTTTCCTGATCGAAATGCTTTCTGTGGTGTACTGTGGTGAATGAGCTTATGCAGTAATAAGAGGGATGTTCTTACTCTAGTGGATTTCATTTAAGATCATAGCTTACTGATCCCAGATATTCCTGTCCACCTACAGCTGTAGCACCTGAAGTGTGTGTGTGGGTGGTTGAATGTTCACTTAAGATCATATTTCTCTCATAATCTGAGGTAAAACAAACAAGTATTGTGTCTGCATTATTATGTTTATTTGCCCATAGTGCTTGTATAAATACACACAGTTATCCAGATTTTAGCACAAAGTTGTAAATGCAGTTTTTGTACAGCGCTCCGTTTGCTTGTAGCACACGCAGATTTCCAATATTTAAGGCCACAGACAGTGCCTTGGTTTTTTGTAGATCACCCTGGACTCCAAAAATAAGCCTCCTGTGATCACTAATGCTGTTGGCAATAATCACAAATAATCTGTTTATTTTATTTATTAAATGCGGAGTTCATACGATCTGTGTCGCTGTACACGGTACAACTGCTGTAATTGTGTCGAAAATGCTCTGGTAGGGAAGTACAGGCATATAGACATGAAGGTTCAGTGAGAGTTTAAATGCCAATCATTGTATGACAGAGAGATCTCTGTTCACACCACAGTGTGACTCTGAAGGGGTTCAAAGCTGTGAGCGTAATCACTTTCATGATCTCCAGCATAACCCTCCTGATCTCAGAGCATGTTTGATCCGTGTTTGGGCTGCGCTGGATGGGGCAGGACCCACCGCATTGCCATTCTCTGCATGCGTCCGAGCGCCCGCCTCAGTGGCCTTGGGCGAGCCCGTAAACGAAGCAAATGGCTCAGGGTGGCCTTCCCACTTGTAACTGCATCCAGCAAACTTCTGTGTGTGCGCTTTAAAGGCCCTGAGTTCCCCAGGATGCAGACGTGTTCTGCTTTCACACCGGGCCGTTCCTTACCATGATCCGCATGTAAAATGACAGAAGCAGCTGGGCTCCGGGTACCTGCAGTGTGATCTCGGCGCAGCTGAGCATATCTGGTTTCTACACAAAGCATTGGGGCTCCAGTGAGCTCACGCCACGAGCACCATACGCACCTGCGTGGTCCGAGCACATCCTCGGGGTCCCGGTAGCTGATGTGTCCCTCTGGCTCCTGTGGCTTTCCCGCAGAAAAACCTTCTCATATGTCAATAGATTAGTCTGCCTTCCCTCTCCCTTTGTGAAGAATAATGTTTCACCTCTTTGTGATGCTGTTGGAGAATGTTTTGTTTGCAGCCTTGTTTTTCCCCATATGCTTGATAAGCGTTTCTTTGGGTGTTTGTTTATTCAGTGGCAGATTGTTTACCTCCCAACCCCTCTTTGTTGTGCCTCTCGAAAGCGTCTGATGTCGCGGCCTCTGGAAACCACCTCAGAGGACGTCAAGGACGCAGTGAAGATAAGCATCCCACGTTACGTCCTACGCGGCCAGGGCAAAGACGAGCACTACGAATTTGAAGTCAAGGTGAGCAGCTGAGTCGACGGGGGGGCGCCCTAATGAGCTTTTCAGAAGCTCTCCATGGTTAATTGGCGCGTCTCTGGGTGGGAAAACCAGCAAATACAGGGGAGGAGTGCTCGAGGTCCATCCAAGGCTCGGAATTACGGGTTCAATGCTGTGCAATCAGTCCTCTCTTCTCCGCAGAGCCTGTCAGTGTGGGAGTGGTACCTTTTGAGAAATCAAATTATTTTAGCTCTGGCTGTGAAAAGCTCTTCTTTTCTTCCAATATACTTTTCTAGCTTGAAGACATTTAATTAGCGTTTGTGTCATTGGCTGTGAATCTTGTCATCTCCAGCCATTGAATAACAAAAAAAGCATGAGAAATCATAATTTAATGCCGTCATTTTCAAAAGAGCGGAGATACATGAATGCATATGGAGAGATGGGATTTATGTTTTAATTTTCTGTCAGTTCCCTTCCCGAATTCAGAAATAATATCGTGGCTAATATAGTGTAAATATTTCCACAGGTTATTTAACGGTGCTTAATTCGGAGACGAAGAAAGAGATGAGAAACTCCCCAACTCCCGGCTGATAAGGCCGTAAAAGAGGCTGTAATTAAAAACACATGATCCTGATTTATCAGGCCTTGTAAAATACAGAGTCCTGTCTCTCGGGCTTTATGGCAGCTCTGCGCTGGCCTTTATTAGCGAGTGCTGAGATCTCGGATCACGGGAGACATTCATCCTGCTTCCATAGTTAAATCCGACTTCAACACTATTGTTTTCCCTCTTTTTAAAGTCATATTTTAAACTTTCTGCTCCATTAACAGTTCAAAGTGGAATGACAGTCTGGCTACAGAGAGATTTTATTTGTTATGGGAATGTTTCTTCACCCTTTGTGCCACTCAGGTGGGAGTAATTATTAGAATTTATTAATTCATCTGACACTTATCTTCAAGGTGACTTGCAATGTCAAGTTCATACTCTGAGCTCCTTACACGCCTTTATGCAGCAGGCGAATTGTTACTTTGTCAATTCAGGGTGAGCACCTTTATCAAAGATGTTACAACAGAAGGGGGATTCGAACCTGGGACCATTGACTGTTCTAGTCACTGTGTCACCTGCTGCCCATTAGCATGATGCTTTGAATTTTCAGACTTCCTGTTATTTTACCCCCCCCACAGTCATGACCTGCAAGAATGTGCATCATCTAAGGTCACATCTAAGGATCCGCTGCCAAAGACTTGCTGAGGAGTTGTTTGATGTTGACACTTTGGTTGTACAAAGAGTTTGCAAATATTCATTCATTAACCCTTAGGTGCATTTATGCATCCCCTCAACTTGTATGTTTGCCCTTTCACATACAATCAGAATTGTTCATCGTTCTTTGTGAATACATTTTAGCGCAAGCCTATTATTCCAGCTCTGTTTTTGTTATATAATTGACTGATTCACATGCATGAGGTCCCGCCGCCTCGTTCTCAACAGGAACTGATAACTCGGGTACCGTACAAATAACCTTTCTGTTTGTTTTCGTGCTGTCAATTTCGGATGGTCTTAAAGGTAGCAATTTGCGAAGCCCATGTGTCTGAGAGCAGGTCTCTCCTGCATCGCACCATGCAATTTGCCGAGGCCCTGCTCACAGCCGCCAGGTGCTCACGGCTCCTATTTCCTGTCCTCAACAGATCACAGTCCTGGATGAGACGTGGGCCGTGTTCCGGAGATACAGTCGCTTTCGGGAAATGCACCGCACCCTCAGGCTGAAGTATCCAGAGGTAAGACTTTGCATCGTAATCAGCCATCAGCGCCCATATTCATGTTGCCTCACCATTAATTTTCTGATTCCTGTCTCCCTGGCTTCCCGTGCTTTGTTTGTGCTCTCCTCTCATGCCTTTTCACCATCCCTGATTTAGAGGTTGCACTTTGTGACTTGAATACAGGAAGTCATCACATGTCAAAATTCGATGAAACGTGTTCTGATTTCCTGGAAAATAGTCCCCCCTCACTGAATTCAGAGATACAGGACGGAACTGGCTGCCCAACGACGACCTGCTGTCATTGAGCTTTCTCAACAGCCATTTCCCCTCATTTACTGACAACGTTCTTTACCTAATGTGAGCATAGCTGTTTATCGCAGGTGTTCTGTCTTGCCAAGGGGGTGGGTAGCCCCGGCTATTCTGACCCTGGAGTTTTCTCCCTATTCCGTGACCTCTGGGTGGGTTTTTTTTTTTTTTTTTTTTTTGGTGTTTTTGTTATTGTTGTTGATTTCCTCTGCATAGTTGCCAAACGGCTAAAGTCGGATTAGCACTTACAGCTGACTGCTCTCTGTGTTTGTCTCTTATGGTTTCTTTTGTCACGTCACGTAGTCACTGTGCGCGTCACTTTGTTGAGAACAACACAATGCAAGAATAAATTTAAATTGTATGGAATTTGTCATTTCAACCCTTTGACATGAAGAAGGCTGACCCAGGACATAGAGGGACTGGACGTTCATAGTGATGCTGTCATCGCAGGGTGAAGTCGCAGCACCACGGTACCTTCTGGGCCCTGGAGCTTCATCCTTCTTGCTGCACCACACTAATACCTTCAGGCCAGAGGAAATACATCTTTGAAAAAGGAAACTTGCATGTATTTTATGTGCATCGTGCCCGCTTTTCTGTCCGTTGCTCTTTACTGCCATGCATATCACTGTATGGCTGTATCTTTCATCAAGTCACAGGAAATTTCAGAGATTTGTCCACACCCTTTGGGTCCTAGATCAGGCGCGTAGATGAAACACAGAGACAGGAGATGGTTTTGGAGAAGACAGTTTAGTTTGGACCAAGATACGACTTAGCCTTGAAGATGGTTGCAGAGGTGACAAAAGGGTGTGGAGACTGGTCTGGAGAAGACACACTGGTTCAAAGAATGAGACACGGTGTTGGACAGGAGATGGGTTCCGAGAAACTATACCGCTTCGTAGATGGATCAGGGTCTTGGAGACGGCAGGTGTCTTTTGAGACAGCAGACTGGTGGTGAGACAGGAGACAGTGTGAGAGACAGCCTGAGTGATGTGCGGAGCAAGAAAAGCTGGCTGTAACAGGAGCCCAGGCCTCATTACCTGTATCTCACAATGAATGAGACATGTCACTTACATCCCCCGCTTCTCAAGCTGGGATGCCAGGCACGCTTGCCTCTTTCACACAAATTGTTTCCTGGATGGTTATTAAAATCATAAGATGACAAGTTCACAATGCGGTTAGAGACACGTCTCTGAGGGAGTTACGGGGGTGGGAGAGTATGACTGTCTAGCTGGAATAATATAGACACACACACACCACCAGCGCTCAATGGACACAGCAGCGCTGGTTTAGTTTTTGGTTCATCTTGAAGTTCTTAAAGATGAAGGATTTATTATTTGAATGAAGCACAGAAATATCAGAATCACTGATAACACTAATACTTCTGATAAAACTTACATCACTGTAACACTAGGAAGTCTGACTTAATGATTGTTTAAATGTTAGCTGTATTTATTTTTGTCATTTATATGCTAAGTAAGGTTAATGAGGTAAAGTAACTTTTAAATATTAATGAAATAAGTGTGTGTAATTAATTTCTTGCTTACATTCACCAGTTGGCAGTGGCGTGGTGTGAAATACATTGTTCTTTTAGGCTCCAAACGCCATGCTGACAAAGACAGGGTTTTTAAGAATCAATCCTGTTCCTTTTTACCACGTAAGACTTTTAAAAGGTGTTTCTGAATGTGTTTATTTGTGTGTCAGAGAAGTTGCATCCAAGATGGAAACTAGACTTTACCTCATGTATACAGTGTGTTGGAAGAACAGTAAGAACACAGTTAAATGCTGCGAAGAGCTATCAGCCTCCCTCCTCAGAGTCACTTCAGGTCCACTGTCAACCAGATGACTGGAATCCAACAGGTACTAAGATCTGCTGGAGTGTGAAGGACATTCAGCCAAAGATCTGATGTGTGGGACTGAAACCAGGCATGGATGGAGTGTTCTGTACCCTGTACGCACCATGGGTGAACGCTGTAGATATCCGACGAGAATAATATTTACCACAAGAGTCTTTGCCATATTAAGGAGATATCCTCACCAGTCAATGAAAGAATGTCCTTAATTTCTCCTCTGTGTGTGTGTGTGTGTGTGTGTGTGTGTGTGTGTGTGTGTGTGTGTGTGTGTGTGTGTGTGTGGGGGGGATCATCTGGAACCCACAAAGCACCGACTGCAGACCTTCCTGCAGATGTCCCTTCCTCCGAGTGCCTTGTGGCGAGGACACCTTTGAACCGCGCGGGCAGCTGTGTGCCGTAGTGTTGTCGCTGGGTCCCGGTCCTCTTTTTAACTTTGCTGCCGCCTCCGATGGACTACAGCCAGAGCCAGCAGAGCCTTTCTGTCCAACTCTCTCATGCAATCTGTCCAGGCCAAACCTCAAAGGACACGCGCTTGGTGGCACCCAGAATGTCACTCGTGTTCTCGCCTGCCTCAGCCTCCACCTGTGTATTGTGTGTGTGTTCACGCATCTGTATGCAAGTGTGTAATGCTGCC
The DNA here is from genome assembly GCF_900964775.1 of Scleropages formosus. Taxonomy (NCBI): domain Eukaryota; kingdom Metazoa; phylum Chordata; class Actinopteri; order Osteoglossiformes; family Osteoglossidae; genus Scleropages; species Scleropages formosus. The sequence continues at coordinate 1,505,276 of NC_041809.1, forward strand.
CCCATACCTGTAACGTAAGGAAACACACACACAAGGTGTCGGCTCAGTGAAAACTTTTAAAATGCAGCGAATACGGGAGCTTTGTAGCAGGGGACATGAGAAACGCCCAAAGCACAAAGCCAGAAGTGGTTTTGTTTTGTTGTTTTGTTTCGTTTTCCGTGCTGAGCGCAACATTGTTTTTCCATTTACTTGCAACGCAAGACTCCTGCTAACTCGAAAGAACCGCCTAATCCTCTTGAAAGTGGTGCAAACGTGTTTGCGAAGTCTCTCTGCCCGTCGCTGCGCTGGGTGTTACGTGAGCGCCTTTGTCTGCCTCCGAACGCAGAAATGCTGATGAAAGGAATGACAGGATTTAATTTTCGTCTCCATTTACTTATTAAAAACAAGCACTAATTAGAGCGTCTTGGCTTAAAGCAGCTTTTGTTTCCCTCTTATTTCTCCTCAGCCAGTAAGTAATTGAAGGTAAGTAGATGAAAGGACTTAGTAAGTAAACATTGCATTTCAAAGAAAAATGAATATTGTTTTTTTTTTTTTCAAAAACAGAAACAGAAAATGCGGTTAAAGCGCACATTGACAAGACATATGATTGAAGGTCATACTCAGTTTGACAGATAAATCAGATTCAAGGTCAAGGAGGAGTCAGCGAAGATGTCGACTGGGAGAGTCCGCTTGTCATTGACCATAGTGCCATTCATACTTCTGTTATCTGTCCTCTAAGGTTGCGGCATCTTCCCAAGAGACAGGTGCAGGTTCGATTCTCTGCTTGCTGAAGAGATCTTCCTTCGGCCTATTTCCCAGACTGCAAAAACTCGCTCTCCCTCTCTCCTCCGCCTTCCCTCTGGGTTCAGGTCTGAGATGCTCCTGCGTGTAGCAAACAATGAAGAGTTTTCTTCTCTGTGTGTGCGCAAAAGACGTGTACTTGTGACAGTCCTGCGAGAGGAGGGTGTACCCTTCGAGCAAGAAGGAATGCTCTGCATTGATGACAGACTCGTCTCTGTCGAGAGCTGTTGTGGCCCCATTTCCTTGGAACAAAGAGACAAACTGCCCTTTAATATGAGTAAGAATGGAAGTGTGAACAAAGCGTTCTGAGAGCGCAGGACCAGAGTAAAACGATTCTGTGTGTGTTTAATCCAGGACTCGTCCTGTGTTTCAGTCATCGGGGAGCTGAGCCAACACTGACTGTTCTTCCTGCCAGCGCATTGCTGACTCGCATCATACCTCCTTGCGGGGGGGGGATCTGCTTTGACTCGGCCGCAGTTAATTGTCCCGTCGTTTGGACGGTGTGTTGAAACACAGCAGCAAGTCATCAGAGTACACCGCATGGATTATAGGCTGGGACAGTGCCAGTTGTTGACCTGGGGTCAGCTGAATGTGTCTCATGCTGGATTCTTGGATGGGAGGTCTCTTGATTTTTAAAGTGATGACACACAATAGGTTGGTGAAACTCTTTGGTCTCGGAGGAGAGAAGGGTTGAAAGGAGAAGAGGGCACTTTGTCTGCTTTGGCACAACGTTTGCACATAGGTTTGAATCCAGGTCTTGATCGGCAAAGCTGGCAACTCAAAGACGTGTATGGAAGAAAGCAAGAACTGGACTCAACAGCGCTCGCCCTATAAAACACAAGGTCTCAACACCTCAGAGTCAGGTTTACTATGGTTGTTTACCGATGCCAAGTGGCTTTTTCCACTGTTGCAGGTGCATAGTCGTTCACTCTCCAGAGGTGGAGAGATGGGCTGTGTTTTGTCCCTCCCAATCGTCCTGTGTGGGTGGCAGGGCAGTTCTGTGTCTCCTTGTTGTGACAGAAGCAAGCAGCAGTTTTTGCACCCCCCCCCCCCCCCCCAAGTCATGCTTGTTTACGTCTCTGACAAAAGACGACGTTTTCCAAACACCCACGTTCCACTTCTCGCTTTTCCAACTGGGGTTCGGGAGTTTGGCTGGAATTCTGATGCCGCAGAAGAAAGTTTCTTGACGGTTCTCTGTGCCACCCCCCCAGACGCCCCACCCACACCTGCCCGTGGCTCTAGTATGACAGCATTAATCAAACCGCTAAAGCTAAGTGTCACTGCAGGCATCGCAGGTTTATAAATTGCACAGGAAAATGCATAATTAGTTCACACCACAGTTTGTTCAAATGATTTTCTTAGGAGAGTCTTATCTTCGATCCGTGTGCAAGAAGTTTCACAGACGACACACGTCTCGGGGTCACTGTGCTGCTCTTCTTGGGCTCTTTTCCATCTTGCTGCTCTCTACAAGGCCAAGACATCGATGTCAAAGAGCAGAGCAACAAGGGATCAATCAGAGGGCATTCGCAGTTGGTTCCTGGTCATGACTATGCAGATAGAGGTCCTTGCAGCCTGGTGTTAATACCAAGCTTTAGCTGGTTGTTGGTCACATGGTTTGATGAGTAGTGGAGGTCACCTTCCATGGCTCTTGCTGGGTCCGCCTTCTAGTCGTCGACTGGGAAATATGACTGACAGCATCCCACCATCGTTCATAAGATCATGATGCTGAAGTCTGATGTTTGCTGCCACCTTTTCGCCTTAACATGTGGAAGAGGAGCACTGTGAAGGGGAGAGGTGAACTTTTGATTAATGAATTGCGCTAATTTTCCAGAAAGCTCAGCAGGAAAGAGGCCAGGGGTTTTTGGTTCGCGTCGCGAGGAGATCGTCTCGACGGCGTACACCCAATGCACCTCGATTGGCTCGCCCGAAGCCTTATCGCCCTAGATGTTCACAATTCCAGCGTCTGCAAGGTGGTGGGGGTGGGCATTACCAAAATGTGTCAGAATGCGGCGAGCTGATAAAGCGAGAATACCTGCGTTACTTTATCTTCCATCGACGTCGCCGCAGCCGACAGAGATCGAGTGGCTCCCTTCCCGTATGTCAGGGCTCTTATCAAGTCATAAGCAAATGTAATGACAGATGTCTCATGTCAGAGGGTTTGTAGTCGGTGCTAAGCTGCTGCCGTCTCCATAATGGAGGAGGCTGCATTCTCTTGCCACTCTTTTGGGCCAAGGAAGTCATCACGGGCAGGGCTGTGAGGTGCACCTTTGGGGGCGCATCCCAGCGCTCACTGTGGTGTAAATCGTATTGACGCTGGCTTTCACTCGCCAGGGAAGGAGCAAGTAAGGTGCCGGAAAGACGTGGGACACGGAGCCTAGAGGAGTATTGCAGGAACCGGGGACCAGCCAAAGAAACGCATCATGCTGAGTACTGCTAACGCTGTACATCACTCCGCTGACAGCTGAGGTATTTGATGGGGGTGCGATAAATGAGCATTTCACACTCTTCATTACTCCCTCCGCTACATTTCCATGCAGTCATGGTTATTGGCTCAGGTGCTTCTTCGTCCAATTCCCTGGGAAAATTCCCAGAATCCACTCTGGCTCCCTCTGGCTCCCACCGGACATGTCTGAATGAACATCTGCTCAGCTCCCATTGGAGGAGCAGGAAAGCTGGTCTGCGAACAGCCCCAGGTGTGACCAAGCACGGACACTCCATCGAGTGTGTACATAGTCGGCGGGGGGTGGCCATAGAGCACAGCTTGTGATGTATCCCTGAGGGAACACACTGCGGTAACTGCACTCTGGTCTTCTAGGGAAACACTTCCAAGTTTGCTTCCTGTACTCTTCCATCGAAGACAGGTCTGCTAATCGGAGGCGATGGGCCCCCCGCTCTGTTTATATTGCCTTCGTTGTCCCCGCAGGGACTTCTCTTCCAATTATTGAGGCCATTTTCTCCTCCGGAGTGTTTCAGACACTCCTCATTCCCCTGCAGTCCAGCTCCCAGCTTAGGGGCATGCAGCCGGAGCAGAACCTGGGACGTCGCAGTGCTCCGTCCTTAGTACCCACCCTGCTTTTATGGTGTTTATGACGTTGTTTTTCCCAAAGTGACCAAAGTGGTATTAGCCATTGTCACAGCTTGGTATATTGCTGAGCAGAATGTGGTAAGTACTCTGTCTGAGCCCTCCTGGTACTTGTCTACCTGCTGCCCCTTCTTCTGTGAGAAACGTGTACTGTTTCTCTGACTGAACTCATGTCTCCCTTGATGTGTAAATTCTAATGAGGGGCAATGAAGGACTTTATTTATTCAGTCATTAATTCATCTCAGTGATTGTTACCCTGTGGTCATCTTTGTGTCGGGTTCGAAACCGAGCACTCGCTGAAGGAGTTAAGGCTCAGTTCCTCCTCGTGCCCCTCCTCCTGTCTGTCACCTTGCCAGGTCTGTGAGGAGACACAGCGGAGCATGACCAACCGAGTGACTGAGCGCCCTGGAGGAGAACTGCACTGTGCCTTGACCCCCCCTCTGCTCTTCCACAGGTGTCCACGTGCGATTAATGCCCCCATCTTCTTTGTTTTCATCTCCGCCTGCAGCTTGCTTCCCTGGAATTCCCACCCAAGAAGCTGTTTGGGAACAGAGACGAGAGGGTGGTTGCCGAACGCCGGGGTCACCTGGAGGTATGCTCCGCCTTCCTGGCCACCACTCCTGAGCTCAAGGTGCTAGCCGCAGGAGACTCCCCAGGGCCTTGTGTGCTGCTGCTCTCAGATGCCAAATCTCTGAAGGAATCCTGGTCTTCGGTCCTGAATTTAAAAAAAAAAAAAAAGGGGGGGGGGGGGGGAAGCATTGCTCTCATCCAGTCTCTTCCAGAACAGCCCTGCTTTCACATGACAACACGCTATGCTGATACGGCCTAAAGACTTCTCTGTTTAAAGGCCTTTGGTTCTCACTCTCTCTTTCCGTGTGTGTGTGTGTGTGTGTGTGTGTGTGAGAGAGAGAGAGCGCTGCATTCTGAGTTATTTTTCCACATTTTCAGCTTCTCAACAGGTGAGGTTCCCTCTGATCTTGACTGTCAGGGAGTTTTCAGTAATTGCCCCTGACATCTCGTGTCCAGGACCACGCGTGATGTGTTCCCATGCGGGAAGCTGGCATCTCTCACACACAAGTTCCCTCCCCCGAAGCCCTCCCTCCTGGGATTCTTCAGTGTCAGTTCTCGGCACAGCCGAGACAAGGCACTCATCACTAATTAAGTCGGAGGTGTGTGGGGCAGGGGGTGCGAATGCATCTAGGTTCAAACAGCTAGACGGCCGTTCTCGTGGGCTCTGCATGGAGAGAAGTGTCACTGTACGGTGGGAACACCCTCTGACCTCACCCATGTGCTGTTTTTTTACATTTATCTGACACTTTCCTCCAAAGCAGCTTGTAGGGTTAAGCTACTTTCACTGATTTACCAGTTTATGCAGCTGGTAAATTAATTTCTGCTGTAGTGCATTTACCAAGGGTACTGCAGCAGCTCAAACCACTACAGCACCTGCTGCTCCATATCTGACCACTGGTGGGTGCTGTTATAGGTCATCACACAGGCACAGTTTTACCCTCCACCCTCTCCATATCCTAGGCAAATTTGTACCCCCCTCCTCTCCCTCTCCTGTGAACCAGTAGACCAGCTCCTACTGAAGGAGCACACACATACGTGAACCTCACAGTGCTGATGTTTTTCCCCAGCATGGTTGTCTCTGTCCAGGTAATAAGCACTGTGTTAGTTTCTCACAGCGTGCAGCCTAGTGGTCTGTCACTCATCTCAGCAGCAGCTACAGTCTGCGTCCTGTACAAGTTGTGATGTCATTGCCTGTGTGTGTGTGGCCATGTTTCATCAGCGCAGCACTGGCTTCGGCCAACAGGAGGGGTTTTCATGACGATCTCTCTGAGGCTGTTTAGATAAATGTGGACACGAGTGCGATTATTTGTGCTCGTTCTGCTCCTCTGTTTTCGAGCTCCGGCCCTGGTGTTCCGTTGAACGTGCGAGTTTACCTAGAGATCAGCACGGTGTAGATTGCTTTCAGCTGATTATCACCCTCGCAAGCGGAGGAGATTGTAGCGTGGCTCAGGGATTGTGTGTCACAGTTGTCCTGCAATAGCAGAAAAAGGAAGAGCACGGCAACTTGGGGCCCCATTTTCATCGGTTTCCATGTGGAAGAAAAATTGGGCACCCGGCCCATGTTAGTTAAAATGTCGACCTTTGTCCGGCTTGAGGAAACATATTTCAGAATAAAGAGTCATCCTTTAGTTAATTCATACCTGTAATTTGGAATCGAATTACTCCCTCCTCAGAAAAAGAGAAGAAAGGCTGTGAGGAGCGTAAGGAAAGAAGCGAGATGAGTGTAATATAAACAAATGGAACCAGGTCCACCGCCGGAGGCACTACAAGGGTAATGGGGCCATTGTCGCTTTGGCTTGGCGTCACCTGGAAGTCTTGCTGTGTCCTGTCAACGGAACTAACAGAACTTAGATTTAGCTCACGCTTTCTTCCAGAGCGACTTACAATGTTTATACAAATGGGTAGTTTTACTGGCGCAATTTAGGGTAAGTACCTTGCTGAAGGGTAATACAGCTGGAGGTGGGAATCAAACCTGCAACCTTTCGGTCAAAAGGCATTAGCTTTGGTGCCCTAATCTGACCTGTTCAGAGTGTCGTCAACAACGCAGTTGCTCTTGTTCGGGATGTTGGTGAAGGATTTTGCCATAGTTAGAGGTGTTCGGGATGTTGTTCTAAATTAATGTTTTTTACATGTTGTTAACATTGTTACGTTTGGCTGGGCATGTTGCTCACATTCTGACCAGTACTCTGTGTTGTTACAACATGTTAACATTGTTCCCACTGCTCAAGGGTGTTGTTACACATTGTTGTGTGTAATCTCCATTTCGGGTTGTTGTGGAGGTTGTTGCTTCCGACCTGACATTTGTTGTGTTGTAGGAGCTTGGGCATGTAGAGGAATGTTGACGAGTGCAAGCACGAGTCCTCTCGGTCTCCACGCCCACAAATCCTCCTCTTTTCCTCTTTATGCACCCCCTCCCCAAAAGGTGGCAGTCAGTCACTCCTCCATTGTTGGTTTGGCTACCACGAAGAATGGGGTTTTCAGTCAGTGTCAGGAGGGACGCTTGTCTGAGAGGTGATGAAGGACAGGTGTCAAGGCACACAGTGGGCCATCCCTCTGGCTCATCGCTGGGTCCCGGAGTGGGTCTGGGGTGGGGGGGATCAGGCGTTCGAGGTCCTCAGCTGACATGAGGTGTTGTGACGTTACCCACCAACCGTTACCACTGGGAAGATTGAATTTGTTTTGGTCCTCGGCAATCCCCTGCTCTCGCTCACCTCCTGTCCATCAACCTTCAGGCACTTGTTTGGGAGCCTGGGGAGACGGATTGGAGCAGCGAGCAGCACCCCCCTCCACCCCCTCGAGTGACTGATAGCAGCGTGATGGGGGAAGGGGGCTTGGAGGATTGTTGTAAATGGGATAATCATACCGGACAGCGCTGGACATTAGGAGAAATGGGCTGGAGCCACGTGGAGGTGGTGCACAAGCTGGACACATGGGAGGGGAGCTTGTGCTGGACCGACAGCTCCCTACAGAGACAGATGCACAGAGCACCGCGAAGCCTCTGACAGCCCAAAGGATTGTGGGAAACGAGTCTTGACAGGCAGCTGGCAGCCTTGTAGATATTGCCAGCTTTTACTTGCATATTTCTGTTTAATCAAAGATAGGAAAATTATGCGTTTAATTCGAATGAATACTTGTAAATGCAAATGTGTCTGTTTGTTCGTATCGTTCAGTTCAAAGGCGCGCTCGGCTTTGTGCGCTCGGGACTTTTGAAGTCATGCGCGCAAATGTGAAAAACATCATTGAAATGTCTGAATAATAATTCCACAATACGTGTTTGAAAACCAGCAGCTGAAGAAAATGCAAATGCTTTGAAAATTAAATAGTTGTGAAATGTGAGACTGCAGCCGTTGTGAAGAAAATCAGGTCCGTGTGTGTTTTGTGTCGATACAACCGGAGGTGGCATGGGATGTAGCTTGGCTTAGGCCCTGTGTCGCAGCCGTTTTGTTGTCTGATTCTGCGCTCTCTCTGTCTCTCTCTGACTGACACACACACACACACACACACACACACACACACACACACACACACACACACACACACACACACACACACACACACACAGAGTGATTTTCCATTCAGTGATCCCATCCATGTCTGGTGCTGTCAGCTTCGACTCGACCATTTCAGCTCCCCAGCCATTATGGTTGTGGTCAGCCCTGACCGTCTCCGTCGCTTTCCCTCACAGGTTTTCTCTGGGGCGCTTTTCCCGGGGGGTTTTTGGTGCAGTCTCGGCCATCCCGGTCTGCAGATCTGAGTGAGATGTTGGCACATCACATAGTGTGGAGGTAATAGCTCAAAGTGTGGTAACCTGCTGTCAGCATTCTGGCACCTTCAGGACCCTCACCAGGCCCTTGTCCTTGACAATTAGGCTTTATTAATCAGTTAATCATCATTAATCATTAATTTAGAAATTAATTGTAGCTCTGGCAATTATGCACCTGGAAATTGAGCCGGCAACCATTGGCTCCTCTGTCGTTGGAGGAGGAGCAGTAGTCCTGGTGTTAGCATAATTCCCACATGTTCCCAAGTCTACCTTAGAGGCACATCTGCTGTAGAGGTTTGTCTTTGTCTGCTTACTTGAGCTCCAGTGGATAATGACCTGACAAATCTGAACTACTGAACACAAGTTAAACCAAAGTTTGCTGTGTAACCTGGTAATCTCGTGTGGTGATATTGATGCCTGGACACGGAGTCGAAGGCTCAGATGTTCCAGTCTCTGGAGGAGGAAATTTTCTGTTTTTGTTTGCTATGGATGACAGCCTGACTGGGGCACCCGTGCAGACTGTAGCATGGATAAAATAACAGTAATAATGATAATAAATAACTTATGAACACTGGCCTGGTTAAAGCCACAGGGATGTTGTCATGCACTTGCACTCTTTGTCACAGTTTGCATAGTTTACATAAGTTTTCTTTATTTTCCCCCAAAGACATTGAGCACCAGATTAGTTAGAGAAATTATGCTGCTGACTTTCCAAACGGGGGGGGGGGGTTGGAGGGGGGAGTGCAGCTCGTCTAGCCTCTCATTTGAATTGGCACTTTGGGTTACAAATAAGCAGGATTTATGGATTTTCTTTTTAGCCTGCACGCCTCGGTGACCTTCATGCTAACAGCATTCTCTCCCAGGTTCTGTAAACATCCTGGCTTTAGCACAGCAAGCCATGAATTGTTAATGAATTGGATCCTGCTGCCGCTCTTGGGGATTGAGATCTACCTGTGATCTGCTCTCCCACCCGTGGGTATCGCTGCAGAGCCGCTGTCCCTTTAAACACACAGCCTTTATGAAAAGTCTTCTGTGTCCGTGACTTCGCTGTATGCCGCTCTTGCATAGTTGAAAATCCGGCTTAGGACAATCCAGTTGGGGTGGAGTGATGAGGAGAGGAGCCGTAAAAATAATAATCTTTTAATGAAACCCTAATTCATGCTGTGTGTGTGTGCTTTTGTGACGCAATAATTTCCGTGTATTTTCTGGTGTATTGGGCAGCATCCTTTGTTCCTTATCACTTTCCACTAATAGAATGTACTTACTCTCTTTTTTTTTTTTTTTAAACTTTGTTTTCATTTACTATTTATTATTTGCTCTTATTTAACCAGTGCATATTCTCCGTTATATTATTCATTGTTTTTTATTGTATTATTATATAGTATCTTTTGTATTCTTTTTCTGTAAAAAAAGATCACTTTCTTTCTAGAAAGTAAGCACCTGTTTAACCTGGTAAAATTTCACTAGTAGTAATTGTAGGCTAAAAGACCTTGCATGATTTTTAAGTGCCAATTGATTAGAAGCATCAGGCTGTACTAAAATAATGGAATGGAGGTGAGCAGGAAGACATACAACGCATTAGACGTGAGGCACACTGGTGTGTGTGTATCAGTGACCGGATGAAATTTTGTAGAAAAAGTAATACATTTTTTAAGCTGTATTGCGACACATCACGGAGATGCCACAGGACCATGAATTGTCTGAAGCAAGATCAATTTTGACACCACAGACATGTCACTCACTGTAGTAGGTTTTGCACCTGGACCAGTGTTGTTTGCTGGAGGAGAGTCCAGCAAAGTCTGAGAGTCTGGGAGTTTAACCATCTCAGGTCCGATGTCCAGGTGAACAGAACGCGAGTCAGTAGAGAAGAATGTACAAGTTTCTTACAGCTCTGTTTAAAGGCACTGATTCAGTGAACTCTGTTCCCACTTCTTTCGTTTAGTCTGCTTTTGGTTGTCACACTGACCTTTGTTCCTCTGTGTTCCTTTTCGCAGAAGTATCTGAAGAACCTCTTTCAGGTGATGCTGGACTCCGCGGACTCACCGCTGCATACGGAGGGCACGGGCCTGCGGCTCTCCAAACATGCCATCTGCGAGCTCTCCCCATTTTTCAAGAAGGGCGTGTTTGACTACAGCAGTCACGGTACCGGTTGAGCTCGATTAAGGGGAGCTGGAAGAGGAGCTGCGCAGGAGAACCCAGAATGACCCAGAATAACCCTAACGCATCCCACAAGACGACCGGCACTGGGTCATACAGCTCGTGTGTGCATTCCTGTTGCCCTCTCCCTGTGGTCAGCCCATCCTGGAACAGCCATCTCTGCAGGCTCTCCACAGCTTGATCTTTCAGCCAGAGTACTTTCACTGAATCTGCTGAAGCTGGTCTGAAAGCACCTCACACACAGAGCACACACTGCTCACAACGAGTAATAAAGAATAGAAAGATGAGCGGACGAATAAAACATTGTTTTGTTGCCTCAGTGGATGCTGTCGCTGCACAGCTGCTGCTTCCCTCAGTGGCGTTTCAGCCAATGGTGTCCCACGGAGTGGGCGTGTGGTCTCGCTGTGGCCGCAGAGCGCAGCAGGAAATTCACCAACGCGGGCCGTCCCACCCGCTGCAGCTGGTGCTTCTGTATCATGAAAGATGCAGCTGCTATTTTTGCATCTTTCATGGGCAAACAAATTAATTATGAAATGAGTGAAACTTGCAATTAAGTTTGAAGGCATCCAAGAGTAACCAGTGGAGTCTGAACTGCAACGGCAGTGTAGTTCAGACTCGATATGCAAGTTAATCAACCATAATTTTCAATTATGCCAGACATCTTTGTGCTGTGTTTTTCAGCTTTCAACTTCAAAAAAAAAAAAAAAAAAAAAACCCTCCAAGGGACTGGATCCGAATAACGTTTGAGTGCTTTTGTCTTCTGACTTCTCTTGATGGCCTTCCCTATCTTTGATCCAGGAATGTTTTTTGAATGTCACCATCTTTTAACTGTTACCGTGGCGACTATTGATACGTGGTAGATACCTCAATGGCCCACACGTTGCTAAAAGGGGAAAGCTGTCCAGACCCTGTGCTGAAGCTATTAAAACAAGACCTGAGCGTTTGTAGGTGATTGGGCCACTAATCATCCTTGTTCAAAGGTAGACATTATTAGCAAGAAAAATATTGGTGTTGCATCGGGGGAGGAATTGTAAAAATATCACATGTAATCCAGAGGTTGCGTTGAATATTTTGGTCATTTTCGCAAGTTTGAATTAAACTGAGCTGAAGTTCTGAACCAGAACTCCAGGTAAATATTGCACACACCACACCTCAATGCTCTCTTTAAAATGTACCTCTCCTTTCTGTGTTCCAACGAAAGACTTTTTACTCAGAGCTGCTACAGGCTTCGGTGCGATTCCCCGCCGATGCCCAGGCGACGACGTTTGTGTCAAAATCTCTACGACTCGTTTAGACTGGATTAGCATATTCATACTGTGTACCGCAGACCAAAACAATGCATAAAAGCAAAGCCAAGCCATCTATTAACTTCCCGTTAAGCTGCACAACTTTCAAGAATGGCTAATTTTTCATTTTCCTTCATTATACATTCAGTTCAGCTGCTTGCTGAGAAATAAACATCAGGAAATTGTAATCTTTTTCTGAAGAAGCCTTAACAGAGGAGTAGCTGAATCTCCTTTTATTTGTCCCATTTAAATGTTTCAGCAAGATAATTAACATTATTAAAAAAGAGCATTATAAGAGCATATTTAAATATTTAACTTATCTATGTGGTCCCAGGTGGTGAGTGAATTCACAATTTTATGTTCAGCCAAACTAAAAGCTTTCACAACTTAAATAATGGGAAAAAATAAAATCTGCAGATTAATATGTTCATGAGGGCAGGAAATATGAGGTGACCGGTGCCTGAAACATGATGTTCAAAATGCATTAGCACTTTGATTGCTGCACTCTGGGCTGAACTTTGCGTGCTTTGTTGAAGTTCAGCAGACGTGTGTTTAACGTGCTGCTCTTAGATATGTTTTATGCTGGTGTGCATTTTGTCAGATCCAGCCTTGGCTTGTAAAAGACCTGACCCTGCCTGTGCCACTCGGTGTACCTTCCAGCAGCGATTATGACGATTATAGTATTTAATACGATGATATAAAGGGGCCGAGACACTGTACTAGTCTGCTGTAGTGTGCCAAGTGCCGTATCCCACCCCTAACACCATTTGTGCTCAGGGCCGCTACACAACCGTTCTTTCTCAGGTTCAGCCCAAGGGCACCAAAGTCTTCCTCAGTGGCAACATTAACGAAGCCACAGATGCGGGTGTGTTGTCGTGGCCTACAAAAATCCACAAGAGTGTCCAGGTTCATATGCAGCACTGCTGCTTTCTTAATGAAGACAAATGCTTTGTGTTGAACACTGACAGTCATGCAGACGTGTTTCCCTGCAGTCCGTCCTGCATGCACCTTCAGCAAAGCATCTCTGCCTTCCGCTTAATGACGTGCTGGGCCAGCTTCGCTGTGCTCAATAAATCTTCTACAAGCCATATGAGACAGAATGTAAATATATACATTAAACGTTAACAAAAAGCAGAATGCTTGTATTTGCAGATTGACACGAGTTTAATGAATGTCTTGAAGGGAATGTAAATCGCAGCATTCAAGTGCTTTTTCTCACATGGAAACAGTCTTGATGCAAAGCAGTGTTTTCCATTGTGTGTTTCCATGTATTTATTTGCATCCCAACGAGAAGCAGCAGTCCAGCATTAATCAGACATTTCCGTAATACCCTGTGACAATCCGGCTCTCCCACGTTATTACACCGTTTATCGCGCAGGCCTTTCACACCTGTCCTGGACTTATTGGGTGACAAAACGCTGAAAGGCTCACGTCGCATTATTGCAGACTTGTCACACTGTGTCTGAAATGTATGGGAGACACAGCAGCGTCGGGTACTTTTCTGCACGAAAGTGAACGACGGAGCTGTTTTCGTTGTACCCGAATGCGGTGCTGTGTCTGCCGGAGCCTTTCACTGTGTCTGTATTTTTTGCGTGTGGCGCACAGCACCCGCTTCAACTACTTTTTCATTTTAGTCACAGAATCTTGTACGTTAAGTCCAATAAATCGCTTTTCCCAAAAGTGGTAACACTGTGTATGTGTGTGTATGAGTATGTTTCCCCCCCCCTCGTAACTTTTGCATCAACAGCTGCATCTCTGCCCGGGTCACTGTGGGCCGTACTCCAGCTTTCGGCCCAGGATTGTATTGTTCCTCGTGTGGCATGGAGGACGCCGTTCCACTTTTCAGCTCAGGTCAGTTGAAACAGTGGCATTTAAAATGAGAACAAGAGGAAAAGTAAGTTGTGCACCTCCTTATTTTTGCAACTTTGCAGGTTTTTTTTTGGTGTTTTTTATTTATTTATTACTGTAGTGGAGACGATCAGGAGAAGGTGAGTACTCAACCACTCTCATGCAGTAAACCACACAGGTATTGGACTTGTTGAGGTTCCCTTTTTCTCTCTCAAATATAATTTATAATTTAAGAATTATTTGCACTGTGCTCAATGGTGCTGCCACCCCCCCCATGGGATTACAGACCCCCACAGCTGGAAGTACAAGTGTTTCATCCAGTATTAGAATTTATGGGCAATTTATTCTTGACCTGATTAGGAATAATTTAATGTGGCTCATGTTTAACGGAGCAGTGTTCACCCAAGAAGCCATTGGCAGAAATTCACCACGGTGTGTTAGTTAAAAGCCCGAAGGTCTCTGCCGTGGAGAAGATTTATGTTTCCTCTGTATCTTTTGCAGTGTTGCGCCGTGTTAATTGTTCAATTGTCCCAAGAAAAGAGCCGCATTGTTTTTTAAACGACACAGCTTTGTATGAGTGCATGTCAGACGGCGCCGCCCTCCGCCGCCGCCATGGGACGTGCAGTCGCTCTGCTGGTGATGAACGACCTGCGGGGGATTAAATTGGAAAATCATGATGTGTGGAACTTCCTCCCCAGAATGCCGCACTGCCCGTACCTTGGACGCAGTAATCTGTCGCGAGCCTCTTCACATTTGTGCTGTATTTTCACTGCGGCTTGGTGTGCGGCAGAGGCCTCGGCAAATGCCTTGCTGAAGCCATTCGAAACCGATAATGACTGAAGGGCCTTTGAACCGTGGTCCAAACACGTTCCCTAGGTAACAACAGTCAGGGGCCCTCGCGTATTAAGGCTCATAGCGACAATTTTCTGAGCAGCTCCAACCGCAAAGGTCTGAAGAGCATTGAGCCCACTGCTTGTGGGAATCATCATGACACGCCGTCTCCATTCCGAAGCGCACCTTGGCAATTTGTGCCCTTCGGCGACCCCGATAGCACCGACCTTCTCTCGAGTGTTTTTACTGCGGTCGACACAGCCTCTCTTGCTAATTGTGCCGACACGACCGCAGCAATGTTGAAATTCGCTCTGGGACGTGACCCCCATGCTCAAGAGGAGGACTTCTAATGTGAGCAAACACACTGGCCCCCTGCACCAGCAATAAGAGCGAGGAAGAGCCTTGCACAGTGTAAGGACGACTAAAGGAGCTTCTCAAGGTGAAGTGCTCCGTAGGGGGTCTGGACAAAACCCCCTCTTTTGAAACGCAAAGTACGACAAAACCTTTTTAATTAAATAAGCCCCAGTTTTTCCTGTTAATTTAATACCATTATAATTGGAAGGAAAATATAAATTAAGTAATTTAATACTGAAGTAATTCTAGAAAATATAATCTTTCTCTGTGTTGGTTCATTTCTGAATGGCGTAGGACGCAGTATCAGGTGGTAGTAAATTTAAATAAACCTTAACACTGTTTTTAATATTGATTTTTTTTTTAAACTTTTCAAAGGTATGATGCTCTTTCAATTAT
Organism: Scleropages formosus; assembly: GCF_900964775.1. NCBI lineage: Eukaryota > Metazoa > Chordata > Actinopteri > Osteoglossiformes > Osteoglossidae > Scleropages > Scleropages formosus. The sequence goes on from NC_041809.1 coordinate 1,520,343, forward strand.
GCTTTTTAATAATTGTACAAATTTGTTGTAAAAGTGAGCTGTAAATTAGTATTGCGAGTATTAACGTATGCTACAATACAATACTTATAATGCCTTCGTTATTGCAGACTCATTATATAATGTAGTACTTTACAACTCCGAAGTGTTCATAAAGTACAACTAATCAGAATAAAAATTTTAATTATTAGTCCTGATGGGGGTATTGTCCTAGGGGTTTTGTCCTGCACTCGCTCCATAGATCCATGAGATGCAAGAATGTACTGCTCTTCCCTTGAAGTGCAAATGACCGAAAAACACGAACCTCAGATGCAATCAGGACTGTTGTCTTGCTGGACGTGCTTGATGCTCGTCGACAGTCATGTGGATGTTCTTCCATGTTGGGGGCGGAGCTAAGCTGCTTCGTTCCGTTCCCAGCATCTCCTGCTCGATGGTCTGCAATTAGCTTTGTGGTGCATGTGAGCTGTAGAAAAAGTACTGCTACTAGGCGGCGCATTGGGACAGCAGGTGGCGTTGTCATTAGAGCAGTCACCTCAATATCTCAAGGTCCCGGGCTTGGTTCCCTGAAGTGATGCAGTAAAAATTACCCTGCTGTATAAATGTGTACTTCACTGTAAATGGCTACCAGTGCAACTGTCAAATGGGAAAAAGGTGTCGGCAAAATGAATAATGTAGTCGATTTTCCCTTTTTTTTTCCTTTTTTTAAACAAATGACTGTGATTTTATGAAAAACATCATTGCGGACTATATTTACGGCCCACGCACTTACATAAAATAGTGTAAAAACACGTGGAGCAAAGTGGGACACGTTAATTAAATTATCTCAATAACTTTGGCCGCAGTAACGGTGGATAAAATAGGGACCGTGTTTTGCACCTTTTGCTTCTTTGTCGGAGGAAAACGGCAATATTTAAATGGCTCCGAAATGTTTTGATTGAGCAATTATGTCGTTTTCGGCATCGGGGTGAAGTGTCGCTCTCGTCACTCGGAGAATAGCTAGGCGGTGCCCATATGCCCTCGGTTAAATGACTAGCAGAGCATCGTTTGTGCTGATAAACTCATCAATATGCAAACGCGCGAGCAAAACGGAGGTGTGTGTTGCTTAATTGTCTTTGTCGTATCCTCTTAGCTCACATGGCTGTCCTCTGATTTTTCACGTTGTAAATGAGAGATTAAATTCAAAGTGAGCCTCCGAATCTGAAAGTCAATTTCCTTCGCTCATTTCAATGGCTTCCCCTGCTTTGAACTGGGGCCAAATAACGAACGCCATCAATTTTCATCCCAATTAACGTGTTTATCACAGCTTAGTTCACCTATAGTGCTTCCTTTGCATGTGGGAGATGATGAATTTTCATGAAGCGCAAGCTCTCTACCCCGGTAAAAGAGAAAATAGATTACCCACAGCGGGGACTAAAGCGATGGGCCCAAATTAATTTCTCCAGTTTGTTTGTCATGTAGACGAATGCGGACGAATGCCGGACGCTTTTGCCAGGCGAGGGCTCAACTTTTGTTCGTCCGCTGAGAGAAACTCCCGTGGCGGAAGACGAGGTTGTGAACAAGCACATGCAACAGTGTAGGGCGACGAGTCTCTCTCTCTCCACTTTGGCAAGTATGTGTTGAAGATGAGGGTGGTGGGGGGCAAACAAATAAACCCAGGCCCTTGCTTCACTTGACAGTAGCTCTAGCCGTTACGCCGCCTGCTGCCTCAATGGTTGCATCACCATTGGCGATAGCTGGGTTTCCAACAGGTCCACTCGAACCCGTGTTCACCGAGAGCAGCGGAGGTGTTTGAACAGAAGAGCTGCATGAACACTTGAGCGGTTTTGTTCCTCTCTGCTGGTGCTTCCTGCACGAGTCCTCCTGTCAATATGGGCGGAGAAACACAGGACGAAACCCAGGAGAGGTGAATGACTCCTTCCAAAAGGTGATTAAAAACCACTTAATGTATTTACATGTATTCGCTATAAAATGTAATTAATGCAAGTATTTCCACACAGTCCGGCTGTCCAACGTTGTTAAACTTATAGCCTCAGCGAAACCATTCCTGGAAGCAGAACTTGCCAGTGGTCCAGCACCTGGGCCACAGTCATCCACAAGAAGTGGGATTTTCAGTCCCTTTAAGGTAGGAATAAACGTGATCTAAGTACAACCTGGTTAAAAAAAAAAGAAAAAAAACACCGAAAACCATGAGGTGTGTGTGTGTGTGTGTGTGTCGGAGGGACTTGTGTACTAGGCTGTGTGTGGCATGGGACAGCTGGTAATGTAGTGGTTAGAGTTGCTGCCCCTGGACCCAATTATCACAGGTTTGAGCCTCACCTCCTGCTGTAGTACCCTTGAGCAAGGTACTTACCCTAAATTACTCCAGTAAAATTACCCAGCTGTATCAATGGGTGAATAACATTGTAAGTTGCTTTGGAGGAAAGTTTTACATACATTAATAAATTGTGTCACACCGGGTGTCATCTCGCGGTTTTCCCCGGGGGGTCGACACCCGAGTGCAGACAAAGAGCCGATTGTGTCTCTCTCTTTGCAGTGGTGTGTGATCTCATCGCCTTAATTAAACCTCATTTGCATCTTTGTCTCTTTCGAGGCCAAACTCACTCATTCCAGCACCTCTGTAGTAATCAGTGAAATGCCGCCATTAATTAAAGCACCCAATGTGACCATTGATATTTCCAGGAGCAACTCTTTGAAGGGGTGTGTGTGTGTGTGTGTGTGTGTGTGTGTGTGTGTGTGTGTGTGTGTGTGAGACATTCATACTATATTGAATAATGTTCAGCGGCTCACCCTCCGTTCGCATGTGAACCCGCTTCCGGTTCAACTCCAGGCCTTCTTGTTGCCAGAAGTTAATGGCACAACAACTGGCACAAGTCGGGTTGCCTGGGGCTCTAAACTCCTGTACGTACACACACACACACACACACACACGGGTCTGTTTTTCATGTCACTCTGGATTGTCTGCTTGATGTCTAGAGACAAAAAAGGTTTTTACATCCATATTTTCCCATTTTCCATATTAAAGAGGGATGAGAGAGAGGGGGGTCGTGTGAAGCCCGTAAAAAGACTGCCATCAAAAAGTACAACAGAATAACTCCAGGTCATTTATTTATTTATTTATTCAGAATATGATGTTCACTAAAACAACTTTATGATAAAATAGCACAGATTGTTTTATTAGCCGGGAGGTGCGGTGGCACAGTGGGTTGGACCGGGTCCTGCTCTCTGGTGGATCTGGGGTTCGAGTCCCGCTTGGGGTGCCTTGCGACGGACTGGCGTCCCGTCCTGGGTGTGTCCCCTCCCCCTCCGGCCTTATGCCCTGTGTTACCGGGTAGGCTCCGGTTCCCCGTGACCCCGTATGGGACTAGCGGTTCTGAAAATGTGTGTGTGTATTTTTATTTTTTTTTTATTTATTTATTTTTTTACTGTTTCCTCATTGTTGCTCAATATGCATAAGAATATGAGGTTTCTCGATTGGCCCAAAGCGATATGAATGAACTTTCGAACATTTTGCTTCTTGGGGGATATCAGACAGTCCTGCACCGTTGTGTTGATGGCGTGTGTGTCTGCGTGTTGTGGCGCAGTTTTCTCTCTCTCTCTGTGTGTGTGTGTGTGTGTGTGTGTGTGTGTGTGTGTGTGTGTGTGTGAGTGAGGGACCCAGGAGGCGGTTGCAGTCAGGGCAGCAGCGGAGCTCAGGATGGGACTGCGTTGTTGTTGTTTGTTATCGTTATTGTTATTATTGAGGCAGCTGGTAGCATAGTCCTAGACCCAAAGGTCATGGGTTCTAATCCCACCTCCAGCTGTACTACTCTTGAACAAGGTACTTACCCTAAATTGCTCCAGGAAAATTACCCAGCTTTATAAATGGGTAAATAACTGTAAGTTGCTCTTGAGAAAAGTGTCAGATAAATATAAATTTATTATTGTTATTATTAATTGAGCCAAGCAGACTTACAGGGCCATGAGCTACAAGCCCAGCAGTTCTTACAAAGTTCTAAGACAAAAAGCAGCTGATGAAACGGAGCACCAATCGACAGAAATATTTAGCAAGTCAATACATAATTCAAATACCACTGATTACCGAGTAATAAAGCCTATAGTTGGCACGCTGGTAAAAGGCAGAGGGGAAAAAAGCGCAGCAGTTAGAGCTGCTCCCTTCCACTTATAAGGCCCAGGTTCGAATCCCACATCCTGCTGTAGTGTCCTTGCTGCACAAATTTTTATAATTCATTGTACATCTGTTTATAGATATTTATATATTTTGGTCTTACATATGCATAAATAGATTGTATATTTTTTTTAGATTTTAGTACCTGTTATTTGTCTTTTTAGATTATGTCGGACAGCTGTATAAAGCATTTCGCTGCACGTCGTACTGTGTATGGTTGTGTGTGTGACAAATAGAATTTGAATTTGATCAAGGTACTAACCCTGGACTGATCCAGTAAAAATTACCGTGCTCTATAAATGGGTAAATCACTATAAATGGGTTACTGGTGTAAGTCACTAAAAATACCCGTTCCCCCCACGGCGAAAAGCTGTTTGTTCGGAGCTCGGTTTCCAGAAGCAGAAAAGCGCAGCACTGATCCAAACTACGTGATGCTAATAAATCAATTAAGTAAATGTGAGCGTGGTGTGTTTTGCGCGAATGAATTATCCAGAACATATCAAAGCAAAGGGCCGAAGCCTCAGTGTGCGTTAACTGACGGCTTGCGGGATCGAAGGCTCCGCCGGTCCACAACCACGAAGGTAGTAATGAGTTCCATTTACTCTGTTACTTAAGTATATTTTTTTCTAATGTATAGTAAAATCTGGTTGGCTTGTTCTTCCTTGTGGCGGCAGAAATACGTCCCAGTGGAATCTGCCCTGTGGTTCTGTGTGGACTGTCCAACCAAAAAGGTGTAGAAGTCCACTGTAAATCACAACTAATGCGACTGTTTGAGGAAGAGAGGAACACCTCGTACGTTCTGTGTTTTCCAGTCCATCTTGGGCACCAAGGAGAAGTCCGCCTTCTCTCTCTTCTTCATGTTTCATCTTCCTATCTGCCCAGTCTTCCTGGCTTCTCCATGTTCCATTTTCCCATCTTCTCTTTCTATCTGTCTTCCCTTCTTCTCAATATTCCTTGTCCTCCATTTCTGCTCTCCATCTGATGAGTGTTTGGAGCTCCGTATTTAATGCTTAGCTGCTCACCTTTTAAGTATAGACTCTGGACTCTGACAAACTTTTGTTTTCGTGAACAAGGATTTTGTCTATAGCGCGAAATGAAAGGTTCAAAGAGTTCCAAGCAGCACCGTGTCTCTTGCACCTTCACAGCCCAGGTGTTTTTGTTTATTGTTTTTAATCAGGGAGTATTAAAGCAAGTAAGCGCGCCACACCATCAAGTTCAGCGGCAATTTTCTGTTTGCGTCTCACGGCAAATGAGACAATTCCCGTCAAGTGTCACGAGCGTAAATTACGTGAGACCTTTACAGTGTGGACACTCCTCCCCATGACTCCTCCTTTTTCAGCTGAAAGTTTTGTGTTTTTTTCCACGTCTAGCTGGCGCAGCGTGGCGGAAGGACCCGGAAAGCAAGCAGGAAGTCGAGGTGCGGCGGCTGAGGAAAGGACCTGCTGGAGGGGGGTCTGCAAGTGTGAATGCAGAAGGAATCCGCCGCACGGTTTCCAGGGACACATGACAGGTGTGGATTCTGCGCAGGTTTGGATCGTGGCGTTTATTTCAAGGCAGGCTTTTTGCATGGCAGCGAGCTGACGGAGCTGCTTGTCCGCGCCGCGTGTGCAGTGAAACACGGGGTTGGATACGGGAAGGGGAGAGGCTTCTTTAGAGCAGTTCACAATAAGACACTTTGCAGAACAACGAGTCTCTTCAGGCATCAATTAAACATTTATTCTTGTTGTCATTGTTGAGCAAAGCAAACATCCAAGAATGAAGGCGATGAAAGGAACTGACAGGTGCTGCTGCGAAGAAGGAAAGAAAACAGACCGAAGGAAACTGTATTTGATCCCCCTCCCATTGAGTTTATTATAAATAATAAAAAAAGAAAGCATAGGGCTCCAGCCGTCACAGGTACTAGTAATTACAACTCATAGGCAAAACGACGCACCACAAGTGTTTGCACTTCCACCGCATGTGTTTGTGTGTCACTGAAATAATCTGCTCACACATAGAATAGCAACTGAAACATGATTGTCTTTCCAAAAGATGAAAAACAAGAGACTATTTTCTCACTGCACACGCTGCAGGTACAAGCGGAGCGATATTTAGTCGTGTGGCGGCTAGCCGGGGGGACAGCAGAAACAAAGCAGTGCTGCAGTGTAAGAGCGCGGGGAGGGGATGACACACATTAGTGTCTCTACAGCTGGGGGGGTCCAACCTTTCCTGGCCAAGGGGACACAATCATAGCTGTGAACGGGTTCGAGGACCTCGCCTGTAAAAACCATAGTAAGTGAAATGTCTAAAGTGAAAAATTATTTCTTTTGTTGCATTTTATTCAGGTGCGAGTGTTGTACAGGCAAAGAAATTTGTGGTTTAGTGACTAAAAAGTAACAGTGAAGGTGGTTAAGGGCACAAAGAGATGTGAAGCATTTACTGTATAGAGCAACACTTTGTTTCATAGAAAATTTCACCTATGAATCTGTATCAGTTCAAAGATAACTGGGGCATGCCTCGTACCAGGTTTACATCATATATGAAGGGGTAGGTATTGTTCAGGTTCCTAAAAAAACTTTTATGCATTTTCTGAAGATCTCAATTTTTAGCTGCGTTTGTTCACACACTGCAGCAGTGTGTGAACAGCCACTGCGCTGCGTATCCACTGCCTTTAGTGCTTTAGTGTGTGTGTAAGAAAGAAAGCGCTTGTTCACCGCACACAGAGAGAAAAAAGAGTAAAGGAGGCGTGTCTGTACCACAGGCTGTTCGGGTTCCGGCTGCCGGCGACCGAGGCCACGGTCGATGTCAGGGAGGGCTGAAGGTGGCTGGAAACCCACACCATTCCCTGTGTGTTTGTCTTCCCATTAAATTTTTTTGTAAGTATTTTACTTGATATATACTTTGTTAATATAGAGTTCTATGAAAGAAAGCGATTAGTAGAAAATCATGAAGCATAAAAGTTGATGGACTCTTCCCCGTCTCTCCAGAACATTCCTCTCGCCCTGTGTGCTCCGTATCAGGGTGGTGGTGTCTGCACACGGGTTCGGCAGCATTCTCCGGGGAGGGGAGCACGTAGTCTCCTCGCCGTGGTCAAGGCTCCTCCAGGTCCCCGGTGCGGTCTGGGTGAGGACAGCAAACACACACTGTGTGTTGCATAAGGGAGTACCTTAGCATCTGACAGACGTGTGTCATATGTGGTTGGTAAATTGCAGCAGTACTGAGCAGTGCCTGGTGGGTGCGCAGGAGGAGAAAACGGGGCTCATTGAGAGTGATCTCTGTGTGTGTGTTCTCCTCCCTTACCTTTGGACTGATTGAGGTCACAGTGGATCACTTCAGACTCCGCCGAATCCCCACCCTGAGTTCTCGTCTCTGCAGGGGGGGACAGGGCGAGAAGATAGTTAAGGAACCACAGGAGGAGGACGGGCTGCACACCCTGTCCGAAGTGTGACCCACTCACATCTGGTGCTTCGTATGGAGGGTTAAAACTCATCTGCACAGAAGGGTCTCGGCTAAATACTTTGGTAAGACTACAGGGAGACTGAAAACCTGTCATGTGGGCTCAGTTTTTGTCACCTTTTCTGGTGCCTGTAACCACCATTGGAGGCGCAGAGGGTTCTGCTGCATTAATAATCCTATTTATACATACTGTACATTACAAAATGTGTGTTTGTGCAAAACAGTACAGCTTATCCTTACCTGAGCGGCTAAAGGGGGTGCGGTCATGTGACTGACCCCCCATTCCAAAGTACCACATGAGGAACCTCATAAAAATGAAGAAAAACTGAACTCAGTGTGTTCAGCGTGGTTAGACTCACCTTCAGCAGGGCCTGTGATGGCAGTGGGGGGGGTCACTTCAGCGCTCTGGGGTGCCTCGCCCTTCACAGCATCTGCACACACACAGAGTAAGCAGACACTTCTCAAAGTATGTGCGTCTCTCCTTGCACTGATTTACCCATTTATACAGTCAAGTAATTTTTTTCTGTTTCAGTTCACAGTGAACTACAGCAGGGGTGGAATTCAAACCCGGGTCCTTTGGGTGCAAGGTAAGAGCTCTAACCGCTGGGCCACCTGCTGCCCATGGCAGCCACACACATCCCCCGAACAACGGAAGCAGTTGACACCCCAGTCGATCACACTCTCTTGCAACAAAAACAAAACAAAATTATTCACTGCTGTTCCTCAGTGTCGGTGAACATTTATAGGATTAATCACAACACTCAGTGCTGAATAGGAGTTTGTGAAGAGAACTTATTTTGTCATTCAAAGGCAGATTTTAAAGTAGTTCAAGTTAATAAAAATGCTAATAAATTTAATTTTGTTGCACTTTTAAAAACTTAAAATTTACTGTAGCTATATCCAGTGTCTAGAACAGAACCAAACCTGTAAGTCCAACAAGTGGTCTTTTTCCAAACTCTCAACCTCCTTTCTTTTTGCAGATGCCTCTCTGTACTGTGTTCACGTGGTTCTTTACTACACCGATGAATGCATCTCTGTGGAACGGAGCGATTGCCACTACCACAAACTCTGTTTACTCCTGCAGCTCGACCACAAAACGTGGTAAATGGAAAGTACTTTCGAGGCTTTGTGTAATAAAGCAGGTTCTGCTAATGGACACACCCTGCTAGACCTGCTGTGTCGCCCCCATCGCACCGTGGACTTCCTCAATCACGACTGAGAACGAAAACAACTGTTTATTCACCCGTGTTTCAACATTCAAGCCAGTCAGCCTTACAAGGTATCAAACCACAGGGGAAAAAGGAAGGGTACCATATTTACCGCGGTAGAGGTGAGGAGGGAAAGTGCTGATCTAATGTTCAATGGAGCCGTTAAAGATGTGTTCCCCCATTTACAGGTTAAAAGGAGCAGGCAGCCAGTCTTACCTGTGTCGCAGTGGTTTGAGCTCTCGCCTTGCAGTTGAAGGACCTAGGTTCGAATCCCATGCCTGCTGTAGCACCCTTGGTCAAGGTACGTACTTACTGTTCGTAACTCAAAAGTACGCTTAACAGAAATTCCTTGATTTGAGTGGTTCAAAATCTGTAAAAGTCTAGTATGCAGCTGTACCAGACAGAAGTGTTTGACAGCTTCAAGCCACACTAATACTAATGTAAAATGAAAATAAAATCTGATTCAGTAAAAATGACACTGCTGTTTAAATGAGTAAATTAGTGCAATTCACTTTGGAGGAAGGCATTAGCTGACTAAATAGCTAACGTATACCCAAGTGCCATTAAACCAAGCCTTCATCCGCAGGATGAATGTTACAGAAGAGGCTCCCGGTGTGGATGCCTCCAATGGCTCCTGCCGTGATTGGAGTCAGAACAGCAGGGGGCATCACTCGACACCCCCCCCCCCCCCCCCCCCCCCCGACATCACTCTCTGCTGTCATTAAACCGTTATACCGAGGCGGCTTTGACCGCATTCTGGCAGCTTCTGTCACTTTCATTGTTTCCTCTATGGCGGGGTGTGTGTATGGCACAGACACAGACACCACCTACTGTGCTTAAAGCTGGTTGCAAGGAGCCCCGCCCCCTAGCAATCTCATCTCGGCCCTCAGAGAAGGTTTCTGGCGCTCTCGCAGCATGGCAGCGGGGGCACTCCCAGTGCGAGACACACAAATTCACACAGGCAGAAAATGAGAGCACCCCCCGCGTTGTGTACGCGCACCCTATATGTTTACTACACCCCTAATACGGCGTCTCCAGGACCCCTCCCACACACACCAGGAGGAGGGAGTCGCAAAGCAGGAGACGTCTCCAAATGTCGGCTCGCGGAGAGTATTACGCCCGGAGCCTTGGCCTTGCATTATTCAGCCGCTTAAGTGCGAGATTTGTTAAATTATTTGTAGTACATTAACTTTTCTATTTTTACTCGTTTCAAGTGTCTACATAATTTACCACTAGTGCTTTTACGGCTTTACTATATTTACCACAGTGCTGCTGTCTCAGTAAGGGCCCGTGTCACAGACTGATGAGCCTCTCGTTGCCGATGCGGTGGATGCAGGAAATGAACCTGCGCCTTGTTATCGTTGTTGACAGACAGTTGGATGAGAGGGCACTAAAAAGTAATTTAAAATCATTGTAAATAAAAATCTCTCGACTCCACAAACTCCTGTTCAGTGCTGATTGTTGACTGACTCATTGAGAAACACGTTCAACGTTTCTCATGTTGTTACTGATCGCCGTCACCCAGGAACACCAGACAAGAGCTGTAAACACCGTGGAAGGGAGTTGAATTAAGGCGGACTGAAATGGCTCTCCTGTTCAGATGCTCTTTACTGCCATCTGTTGGCACGGAGGGTGAACACAGCTCACGTTCACTTCACCGAATGCAGAAATTTCCGAAAACGGATATGTGAAGAAAAATAAAAGATGGCGGTTATTCAGCTAGTCGACTCCTCCCACACAAACGCTGCTGACAGATGCTTTATAATGGACAGCTGCCTGCTCTACAAATGCACGAGAGTCAGCTGCTCCCATTGGGGTTCGCTTCTCTTCAACACTGAGAAAATGTAGCCCTGTGGTGGAATTGAAACAGTGAAGTTATGATTACGGGAGGGAGGGAGGGAGACCCACGTGGCAGCGCGAACACAATTGGCACTAATGAAAAGATATGGTGGAGACGTTGGCTGAAGTTGAGGTAATCAGATCTGGACCAACTATAAGGCATGATATGAACAAGTCCGGAGGGTGTAGTAAAACAGGCGGGTTTGGGGACGAAATCAAAAACATAAACATATAATTGAATCTCATTTGTTTGTCAATTTACCCAACACGGACCTGCTGCTCTTTGGTCACAGACTCGGGTTTAGTTTTAACTGACCTGTTTCTTTGCCTTTTAGAGGTAAACATGGCTTCAAAGCTGTCATCAAAGTGGACAGGGTGAGACGCGAGACTTCAGACGGTCACCTGGTTTGAAGCGAGTTTCCCAAGGATGGCTACTCTACTCCTGGTCACCTTCGCCAACGTTCCTCTCCAGCAACGAAGACCACCAGAACCCGACAAATTAAAGGGAAGTGAGGAGAACTGCGCATGTCACCTCACACCACCCTCCGCCTGAACGTTGTGGTTAATGGGCGGGAGTGCAGCCGCTCTCTAGCCTACGGTCACAACTGCTTTCGGAATTTTGTTTGTAACTCCAAAGTCACGTACTTTCACCAACCAATGAACGTTTAATAATAGACGTTCCTCAATTTATTGAATGGTTAAAAAAATCTGCAAAAGTCTGGGATAAAGCTGTCACAGACTGAGTATACTTTAAAACTGTAACCCTTTGTAAGATGTTTAATGCCCTTAAGCCACACTAAAATACAAGTCCTGTCAAATGACAAAAATCTATTGCTTTTATTACTGCATGTTATTAATTTGTTTAGCTGACTCTCTTTCCTGTTTTCTTCAAAGCAACTTACCACGGTGTGGAGTTTGCATGGTAAACTGAGCTCTACGTCACTTGGAGAAGAACTACTCTGCTCTACAAATATAAATGTGAAATACTCCGTTATTTACCCATATTTACAGCAGGGTGTTTTTACTCAATCTATTCAGGGTAAGTACCTTGATCAGGGATGGGTGGTGGAATTTAAACCTGGGTCTGTTGAGCGCAGAGTGGCAGCGGTAACCACTGCACCTCCTAATTTCCTGTTATTTATTTAAAGATGGATGATTTCAGCGCATGCTAACTGCTCAATGACAGAACCACCAAGGCCGCTCCAGCGCTTTCATCCCTGCTCCTGAAGTTCTTCACTGACTTCCTCCATTTTTTCTCACAGTAACACATCATTTGAAACTCTTTCCACTATGACATTTTCCTTCCAGCTGAAAAACAAATCCGCCACGCCACCCTTTCTTCCTTCTCCTTGCAAACCTAGAAGGAGGATTTACTACTTACTACAGGAAACCTACTGCTGGTACAGGCTCCCTGTCGCTGGACCCCGCGGCGTGGCCCCTCATCTCCTGTGCTCGGCCTGCGCTCCCCCTTCCTCCCCAGGTATCCGCGCGAACGATGCCAGATGCTCTACCTCATACCTCTCGCCAGTTCTGAAAGGTAATTAAATTAGGTCGAACCGCAGACGCCTTCAGACCATCTGCGAACGCTCGTTGTAGGCAAACCCGGGCAGCCCATGCGTGTCCGTTTCCACTGGCGCTCCTCTTTCCTTCCGCATAATGTGCTCCCAGCTGTGTTTCAATGTGTAGACGTGCAGGGCCTGTTGGAAGGCCTCCCGGCAGCTTCCGCATCCCATCAGCCCTCCATTTTTCCACGCCATGCAGGGGAAGCAGGGACAGAGGTCTAGCCTGGTTCTACCTGCCAGTACATTCATCCACCAACACTCCAGGGGGCAGCATGAGCTCCACAATGACATGCCATTACCTCACAAGCCCATCACAAGACCCTACCCGGAGCGGAATGGAACCAGACAGAACCAGACCAAAGACAATAATGGGGTATTAAATTTGGAAAGTGAACCATTTACATATGCAAATGTCCTTAGGTAGTAGCTATTGAGCGCAGTCTTGGGAAGGAGGCCGCAAACACTCAACAGTGAATGGAGTTTTCACTGATGCAAAACAATGTGACCTGAACAGGGGGCCCTATAGAGACTGAACTTTCGGGGGGGGGGAGGGCTGACATTGTGCACGACTTCAGCTGCGTCTCCTTGAGTGATCCACCCCCCACCTGGTCTTGGAGGGCTTAAGTTATTTATGTGGGGGAACATGTCTGATCACAACTTGTGGGAGACCATGTCAGCCTACTAGGTGGCCAGTGGATTGACATCGTAATACCTAGAGGACCTGATTGCTCCCAACACCTACTGGCTGCTTGGTGGTTCCAAAACTGAAAATCTATAAGTTCTCACATTTGTTCTCAGTATGCTGGAATGAGCTCCCTTTGTCCCTCAGAGCTGCGGAATCCTTTGAAACATTTAAAAAAAAGGCCTCAAACTCATCCCTTTCAAACCCTCTTCTTTCCTGATCCCTGAACAGCTGAGAAAATTCGCAACACAGCATCTGTCATGATCACCTCTTTGTCTTATGAAATTACTTTTGTTTACTCTGTACGGCGTCTGCTAAAGAAATACATGGAAATGGAAGTGGAGAGAGAGGCAGCTTCAGCTGGTCAACAGACAGTAATGCCACCCAGATGCACCTGGGGGACAGAAGACTTGAGGAGCAGTCCACTCCTGGTACTAAACACATGTCTCAGAGCACAGTGGGGCAAGAGCCCTGTCTCAAAAGCTGCACCTGCCCACCAGCTTGTAGCCCATTTGGCGGTGCACTGGTGTGGAAAAGAACCTTTGGATTTTAGACAAATGCAAAGACCAGAAACACCTGCTCTCCATCTTCCCCATTGTTTGCACCCTTGGCACACAGCGTCTTCTAAAATCATTCACTCTCCCATTTTTATACTCAGCAGATGTAATTCCATAAAATTACAAAATTTGTTTTTTGTTTAGTTTCTAATAAATATATGGATTTTTTTGAAAGATGACAAAGGATAAACCATGTCCATCTATGTTGTGTGAGTCAAGACCATACAAGGTCATGCAGACCACAGAACTGGCCCTGGAACTTCATGTTGGCACTAGAGAGCCAAGTTTCACCACCCACAACGACCTGAACCCAAAGTATTGGAGAAGCTTCAAACCTTCTCAGGAGCTCATTTAGACCCATCACAAGAAGCCAACATTAGGCCATTGTACCAAAGTGAGCAGGAGGAAAGGAAGACAGCTGGACCACTGAAAGGCCTGCAGGCCAAGATGGGAGAACCAGCCCAGAAACCAACCGTTTCTTCAGCACCACAGCGATCATGGGAGAGCTTCTGAACAGAAGAGACTTCTGAAGCTGCCTGGAGCCATTTGATGGACCCCCGAGGACCTTCTGGAAGAAGATTCTCTAGTCTGTTGAGTTCTTTGGCCTCAGACCAAAGAGGATCCACAACACAGCGCAAGGAGTTCAGCGGAGCGGCTCAAAATAAAGATGCTGAGTATTTTGGAAAGCCGAACAGAACAAGACAAGAAACTTAATTGCAGTCTGCGGTACGATATGAAAACTGATGGCCACCACCTCTCAGTCTGACTTTGGCAGCATTGGAGCAAATCTGCATGGATGAACAGGGCAAGCATTACAACATCTCAAAGTGCCCAACTCTCTGAGTTGCAACAACAAAGAGAGAGAAGTAATTGCTGCCTGAGGCCTACTGACAAATTATTGACGCAGGGTGAGTACTTCTGCAAACAAGAACTACACAGATGAATAAAAATGTTCCTGCATCACAAATGCGTTGAACGTATAGTTCACGAAGGGAGAGAATATGAAGACTTCTGAAAGGCCACGCTCTCTCTTTGTTGTGAGCTTTACTGAAACACGGACGAACGTGTCACGCGCTCAACGGTGTCGACCTCTCCCCTGCGACGTGGTCTTTCTCACAGCTCAATCACATCTCCAATAACTTTAAGAAAGAAAAAAAAAAATTGGTTTCACAGATCCAAAATTAGGATCCTTGAGTCTTGCCTCACCGGTCTTCGGGCATCAAAAAAAACAAACGTCTGGCAAAATCCGAGTTTCAAAGAGGAAGGAGGGCTCGCACAACCGTGCCCCCCCCATCACGTCTCTAAGTCCGCGTGAATGAGCTTGGAGGAGAACCAGCAGCGCCGTGCAGATGAAAGGACACGAAAACCTGAACTCATCAACCAGAGCAGAAAAGGCAGGATCAGCAACATAAAAGAACTCCAGGGGGGGCACCCGTCTACTCCAATGTACCTGAATGTATGCAGGACCCCTGTGGGGGGCAGCTGGGTCCAGTCCCTTGTAGTCTCCTTTATTTATCTCACACCTTCAGCTCAAGAGGACTCATAGTGGCAAGTTTGTACCCTAGGATACTTCCAGTGATTTACCCGTTTATACATCAGGGTCATTTTTACTGTCAGTTCATGGTAACTACTGTGCTTAAGTGTGCTGCAGCAGGAGAAGGGATTTGAACCCAGGACCTTCCAAACTGCAAGACAATGACACTAACCAGTGCGCCGCTTGGTGACCTTCTCAAGCAGCCCTGCACCTTCCGTCTTGAACGTAAAGTTCAGACGAGAGGCGTGACCTTGTCCTACGGGTGCGCGATCCAATAGGACACGGCATGAAAACGACTGCCGGTTTCAGCCGATACGTGGAGACAAACACTAATCCCAGACTTGTCCTCAGGTGGAAAACCACCCTTCCCCCAACGCACTCCTCTTCAGGGAGAATTAAAGCTCAGCTTCAAGGTGCTGTTTTAAAGACCTGTTGTTTATCACAAAAGCTTTGCCCTTGGTGCCGAATTCTCCTTTCATTTCATTCATGTATTTATTAATTTCTAATAAAGCGCGGCGGTCATGACTTTGGTCTAATCCTGCTTCGGCTCCGAGAGACGACTGGAGCGCCTGATTAGAAACTCACCCTCGTTGTTGTTGTTTGGCTTCTCCGGTCTGACATCATCTTGGGAGTCGCCGTTGTCTGGTACGTCTGCAACAACAGACAACGCGGATCAGTGAGGACAACACACACACACACACACACACATTGAGCAAAGTCTCTGAGGTGTCTTTGGCGTGTAGACACGCAGTCCCTAGCGTCTTGCACGAAAAAGACTACTGTCCCTGCCCCAATGGAACCACAATAAGAAACCTTTGAAGGCCAAAGAACCACCCTACACAACCTTCTAAGCTGTGCGGAACCAACCTTCAGAACCCTTCGAGACTGATGGAACCACACTGCAGAACCTGTTAAGATCTGTGGATCCACCCTACGTAACCCCTGCTGGTTCTTGACTACTCAACAATACCCTTTAAGAGTAAAGGGGCTCCATCACAGAACCCGTGAAGACCAACAGAACCACAAACGACACAAAAGCAAAGGGATACAGTCGGGAGGGGGGGGTTGTTTACACTGTTTCCCGGCACGGGGAGGTGTGTGCAAAACGGCACACGGCGCAGAGGCTCCAGCCGAACCGAGGGCGCCCTGCGTGGCTGCGGGCCGAGTGACCGCGCCGCTACCATCCGTCTGCTCCTCTCTGAACTCCCCCCAGGCTGCGGGAGGAGCGGGACGGTCGAAGCGCTGATCAAAGGGGAATCTTCAAAGGAGGTTCAAAGGATGTCCCTTCCAGCCTATTTGCTCCAGGCCCGTCTGCCGATTGTGCCTTTGATTCCGGCAGCGCTGAGCAGCCGCGACCCGACGGCGTCCAAACGACTGCAAACAAAGCGCTGCGAACAAACGGCTAGGCCAGACTTGAAGGAGGCGGCGCCGAGCATCGTCATCCACACACACAAACACACCACACCCAGGTTCCTCATGGCAGAGGACAAAGGCGGTGCTAGTTGTAGCCAATCAGCCAGTTCTTCAGCGAACGCCACCCCAAAAGGAGGACTCCCCTGTCAAGTTTGGGGAGGGGGAGGTGCAGACACGCACCTCCTCCAAGTTGCGTGCTGCGAGCCACCTGCTTCTTTTCATTCCAAGGACCACGGGCTCCGTCGGGCGTGCTGTCAGGCTCGGAGCGGGGGCGCGATGCGCCCGATTCCAGCCGCAACCCCCGCAGGCGGCCACGGGCTATTTCTACAGAGCTCTGAGGAAGCGCCTCCACGTCAAAGGCGTCCCGGTGCGCACAACAGACGCACACAAAACAGCCAATTAGAGAAGCCCCCGGCCCCCTTGCCAGCGCGCAGCGAGGACGGTCACGGGGCCCGGCTCCCTACGTGAGACAAATGACAAAAACTGGGACGAGACCCGTTCAGCGCGGGGGACTGGTGCGGCAGAGGAAAGGGAAGAAAAAGGACTGTTCCTGTTGCGTGTGGCGTTTGTTTTTCACGTGTTCTGCATTCCCTACTGGCTGCTGGACCGCATGGATGAAACTTTCTGCCCCTGTACCGAAGGTGTGTCGAACCCCCAGCATCCTGGGTTGCAACGGGGACTCCGACCGGGAGGGCTCTTGGCGCAGCCCCGCGTACCGGACGGAGAGCCGCTGTGGTCTGCATGTGTGGAAAGTTCCAGAAACACAAATTCCTACGAGGTCGACAAACAAGTAAACATGTAAATAAATGAACGCATACTTAAATAAGTAGGAACATCTTTCACAGTTTCAAAGTGAAGTGAAGCGCCTGCGATCTGGGACGACTGGCATGTTCTGCGGTCCTTAAAAAGAGGTCATCTCCACAAATCTGCTCACTCGGTTCTTCTTACGCAGCTCGTCCTCGTACAACAAAATGGTACAGTTCTATCTATTAATATTTATTTCTATGACTCCCTTCTCCAAGGTGACATTATGACGTTACATAATCAACTTCACAATGATTTATGCATTGATACAGCACGGTAATTTTTACTGCATCGGTTCAGGGAAATGCCTCGATCAGGGATACGGCAGCGGGATCGGGATTCAAACCCTGCGGACATTAAGATTGCGCGATGACAACTTTAACCACTGCGCCCCCCGTTGCCTCGATTTAATCGGTTCACACACGATGACTGCACACCTGTTTCATATTTCAAAGTAGTAAAATAAAAAATGATTCGAAAGGACTGTTCTGTGTTTCAAATAGAATTTACCAGCATATGAGCCACGATTAATGATAAAAGGAACAAAATTCCTAAAAGGGGTCTTCAAAGGCCCCGCCGCTCTCTTTCATTTAGCAAAGCGCGAAGCGTCCGGTCCGCGCCAAGCGGACCCGTCGAGAACGGACACGGATCCGAGCCCGTCCACCCTGCAGGAGGGAAGCAACCCGTAATGAGGAACCGTGGAGGTTCGCTGCTGCTGCTGATGCTCGTGCCTGCGGTTCTGTCTCTATTGTTTCCTTATTTATCGTTATTAAAGAAAGCGTGCAAATAAATGGCTCCGGCCAAATAGGGATGAGTGCGGGACGGGGACGGAGACGGGAGGAGCGAAGCGCTCGAGGCCATATCGCCTTTCTCTGTGAACGGCAGCCCCTCTGCGATCTCGTTCTGCTCCTGGACCGGCACTGCCTCGGGCTTCCGCGCGCGCACACACGCACGCACGCACGCACGCACGCACGGCAGGAAATAACACCTTCACTGAAAGTGTCCAGTGTCTCACAGACTCATTCCAGCAGCCCTTGCCCTTGGATGCTAATGTGGCAACTATTTTGTCCCCCTTCCAATTTTTGCTCTATCACGTTTCCCAACTTCATAGCTGCACCCCGTTTTCAGGACTCTGTCTTGAACTCTTCCCTTCCTTTATTGGCGCTTCTGCATTCCTGATGTATGGTCGCGCCACCGAACACTTCTGTCGGAAAGAGGGCGCGGAGCTTTTCTGCTGCCGAAGCTGCAGAGCTCATCGCAGAATGGACAGAAAATAACAATGGGGATGTTTCAAGCGATGAATTTAAAAATACCAGCAAGGAAACTTGTACGCGGAGCTCTGAAACTCGGCCAGGTCGATGCGATTTCTCATGGCGTTACCCTCAGGGCGCTATCGCGGCGCGCTCCCGCCGCTGTTGTTCGCTACAGTCGATATGGTGTGTGTGCGTGTGTGCGTGTGAGTGACAGAGAGAGAGTGTGTCTGTTCCACTGATGTATGGAGGAGTGACACATCGTAAGTAGTGTATCTAGCAGTGTAAGTCACCGCAGTGAATAGGGTGTGGGCTGATAGTAACGCTACATAGAGTTCATTGGAAGTCGCTTCGGAGAAAAGTGCCTGACAAATAAACAAACGTAAACGTACAAACGACCCCCCCGGCCCAACCCGCCTCCTCGGGCGTCTCCGTGGGACACATCCGGAAAATACTAAAACAGTCCTATTTCAATTTGGTACATTTACTCTTACAACAGTCCGGTATGGATTTATGGCAAATCCGAGAAGGCCGGATAAAAGCATTTCTCCATCCTGTGACAAATAAAGAAGTGCGTCTTCATTAATTCGCTCCGATTGTGGTTTCGCAGCCATTGCGCCTCCCCTCCCGAGGAAATTCGGTATTGATTTCACGCGAGGAGAGTCCGTGCGGCGTGAAGGGAAAAAACAATTTCCATTTGCAAAGCTGGATTTATTTATGTGTTGCTTACGGGCAGCAGAGACTCTCTGAGAGTTAGTTATTAACGGTTCGCGAGGACGTGCGGCTGCTCGCCGGGTCACGGGAGGTCACGGAGCAGTCGTGACGGAAACCCCCTCCACCGCACCTGAGGGATACGGCACGGGTTCGCAGCTCTTCCGTGGAAACCCACAGAGCAGAATGGACACACGAAGACACCGTGGCTCCAAACCCCGCTCCGCTCACCCGTCGGACCCTGTTCGTCACCTGATGAAACAGACTCTCTCGGGGTCGAACCCCAGCGTGGACGATCGAGGATGCGATGTCCGCTTCCGCCCCACCTAGTGCCGAGAGGTAAGGGGAGGCGAAGGGTGCATTGCTTTGCCAGCGTGCGTGTGTGTTTCGGGATTTAGTTATTTATTCATTCATCAGATCCTTTTCCTCGAAGAGACTTGCAGTGTTCAGCTGTTTACACTGATTTACCCATTTATGCACCGAAGTTATTTTTATTGTACCGGTACAGCAAACATGCTGGAGGTGGGACTTGAACCCAGGTCCATCAAGCGGAAGGCTCCAACCACTACGCCACCTGCTGCCCCGTCTGCGTGCGTAAGTGTAAGTAGGTAACAGTGCGTGAGGGACCGCGTGTGATGGTGCGCGACTGCGTCAGCGTGTTCGCACGGGCCCTCAGTACCTCTTCCAGCGTCCGCCGGGTCTGACTTGGGGGCGCAGCTCGTCTGTCGCGGTGAGGCTTCTGGCTCGCTGGCGCTCGGGCCGATCGCTCTCTCTTCTTATCGCAGCGACATGCGATGAAAGCAGAGAAAAACTAGCGCGCGCGCGCACACACTGACGAACGAACGTCTTCACGCGACACACTCCTGTACTCCTGTTACTAATTCCTCGCATTAGCGCTGCGCCTATAAAGGGCCGTTCCACCGGCGCGGCCCTGATTAGCGCCGATTCTTGGCCGAGCAGCAGAGAGCTGCGTCCGAGGGCGCCGTAATCCTCGCGTGTGCCGCCGCCGCCGCCGCCGCCCGGCCTCTGTTCCCACTTCTAAGAGCCCGCCTGTGCCGAGGCGCGTGGCGGCCCTTTGTTTACCGGCGCGCTCCCCACGAATCGAATCGGCTCGGCGTCGCGCTGCCAGTTCCTGATAACGCGAGAAGGGTTGACTGACTTATCATCTCTAGCTCTGACTTGGCTCCCTCTTCTATCGCTTTTCCTCCCTTTTGCTTTCTCATTTATTTCTTTACCTTGTACAGAAACTTACACCGTTTCGGCCCTAAGAACAGCCTTTCATAACCTTGGCCATTATAGCAGGGATCTGGAAGGTTCTACAGCACCCCAGAGGGATTTTGCTTTAAAGAGAAAAAAGTTTAATTGATAATTAAGCTTGAATGCAATTAAGTGCCATTCAGGGGAAGCGCTGCAGTGCGGCGTAAATGTGGTCCCTCTCCTCTAATGGGCCGTTATTTCCTACCCCTGGGCTCTGGCCTTTACCCCGGTGAGGGGATTACTGCTCAGCAGGGGGTTGAGTCCGCTGGGTTTCCCCGGGAGCGTTGCCGGATGGAGACGACTCACCCGCCACGTCCTCGGAGCAGTCCATCTCCTCGTCCTCCCGTGCGGCTCCCGCAGGCTCACTTTTCATTGTTTTACCTGCGGATTAGAGAGCAGGAGCCCTGGTTACCTCGACCGTGATGGGTCCGCCGACAAGACGCTCGAAGGACCTGCACCCTAACACCTACAGCCCTGCGAGAGCGCTGTGTCTTGCGCTTCTCCACCCACCTCTGGCCACTCGGCGATCCCACTCACAGGGTTCCAAAATCAAAAGTCTGTAGGTTCTCAACTTTGGACCCAATGGATTGGAATGAGCTCCACGCGTCCCTCGGAGCTGCTGAACCTCTCCCAGAATTCAAGAAGGGTGTCAAACTGTCTTTTTCAGAGCCACTTCTCTCCTGACAGTTCTATAAACTAGCATCACATCCTCTGTCACCATCACCTTTGCGTTTCCTCTCAGTTGTAAACGCAGCTGTATTGTGCGCCAAAAAAACAAAAAAAAAAACAGCGGAACTGGACAAACCGACGGTGCTTCGACGACCGCGTGTCTGTGCCTACAACTCTCGAGAAATGCACGGTAAATGTAAAGGGTGGGATCACAGTGGGGCTGCATTGTCTGTGGTCTGTCAGTGAACATCACACCTGGGTTCCTCACAGGCGTCCGCGTCCCCAGGACACACCTTCCATCGGCGCCCACTTTCAGTGCTCGACGACCCGATCGGGGTTTCCGCTCACACTCGCCGGGAGCAGAAAAGACACACGGCGTCTGTAAACGATAATCCCCAGCTGCTGGCGACCGGTCGAACTTAGGCCAGGCGCTTTGTGGCCACGGGCACTTTTGCCGAGGCCTTTATGTGACTGTCCAGTGTAGCGTGACCGCTCGGAGTCACGACAGAATGCCCATGCCTTAAGCCCCGATTCGTCATGACCCGGCCCTCGGACAAAGCGGTGCATTCTGGGTACGGAAAGCATGCCGGCGTACGCCGAGGATTAGGCCCTCCATTGTGAGGGGAATTGCTTTGGGTAAATTGCTTGGGTGCACACGCCTCGCCGCGGTGCCATTGGACGGGTTACCAGCCCGCGACCCCACGCCTCGCAATCCCATTTCGCATTCTCCCCTTTTATGAGATCAGCGTATTTTCTGAGTGGTTTATCGCTGTGCGCCGCAGATCCTGTAAAGCGCAGCGCTTCACAGCAAGCACCTGTTCGGCATTACCCTGCGGGGCCACTCTGGAAACCCGGCGGGAGTTTCCGGCACGTCCTTCTTATGGGGTTCTCTCAATAGCTCTTTGAGGTCAGAGGTCAGAGGTCGTCGGTTTTGCTTTCATAGAATGCCGTGATTTTTAAACAAGACTAATGGGAGACAGCAAAGGTGAAAAAATTATTAATTTCAACCCACCAGTAAAACACTGCGGACCTGCTGGAACTCGGAGAAGACGGAGCATCTGCCTGCTGAAAAGCCATTAATCCAACATTTTGGGAGAAGCGAAGCCTTTGAACGGGGAAGAAAGGGCCCCGGATCTTTAAGAGGCTTTGCCAAACACGCCTTGTAAAGCGAGCGAAGGAAAGTGCCAAAGCTGGGCTACGGCGACACTGCAGCAAAGCCCATTCGCTGCCTCGCAACAACTTTCCGGCGCTTCCGCTCCTCCTCTAGACAGGCGCGGTGCCGTAACGGTCGCAGCAAACCGAGGAACCGCTTGTGCTCCACAAGCGCGACCGGACGACGACAGCGTTTCAGGTAGTGCCCTGGCTGCTTCCGGACGCCTCCCTGCAAGGAGAAGTTCTCCTTCCGCTCCACCACCGTTACCGCCCGTCTCCTGGGAAAGACGACCCCGGCCGGATTTTCGGAGCGATAAGTCGGCGCAGTAAACATGATTTAAGGGACCTGTAGGTCGGTTTTCATACACTGAACCAAACGCTCTGGAATACGCACTGCGGTGCCAAACGTCCGACACCTACAGGACCCGATCACTCCGTACGCCAAGGCAAGAGCGCCCAGCTCCTCCCTCTCTGGCTACTTTGTGGTCCCCGTCCTAAGAAACCCAAAATCGACAGTGTGCAGCTCCCTAGTTTTGCCCCCGATGTGATGGAATGAGCTCCCTGTGTCCCTCGAAGCTGCTGAATCCCTCCCAGCATTCAAAATGGATCTCAAACCCCGCTCTTTCACAGGCACTTTTCTTCTCATCTCCTAAATACTCCATAAACTTGTGTCACACCATCTGTCACATTTGTGTAAATGCCAATAAATCAGTTGAGCGAAAACAACGAAAGAGAGATGGAGAGCGAGAACGAGCTGGTATGAACAGGTTTGAGAGCTCCGTGAACTTCCAGCAGACAGGGGGGTTAGGGTTAGCACCTCGCCTACCTGGAACGGTCTCTCCCTCCGCTGCGTCCTTCTTATCCTCCGACTCTTCCTGGCTCATCGCTTCATCTCCTGCAGGAAGAGGCAACCGGCTTGAGTGGCTGAAAGCTCTTCGAAGGAGGGGTGTCCGCGGCTGCCTGAGACTCTCCAGGCTCAGGGTTCAAATTACGAGGTGCCAAGAGCGGCCGCGTGGTCTCAGGCACCTGGATGAGGCAATAAATGCCTCTAATTTCTGCACTGCTTTACTGTATAACTGCAAGACAAATACCTTGTTCAAGGGTACTACAGTAGGGGGAGGTGGGATTTAACCTGGCAACTTGAAGACTCTGAGGTGACGGCTCTAAACAGCGCGCACACGCACACACGTTTATGCTCATTGATCTAAAGTCCAGGAAATTAATTTCCTATGTGTCTTATTCTTACTGTTACTCCGTGATATTTGGGAAGAGAGAGCAAACCATCGGTCACCACAGCTGAAGAAGGAAGGTGAGCAGCCACATCACATCTATAACTGCCTTGTGTGGTGTTTGGAGCAGCACACGGTGTCATGGTTAATGGTGCTTTTTCTGGATCCTGTGGTTGTGGCTTCAAATCCCTCCTCTTGCTGCAGTGTCCTTGATCAAGGCACATACCTTGAATTGTCCCGGTAAAAATTACCCAGCTGCATAAACTGGTAAATCGGTGTAAGTAGTGCAACATCGCAATCTGCTCTGGAGAAAAGTGTCAGACAAATAAATTAAAGTAAATGTCTGTTATTAACACTGTAATCTTCCGCACTATTTGACCATCGCAGGAAAAAATAATGACGGGCAAAAGCCCTCCGGTGCGGCGCTGTAATTGAAACGGCGTCTTAATGATCCCGAGGCCTGCGTGAGCTCGAGTGCCGAAACGCGATGGGAAGATCGATCGGTTCCTTCTCCGCCGTTTGATCTCGGATCAGCTGGATCGATTAATACCCAGCGGTTCAGATCGAGGTTTGCGTGAAAAGGCATCGGCGGCGAAGGGGACCGAACGCACACGTCGGTGAGGCTGCAGCAGCGTTGCGCGTGCGTGCGGGGGGGTGCTGAGCCGATACGTTCCACTGTTTTCGGGGAACAGAAGCGTTGAGCCGCAGCCAAGGAGCCCATTTGCACGTTCAGCCTCTTGTGCAGAAACGTTCAGAGGACTAACTTTGCGGCGCCGTGGACAGGATTTGGAGCGTATGCTAACGTCCCCAATTAGACCACCTGTGAAGGCAGCGCCATTGAAATGTACTTCTTCCAGCAGCTGCTATTTCACTTGCTAATTCACGTACATGTGACCCCCCCCCCCCCCATCAAAACAATCGCAGGAAACAATGAAGCCAAAAGTGCGGTGTAATCTGGGGTCTTGCTACCACGTTTACCTTTTTTCTTTTAAAAAAAAAAAAAAAAAAACCCTGTCCACTGCTAGACATCCTACTCGAGCAGTTGAGGGTAAGTGCTCCACTCAAGGGTACAACATCAGAGTCCCTCCCTGGGACGTGCGGGAAACCTTACCGTAACCCTGACTCGCCATTTCGGTGTCCTCCACGCTCACGGCGGCTTCTGCTTGGGGCGACGAAAGGAAGGGATCTTGTTCGTAAACAGGCCGGAAAACACAAGGTAGTAAACATCATCGGGAGCCTTTCAGGAGCTCGCAGCTGCACGAGGACTAAACTAAATTAGACGATGGAGCAAAACTGACCAGAAATCAGAATTTGATTACAAATAAATGACAAAGTGCACGGAAATAATACGGGAATATGCAGTTTGCGAAGAGCGTCATAGTATGTGGCTTCTGTTCCGGCATTATAGTCTTTTACCGTCTTTCACCTCAACTTGTACCACCAGAAAACTCCTTTACTCCCATCACTTTGGCCAACCACGATTTACTGTAATCAAGCAGCTCAAAATTAAGCCCTAAATGCAAAGAAATGTATGGCGCGATTTTGTATTTTCGGAGTACGGTGCCGTTATTCCCAAAGCGCTCTTGTAAAAGTTGGACTTATGTAAATGGAATTAATCTCTTTATGCATCATGTTATAGAGTCATGGTGGCTCACATTAAATACTCACATCCATTGGTGTGTGTGTGTGTGTGTGTGTGTGTGTGTGTGTGTGTGTACTGTACTGTACTGTACATAGCAGCCGTTCAGAGCTCACAGTAAACGTGCTGCTGGCTGCACCCAGACCAGCCGATAGGGGGCGCCAGAGATCCCCGCGGTCACGGTACGTGAGCAACGGGAACGAGCGGCTCACCTGTCTGACTCTCCATGGCGACGTCTCCAGGTGCTCGTTCCTCCTGCTCCTCCTCTGCAGACGGAGGAGAGAAAAGGCACAGGTTACCGGGACAGAACCGAACGGCGCCGGACCCCGCGCCGGACCCCACGCCGAGACTCGCTCTCTTTTACCTCTTTTTACCTGTTTCCAGGATGTACGACCGCTGTATTTGTGATTAACCTTTTTTTTTTGCTTCAGACCACGGGTTCATGTACCATGGTAAATGGGCTCTTGTCCCTCGGCATCTCGAAAATGAAAACCCACATTTTCTCATACTCAACAGTTAGGTGGGGGATGAAATTCCCCATTATTACTGTTTACTCATTTATCTGCTGCTTTTCTCCGAAGCAACTAGGGTTCATACGCTAAGGTAATTACACTGATTTACCATAACACAGCTGGGTAAATACCTTGATCAAAGGTTACTACGCAAAGCGGAGGGACTTGAATGTGGGTCCCTTTCGGGCACGAGGTGGCACCTCTAAGCGCTACGCCCCCTACTTCCGGGTGCTTCTTAGAGGGAAAACGTGGTCCGAATAGCAACCGAAAGTCACGAAAACAGCAACACAAAGAGCCTTCGAGCCATACAATGGCCACACCAGCATATTTTACCATATTCGTGGCAATAATTACTGCTCAGATCTCCTTATTTGCATTTCAAAGAGTCCAGCTGATGCCCACGGAGGTCCAAGTCGAGTGTAGTGTCTCCAGTGTTGCTCTTTAGTAAAAGTGGCCCAAATAAGAGGTAGAAACCCTCCTCCGTGCAGCCACTGTGGCACTGCAGTCAGTTCTAGTAAAATCACAGTAAAATCTCCTCTGCCTTTTGGGTCTTTCCTGCCGCATGCGTTTTCGGGGCGACCCGAAAACATCCTCGCCGCAGTGCCCCACACACTCGGTTCAGGTGCTGAGCCACTCGGCGTGTCAGACAAAGCCTCCCTCACGCTCGCGCCGGACCCTCGGTCCTGGACGCGGTTGTCGGGGGCGGCGGGGGCTGCTCCGTGGCTCTGCTCGGCATCCGGGGAAACCGGCAGGAATCAATCCCTCCCTTTGGGGAAGGAGCGGCTCGCGTCTCAAACTTTTAGGACTCGGACGAATCGTCCGTTACTCGAACGGACCACTGAGCGTCCAGAGGAGGAGGAGCTCGGCGCTCTTGCTGGATTTCGGATGCGATGTTTCGTCTCCTTCCGGAGGAGGTGTTGCGCGCATCTGTTCACCGCCTGACCTCCGAACATCTGTCTGCACGCCAGAGGCCTCCTTGAAGACAGATAGTGCCGAACCCTGCGATGCGCTGTCTGAATTTTTATCACCGCAAACAAAAGACGAAGCGGGAATTAAGTGGACAGAAGTGTGTGTCTGACTCGCAGCCGCCCGCGTCCTGAGAGCCCCGCTGATGGACGCCGTCCTTGAGTCCGAGAGGCAATTTCGTGCCTTTCCACGGCAGAAACGGGGGAAACTGCAGTCTAAATTAAATTCGCAGCCACAATGTCAGTCCTCATCCTTCAGCGCAAACAAACCCGGCGAATGTTCTGCCAGCAGGTGGCGCTGGAGTAAAAGGGTTCCGCCACAACGGCATTCTGGGTCACAGCCGGCAGCGGTCGCATAACGTTCCGACTCGAGCGGCGTTCGGGACGGAGGCGCGCCCCCTCCCCATCGGCTGGCTGCGACCCCCTCCCCACACACAGAGCTCTTGTTTCAGTTTCTTGTTTCCTCATCATTTCACACGAAGCCACCAGAATAAACCGGGTGAAAAATGCATGAGCCGCTTGTGCAGCGAAAACAGGGCCCTCCGGAGAGACGGAGCAGCAGCTGTCGCCCGGAGCCGCGGCGCCTCCCCCAGGACACCGAGGGGACGGGACCCTTTGATCACCCCCCACCCCCGCTCCCTTGGCCCGTTCACGTTAGAACCAAAAGAACCGCCTCTTCGAGCAGGTGACCCCTGTTGGCGACACGGTTTTACCGTCGAGCCGGACGCTCCTCCCTCTCTCTGGACTCCTTAGTCCACGTCGATCATCTCACACCTCTAGGCGTATTAATAACTGTAGCAGCGTCAATAATGATCAGACATCTATTCAGCTTTCTCATGCTCATCTCCAAAACGACATACAATGTACATCTACTTACGCTGATTTACAGCAATTTTTACTGTAGCAATTCAGGGTACGGAAATGGAACTGCGGGAGCGGAGGGATTTGAACCCAGGTCCTATGAGTGGGAGGCACCAGCTCTAACACCAATAGTAATGATGACGATGATGATGATGATGATGATAAAACGAGTGCCGAGCTTCCTCCGTCTCCCCCACGAGGCTTCACGTGACCCACCGCTTTGAAGACGCTCTATCGGATCTAATCCCATTACCTCGGCTGTGTACAATCATCCTGCCATTTTCAAATTTTTTTCCTGTCCTAATCTGCAGCTTATCTGTGATTTCATGTCGGTTACATCACCGGCAGTGCGCTGGCTTAGCGCTACGGGGATGGGGTACTGGGGGGCGGAGGGGCGGAGGGGGGGGCCCGTACCCGTCATCGGCCTCCGGCGCCCAAGGGGGCACCGCTCCCGCCAGGTGCGAGCCCAGACCCCGCCCCCTCCTTACGCTGAACGACACGGGCCGGTTGCACGACGCAGTCATTCGTCACCGTGCCGAGCGGGGAGCCGGGAGGGGCGTTCGAACCCGAGGGACGCGCCCCAGAGTCAGCGTTTCGCAGCTGGCCGTTAAAGACCCGGCGCAGGTGCGACGAAGGCAGCGAGCGGTTCGGGGCCGCGTTCGTCCGCTGCCGACGCACCACCGCTAACGGCACGTGGCACCTGAATGGATGACTGCGGTTAAGATTAATGCGCGCATCTCTACGGCAGCGACGGCGCCCCCTCTTGGCGCTCTGGCATCGCGTACCCTGCGGATCAGCACTTCGCCGAGGACGCGGGCCCACGACCGCAGCGCATTCCTGCGTTCCAACGGTCGCGGTTCGAGCGGCTCCAAATAACGAGAGACAATAATGGGATTCGTTATCTTTATCAATTTTTCCTCGGGGGAGAAAATAAAAGGGGGCGTTAAACACACAAAAGCAATTTTGCCCTGATTAGGAGCGTTCCTGTTCGGGCTTTGATCACATAGCGAATCGGGACACCACTGTAATCTTATACCGAGAGCAATACTAGTACTGTGTGTGTGTGTGCGTGTGTGTGTGACAAGCTGCCCACCTGCCCGTCTCCGAGCCTGGATACCAACCATATGTTACACCAGAACACCGGGAAACACGGCGACCGCTAGGCCACCCCCGGCGAATCATCGCCCACAGGGCCTTCCTAATCGGCCTGTGAGGTCAGAGGTCGCTAGTCAGTTAGCTGCTGTTAGGGGGGTCTGCGTGAACTCTGCTCATATCTCGGGACCATGTAACCATGGAGACACTTGCCATGAAAAATCCCGCACGCACGCGAAACAGTGGCCAACAGAGGTTCAAAGTTCATGTTTGGATTTCTTGTCGGAAATTACACCGTTTCCATGGGGTTGGCGCTGCGTCTCGGCCGCCGTGATAAACGACCCTGTGATGGAGCGTGTATTAATGTGTGAGCGCAGCCCCCCAGATGAGCTCCGTTCCGACTGGTGCGGCTTCACCGTTTCCCCCGAAAACCTTACGGCTCGAAGACAAATGTTCGGCGCGCGATGTTAATCGCCCGCCGTCCCCCACATGCGCCAGTCTAATTATCTCTGGCCCGTCTTGTAGGAGAGGCCTGTAATTGTTTCAGGATTACACATCCGAAGGGGGTGAAAGTGCAGCGTGTTTATTTAATCGCTTCTCAAACAATTCCAGCTCAAGACAATCTCAAGAATCCCTGCAGCTGAAGCTCGAACCCAAACCTCCATCCCAGCTTCCCATGCATGACCTTTCAAAAAGGTCAGCGAGACCCAACAGAATCCTCCATCCAAACCGCAGCGCCCAGGACACGCAGGGCAGGAGACAGAAATCGATGCTCAAGTGTTTAGAAGACGGTCAAAGGCTCTGAACCCCAACACCTACAGGATCTGATCGCTTCCTACAGCAAGAGCGCTGAACTGCTCCGCCTCCGGCCGCTTGGTGGTCCTACCCACGAGGGTCCGAAGTCAAAATTGTGCAGGTTCTCAGTTTTGTCCCAGATATGGTGAAATATGGAGCACCAGGTGGCGCAGTGAGTAGAGCGGCTGCCTTGAGTTGAAAGGACCCAGATTCAAATCCCACGTGCTGCTGCGCTACCCTTGATCCAAATGCTCACCCCAAGTTGACACAGCAAAAATTACCCAGCCGTGAGAAGCTTAACACCATAAGTCACTTTGCAGAAAAGCATCGGCTAAATAAATGTAAATGAGCTCCCTCTGTTCCTCGGCACTGCTGAATCCCTCTCAACATTGAACCCCATCTCTTTCTAACCCGCTTCTCTCTCGACTTCAGCTCCATAATTTTGCATCGCATCATCTGTCATGATCACCTCGGTAATTCACATCAGTTCTGTAGGCAGGTGCCGGTCTAATGTGCGCAGGTAAAAATACCGTGCTACTGAACAAGTTCTTTGACGACCACGCTGCTCTTATCTAAAGCTCTTCGTCATCCGTGAAATGCACTTTCATTTACAGAGTTGCTTTGAAGCAAAGTGTCTGCTAAATGAATAAATGGAAACGTAAGAGTAAATGTACTGCGTTTTCTTACCCTCGCCGTCCTCGTCGTCGTCGTCGCTGCCGCGTTTCTGGCTCTTGGACTTCTTGGACGGAGGTGTGTCCTTTTTGACTGCAAAGATGCACAAAGGTACACAAACGTATGTTACCGTTTACTCTGGTCGTACCGTGCTGCAGCTAAGCACCACGTAGGTGGTTTCTGAAAGGTCAGAGGTCAGATCATCACCGACGCGGCGAAACCGCCGGGGTCTCGGGGGCCAAGGAGCGCGGACCCTGCCTTCCCTTCTCGAGCACTTTGGATCAAAGGGGCGCTCCGGCATCCACTTCGCTTTTCGTACCTTCTCGATAAAACAAAAGCTTGTCTGGAGCAGGGAGGGAAGAACGCCGGCGTTTGAAAGGAATCGCCAGGCCGGCAGCCTACCCGAGTGGCGACCCCCGCGAGGGGGGACCGGGGTTTGGAACACTTGAATGGGAGCCGTAACGCGGAGGATCAACCTCCGTCCTCGAGGAGCACAATGGCGGGCTGCCGATTGGCTGGAACCGAGCCGCCGACCAGACGGGCCGGGTCATGCCGCTTTGTTGGCTTGAGAAGGGTGCTCTGTTTTCCGCAGTAAAACGGCGAAAGCGGCCCGAGCTTCAGTAACGCAGAATAGGGAGCCGCAATTAATACATCGAGCGGAGATGTTGTTTATGGTGAAGTGGCCGCAGTTTCGCAGAACCGATGAAAACCTCGTCATGGTTCGAGAGTCCCGCATTCCAGCGCGCCTTCCGAACGACACTCCAGCGGACCATTAACGCAGCGGTGCGAGGCTCCCGACCCCCCGTCCATCTCGCCGCGAATTGTTTACGTAACTGATCAAAGTGTGAGTCACTCTTCTGCGTGGTTTATTTTTATTTATTTTTTTTTTTACAGCAGTCCTGTCTTTCACGGGCCGCCTACCTAGTAGCGTCGGATTTACGAAGACTTCCATTGGCCGACAGAAGTGGAACCGTTTCCCGTTCAGTTTGCCGGATGCACTTGAATCGTTCCCAAACGCTCCTCATCAAATATTTACACGGCCCGAGTTCCGTTGCGTTTGTCAAACTCCGCTTCAGCCGTGATTTTGGGGCTCAGTAATACGTTTCCAAGATGCAGGATCATGACAGGTAAGTAATTTCTTAATATTGATTCTGGATAGTTTTTCCTGACAATTTACAGGAACCTGCTTTCCTTTCCGACATTTAATAATCGGTGCTTTGAGAGGCTCTTTTTTTAAATATCGATCATCAACTTCGCGTCTTCACAAAATCCAGTTCAATTCCAACTGGTCACCGATTCCCTGCATCATCACGTGCAACATTCCTCATGTTCTTATGGATCTCCGACGCTCAGCAACACCAGAGACGAGCTGTAAACACCGTGGGAGTGAGCGGAATTAAGGCGGTCCTACACGCCTTTCCGTTCGGGTGCTCTTTACTGCCATCTGTCAGCTTGGAGGGTAAACACAGGTCGCATTTTCTCCGCTGCACAGAATCTTTCGAAAAAACCTGAATAAAATTTGCATAAGAAATAAACAAACTGGAAAATGTTCATCTTCTCAAAACTTGAAGACCGGATCATCTTCAAAATGAGGAGGAAGTGTCTTCGTATTAATGATTGCTCATTGGAGCGGGCATCCCTTATTTGATAAAAATTATAAAGAGAGACACCTTTAAAGGCCTGTTTTAAAAGGCTATTCTTCTAAAAGCTCTAGGTGTGTTTCATCTGTGTCGGGGAAAAAGGAACAAAAACAGGGAGGGCATTTATCACTATCATAAAAGAGTTTTATTCATTTTCATAAAAGCTTTATGGTACTGCATCTGTGCTCCTGGAAAAGCAGGCAGGGGTCACGCAGCAGAAATATGAGACTAATGTGCTTCCAGGTTCTCCTCTGATGCCTGCAGATGGACCGACCTTTCAGGACCGGTTCCACCAGCGGTCCCAGTACGAAGTGGGATCCAACTCTTTGTTTCGTTATGGTCACGAATCGACCGAGTCTCTCAGAGGTCGACCTGCTGCCCAGAAATCCACGAAGCTGGTGTTCATCATCATCATCATCATCATCATCATGAGTCCCTCGAGCTCCAGCATGCAGCATCTCATATGAGCACCGCACGCATACGACCGTTCGCACACGGCGCAGGTGTGGAACTTTCCGGGAACCCACTCACCTTCCTCCGCCGGCGCCTCTGCGCCCTCCTCGTCCACATCTTCGTCTGTAAGAAGAGAAAAGGGAGACGGGTTGGTCCCGCACAAGCCGCAGCCGCTCCCGTAACGCAACGGAACGGCTGTCAGCGTCTCCACCTTCCACCCCCCGCTGGAGCACTATGGACGCTGCAGACACGCTGACCTCCGCTCGCTGCCAACCTGCGGCAAAAGCGGGTAAATGCTCTTAGTTGGAGGAGTCGGAGAGGAACGGGGAAGAGGGCGACTCCTCTCGCGGTCACGGTGGAGCGGGGGTGCATCACCACGTACCCGTGTGAGAAAGGGCCCTCCGCCCCCCCCATCCCCGGGTCCCACAAAACGCCCGCCTCGCCGCACATCCATTAGCCGCCCTTCCGTGCTCGGTCGTGACATTTCCAGGAGTTACGGCCGATTACGAGGGCTCCGTAAGCACGAGACATTCTTCATCGATTAGTCACGGGCCGGCGACCGGGCGCACGCGAAATAAAATCTTAGCACAAAATCGCTTCCCATTTCGCCGCGCGCCTCTTTCCGCCCCTCCCGCAGAGGGGTTTGTCGCCGTTTACAGCGGAACTCGAATTCGATTCATCTTCTCAATGGGTCTCGTTTCAGTACATCGGGTACCTGCGCGGGTTCAGCTCCCTGGGGTTCGAAATGTAACAGCTTTGAAAACAACATCTAGTGTGTTGTGAATTTCTCCGAAATTGTCATGTATAACGATCAGTTAAAAATGGTAATTATTTTCACATCAGCCCACTTTAGCTCTTACTTTCAGTTCTGTCCATCGCAATGGGACAAGGTTTAGCGTTTGAACATATGCACGCCTGGAAACGTGTGGACTTCTCCTCATGTCTCCGTGCACGTACACACGCAGACATAAGTGAAAGAGTGTCCGCTGCGCGTTTACTAAAAAAACCGAAAACGTTCACGGGGACACGGTGGCGTAGTCCTTAGAGCGGCTTCCTGCGGACCCCAAGGTTGCGGGTTTGAATCCCACCCCCAGATGCAGTACCCTTGAACAAGGTACTTACCCCGAACTGCTCCAGTGAAATTACCCAGTTGTATAAGGAGGTAAACAACCGTACATAACATCGCTTGCCCTTCTAAGTCCCTTAGGAGAAGAGAGTCAGATCACTGTCTGTGTGTACATGACACGGTTTGTCCCTCTCACATACCGCGCTCCAGCAGGAAATAGTCTCTCCTTACCAAAAATCCCATTTTCCACCGAAGTCCATCGGAAAAAATTCACAAAGCTGAAAAGTATGCGTTACAGGAAAGAGCTGATACTTTCCCTCACACCGTGAATATGGGTAATAGTGATACTAATATTATTATTAGTAGCTGTGAACCGACACGGCTGCTCAATGTTTCACCGAATATTTTTCGTTTAATCAGCATTAGTCCTCTTCCTGACTTAGTCCCTGCTCCGGCGCCTTTTCTGTGAATATGAGTACCGCCCCTCAATATCCCCGCGCGTGTACATATTGCATACATGTATCTGCGTGCAGGGACGCAGCGCGAAGCCCCGGAGCAACAGAACGAGGGGCCGAGAGGGGCCGCCCGTGTGAAACGCGCGAGCGGACGTGCTGACCCCGGCACCCTTCGAGGCTCAGGCTGTCATGCTGTCACTTTTGATGAAACGCCGGTGTCGTCAACACCGCGAAAGCCTCGCCGCCAGAAAGTCCCACCGGGCAGCCGAGCGGTGCCCCCAGCCACCTGGAAAAGACTTCGGCTACGGAAGCCAGCGCGTGCTTCGGATCACGTGACGCGCACGCAACCGCGGCACGACTCCTGCGAAGGAAAGAGCGAAGCGCGGTCCCGCCAGGGGACGTCTCTCGCCGAAGAAGTTGGAAACGTGAGGAGAAGCAGCTGGCTGCGCTCGCCTTCGAGAACAAGGGCTCGGCGGCAGAGCGCCGGAGGAGAGTCCGAGCTCTAGATCCGTACCGCGCGGTTACCACGGTACTTCAGCTGTCGACAAGCGAACTGGAGGAGGCGCTGGCCTGGGGGTCAAGAGAAACGGAGACGAAGCGAGCAATAACCAGGGCACACAGCAGGCGGAGCAGTGGCTACATCAGTCGCCTTGCTATCGAAGGACCCGGGTTCAAATCCCGCTCCTGATGTCGCCCCCTTAGGTCTCTATTTTGTCCAAAGTGACTGACAATGTTAAGCTGCTTACGCTCATTTACCCATTTATACAGGAGGGTAAATTTTGCTGCATCAAGTCAGGGTAAATGCCTTCATCAAGTATTATCGCAGGACGTGAGACTCGAACCTGGGTCCTTTGGGCGCAAAGAGATGGCTCCAACTACGCTGAATTGCTACAGTAAGAAGACCTCGCTGTAAGAACAGGCGAAACGCTGTCACGTCGATCCGAAACTGATATAATAACGGAATCGTAGAATGTGAAGAGCTGCGGCTGTGCCTCGGATCCTCTGCCGGCCCCACCCACAGACGCATGGGAAGCAAAGTGGGAGATGATGAGACGTTCTTGATGCCGAGTGCCGTCCGTCTCCACGCGTTTGAAAGCGGCACAATGGTGCATTTACTGCTCCGTCTCGATGGACTGAAAGAGCGTCTGGGTTTAATTAATTTCCGTCCCTAGTGGGGGGGGGGGGGGGGTCTCGGTTCCCTTACAGGTATCTGAAAAGCTACAATGATTCATAATAAACACAACTAAGCAAATTACAGGCTTTAAACCTCACAATGAGCAGAGCAAACACGGGCAGGGGAAGTCCCGGTGTTGGCCCAGCGGGAGCTCGTCTCATTCAAAGCAAGCGGCAGCAGCGCGCGAGCGCTGCCGAAATTAGCAGACGTTCGGCCCCCGTGCCGAATACCCCAGTCGAAAATATGTATGTTTGTCTGTCTGGTGCTGAAAATATCTCCCCGTGTCCCTCAGAGCTGCTGAAACCCTGCCACACTTAAGAAGGGTCTCGAACCCCAACTCTTTGAGAGCCACCTCTGTCCTGATCTCCTGACTCCAGGCACCGGCTGCATCACTTTGGAGAAAAGTGTGTGATAAAGGAGTAGATGTAAACACACGTGGTGGAAGGCAGGAAGGCAGGAAGGCAGCACGCTGAGCACACACTCCGCTCACTCCTGTTCCGTTCTTCCGGTCGACTTTCAGTCCTCGCTTTGTTTCTGGCCACGTCCGGTCGGTCCCGCCAGTCCGATCCGCAAGCGACCGACCGCTTCGGCTACTTTCCGACACGAACCCTAACCCTAACTTAATTTTAAGGGTAATGCCGATTTTAATGCTCACGCTAACACCAAATTTCATGCGCCAACACCGATACTAGTCCTAATAATAAAGCTCACGTTAATGCGAATACTATCATCATTAGGGGGGATGCTAATAAGACAACTAACGCTAACAGCGATGGTAATGCAGAAGCTGACAGCGATTTTGATGCTAACCTTAATAGTCGCATCAGCATAATGCTACCGATAAGGCCCATAATAACGCTCACGCTAACGCCGATGCCAGAACGGACGCTAACCCCGACGCAAACGCTAACGTAACGCTCATGCTGGCGTCGAGGCGGATGCCAATATTACGGCTAAAGCCAGCGGCAGCGCTGTCGCTCTGCGCCGGCGAGCGCTAATTAGCGAATCTCTAGCCGCCGGCAGCCCGCAGCCACCTGACCGCGGACGGCGCTTGAGCAGCGGCCGGCGAAGAGCCCGGCAGCCTTCGGCCCCATTCCCACGCGGGAGCCTTGCCAGGCAGCGCTCGGAGCCCGGTGCCAATGCCCCGCCGGAGGAGTCGCGGATCGACCGGAGTTTGAACCGCAGGCAGCCGCACGCACGTCCGTCGCTGCCTTCCGCGGCAGATGGCACCTTCGGCGGGCGCGGCACACCTGAGCAGAGAATATTTCACAATGAACTTTTGGAAGAGAGCGGCCTTGCCTCGGACGAGCGCGTCAGCTAAACGGAGCGACGTTGTCGCCGTCATCGTTGTCGTTACCGCAAACGGCAACAAGAGCGATTCCGAGCAGACTTTGCGATTCCGCGCCGTCCCGGCCCGTGACATTTCTCCAGCTGTCACCGCTTTTTCCGGAAAGATTTTCACGAGTCGCTGCATATTTAAACCCGCTTTAAGGCACAGCCCCAGGGGCGCTGCAACATTTAAAGGTTCGTCAACGTTGCTCTTTGAAAGACACGCTGGTGGCGAAGAGCTTTCGTGAGCGGTGCCCCGCGACAACGGGGTTTCCGAATGGTGATAAATGGAACCGACGCGTTTAGAAATCCCCGCTCTGGTTAGACGTGATCCTGATCGGGTGTCCTTCCTCTTACGCTCAGATGTGCATGTAGTGTATTTTCGACAGTCGCTTTTCTCCAAAGTGATGTACAGCTGGATTATAAACACAGGCGCGTCAACGACACATGAAGAGTTATCGGCGCAGACGCGCCTGCCGACGCACCGTCGGTTTCCCTAATATCACCGTTTTTCTGCAGAGCAGCTGTACGTGCAACGGATACGAAACACAAAGGTGATCACGACAGATGATGTAACACAGATTTATGGAGGAGTTAGGAGATCGAGAGAGAAATCGGTCCAGAAGAGATGTGTTCTGCGACCCTTCTTGAACGCTCAGAAGGATGGAGCAGTTTTGAAGAACGGACGGAGCTCAGTCCACCGGATCGGGGACAAAACCGAGAGCTTACAGACTACTGATTTCGAACCGTTGCGGGTGGGACCATCAAGCAGCCGGAGGTGGAGAAGCACAGAGCTTTTGCTGGGATGTAGGGAGTGACCAGGGTAGGGCATAACCAGAGTGCTGAACTTGATACAGGCAGCTAGAAGAAGCCAACAGAGAGAGATGAAGAGGAGGGATAGGCAGACTCTCTGGAAGGTCAAACATAACTTGTGCTCTGGTACTCCGGATGAGCTTTATGGGCTTGATCGCTTGAGGCTAGAGACCAGGATACGGCCTGGACAGGGAGTATGTTGTGAGGTAAGGGAAGATGCTTCACATGTTGTAGAGGAGGCACCTGCCAGGGTTATGGCTTCAATGTGCGAAGGCTCGCGCCCATCTTCACTCCCAGCATCCTGAGCGACCGAGTGGATGAGATGAATTGTCCAGTTTGGCGGAGAGTTCCCAACAGGTGCATGGATGCGGTCTGAGACGGAGGATCTCGGTCTCGGAGAGCTCGGAACCAGGGTTCT
The DNA here is from genome assembly GCF_900964775.1 of Scleropages formosus. Lineage (NCBI taxonomy): Eukaryota > Metazoa > Chordata > Actinopteri > Osteoglossiformes > Osteoglossidae > Scleropages > Scleropages formosus. Next base: position 1,557,691 of record NC_041809.1, read on the forward strand.
CTCTGAATCCATCCAGCTCGCTTCCCTCGCCCTGTCTGCCTCCCGCCCGTTTACCTTCGGCCCCAAACTGCGGAAACACAGAGCTGTAATCCAAAGAAAACCCAAAACAGGAGGAAACGAGCTCGACCGCACACTGCCGTTTGCGGGGAAACACCACCACGGAAACACCGAGCCTCTGGTACGAGAAGCCTGCCGCTGGCGCACGATCGGCCGGGACTCCGCGTGGCGTCGCGGCGCAGCAGCCGGTACAAACGATGGGATGGAAAACAAGCAAACCCAGCGACCGCACAGACAGGGAGGGGTTTCTGCAAAGCAACGAACCATAATTATTACATGCAATTATTACTCGTCAGCGCTTCAGTGCCATCATTCCATAAATGTGTTGCCGTGATATATTCATCATACGGCGTTTCCTGCGGTATAATTCCCGCTTTCCGGAAGGTTGCGGCACCTGCCGAGCGTTTAGCGACAGCTTAGTGCCTCGGCGGTTTGTAATTTCCATCCGCAAACCTCCATATTTTGCCAGCAGGCCTGAGGCTCTGTGCACGGAGCTCTAACTCAATGTTTGAAGATATGGGTGAAGTTATAACTCTCTGCCCCGGAGGTATTTTTTTCCCCTCCACATAACAGATTAATCTCAGGCTGCAACTTTGTTCGGAGAGGAACTCGGCTTTTTACCAAGCGCCACGGAATAGCAGGAGCCGACATTTTTCGCTGGTTCTCCGGGACTGACCCTTGACCCTTGTTATCAGCAAGATTCAGGTATGATTAGCAAGGCACAGCGAAGCGCATCCAAAGTCCCCCGTCACACATTAAGGTTGACGGTTCGATCACTCCTGTGACTGCCCTCCATTTACAGCTGTAAGTGGAGGTCATTAGTGGACCGCGGGGTATTTCGTAGAGACCGGACCACTTGCCCGCAGCGGAGCAGCTCGACGCACGGAAACACGCACCTCGGAGAAGAAAGAAAATGCGAGGCGAGCGTCGAGTACGTCACGGGGTGCTCGAGGAACTCGGTTTCCGTAGGAAGGGACACTTCCGTAGAGCATCTTCTGTAACTTCCTTATTAAGACATGCAGCTGAATAACTTGGTGTTATTGTGACTACTGGTGGGACACAAAAGCATCTTCTAAGAACACGAAACATAAATGCAAGGGGGTGGTGAGTGCGGTGCAGTGATTAGAGCTGCTTCCGCACTTGAAGGACCCAGCGTCAAATCCCACCTCCTGTTGCGATACCCTGAACTGATGGAGTAAAAATTACTCTGTTTAATTAATGACCTGACCAGTGGGGGAGGCGAGGGGAGTCGGGTCATGTGAATGACCAGTCATTCCAACTGGAATTCCATTCACTTACATTCCACTGTCATATGATAGGTAAAATTATTTTGAGATGATATTATTCTTGCCATACATAAAGAAAAAAACACTGTAAAAAAATGTATGCTTGGAAGTCGCATAGAATATTAAAATTCAATTTTTTTTTTTTTTAAACAATCTGGGTTTCATTTGACTGACTTACCAACCATTCGACAGAAAAATTACAACGATCATGATGCCAGTTGGAAGATGGCACAGCGTTCAATGACAGTTCCTTTCCAAATCTACATTTGTTATACATTTTTTTAAAAGACATTATTAAAAGTTTTATGGAAGTAAATTGCTTCCTTTCTGGGAAAAATATTTTAAAAAAATAGTACTGCGATGATCATTCCAGTACCTGGAGACCCGAGGTCTGAGCATGCGTGGATGAAGTAAGCATAAAGTAGCATAAAACTCTGGAGAAAAGTGTCGAAGAAGGAAAGAAAGAAAGAGGTCCAGTGCAGCTGCCCATCGGAGGGAACGGACCGTACGCGGAAGAGCAGGTGCCGAAGCGAAACCATGAGGCGCAGGGGCCCTGCAAGGCAGACCTGAACCCGAGCACTACCTTCTCAGCCATTTAAACGGGGGTTGATGAATGGCGTTAATCACGCAAGCCTCGCTTGTGCATATTTAGCGTTCGACAGCCGGGGAAAGAGAGCAGAACGAAGAGCCTCAACCTTAAGGATCCAGGATCCGTTCACGGCCAGAACGTGCGAGGAGGGCGAGCAATGCCCGCGGTGCCCATTCTCCATCTCCCTTTACCTGCGGTGCTCTCAAGGTGCGGTTTCCATAACAACTCAGGCTGTTGGCAATATCCCAGAACACTGAATCTGGGACTTGTGAATAATCAAGTCCTTGGTAATATATAAAAAATCTGCAAGGAATGAGATTTTGGTGGCTGGGAGGTGTCCAAGTGCTCATGCTGGTAGAAACGGGAAACAATCGCTAAAGTGGCGCCGCTGAAAGATCTTCGCAGAGTGCGGAGAGCAGCAGCGGAGAGCAAGAGTGGCACCGGCCGTTTGCTGCCGGAGCGCAGAGGTCCGCAACATAATTAGAGGTCTAGCAGCCAGCGCCATCCTTCTGTAAGACAGGGGGCTGACAGGGGCGCGGGGTGGAATGAAAGCCACCGCGGCGGGAAAATAAAGCTCCGCCGCTGGTTATTCGCTGTGGGCCAACGCTAAGCGAATGCAGGGCCCTTGTAGAGCGACCGCAGCGGCATTTTCGAGCAGACCTGCACGGACCTCGGAGCCTGGCGCTGGGAGCCGTACGCCCTTCCCTCACCTCCCATCCCTCGCCTAGCAGGGCTAACTGATGCCACGAAGTGGTCCCGCTAGGGGAATTCCTGTTATTAGGGGATACAATTACCATTGTATTTCCCATTGTATGGGAAAAAGATAATAGGTACTTGGATGAAAACTGTTAACTAAAATTAAAATCCACCCCTCCATCCATTCTCATTAACCTTGTGTCCGTCCTGGTAAGGGTCAGGGACCCAAAATTCTAAATTTACTGAAATAAAGGCATATTTCTGCACAACAACAGTAATCCTGAATGCATAAACTATTTTACAATATTTGTAACAAAAACGTTTGAATTCTATGCCTGGTACCATGAACCGTACAGGGACGTCAATAATATTTAATGAGCGCGACCTTCGGATCGTGACCCGTAAAGCCTGAAAAAACAATAATTTACGACGCTGTAAGAGTATTCATACTCTAAAATCATTTGAAAAGTTAGTGAGTGGGTAAATATTTACATTTTTATACAGTTTATTTGTACAGGTACTGAATCTGCTATTTCCTTGCAGTGAGTTAGGTTTACCGAAATCAGCGTTGTGATTGGTTGAGACTGTCCATGTGACAGGAAGTAGATGCAGCGGGTAGTTTGTTACGCAACGGCCATAGTGCCGAGGGAAAAACATAGTAGGCAGTGAATAAAATACCTTTCGTGGATGTAAAATGACCATGTTCGTGGGAAAAATGGACTGCGCTTAAAGAAAACCTTTCGTATGAAAAAATGGTACGTATTTGCACAAAAGCCATTGCAGCAGTTTTGCTGTACCTTATACTTAAGGGAAGGGGCGTACATTTATATTTATGAATTTGGCAGATGCTTAGGAAGGAACATGATCTGCATGGCAGACTTGGGAAGGTCTGGGGGAGCAATGCCCGCCGTGCATGCGAGGGCAGACACTTTGGTTGTGCGTGGACCTGTCAGTTTGCATGAAAACCGCAAATCGAAGGGAATGTAGAATAGCCACAATATGCAAAAAAAATACAAACACCTCCCTGGGCTTCCAACATCCTGACGAGCATAGAAATGCAGAGGCAGCGGAGTGCGAAAATTCAGCCCCGTGACCTCATCTTAGCGCTCTCTCCCGGTCCTGGCAGGCGACCGCTTCGCGGATCACGCGGTCACTCACTCTAAGAATAACAGGCCGTCTCCAGCGTTTCGGTGAATTCGAGCTCGGGTCAGGGGTGATATTGAAAAATTGTCGTCGGCAAGGGTCTATAATCCCCCTCCGTGTTTAATAGAAGACCTTCACTTAACACCTCCCCCCCCGTCCCGGTGGCTCGAGAGGAACGTGACGAACCCGCTCGCCCGGCAGAGGGGAAGGCTCCCGCTCGGCCGCGACCCGCAACCTCCATTTGGGGGTCAAACTGCAGAGACTCTCAAATTGATGAAAGCGCCTCCTCTGCCAGCGCACTAGCGGTCCCTCTTTAACCTTCACGCTATTACTAGAGCTCGAGCGATGCATTCCAGATGAGCGAGCGGTACCGACGGTCTCGCTGCGCTCGGCGGACCGCGTACGCGCACGCAGCCGGCCGCTGGAAAGTACGAGGAGAGAGGAGGTACCTTGCGGGAAGAAGCGAGACATCTTCTCCTTGTAGATCTTGAAGTCCGTGTCCAGGAACACGCAGAATACGACACGGTCGACCTGCGGGAACACAAGAGGACCCCCCTGAGCACAGCGGTGTCATTTTTAATACAATATTAACAACTTATTTAATTACCAGAAACACAGGTGGAGAGTTTGTAGAAAAACATTGACATATCTGACACTTTTCGTGTCGATTCAAGCCAAGTACCTCGTTCAAGGGTACTTCCGGAGCAGGAGGTGGGATCAGAACCCTCAAGTTGGAGGAGGTTCCTTTAACACGAGCTGCTGCCCCATTCAGTCTCTTCAAAGTGACTTCAGCGAATGTAGCGAATCGTATTCGGAGTTGAACAAACTATTTAACTATCGGCGCTCGAACTTCACTAAATGAGCGTTAAAGCGAGAACGCGGAGAGAGCCAACGTGACACAACGCACACGAGCACAGACACCCGATCCCATCCCAGTAACAGGTCACCTGGTACATTTCTGGTTCCCAGGAGGCCGGCGTCTCGAACCCCCCGCCCCCGGGCTAATTTAATTGTCCCATTTCCTCCTTGTTACGGCCCCAGGTCCCTTTAATAGGCCAGTTCAGCACGGCACAAGAGCCATGACAAATGACACACCGTGATACCTTTGAACGCTTATGAAAAGACCCCCAGGGCCCGAGGACCAGGAACTGGTAGAGCTACAAAAGAGGGACTTTCAGCAGCCGTTAAAGACGGGGGGGGTCACGCCAGACACACTGGATCACAGTGGAGACCGGTGGACCATAACACACACGTGCATCGAAAGGGTTCTTCTGTCACATCGAGAAGTCCCGTTGGGACAGATCCGTGCACGGACGGACAGGTAGAGCTTCCTTTACTGCAACTGCAGCTCCTCTCCCTCAAAACAATAACCAGAGGCCCGTGCGGTCGTCACGTGAAATCCGGTTCGACCCGGGTGGCGAGACGTGGCCAGCGGGAACCCCCCGTGTCTCCGCTAATTTGTACGTGTTTACACTTCCTTGTGCGTAACCTGCGGTAAACGCAGGAGGACAAGAGACAATTGCTCCTCGAAACACACCGGCTCCTCATATTCGGGCTTCGTGTTTTCCGAGATATTTATTTTATACGGCTTTTTCTTTGCTCATAAATTTCGAAAAATTTCAAAGCCCGGCCGCACCGCAGATCTGCGTGACACGGGTTCGATTGCTGCAGGGCAGCGCATGCCGCCGTCGCCGCGTCCGCCGCGATCACCGGAAAGGCCGCTGACGTTTTCCGTATTTATCCTTTCTAAAACAAAAGGCTGTCGCTGTGTTTTAAGAGCTCGGGTACGAAGGGCAGCACCTCTCAGCCGGAAAATAAAGATGCACGGAGTGTGGTTGGTGTGACCGTGCCGCCGTACCCGCAGATTTCAGTCCGTCTGGTGTACGCTGGCTCCTCGTGTCATGACCGTGTGAGTTACAATTTAACAAATTTCTTTAGTTCAATTATTTTATTTATTTATAACTGCATTTTCTTAACACAACTATTGTGGCTGAGCAAACATGACCTGTATTTACCCTCCAAGCCAACAGATGGCAGTAAAGAGCAACCAAACAGAATAGGACTTGGGACCGACTTAAACTCACTCCCGCAGTGTTTACGGCTCCTGTCTGCTGTTCCTGAGCGCGAGGGATGAGTCGCAGCCGGGGAACGTTGCACGTTTTATGGGACAAATCGGTCAACTGTCAGCCCTGTTTGCAGCGACAACGTCTTTGGATTTTCAGTCACTTTTTCTTAGTTTTAATCCAGCTTGAAGTTAATAAAAATTTTAAAACAATATTTTCATTCTGCTATATGCGAGGTTTTTACAGACCCCATATATAGGGATGTCTCAATTATTTTACAGCTTAACAGTAACAGCGATTTTCGAGTTATGAACAAAACTAATTATGAACAGATTTCCAGTCTTAGTTGGGTTCACAAGTTGAGGAGTCAGCGTACGGAGCAAAGCCGGGGCCCGACTTTCTCGGCTGTGGCTGTCGGGTCGTGGTGTTTTTCCCCAAATGCGGCCGATCGGTTTCTGGGCAGCAGCCCCCCTCTCCCACACCGCACATCACACAGATGCTAAAAGTGGCCCGGGCGACAAGCGTCGCGCGTTCCCAATTACATAAAAAGCACACACGAAACGAAAGCAGAGACTCCATTGCTCATGTTAATTATCATGCTTATTTGCATATTAAATATTTACGCTCGGGGATGTAACTGCTCCGTGCTACGTTTCGCGTTCATTTTCCCTCTCATTAAACACCCCACCTCAGACATTAATTACTGTAATGGCGCGCAGCTGTCCGACGTTCCTGCCGCTCCGTACCTCTCTACACACACACTCTCTCCTACACACGAGGCGCTCCCATTTTCCCCTTTTCTCCCGAAGATGAAATAATCCTGTAAGAGCGTCTCCCGTTGCCTTTGAAGTTTCCGCTGTAAATATCCATCTCGGAAAGTCGAGTCCAACTTTCAAAACTGAGCAAAATTACTTCCTTGGGGAAAAAGTGGAGAATCCTCTCGAGTTCCGCGATACTGAAGGTGACTTCATCGGCAAAGCGAAATAACGGGACGTTGGCGCTTGCTGCCGAGCTGCACGTTTCAGGGGTCAAAGTGCTGCTGATACAGTTCGCGTGACCCCCGCAGTTGTTCCATTGGATCCTTCTCAAAATCATTTTGACGTGTTAGGAACCTCGTTACACACAACTGAAAATGTTTTAACCTTCTCCTCGCTAATTTTGATGCGGTAAAAAAAAGAGAAGGTCCCAGGCCACGGGGTCCCCCGGCAAGGGTGGCGGTGCTCGGCGAGGCGTGGGCCCAGCGGTTCGCTCCGAATCGGCGGGAGCTCGATTACCGTAGCCCACGCAGCCTTGGGCCTGAACCTGAAACGTGGGAATCGGGCAGGAGGGCGAACCATCAGCCAAACATGTCAACCGTGAGCCATGGAGGAAGCAGCCCCTGCAGCAACACCTCCAGGTTACCGGGCCACTTGTGCCCATTTTCTCCATCTTTTTTCACCGTGTTTCTCACTTTGACGGACCAAAAGCCTCTTTACAGCACAGTCATTTTTACCGTATCGGTCCAGGGTAAGTACCTCGATCACAGGCACCGCAGGGGGATTCAAAGCCGAACCCTTCGACTACACAGCTGTGACCCTAACCAGGACGCCACCTGCTGCCCCGTAAAGATGAGCAAATTTAGTGATTTACCCAAGTATATTTATTACCGGGTGCCACTGTTAGCAATGACAATCTCTCGCCTTCTCTCTCTCGCTCACTCACACATACAGCACACAGTGTTATGTTACCTTCCCGAACGCATCACAAGCAAGAATTTCAAGTGTTGCTTCTCCTCACATTAGCATATGCAAATGAGCCAGCCACCCGAAAGCCGCGGTCCGCTAGACGACACGAGAGCACGCAGCTCCGTACTCAGCCTCCGGAGAACATCAACCGAGAAGTTGAAGTAATTTCGAGTTCCAGCTAAACGGCGCTCTAATGTGCAAATATGAGTCCTTATTTTGCGTGAAAGACGCAGCGGGTGACGGAGGGGGCGGGGCATCTCCGAGAGGCAGGTGGACCGTCTCCAGGTGTCACTGCGGGGATGGCAACAGACTCCCGAAACGCAGCACGTCGCGATACAGCCTCGAACCGGATGCCGCGTTTGGGGGGCGGGGAGTGGGCGGGACCTCCCCAACAGTGTCGCCCTGATGTATATGGGTAAAACCAATACGGTTCTCATAGGGTAAAAGTGCAAAAATACAGCAATATAGTCCTCTGTAATATTTCAGATATTGTTCGTCATATCTCATATCGCACTGCGGAATATATGGCTTATCCAGTTCCACTCTTTAAATTAATAACAAATAAACCGTGAAGGAGATTTCGGTTTTTCATACTGAGAACATGCACTCCTTATGATGTTAATATTAATGCAGTATTAAATTTTGTTGGAAACATTATCCAGAATTCATACAGGGTACATATCCAGCTAAATCATATATTTACCATACATTGTAACATGTTGTGATAGAGCATTTAAAGAATATCCTTAAATTATGGTAATTACATTTTTGGCTTTTTTAAACTTGCAAATACATTTTTAATTATTTTCCAGCGGGTTTTTTTCGTCGCTGCTAATAATGCATGTTTTTAGTATGTGTCAGCGCACACGTCCCGGTACTCTAGAGGAGCTCTGTGCTCGAAGAACCCGGAGGAGGCTCACGGCCCATTTGATCGAACGTGCGGCGTCAGTCGAACCTCCAGCCACGACGGGGAGAGCGGTGAAGGAACAGACCGCTTCCACGAGGTACCCGACACACGTGGTGCGACATGTGGTGCGACACGCGGTGCGACACGCGAGCAGCTCGAAGACCCGTGAATAAATATTTGATGCTGACTCGGGTCAAGCGGTTGCTCAGCCGCCACGGAGCACACGCCACTCGGAGCGTTTCGGCTCAGATGGATCATGTCTGTTTAATACCCCCCCCCCCCCCCGATGCCAAGCAGGACTGTATTCATATACTAATATCCTGAATGACCCCCTGGGGTTTTGCATGAATAAAATTCAACAGAGAGGTGCATGAAAATGGGGCCCTTTGGCTCAATAAAACAGCACTTCCACCTGCTATAGGGGCCCCCCGTTAGGGCTCAGGGTGGTGGGGGGGGGGGGTTTGCGAAGGATCGCGCTCCGGCCGTTTTGCTGTCGTAACACACAATTAAACCGCACGTACGGCGCGGAGCTCTTCGCACGCTGGAGATGAGAACGGTGTAACGAAGCCCATGCGGTACACGTGAACGGGTGTGTGCGGTAACTACTGTACGGTACAGTGCCGACAAGAGGAACACTGTCACAATTATGATCAAATATGCCAGTGTCATCATTTATGTCAGTGTCACTTCACGGACACTCTCCCCCCCATATAGAATAATGCCACCCCCCAAATGGGATGATTAGGATCAGTTAGTTACTGACTCGTTGAGCTGATCCTTTACTAGAAAATTACTTTCAGTGTTAAGCTACTTACAGTGATTTACCCCTTCAAACAGCAGGGAAACTTTTCTTGCATCAGTTCTGAGTAAGTACCACGATCGAGGGTACTGCAGCAACAGCAGGCAGGGGATTCGAACCCAGGTCCTTTAAATGTAAGGGGGAAACACCAGCCACCACGCCCCCTACTGAGACCTGTGCAGCAGGAGAGCGGTGCACTCAAAGTTTGTTCATGGTTTCTCTCCATGTTTCCCCACTTAGAGCACAGCAGTGATAAGAAATATGCTTTGTGCTGCAGTAAAAAGTAAAAACCGCTGTAAAATGATATTTGCATTGCTAAGCTCAGCTCTGCTGTTGGGTTATTTATGAAACCTAAGCACTCTAAACAGGCACATTAGCATTGCGCGTCTCGCGTCGCCTAATTAATTCACCATGGCGAGTCATTTCCATAAGTCGTGTCCTTTAACGTTCAGATCTGATGTTCGGCTTCGCTGCTCGAGAAGCCGATGACAATAAATAAGCGCCGAATTGGGATCGCCGAATTAGGGCCGCTAAGCGCGCGTGTGCCGAGCGGCTCCCGAACCGCGACGTTCAACGGCGCCTTTCTTAAAATAGCGTACATGCAAACGTGCCGTAAACGCCGCGATTTACGGTTCGCCGCAAGCGAAGACGCTTCTCGCTCGCAGAAGAGGCGACTCCGCAACCTGTTACTTGCGGGCCGCTCTGGGACGTGGGGGAAATTAAAGAGGATCCAATTAGCCATGGAAAACCTCTAATGAGGCGATAAAGACAGACGGACACCGCGCCCAAAGCGGGACGGAACCTCGACCGCAAGAATCCGTTGCCGTAGGCGTGCGTTTACGAGTCGTGTTCTTCGAGGCCCCGGCGAAGCCCGTAAACGGTTTTCCATTATTTCAGACAATAAAAACAGGAAACGTTTCCCTTTTTACAAGCTTAGCGCCATCCGTTTGCGTCCGCTACTAGCGGGCCTCCGACCGCACGCTCCCACTCGCAACTTGACGGCAGTTTTTCCATTTTGTCGTAAACCTGCCATACGCTAAAATAAAGCGACGCAAATTAAAGGCGTGTTTGCATTTTAAATGGTTTGGGGGGAAATGAACCCTGCCGCTACGTTTGTCACCGCGGATCAACTCGCGCAGGTAAACCACGGTGGGAATCGTTACCCTAAACACCACAGACGTGACTTGTCCTTTGTTTTTGGGAGCGTCAAACACGAGGAGACGCTTCAGGTTTGGATGGGGAGGCAAATGAGGAGCGCTTACGTTTCCAAATGGCAGCGCACCACAGCGGCCCTCGCGGGATTCCTGGAAAGTACCGTTTGCGGAGCAATCAGCATGTAAATGTCGGCGGTGGTGGCGGAGCGCCGGGGAAGGGAGGGTGACTGTGAGCAAAGAGCAGTCGGCGGCTCCGCTTAATGAACCGTAAGGGAGGCCCCCGCTCTCCCCGGCCGAAGCGTGGTCGCCGAGGCCTTGCAAGAGCCGCAGCGTCTCGCTAAGAAATAAATTCAGCAACGATAATAAGAGCGGACGGGAGGAGTCTTTCCGGCGCACGTCGAAGACAGGCAGCTAGTCATGAATTATGAAGCTTCGGTCCGGGTGGAGTAAACGCTGGGCTAATGGCGCCGGCTGGGTAATTACAGTGATGAGAGGTTTTATATGAATGAAATCTACAGGGAGGTGGGGGTTGAGGTAGAGGAGAGGGTTCATTACCATAAAAAAAGAAAAAAATGAAATATGGGAAAAAAAAAGGGGGTTGGCAGAGAGCAGGTGACTGGCTGCAATCCATCCCATCACAAAGTTGCGAAACCGCTTGAGCCCCTTCGGCGCTTCGGCCAGGTCTCTCGCTCGTCCCGAAGGGGCGTCGCATTCGCCAATCAGAAGGGAGGGAGGACACGGATGCCAAGAGGCTGACATCACCATGGCAACCCCCGGTTGCCGACAGTCCGCTACGTTCCCTTCTCAGACACAGAGCTGTGCATCGCAGCGGCGCGAAAGGAGAGACCATCTATGGCAAGAGGAGTAGAGTGAGCAGAACACAGCGGTGGTAAAAGGGCAGAGGACCCAGCTACTAAATCTGGCTACTGGAGAGATCTGGATTCACGCAACACTCATACAGCCTTCTTGCCCCAAACCATAGATCTCCTTCGTACTGCATGACGGGAACCATAAAACTTACAGCTTAGGGGCAGAGCCACACTGTAATACACCAGGATGCCCAGGACGGGACAACCGCTGGTACTCAGCCTCCAAAAAAGTTCTTTTCTCCCATCTTTCCCTGGTCTGGGGGCTTTTTGTTTTCTTCTCCTCAGCCGCCAGATGCATTATCTCAGAATCCGTTTTCGATTGTTTAGCACGTTCCTGTAAGTCACAGCTAGATGAAGGAGAACAGTGACGTCGGGAGGACGAAGGCGAGGTGTGCTGGAACCCTGAGCGCCACCAACGTACAGATTCCTCATGGTATGAAAAACACGCGTGAGCCTGTTTCAGTGCAACCGGGGATAGAGCTCAGCATGTGTTGGTGCGAAATAAAAGAAGAGAAAGTGGAACTGTGCTCCTTTGTTTACCGTGTTTGCTGTTTAGTTGACTACGGCGAGACGGCGGACACCGGATCCAGTAACCGAAGTGGCCCCGATTGGCCCCGGGGTTCCCAAAGCGCAGCCCCCACGATAGCGGCGGAGAGCGTCAGTCCGAGGGACACGATTTAGCAGGCCTGGTTACTGCCTGCACCGAATGTCTCCGACAGCGAGCGCAGCGTAAAAGTCAGACAGAACCGCACCGTGACGTCGGGGTTAGTGCTCTGCCCTCAGTCATGTTACTGCAGCAGATCTGTCACCTTACGGTCAGAGGATCCGGGTTCGGATCCCACCTTCTGCTGCAGTGCCCTAGATCAAAGTACCTGCCGTGAACAAATACAGTAAAAACCCCGCCGTCTAAATGGGAAAATTACCGTAGGGCACGATGGAGAAAATCATCAGCAAAAGAAAGGAGTCGGCGGTGATAATAAAAATTAGAAAAAAAAATAAAATAATAAAAACACTAATTAAAATAAGTACGCCATGCGCCACTCTCCCTACGACACGCTCGCCAAAGTTGTTCTTCCTCTCGCCGGGTCACTCTTTCCAGCTGCACGGAGGCTTTCGGGGAGTTTGCGGGTCGTCTGTATTCTAGCACATTCCGCGTGTTCTAAATCCCTCCGTTCGCTGCCAATTGAGTTGCACTAAATGTCAAGTTGAATTATGGGAGTGCGAGCGCTCCCACCGTCCAGGCCCCGCTTATCTGGCGGGCAGCGCGCGGCTCCCTAATCCCCCTTTGTCTGCGTATTCTCACACTGTTTTCCTTGATGGGCCTGAGGACTGGGCCAAGACCCCATCTTGCCAGGAACTCTGTGTCAGCTCTGCCCCCCCCACCCCCCACCCCCCAGTACCAGACAGACAAAGTCTCCTTTAAAAAGGAGCGCTCAAGAAAGTCGGGATCCCGCCGCTGTTGTTCCGAGCCAAGACCCAACCGGCTACGGCCTGAAGACGCAGCGGCGCACAACGTCTTACATCCCTACTTACTTATAGACCAGCGGGTGGCATAGCAGTTATCTACTGCCCTTCTCTCAAAGGATGTATGTACAGTAGGTTCAAATCCCATGCCCTGCTGCAGTACCCTTAATCAAGGTACCGGATAGAGTAAGAATTACCCTGCTGTATACTTGGGTAAATCAGCATAAGCAGCTTTACAGTGTAAGTTGTTTTGGGGAAAAGAATCTGATAAATATATAAATGTCCTCTGTAGGGTCACGTCAGTGACACGGGGGAGGTTGGGGGGGGGGGGGGGTGAGGCGCTGTCTGAAAGAGGGATGTGATGACGACTCGGACTCATCAAGCTGGATTCCAGCTGCAGCACAGCTGTTCTGCAGAGACACCTTTAACCAGGACACCCGAGGGCCTAAATCCCACAACCACATGCTCGTGTGCTGCACCTGGGTTCAGCACTAAGTGGGCGATCCGTGGTCCTCTGTACTGGGGCGTCGCCTTGTGTATGAAAAATAGAATAAAATAAAATATAAAATAAACCAAAGTGCAGCAAACACCTTCTGAACAATAAAGGTGTTCGGGTCACGAACGCCCCCAACCCCGAGCCCCCAAGTATCTTGGAGAAATGCGAGTACCGTAAATGTACCAGAATGAGGTGGGGGAGGGGGTTCTACTCCACATATCACCATTTAACGTATGAAAAGAAAGCATGAACTCCCTTTGTGGCCTTTATGAACTGTAAACGTTGAGATCCTTCTTAAAGGGCCGGGTTCCACATGCGAGCGCAATCCAGCCCTCGCCGTCTTCATCTCCCGTTTCCTGCTCAGCCCAGCGGGGTCATCAGTCATCTCCTTCGGATTAGAGAGCAGCCCAGATGTTCGGCGTGATTTACGAGAGTTCTCCGAAGCCCAGGGAGTGACGGCATCGCGGCGGACAGGCGATAACCGCACCGCGACGCGAGCGGAGCTGGATCTGAGCCCCAGCGTGAAGATCTTTTCAGCACATGGGATGAGGGATGTCTGAAGAGGAGCTCCAGAGCAGACAGAGGAGCTGACCTCGCTCTACAGAGAACGACTGTATTTTTACCGCCTGATCTCGATACCAGGTCCGCGATCTGCACCGAGCTCCGGGCTCCAGAACCCAAACCTGCAACGTCAATCAAGCGCCCTTCTCCTGGGCCCAGACCTGCTTTCTCCACTGAGCTCCTGGTTCATAATCCCAAAACCGTGGTCTCCCACTGAGCTCCAGGCTCCGTATCCCAAACCTGCAACGTGCACCAAGCACCTTTTCCCTAACAGAGCTCCTGTTTCCGAACATCACACCCGTGATCTTTACCCATCTCCCGGCTCACAGAACCGCAGCCTCCACTCAGCTCCAGGTTCCACCACGGACTTAATGACACCTCGGATGTGTCTCCATACCGGCCCTTCCAGGAACAGGGATTATTTCCCAGGGTCTTCCGAGGTTTACCCAAACGTGCAATTTATTCGGCACAGCTTAATTTGGAATGTGGGGCGGGGGGGGGGGCTGGAGAAAACTCATTAAAGAGCTTTCAATTCACAGGCATCCGTTGGTAAATCTATTACTTTCACTCTTTATAAATGTGCATAAGCACTAACTGGAAGCAAACACAATATCCAGTCTGAAATAATAACCGTTATTTTCTCAGCAGCCTCGTCAGTTCAATGGCTGAAATAATTGGGACTTAAAGTCTTAAAAATTTAAAGCGTTTCATTAAAGTTGGAATTATTACGGGTTTCTGGAGGAATTTGAAGGGGGAATAAAAAACTTTTGAAGCGAAGAAACCGCGACCATAAGCTTGGGGAAGATTGAAGGTTGAGGATCGGTGACGGTTACGGAATGACAGATACGACGCGACCTTCATACGCTAATAGCTGAACGACAATCACCTGAGTTTAAATGTTGTGTCTTAACAGAAAATAGTTAAAGCTTCTTCTGCTGATGGACCATGAGATCACAAACCCATGGCTTAGGGTCCATTTTTTCGGAAGTAGCGAGAAACTGGGAGAACTATGGTAGAAAATAATTTACTGTAGGTGTGACTGTTGATAGCACACATTGTACAGTCTTTCCGGAAAGTTCCGTCTTCCACTCGTGTCCTTACTGCTAAAAGCGGAGTGTCCACTGTCACTGCGGTTGAGTCCGTCCACCTGATTGCTCCTTGTTCTCCTCTTCTTCTCCTTCTTCAAACTTTTCCGCCATTCTTTCTAGAGTCCCCAACCTTCTCACGATGTGTCCAAAGTGTGAAAACCTCAGTCTCATCATCTGAGCTTCCAGGGACAGCTCTGCTCTGGCTGGACCCGAAATCCACCTGTTTGTTGTCCTGCCTGTCCAGTGTCCTTAAGTGTCCTCCAGCTCCCCAGTCCAAAGGAGTGAACGGAACTACTCGTTGTCCTTGTGGCTCCACGAGCACATCGGAGGAGCTTCTCCACATCTTCCTGTGTCTCTCCTGACTGCTGGAGCCCCTGCAGCTCATTACTGATCCCAAGGGACAAAACTGTCCAAAACTTCTGTCTCTGCTGCTGACAGGTGCGACCACTGAGTATTAATTAAACAAGATTATTAATTAGCTTCCATTTATTGTCTGACAGTCTGTGTCCTACGACGACAGTCCAATGCAGGTTTTATGAGATGCCGCAAGAAAAAAAACGAAGAAAAGCAGCAGGACAGTAACAAAGTGGTTTTGGTGCAACGCTGTGCGTGTCTGTATTAGCGAGGACATCGCCACCCGCTGTCCTGTCTCCAGACGCTTAGCGCAGGCGACCCCCCCCATCCCAGGCTGGAGGTGTGAAGATGGATGAAGAACAGAAGATCTGGGCCACGAATGAAGCGTCTTGTCTCACGGTCCTCCCAGACCGCTCAAATCAGAGTTATGATTCAAAGAGATGGTCGGGACGCTCAAGCGTGGGGCCACAAGGAGGAGGTCCTCAGAAATCCGCTTTATTCTGTTCTTCTCGATCCACGTGAAGCCGACCAGGACGCTCGGAAATATTCCCAGCAGCCTCACGTGAAATGAACCAGACATATATGTTTATACAAGAAACAGCTGCGGTTGTATCATCCGAAAGGGTTCACGACGACCTGACTGGGTGCTGCTTACTGTGCTGGTTACCGTGCTGGTGAGAAGGCGAGACATACGGCACAAAACTGCATTTGGGGCTTTTAAAAAGGCATTGAGAACTGGATCATGTCCAACAGCTGTGCACAGCAGTACAGAGGTCTCCTCCCTGCCACACATGTGGTATTTAACAGCAAAGGGCCATGCGTTCTCTCACACTCACACACACACACACACACACACACACACACACACGGACACTCTCCAACATCTCCCAGAGAAAAATGAAACACGTTTCCTCTTCACTCACACTCACCATCTCCAGAGAAACTCGTCCAAGCCGTCCTCTGAACCTCCCATCAGGTCCCCCATGACCTGACCCCTCCCCCAAGGCCTCCAGCTAAGCCAGCCAAGGGCCTCATGGGCCAACCCCAGACCACAGCGCTGGCGAAACGACAGTTCGGCTGCAGTCTACGCCGGGATGGCGGTAAGAGCCGAACGCGATCGGCACGGCGGAGGGAAACGGACAGATGGGCGACGGCGAAGCAACACGAAGGGGGAGCGAACCGCTGTCCAGCAGACAGAGAGCAGATACTCTGATTCTGAAGGATGGCGACCTGGTAACCGTGCGATTCTCATCTTGTGAAAACAAACTCATCGCCTCGCTGTCACCCCCACCTTGTCCTGCTCTCCGGTCGAAATGAACTCCACCTGCCGAGAGCGCGAGGACACGTCCCGCCAGCGGCAGGCATGCGGCTTGTTCAACTCGAGCTTTCCTCGCTGCGAGAGCTTTCAGTCGAGTGAGAAAAACCCTCCGGTGCGACAGTGAACAGCTTGTACTCTTCATCTGGGGCCATATTGGTGTTTTATTATTATTATTGATCTAACACTTTTATCCAATGCAAATACCAATGTTAAGCTACTTACACTACTTACCCATTTATAAAACATGGTTATTTTACTGTATGAATTCAGAGTAAGTGCTTTGATCAAAGGTACTGCAGCAGAAGGCGAGGTCTGAACCCTATTCCTTTGATTGCACGGCGACAGCTCTAAGCGCTATACCCCCTACTGGCCCGGTGCATTTGATGTGTTCTGGCCCAAAGGCGTGGAGGTGACGTGGACCCACGCGGCGCCGGTTCTCTACAGCGTTGAGAGAACGAAAGGAACGCCGCGGTGGAGCGCCGACGCCCCGCGGGTCAGCGCCGTCTCAGCCCGGCACCTCCATGCAGCCCTTGGGCTTCTCCCAGCAGTCCCCGCTGGCTCCATTCCCGCATGGCGTTGACAGCTTGCTGTTTCACCTCCAGCCCCACCTGGGACTCCTCCAAGACGTGTCATTAATAACTCGAAGAAACGATATCTTTACGCCCCCGGCTGCGGCCGGACAGCTCCGCGTGCTCTATCAGCGCTCGGACGGAGCCAAATATGCGGCTGATAAAACCCACGACTCGCTTTGATTTCCTCCAGTGGTTAAAAGTATGATAAACGGGACCATTGACTCTTTCCAACGTCATGCGTGTGTTCGGGGGTCTAATTAATGGTCGGGAGGAGACCGTGCCATCGGAGGGGCATCGTGGGACTAATTACGGCTGCTCCTGAAAGCCACTTGGCACGGAGCGCCGTCACCATCGCAGGGAGGAACGCGGGAACGCCGGAGCAGGACAAATGGAAACGCGCGGCGCTCTGCAGAGGAAAAAAACCGCAGGCGAACCCGATACCCCAGGAGCTGCACGTGGGACCCCCGCCTACATAGTATCAGCGGTGAAGCGATCTGGTGCAATTCATCTTCACCTGGCTGAGTGCCACCTTAAACACTGGAGCTCTGGAGGTCCAAGGAAGGGCGGGGGGTGGAAGGACAAGGTGCTGAAATGCTGTCCCTAGTCCGTCCATCATCCCGAGACCCTCACGCAGCATCACCGGGATGTTGGGTTGAAGGCCGACCCTCTTCGATGCAAGGATCCGGCAAAGAAGCTATTTACCATGCTGGTTACCATGCTGGAAAGGCAGGCATTGAACAAGATGCGTGATCACACACACACACTGTCACAGACACACACACACCAACAGACAGACAAACTGCCAGATCACACTTAACAAGCGTGACCCTGCAAACAGGTATCAGCACAGGTGGTGCGGTGCACGAAAGGGATGGGCGATAACTCGTCATTTGACCCCCGAATTGTGGATCTGCGCACCTCTATTACAATTCCGAGAGCTGGTGCTGTGACCTTTCCAAATCCCTCTAAAGGTTGGAGCGCTCGTATTTCTCCTCCTCTCTGAGCCTAGCGGGAACGCGGTGAGCACGGCGGTCGCGGTACAGTGCTGCCCCCCGGCCCCCGCGGGACCGACACCCAGCGTCGAGCGACGGCCCTTCAATCGAACAACAACTTAATGACTTATTCTTCAAGGGGAGGAATGATTAGCATGAACTCGAAATAACGGCACGCACAAACTCGGCCTCGATTCCTCCTCTAACCTTAAGCCGTGCAGAGGAGGAGTGAGCATCAGTCTGTGCCCACAGAGCATCCTGGGATATCGACACCCAAAACGAAGGCACGGGGTACATGAATGGCTCTCCATTCCTGTCACAACCTCTGGAAAACAGGGTTGGATCAAAGTCACGACATTGCTGAGCTACAGGATCTCCGAGGCGATAGACAGAAAGCTAACCTTAACTTGTTCAATGCAACGTGTAGCTGCGGGGTGGGGGAGGGGATTGGGGACACCACTAAGTGACTCCGGGGAACCCAACGCTATTGGACGCTCAGCCCTTTATCGACCGGGTGACGGTGACCTCCGGTTCGTTGACTGTTCAGAGAGGGAACGAGTCCGAACTCTTGGAGATGATGAGGAATGTCGGAAAGAAAGGGAACTCGGAGCCCCCCCGCATCACGCTCCCTCCCACCGCCAACACGAGGGCATGAATCACGGGCAGGTGTGACCTCCCTCTCCACAAGAACAGCTGGGAACTCGTTTCTCACGACTTCCAACCCTTCCCAGCAGCCACTGAGTGTCAGTCCAATGTCATGGAGACAGCAGCCAGAGAGAGACACCGGATCAATAAATGAACCGACTTGACAGCCACTCGGAGTCCGTCTGAGGCCTTTTCACCCCCGGCTCTCGCACGCTGCCACATAACGGAGTTTAAAATTCGCTCGCTCTGCCATGCAGAGGCGCACGCCTTTATGTGCCAGGTGGTTTTGTACAAGGCACCAGGCAGAAAGGAGCAGCTGCTCCTTCTCAGGGCCCCACCATCTCCAACGTGAGGTTAGGGTTAGGGTGCGCAGCAGGTCCCGGGTCCATGGGACAGATGGAGGAACCACTTTTGTCAAATTAGCTTTTTTACTTCCACTTGGCCAATTGTTGACTGAGCACAAGACCCGCCAACTTGGTTGGGCTGATCGCATGCTGACTTCATTGAGCGTCACGACACGGACAGGTGTCCCTCTAGGTGTCGCTGTGAGCTACAAAAATGAGGGACCTCCGGCAATCTCATGGGCCAGGCTGTGCTTCCCGGGCCTTGTTGAGACTTTGAATCCCCGCTGCTGGAGAGGCCACGAAGGGTTCTTTTTGACCGCCTCCAAACCCACCCACAACCCCTTGAACCCGTCCTGCGGAAGGTGTAGCCGCACGTCTCCCTCGCTGGGAGGGTTTCTCCTTTGAGGATGGTGGAGAAACTTGAGCACCACTGATTCACTCCAAAGGCCCTGGTCCCATCTGCTCCTCTTCCCCACTCTCCTAAAACACATTTATTGGTGACAGAAGATATTAATGAAAGCCAAGCTTATTTCCATCGCCCTCCTTCCTGCCGCCTTTTATCTGGCTGAGCAGTAAACCTGGAACTGGTTACCGTACCCTGCACTCGTCCTGCTGCTAATATATTACTTTAGAAGTTTTTTTTTTCTTGAATCTCATCTGGTAATATCATTCACATCTATTTCTATTCCTCAGAGACTGGTTAACAATTCCATTCCGCTTTAAAAAAATTTGGAACGATTTAGGTAGGTTAAATAAACAACACTTTGCCACTGGCTATTTAAAACAATGGGCACCTTGCATGGAGATACGTGCTGTTCCGCGGGTGGTTTCCATCGAAGTGGATGGAAGAAAGTTAGAAATGTTTCTCTCCTCAGTGTTTTTTCCCATCTCTGTTAAGACGACTCTCTTGAACATTTGCTTTCCCCACCCCGACCTCTTGGAGGTAGGGAGTACACCTTTCCGAGCCTCCGTACCCCAGGCCGCTGCTGTCTATACACACTGGAGGCTTCGAAGTGCTATGCGGGAGAGCTGAGAAGCGCCGAAAGCCGCTGCGGACAAACAGCAACCTCCCGACATAAATGTACCCCCGACCCCAACGCTGACTGTAACCAGAGTCCAATCAATATACATCTGACACTGCTGTGAATTTATGCATCTTATCTCTTCCCCAGAGCACAAAGGTAAACTCACCTACCTACCAATTGTTGGATTGTTAATTTGCATATTTGGGAGGGCTTTATATCTTTTGTTTAACAGGGAAATATTTTAGTAATGAACTGTTTCTGACCGATGTTGTTTGTGGGGTTGCACTATTTACTACATGTACTTTGAAGTCATGAGGAGTCTCATGTCATGCGGTTGATTTTATATATTGGGGTTCTGCCAACCGTTAACTGGAAGGCTTGTGCCAGTGACACGGTAGTTACCAGAGTGGTAATTCCAAAGGTTGGCTTGAAGGTGTTAGTACTCTTTGAAAAAGCAAGGTTGCTCATGCTCAGAAAGCAATATTCCCATTAAATCACTCTTGCCGGTGTGTGTATGTGTGTGTCTTTCACAGTGGACAGCCTGTTTTGGCTCATCGACACCTGTCGTTACAGCATATCGAATGTGGGGTTACTTTCCACGTCACCGTGTTTTTTCCGGCAAATCCATGCGAAGTGCGCCAATTCACACATCAGAGACTCAAACTGTAAAATCAATTAAATTAGGTGTGACAACGTCGACGTATTAAAGCGAATCAGGCGGTGCACGGTAACGCTCGGAGCCCGTCAGATCCTGCCTGCATTCAGAGCCGACAGGAAGATGAACGGCAGCTCTGTTGATGAAGCACCTTTGCGCTCGGAGACGAATGCGAGGGCTGTCCCGGCGTGCGTCGGAGGGTGCGCCCTCCTTTCACAATCTTAATTAGACGTTGGATAAACATTGATACTGCGCCTTTATGGGGTAGAAGCATGGCTGCTCTCATTTTAATTACACGGTTTATGATCGAATTAAGCACAGACCCACTTAGGCGCTCGACGAGGAGAACGAGCGTTGACCGCACTCCGTGGGAGGCATCGCATACAACAGGCGCGTGTGCGAGAACAATAAAACCTCTCTCGCAAGTCCAACGCGTCAAAGTTGCTCGGCCTCCTCGGCTGTTGTCTGGTCGCGTTTCGGAGGGAGAGGCGGTCCACACACAGACATCTGAAAGATATTTACCAACCGTTTGGTTGACGTGTCCTAGACACAGTCATTAAAACATCTCGGGCAACGGCGCGCTCGAAAAATCAATGATGTGCCAGCTGTCAGAAGGCGTTTATAGCGGCCCCTGGGGCTCCGCGGAGGCCATATGAAAACGATGATGGAACCGCAGTGCTCCGAGCTGCAAGAAGGGCCCGGAGACGAGGATTAGGGGTCAACTTTCATCTGCGCTAGAGACGTCACACGGGGCACTTAGCAGTCGATTATAATCCTTTAAAAGGTAATAAAAGTGCTCTTCCATCCACACTCGCCCTCAGCCTCTCCGACACCGGCGGCACAGCGGATCCCTTTGGGGAGACGTGTCTCTCGAGCCAAACTCAAAGAGGAACGTGGCCAGAGCTCCGCCGCAATCGGGAGTGGCAGCGAGAGAGCCCGTGCCCCTTTCTTCATTTCTTCATCCCAATTGCACGTGGGAATCAGTGCGTTCAGCATCAGCAACTAAATGTCATTAGAGCTCCGTCTCGCCTCGCCCCTCCTATCACATCCAACACGCAAACTCTCCCTTCGTTTTCACTCCCGACTGTTCACGTACGAAAGGACGCTTTGAAAGTCATGTGACATACGGCTTTTAAAAGTTAGATCAAAACCCAGGCCGGCATTTTTGAGTTCTCCTCCTACACGGAAGCCCGTATTAATAAGCTGTACATCAAACCGCCAAATTCAAGGGAGCGACTTACAGCGAGACGGGATTTCTAGCGCGGGACGGCCTGTGGCTCGGGGACTTTCGTCAGACCCGTAACAGCACACCGGGGATCTTATTAAAAGATGTTCTCGTGTTTTCAGCGAGCGGAGCATCGTGATGCCGTGTTCAGAAGACCCCCGTGTGCTGCATCCCTGGACGCTGTGACATTTCTGACACCACCTGACAGCTGGCGGCGGAAACACGGACCTCCCGCGACAATCCGGGGCCCGTCAGCCGCTACAGTAGCGTCAACCGGAGAGTTTTACTGATCTAGACACATGCTGACTTTAGGAGGTCGTAGGGAAGCTACTGAAAGCTACCCTGCAGACAGAGAAGATATATCAAATCATAAATATATTAACCACTAAACACGATAATGCTGAGGGGTGCCAGCACTTATTGCATACAATCAAGCTACTGAAGAGAGGAGGTGAAGTAAAAAAGGAAAAGGAAAGAAGCAAAGAGAAGGCAAGAGAGCAGGGTACCGTTAACAGGAAATGGGGACAGCAGGGAACCACTGCTAGATTGGGATGGATGGGTCCAGCACTCGGCACAACGAACTCCAAGGTTCTTTGGAGAGGCGGTCAGTACAAGTTAAGTGCGATCCCTCTTGGGCTCTGAAGTGGTGCAATGAGCTCCTGCAGTCCCTCGGAGCTGCTGAATCCCTTCAGGCATTCAGGAGGGGTCTCGAACCATCTCTTTCAGAGCCATAATATAACATAGTTATGATATGAGAGTCATAACTGCTCTATAGACTTGCATCACATCCGTCAAGATCCTCTTCGCATTTCCGACCCTCTGGGGTCCCACCATATCACACCCTCTGGGTTTCCTCACAGGCGTCCCGAGGTCACAACTTCTATCGGAGCACATCTTTGACGTTCAGCAACGCATCACAGTCCACCATGGCTTCCATTTACACTCACCAAGAACAGCGAACACACACACATATCTGGAAATGGTGCATGTAAATGTACCGAAACCTCACTCATACTCTCAGAAAGAGCGAGGCGGAAGCGGTTAGCGCCTGCGTATCACGATCGATGGCCCTGTGGCTGAATCCCGCTTCCTGCTGCAGGACCTTTGATCAAACTACTTACCCTGAATTAGTAAAGTGAAACTTACCCTGCTGCGTAAAAGTCGTACGAATACATTTGTGGGAAATATTATGAAAAGAAGAAATGTAAAGAGGAATGGTGAAAATGGTCCAGCCAGCAAAACTGCCAGGATGGAATCCCCCCCCCCCCGCCGCAAAACAAAAAAGAAAAACAGCTTTTGTTCAATCTAAACCCTCAAATGGCTTCATTCAGAAGAGAGAAGGCCGACTTTGGAGATGCGGTCAGTACAAGTTAAGCGTGATCCCTCTTGGGCTAAGCTCGTCATATTCCGCCACTTGCGCATTCGAGAAGAAATAAACTGTAGCGGAGCTGCGTGTCGCACACTCAGAATAAAGATGAGCAAAAAATGTGGCGAAACTTTCCGCGGTTTTTGATTTTAAAAAGGTGTCCTCTTGGACTTTTGTTTCAAAATGGATCTAAAAACTCTTTAAATACGTTTCTAAAATGCAGATTCCGGCAAATAGGAGCATAATAGTCACAATTACGTTCGAAGTGGCTGGATGGCGCAGGCGGGAGGTTAGCTGCTGTACTACTGCACTTAAACGGTAGCAGAGGACGTGGGCAACGGGCGTGGCCCACGCAAACGCGTCGCCCGGCCGCAGCCGCAACGGGACAGGATGCGACCGCGAAGTACGAGAAGCCCTCGAAGTCTCTCCTCATTAGACCGGATGGTTGACGGTGACGGTAAAAAGAAGAAAGGGCTCATAAATGCGATGAGCAGATGGGCAGCAGGTGGCGTAGTGGTTAAAACCGCTTTGGACTTAAGGGACTCGGGTTTGAATCCCACCTCCGGCTGCTGTTCCTTCGATCAAGGTACTTACCGTGAATTGGTACTGTAAAAAGTACCCCGCTGTATCAATGGGCGAATCGCCGTAAGTACCGTCGCAGCGTAAGCCGCTTCGGAGAGAAGTGTCACAGAAATGAATGAATACATATAAAACGATGAGCGCAAAACCATTTGCTTCTTCCAGCCAACTGCCCTCAATATTTTATTAACCTCAAGGACCTAATTTTCCTGAGGAGTTTTGAAGGTAGATAAGCATCGGATCCCTAATTGCCTGCAGCTTAGAGGAGCAAATGTAGCGGAAAATGACAAGATCATTTGATCTAGAGGGTCGAAGGCGAGCGGAGAGACGGCTGGAAAAAACAGGAATTGACAAGAGAAGCCGCATTTCATACGGAGCGAGAGGCACAGCGCAGAGAAGGCGAAAGGCGAAGACCCAGTACGTCCAGGTCGCAGCCCGACACCCTGCGCCGGTTCCTGCTCAAAGAGAGCAAAAGCCGTCGCTCGCTTATCCGACACTCTCGAAGGCGAGAGCGAGGTGCGTAAATAAAGCTGCTTACACCGATCCACCCGCTAGTATAGCGGAGTAACTTTTACTATATCATTGCAGGATATATACTGTGACCAAGAGCATTGACCCTGCTTCCTCAACGGGAAAGTGACATCTCTAATCACCACACCACCTGGTTGCTAGGTCCATACAGGCTGAGCGCAGGGGGTACAGTTTAGGCCTTTAACCACTTCGCCACCTGCTGGACACATATAGGCTATACATTACAGCCTCCGAAAAATAAAGGACCTTCAGTTTACATCGTTTTGTATTTCTGGTGTGTGTGTGTGTGTGCGTGCGCAGGTTCACCAGCTAATGACCGTTTTCCAGCCTTGAAAGAGTCACGATATGAATCCTCGCAGACGCGGCATCTCGGCCAAACAGGACGTTTATGGTTCCCTTACCCTAAACATGTTATATTCAATAAATCCCTGATATTCTTTTAATAACAGGAAAGGCCAGAGGCTTAAATAACTTTGTTTCCTTTTCACTGAACCTCCAATATCGTATTTCTGAATTTCAGGCGTTTTTTTTCTTTTTTTAATAACCTCATCCCCTCCAGGAGCAAATCTACTTCTCACTGCGTGCTCTCGGCTTCGCAGCCTCGCCCCGCTAACGGGTTCCACATGTGGCTCTGCTTCCCGGAGTCGTGGCAGCCAAACACACACACACACACACACACACACACACACACACACACACACACACACACGCAAAAAGAAAAAGCAGAGGAAAAGACAAAAAAGAAAACATTTAGACATGATCTACTTTTCAAATCAATGTCAAATTTTTTTTAGAAAGTGAATATATTAAAACCCAACTGACGGGCAACGCTGTTGCCGTCTAGATAAACACACACCGTTCATTCAATCAGCAAGGAAGCTGTAGTGGCGGAAGGATGCAGAACGTTGAGTCAGTGTCCCTCCTGGGGGGAAGGGGGGGTCCTAAATCATTTGGCCAAGGGCCACGGCCAGCACAGCGCACGGGTTCGAGGGCCACGCAGGTACAGGTCACACTGAATCTTAATTACTCAATGTATTCATTTTAATTTATAATAAGTGTGAAGTCTACTATGTGCATTAACATAAAACTTATTTTTAAAAATAATGTATCTGTAATTTGAATATGGAAACGCTGAATTTACAGTACTGATGGTACGCAAAGTAATATAAAAAAAAAAAAAAAAGGTCAATGTTCCCATGGGCCGCACAACGGACACCGCCGGGTTACACACGCGGAGCCACGCTCCAAATACCATGTAGTCAGTTCACCGCAAAAATGCACTGCATTAACAGCAAAAATATGAAAGGCATCTTTAATAAACCAGCGTCTTCGGTAAGAGAATTAGAGTCGTCAGCGCAGTTATTAAAATCGACGCAGGAAACGGAAATCAAAACTGTTCATTTCTGGAGGAACGAGAGCGTGGAGTTTGCCGTGCGTCACCGTACCGTACCGCACCGCACCCCCCTGCGTGACCCCGCCCTGCTCTCCGGCGACACGCGAGGGCAACGTTGCGTCAACGTGCTCGTTAATAGCGGGGTGCAGTGGGCTCCGGCTTGGTGGGGGTCCCGGTACAAACTGCGGTCACAGCCGGAAGAGGAGCAAACGACTGTCGGAGAGAACGAGGAACGATGGGCAACGAGACGGCAGGTGAACGCGAGCGAACCTGAACCCGCACCATGTCCTTATCCATGCGATCTTCTCACCGTCTGTGTCCATGACCATTTTATATAAAGCTGCACTCTTCAACCCTCAAGCTGAGGTTCTCGTTCTGCTGTCCTCCAGTCTGCAGCCCCCGGCATGTTGTTCGCTCTATTTTTCACATTTCTGTTTATTTTGGTGCAGATGTGACCTGCGTTTACCTGCCGAGCCAACGGATGGCAGTAAAGAGCACAACAGGAGTGTGGAACACCACCTTAATTCAACTCACATCCACAGTGTTCGCAACTCCTGTCCGGTGTTCCTGCGAGTCAGTGATCAGTAACAAGTCGCGTAGAGAACAGAAGATTGTGGAGGGTGTTTTTCTATTCAGTCGTTTTAAATTTGTTTTTATTTTAGTGCAGCTCAGAGTTAAAAATGTTACATGAAACCAACTTGCAATATTGTAGGTATCATAACTATACCTGGCATTACAGAACCAATCCGGCGATTAAATGGAGCATTGTCTATACTTTTGAGCCGTTACGCACTGCAGCCTCGGGGATATGAACGAAATGGATTTACAAACAAAGTGAGTTATGAACAGACTTCCGGTCACTGTTGTGTTCGTGAAGTGAGGAGTCGGTGACCCGTGGTGCGGAAATCAGCGCGTTTGACCGCAGTGAGCAGAAGGCACACAGAATAAGCGGACCTCGGGAAGTCGGGCTACGCGGAGCCACGTGAACGCAGAGATGCCGGGGGGGAGACGCAGCAGAGCCTCTGAAACAGAGAAGCCTCACTTTTCACGCACATTCACATAAATTATTGACAGTTCTTTATGAATAAAAATGTATTTCCTGGAGGAGACCCCCCCCCCCCCCCCTCCTCCGCCTGCAATCTCGTTTCCAGGACAACCGTCGGAGAGGGTGGAGAATGTCGCTCTCCTTCAAATTTCGGTTACGTTCTCGGTTCCTCTGTGGGGAACGTGTGCGACCGCTTTCAGCAACGTGTTTCTCTGTGGGGGGGGCGGAGACCCGAAACATCCATTCAGAGTCTGACACGGAACCCGGTGAAACATCAGAAAAATCTAAACAAAGCATGAGGAGAATATGAATCCCCCCCTTCCCCCGAAGGAACAGAGGTGTGTTTGCAGATGAAAATAAGGTGCTTATTAATGCGTTTGCGCACAGGACCATGTGCAGAGCTCGCAAGGAGCCTGGCCCCTTAGAGGACGTTGGCTGCTTTGCATATTTTTGGTCAGTGCTTTTTCCTTTTTTGCATCTCATTAGTGATTTGACCCGGTGAGGCCCGTGATATTTCACAGAAACACGCAAACGTCTCGTGAACACGACTCACCGAAACACGCGTGGCCGAGCGCAGGCCGCTGCTCCCCGGGGCGACGGCTCGAACCTTCGTGGCCCCGCCGCGAGGGACCGAACCCACACGTGCGAACGGGTTCCGAACTGCGGGTGGGAACGCGCCCCGCGGCTCGGAAAATCGCGATCCGAGCGGCCTCGACGGAGACGGGTCGACGTGAAGGAGGACACGGGTTCGAGACGAGACACGGGGGGAGGGCACTCGAGCGCACAGCGTGTCGAGGACCGTTAAGGTACAAGGCCACGCGGCGCAAACTGCTTCCTGCCTCTGTCACCACTAACAGTGAGGGGACAGCAGGGGGCGCACTGGTTACAACAGTCCACTGGGACGCTCCCAGACACACGGTCGTCTAATCGGTGTAATATGTTCTGAATTCGTCACACGTGTGGATTCTCCACGGTGCCAAACACCCCCCTTTCACCCCCACCCCACGTGCGCCAAACATCTGACCTTCGCGGAGACGAAGTTCTCGTGTTTTCGCTCCCGAGGCTCCGGGGACCGTTAAAGCGATACTCCTCTCTCGCGGGCTGCTGTCCGCAAGAGCCGCACACGTCATTAGTGCGGCAAACGCAGCGATCTGTGTGAAACACCAACATTTACATCGTTTCCCCCACAAATCTGCGGTAACTGTAACGCTCATATGTTATTCCTTCACAAGCAAAATATACAAGAGAACATAATCAGATTTCACAGAACTCGTTTCAAATGTAAATTCCCCCCTTTCACAATATACCGTGGACGCCGTAATTACGTCCCGCAGCTGAGAACACAGAGGTCGATGTCGAGATGCTGACGGTACCGCACCAAAAGGGAAGGATGAAAAAAGGTAAAGTCCCTTTGGGAGCGAAAACAGGGTGGAAAAATGGAGCTACGGTTAAATCGGAAGAAAAGTGAAATCACGACAACTGGAAACGCAGGAAACTTCACACACTGAGGTCTTGAGAGACAACTTCCGTCTCCTGGCATCACCAACGGACAACAAGGACTCCAGCATTCAGGAGACACGCTGAGGAGCAGCGGTGGACGGAGCCGAGAGCACAACGGTCCCTGGAAGCTCAGACGACGACGCTGAGGTTTTCGCTTTGGACGACTCATGAGAAGGTTGGACTGTGGAGAAGACGGCGATGATGGGAAAGCTGGAGGAGGAAGAGGTGGACGAGCAGCACCAGGCGGATGGACTCAAGCACAGCGACAGTGGACACAGGTATTTAACACCAAGGAGGACAGAACTTTCTTCATCTATGTGGTCAACAAGAATCAACATCAACTCAACGGCTCTAAACCACAACGAAGCACAAGTGCGACGCTACAAGAGGAGTCCCGTGTGACAGAACGGAAACGCCGCTGCGGATTTGGTTCGACTCACTTGCGGCCACGACGCTAATTAAACCCGGTAAACCGCTGTACTCATGTAACCTACTGTTTTACAGTCCACATGGGGAGCTGTGAGAGAATCACGAGAAGATCCTCGCTGTCGCCCGACTTGTGCTCTTGAACAGGACAGGAAGTTCAAGTGGCCCAAGGACCGAACTGGAGAGATATACGTGTCGTGAACACGCGCGTCAAGGTCACTTCCTGTCCGAGTGAGTTTGGGTCAAACGGATGCGCTCTATCTGATGTCCAGAGAGGCTCCCCGAGGGCACGATGTCGTCCAGGATGCAGCGCCGGTCACTGACCCAAAAAGGACCGCATTAGCTCTCGATTCGCCCTACGGTTGTTCGCAGAGATCGGCGAACGCGGAAGAGGAACCGCCAGCCCGCCTTCAAACCGGGGGCAAAATCTCGCTCGGCATCGTCTACCAAATGACGACCTTCGGCCGGGCACCGTGACGAAGAACATTTGTCGACCGCGTTTGTACGAGTTAGCGGTGCGGTCGCCGCTCATTTTTCAGCCGGCGGTCTTTGTTCAACAAAGCAGCCTCATTAGGAGGCCGCCGTCTATTTAAATATGCATACGTTAAGGGCATCAGACGAGCCCTTTTTTATCGGAATCTTCTTTATCTTTGAAAATGACCGTCAAACGTCTTTTCCGGTCCGAGCGCCCGTTGTATCCGGACGAGCGGCGCCACTACAGTCGCTGGACTGAAGCCAGGCCTCCGGGGGGCACTGCGGAGCCCTGCGTCCAGCTGCGCCCCTCGCTCCGGGGATGCGAACCTGCTCCGGCGGAGTGTGGAACGCGGCCCCCGGCCGCAGCTCACGCCTCGCTGAAGATTAGCAACTGGGTCACCGTGTGCCGGGTTCGACGCCACAAGGGTCGGGGGACACGCGATACAGGAGTGCGTTCGAACACACGCGCGCACACAAAGTCCATCGTTCACCTCTTGCGCTCCGGGCGCAGCGACCGATGAGGAACACGGGGCCCTCGGCACGGAGAGGCCACGGTTCGAGCGCGCTCGCATCTGGACAAACGACACGTCCGCACGCGCGGGGGACTCCGCGGTGAAGAATCGAACGTCGCCCGTGAAGGCGAGAGGATACATCGCTCCCCGCTCTGACCTCGGCGCCTCTTCCAGGAGCGTGACGCGAATGCTCCTCCATCAATAATAGGGGCAGGGCGACGGCGACCCGCACATCCGCCACCGGTGCTTCGCGGTCATGTGCGGACAGCGCGAGTGAGGCGCAGATGCTGTTCTGGTCTCTCCGGTGAGCACGGGACGACCGCGGTGACGTTTTCAGCAGCACGTCAGGAACTGCAGAAGCGCCATCGCAAACAGCTCTTCTTCTGGATATGCTGCTTCTTACCCTGGTAATATTGTAGTGAGGAAACCCTTAAAAAATCCTTAATGAGTTTAATTCTTTCTTTACTTCTTTTCACTCACTGGCCCTGGATCAATATTTTGTGTTCACTGTTATGAACCATATTTCCGGATCGTGTTGTTCCGTGTTTTGCAGACTGTTCTAGAAGGTCATGAGGGAAAAATACCTGAATTTAGAGCTGTAAAAGGGGGTGTGGGGATTCAAACCTGGTTCGAACCCAGGCCATCGCTCAGAAGGAACCATGTAGGGAACTCACAGCACAGCCACCCTAACCCCCAACACACACAGAGCTAATCCCTCCAATTCCTACAGCAGATTCTGCATGGGGATCTCATTAGCTACACATTTCACTGCTCTCCCCCATTTCAGAGGTAAAACACGGTACAACACGGTGAGAATGAGAGGAATTCCAGGCTGCCATTGGTGCATAAAACGTCATAAACTGAGACGGCATCTGAAAACGGCGCCAAGCGGCTCTGTGTGGCAGAGACTGAGCCCCAGTGCATTGTGGGAACTGAGTACCAACGTTCTCAGCTGTGGTCACGTTTGTGTTTCGCACCATTATGCTTTTATTTACAAATTATCACCTATTATTTATTTAAATGAGACATAGAGCCTTTGTCCACACACAGTCACGGCAAGTTTACTTTATGCAGTTTTTTTTTTTATTTTACATATAGTGCCGTTACAGATATTCATTATATTTTAATGTGTCACACGACTTCTTCCTCACGATATTAAGCATCACTGGGGTGAACTTGCAATGGACTTTAAGCAAATTGTAATTTTTCCCCATTAGAAATAATGGAACAGAAAAGTTTCATTATCCACTTTTTTTGACACGCCGTTCATTTCCAGGAGCAAATTACCGTTGGATAACGGGGACAAACAGAACTTCTTTCACGAGCTGAGATCCTCCTTCCACTGTGTCTATTTGCCTGTGTGTCAGTGTGTGTTTGGGTGACTCTCTCTGTGTGTGTTTGTCTATCGATTTCTTTGTCCATCTTTGTCCTCCTGGGATCTGTACTGGTGTCTACAGTCCGGAGCTCAGACTGATATATAACCCCCAACCCTTGCAGGACCAACTGGAATGAGCAAACGCCAGTGTAGTGGAATGAGCTCCCTGTGCCCCTCAGAGCTGCTGATTCCCTCCCACATCGAAGAAGGGTCTCAAACCCATCTCTCTGAGAGCCACTTCTCTCCTGATCTCCTGATAGCTCCATCACTGAGTCCAACTCCATCTAAGATTATCGACATATTTGCTACTTGATTCCATATGTAGCCAAGTGAGCTACCTCTGCTCCTCAGAGCTACTGAATCCCTCCCATCAACAACATCTTCTATGATTATCTATCTATCTATCTATTTGCTATTTGAATGTCGCTTCTATAGGAGCTACTGGAGGGACACGAACCAGCAACCAGGTGGTGTCGCACACACACAAGCTGTGTCCATAATGCTGTGTCTAGCTCTTTGTTGTCGATGATCTTTTCTTTACTCCGAGTTGTACCTCACTGTGGAGAAAAGTATCCGATAAATGAATAAGTTTGACAGGAGCGTTTGAAAGGATGGAAAGCAGACAAATCGACCGCAGAGCTGCAGTTTTATTGAGCCAAAGCTCACCTGGGCCGCAGCGATACCAGGTCGGTGTACGGCGCTGATTGATCCAATGGTTTTATGGACAAATTATTTTTGTTTGCCCCGTAGATTTCTGCTGGATCGACCATCACTAGAGAGACAGACTGCCTGCACTCGGCCTGGAGACACGTGCTCTTTTACCGCAGTAATGACGAGGTAAGGGCAGTGCTGGTCTCCACCAGGCAGAAACGGGGTCCATACCATGGGACATGGAGAGCATCCCTTGTCCTGGCTCTCGCCCGGGAGGGCTGAGCACTTTGGCTTTTCAGTCGCTCATATAGAATGAGACACATTTACCACGTTTACCACAGGTGATGGCTCCCTGCCGGGTGCTATGTGGATCTCGACATGAGCAGAGCACGAGCAGGAAGCCTCTATTCTCAGCTGAAATGTACAACTGCATCAATCCAACCAGTAGTGGGGCAGCAGGTGGCGCAGTGGTTAGAGCCTTGCAGTGGCAGGACCGGAGCTTGAATCCCATCTCCTGCTGTTGTACCCTTGATCCAGGTGCTTACTCTGAACTGCTACAGTGAAAATTACCCTGCTGTATAGATGGGCAAATCATTTTCAACAGTGCGGTGAACAAAGCTTACAGTGCAAGTTGCTCTGGAAAAAGGAGTCAGAAAAATGAATAAACCATAACAACTCACAAAGCATGAATAATCATATAACGCTACAGCGCCGATGCTTTCTGCAGTCGAATTACAAGAAAATAAATGTTCAAATAATTTTTTTGAACTCAAATATATGTGTCATCTTTTTATTTATTACTTTTTTTTTTTATACCGAATCTGAAATGCATGTGTTGGCTTCATTTTATGAAATTAATGAAATGCTTCAATTCTGTGCGTTTGCGATATTTGAATTTCAAAACAGCATTCTGAGACACGCTCTGCGGCATTAACGGCTCTGAAATTAGGACCGGCGATGCGCCGTTCCCGCGGAAAGGGAGACGCACCGAAACGACCGACGTGACGCTTTGTGGTATCGGCAACCGAGAGCTCAGCTGCAGTCCTGTGGAAAAGTAAGTCAATAATAAACAATAAGTTAAAAAAAAAAAAAAAAAAACTAAAACTAATTCTTTCACCACTGTTGCTGAGAATCCCTTCCTCTCTCACTGCTGACCTCACGGTGGGAAGAGCGCCACCACTAGGTTGGGTCTCGGAGCTGCAGCCCAATTCAACAGGCCTCAATCGCTTACATTTACTCACTCATCTGCCATGCTTTTCCTTTACCTATGAGTACAACAAGGTCATTTTTACTGTATCAACTCATGGCACTGCAGCAGGAGGTGGGATTTGAACCCAGGTCCATTGACTCGAAAGGCAGGCTCTAATTAGAGATGTAGATGACGCTTCCCCGCTGCACTGTGCTGTGGAGCCACGTGCGTGACCTGTGACCTCTGACCCCTGCAAACGCAAAGAACACGTGGGACAGAAACGCAGACGCCTTCGTTTCATTCCCACCTCTGATCACAGCATCTCATATGAGTCTGGATCCAGAAGAGATGACAAATCAATGTAAATTATTTCAGAATGTTCCTTTAGCGCACACTGCTGCTTGACACACTGCTCTCCAAATGTTCTCACGTTCTGTCCTCTCTTCACTCTAACTGGAGCACAACGCACTGAATTCACCGCGAAGTAGCTACCACACACATACGCTGTAATGCACAGTAAAACACGGTAATGCACAGAACAACATAGTAATACAGTGTAACGTACAGTAACACATCGTAACGCACAGTAAAATGCTGCAAAACAAGGTAATCATAGTAAGACCCCGTAACAAAGCAATACACTGCAGAACAAAGTAATACACTGTAACCTTTGTGTGTGTGTGTGTGTGTGTGTGTGTGTGTGAGAGAGAGAGAGAGGCTGGTCTGTGATGGACTGGTGTCCTGCCCAGTGTGTACCATTTCGCACCCCGTGCTTCCGAGATAGGCCCTAGACCACCACGACCCTGCACCGTATGGTCCACGTGGGGCGTCTGTGAAGCACATGCTTGTTCGGTAAACAACATTAAATAAAAGTGTTACTGTGTTTTTACCACCCATCACTTATTTGTAAGTGAACGTGATCAATTTTCAGTGCAATAAATCAAGGAGAATATTTCCTCAGCTGCCGACCTTTTCTTAAAGGGCTCCGCGGCGTGGAAACGGTTAACAGCCTCTGCCCTTCCTTCAGGTACGTACCCTGATCCGACACTGTAAAAATGAGCCTGCGGTGTAAAGGGGTAAATCGGTGTAAGGCTGGTTATCGAACAGCGTAACGGAGGTAAGGTAAAGGTTATTAATAAATGACACAGTGCAGTAAGAGCTGCTGAGAAAAAGTAAGAAGCGCAGCAGTTAAGCAGAGCAGTTAACCCACAGTAACGGGTACCGTTAACCGGTAACCAGTCAGTTAAAGCGGACTCTAGATCCGGTTACGGCTCTAGTAATAATCCGACATAAAACATCCTCCGTCGGAAAAAACATACAGCGGCCGAACGCGTGACGCGATCATATTTACTGCGGCGATGCGTGCGTCACGTCCGTCTCCTAGCAACAGCGGCATCGGTTATGCGCGTCGCCCCACAGCACCTGAAACGCCCCCCCCCGGGCCGATGTACCTGGGACCGAGCGTCTGTACCCCAGTAGGGGGTCCTGGGTCGGGGGTCCTTGGGAAGCATGCTGGCGAGGGGCCTCATTACAGCGGAGACAACGCAGTGACCCCACCTCATTTGCATCTCGATTACTTTAATTATGAGCCAACGTTGAGTTGCTTTCCTGGCGTCACTATGCAAGGTGTGAATTATAATAAACGAAAGCAAAATGCACCTGGTTCTCGCACCACACACCGCGAATATTAACACACAGCTCACCAAAGGTGACAGAACGCACGCACACACACAAGTTCGGTCACGCTAGCAGTTTAGGAACGATATTACTGTCACGTGACTAACGACACAGTGTGTTTGGAAACACCGGTACGAGAGATGTGTGCTACTGGGAGGATTCAACAGAGCCCTAATTATTTAAAATAAAAAAAAAAAAGCCATGGCAATCAAAGACGTCAAAGGTCACATAGAAATCATTGACTTTTAAACAAAGAACTTGGCAGAAATGGACAAGAAGCAAAGCCTGTTGGGGGGGGGTTTACAGGTATTTTTGTGGGTGGAGCCACCTTAAAGTCAAAGGTCTCGGGTTCGAATCCCTCCTCCTGCTGTAGTTCCCCTCGGTCAAAGTACTAACCCTGGATTGATCCAGTAAAAATTACGCTGCTGTATAAATTGGTAAATCGGGGTAAATTGGTTAGTGTAGAAACCTGACACCACAATTTACTGTGTGGTTAAGAAAGGACTAATAATAATAACAACAACAGCAATAATAATAATAATAATAATAAGCGTGGCTATGGAGGGGAAAAAGGGGGAGGAGACACCCTTTGAACACGAAAACCGAGACCGTCGCTCCATCCACACTGCGCTTGACCTCTTCAACACACTAACATCTAGGACCACGACACGCACGCAAACACACACGCGATGCACACGCGGCCCCTTGGTGGGACGGGGGGGCTTGACCCCCGTGCGCTTCCTGGGTGCTGTTCTCAGCGGGGGGCCAAAGTGCATTTCAACGAGCGCCGCTTTTCACGGAGAGCAGCTGTGCTGGAGATCGGCCCGGCGGAGCGCACTGCGCGCACACACACGCTCACACGCATGCGCAGGGCTGCGGCGGCACGCCACGGAGGACGCCCCACGCGCCGTTCTTCCTGACAGATGCCATACGTTGGTGATCCGCCTAACG
The DNA here is from genome assembly GCF_900964775.1 of Scleropages formosus. Lineage (NCBI taxonomy): Eukaryota > Metazoa > Chordata > Actinopteri > Osteoglossiformes > Osteoglossidae > Scleropages > Scleropages formosus. Next base: position 1,593,386 of record NC_041809.1, read on the forward strand.
AGGAGCCTCCGTCCCACGTCCCGGCGAACCGGCACGCACCGAATCCCTACTGGATCTCCAGGTGTGACTGCGTTCGCAGCCCTCGGTGCCGCAGTTAATCACCCTCCGCCGCACAGCTCCACGGCAACCCGAACGTGCGGCGCCCATCCTGCAGGCCCAGAGTCCGAGGTGCGAGAGCAACGGGGGCAGCTCCACGAGGGCCTTGGCGGGATTTCGTAGCCTCGCGCCACTCGGGGTGCCACACACGCTCCAGCGGTCGTATCATTATGTATCAACACTCAACATGTTTCATAAGAACAAGGTTATTTAATGAGAAACGCCCCAAAAAAAGAGGGTGTAAACACAGTCCCGCAGGTATGTGGCTTTGCAGCTTGCGTGACGGACACCGCGTAGCGCGACCGGGAGCGTCCGTCCATCTCGACTCAACTCCCTTCCACAGTGTTTACAGCTCCCGTCCGCAGCTCCTGCGTGTCAGCGATCAGTAACAAGATGAGGAACGCTGCTTATTCTTATGGTAGGAATCTTCCGCCAGTTAGCACGGAACAGGACTTACGCAGACACAATGTATCTTTATTTTCAGTCCTTTTAAATTTAATTTTAACGTAGCTTCAAGTTGAGACGTTAAAAGAAAAGTAGTTTTAAATTAGTTTGTTCAATTTTCAGATTTATTATAGCTATATCCAGAAACCTAAGCAGTAAATAAATTGAAAGACGTTCGTATCGTTAACCTTTTCTCAATTGTGACTTAGTGGATGAAGTGATTTTTGAGTTGTGAACAAAACAGGTTACAGACAGACTCGTTTGTAAGATGAGGAGCCGGAAAAGCGTCGACTTGCTGCTTTGTCGAGGTGAGACTGCCAGGAGCGCCTGATCGACCCCATCGACGGACCGCACCCCCGTTCCCCGACGGAGCCAAATGCCGCCCAGTATGAAGGATGGCTGTCACGATTACTGCGCGGATGTGGGTTTACTGGAACGAGGAGCCGAGTCGATGAGACTGAAAGCCTGTCCTGAAAAGACAGCATCATATTTCCCCCTCCAGGTGGGGGAACTTCCTGCCCAATTGATTAATTTTTATCTAATTTATTTGTCAATCTATCAACAGAATTATAATTTCATTTCTGCTCTGAAACCACAACCTACTGGTGCTGAGGCAGGACACCCAGCCCAATGCCAGTCCTTTCAAGAAAGGGTTTATTCTGCACTGTTGGTTCTTCACGGAATCGCAGCCTCGGGCCCCTCAGACTGGAAGATGAGGAACCTTGTACAAATTTCTGTGATGAATCAGCCAAAGGAGGAGAGAGCGTATTTTTATTTTCAGTCATTTAAAAGTAGTTTACATTTTAACGTAGCTTGAAGTTAATAAATACATTAAAATATTAAAAAATGCCTTTATTTAGTGAAGCTATATCCAGGACTTTCACAGAACCCATCCAGTGAAGAAAGTGTGGAAACTCTGCATTGTTACCCAGTTGTGACTAAAGACGACCTTAGAGTTACAGACAAAGTGAGTTATGAACAAATTTCCAGTCCCAACTGTTTGTAGGTTTGTAAGTGTGTACAGCGTGTTGAGGCAGGGAGGATGTAAAGGAGAACAGAGGCTCTCATCCTCCACCGTCTCTGAAGCCACAAGTCACTGATTCCGACGCAAAGTCACGGAGCGTCAGCTGTCGGTCACAGCCCACATGGCACGGATCGGGGTCGGAGCCCCCAGGGCTGCAGTGGGGAAGACCCCCAACGTGGCGTCATGCGAGGCGGATACCGCATCTACCTCATTAGTGCTGCTCTCGCACCGAACCGGAAGAAACCGGCCAGCAATTGATTTCACCCCCCACCCCCCCGAATGCCGATCAATACTTGCCAGAGAAACAGAACGGCAAACATGATGTGCGGAAACACAAACATTTACACTAAACAAAAAAACTATATTTAGTGTCAGCGGAGAAAATTCCTCCAACGACCCATTCGTGGTTCCCAGTCGCTGCATTCGTCGCAACTGCGCTCAACAAACGCACACACGTCTACATGGGGTATTAAGAGTAGTAATAACAATATCATCATCATCATCAATAATAATTTTCAGCATTAAATAAGTTGGTTTGTTGAAATAATTGAGTAATTTTTGCAGCATCAATTCAAGCTAAATACCTTAATCAAGGGTACTAGAGCGGGGGGGGGGGATTCAAACCTGGGTCTCTAACTGCTACGCCCCCTGTTGGGGCATTTACACATTTAAACACAATTGAGAGCCTGACCAATGGCGGGGGGGGGGCGGGGGCGGATAGACAGATAGATAGACTTTGCCCTGATCATTAGTATTCTGGGAGGGAGTTCAGCTTCACCAATCACAGCAGCTCCTTCTTTTCCAAACTGTTCACGTTTTAAAAACAAGAAGGTGGAAAAACACTTCCCCAAAGGTGCTTTGAAAGCGGGAGGAGGGCGAGAGAAGCGTCTTCAGCCGTCTGTGGCTGCTATCACTCGCCGTCTGAGCCGTGCCAGCGCGAGGACGCGTCTCCGGGGCTCGGCGGGTCCGGAGACGAGGCGCAGGTGGCATCGCAAACACGGCTCATATTTATACACCTGACATTATTTTTCTAAATATGGAAGGGAACGCAGGCGAAGGTCGTCGCCGAAAACGTCCTCATCGCCACCGGCACATTTGTAATATTCTCGGCACCTGGACCGATTTACGGGACCCGCGGCGGCGCTTTACGTCCAAACGGTCGAGGGACGCGACTCGGCGCCTTCGCTGGCCCGGCGCCGAGGGACAGGGCTGTAGGTCTGTATTTTATAGGACTGTGCCGTCAAGCTCTGTGCTCTAGGCCTGTACTCACCATGTCTGTAGGTCTGTACCCTTTACATGTGTACTTTTATACTCTCAGTCTCTGCAGGTCAGTATTCTGTCAGTCTCTTGGTCTGAAGGTCTGTAGGTGTTGGTCTGTATATCTCTTGCTCTGTACTACGTAGGTCTACCGGTGTGTAGCTCTGACCCTCGGCAGGCATCGCAGGCCACAAGTAGTTGAAGCACTCGGCCGTTTTATCGTACCGGAGGTGGAAACCTGGCACCTGCGGAGGTTTCAGAGCTTCGAGAAGCGTCTCTCGAACCCTGGCGAAGACAGGACCCCAAAGGGCTGCGCACGACTCTAGGTGCCTGCATCTGCGTGAGGAGATGTGAGAGCGGAAAACAGGAGATGGGCTGGGGGAGGGGGAGAGAAGGTTGCCATGGCAGCAGATTGAGGGGGTGTCAAAACGCGTCCGCAGAAACAGTGACTCAGCGCAGTGTGCCGGGGACGAGGACAGTTGAACCGCTCGTCACTCACTGCTTCGTTTAGGGTTGACTCATCTGTCACGGGTGGCACGGCGCTTAGAGCCACCGCCTTTTCTCAAAAGTCCCAGGTTCGAAGAGATGGACCGCCGAGCATGGACAAACCTCCGGACACGAGCAAGCCAATGGACACACGCACACAGAGCTAGTTGGACACACGGAGTCCAGTGGACACAAGTGTTGTCCCACTCAGCCACCGATGCCGGAGAACTTTTGCTGGCGGACAGATCGGATCTCGGGGACCGAACGCCGCGCCCGGTGAGAACGCGGGTCCGTGGGACGCACCGAACGCTGGGTCCAGAGGGGCGTCGTGGGGGACGTGTTTAGAACCGTGCAGACAAACCTAGGCCACCCCAACGGGCCCCGTTTCACCGCGGTAATGAAAGGACAGTGGCGGTACTCGGTCCAGCCAATCGGACGGGGCCTCGTTATCGTACCGACAGCGGCTAATTGCTCCGGTGAGAAATCCCCCCATTTTAAACCGGAAAGAAATTAAATTAAAATGTTCCTGGTTGTTTTCGGGCGTCATTTCGGCAAAAAGCAACTCCGTCTGATCTATTTTTACCATGTTATTTATTTAAATATTTTTTTCTTGCAGCCTTTTTCTCGCCTTTATTATTTTTGTCAGTTAAGTGTTTATTTTTTAAACCAAAGCCCCCCGGGAGAGATGTCCTGCGGTTCGGTATCGGACCGCGAATTCAATCGACACATTATCTTAATTAATGCGGCTCGTGGCGGGGGGTCGCGGGGGGTCTGTGCCGAGCGTGGAAACTGATATCAGCCGGATAGAGCGAGTCGATTTCGGGCGAGACGGAGCGAGACGATCAACGCGCAGCGAGGGCGGCCTGGTCGAATCCTGCAGCGGATGCGAAACGAGGACGGGGACCTTGGAAATGATGGACAACAAAGGCTGCGGGCGGAAATGGAGAGAAGTGTTGCTAAGAGCCACTGAGTCCATATCCACCGCTTGACCACATAGATACTCCTTCCTTCCAGAAAGCTCTGTCCTCCATTTGCGTCCTTAGTGTTAAAGTGCTGTGTCCACTGTCAGTGTGGTTGAGTCCATCCTTCTGGTCGCTCCTCGTTACTCTTCTCTTTCTTCCAACTTTTCCATAGTCTTCTCTACAGAGTCCAACCTTCTCATGAGGGACCCAACATCCACGTGTTTGTTGTCCTACCTGTCCAGTGTCCTTAAGTCTCCTCCAGCTCCACAGTCCAAAGGGGTCCGTGTGTCTCCTGTCCTGCTTCTTCAGCGTCCACCTCCCACACCCACGGAGTGTTCTAGAAAGAGCCCCGAGTGAACAGCACTGCTCGTTGTCCTCGTGGCTCCGTGAGCACATCCGAGGAGCTTCTCCACATCTTCCACGTTTCAGATGTTGTATGAGGTTTTTCCTGTCCTGTCCAGCTGTCTCATCCATGCAGCCGGACAAGGCGGTTGTCCGCGAGGGGGCGGGGCTCTGCGAGTGACGTGTGAAGGAAGAGGTCCTCATAGCAACAGGCTGCAGCTCATGAAGTTTCTTATAAATGTATCACAACTGAGTGCTGTTTGCGTGTGTGTGTGTGTGTGTGTGTGTGTGTGTGTGTTGCACTGCACCCTCCTTCATGACCCCCCCTCATGAAGCTCTGGCTCCTTTTCGTGTGCAATTGTGCTCTAGGAGCCAAGGTCACACTGCTGCTCTTTCTGCAACTTCTCTTTTACTGAAGAAAGTCTGTTGTGTGTTAACCGCCCACACACACACACACACAACACATGCAAACTTTCCCCTGATGGCAGAGGAAGAACTACATCCTATACACAAACTCCAACATTAGGAGTGTATGGACCATGGTGGGACACTGAGCCCACGTCCCACACCTGTTGCGTCCATGCATCCAGAAGAAGGAAGATTAAACCTGTTCAAAAAACCTTCAGTGAACCTTCAGTGAAGGAGCAGAACAGGAGAAACATCAGGAAACATCCGGAGAACACCACGAAAGATCTGGAGAAGATGCTCCGATGTGCCGATGGACTCCACCTCAGCGACCGTGGACACGCCCCTTTCCACACTAAGGACACGTGAAGGATGGAACTTTCCAGAGGCACTCTCTATATATATATATATATATATAGTTCGACAGAAATAAAGAAACCAAAGTGAAGTAGAAAGTGCTGAAGTGAGGCGGGATATAACCGTACAAAGTTCTAGAAGAAAACGGGTGGGAACCGGCCGGGGGGGGTAACACCCCGGGTGGGACGCCAGTCCATCACAGGGTGTCGCATTTATACAGCAGGGTCATGTTTATCGTATCCGTTCAGGGAACGTACGTTAGTGAAGGGCTCTACAACAGAAAGTGGGATTCGTACCCAGGACCAAAGCGACGGTTCTAACCACTGCGCCCCCGGCTGTTCTTGTATTAATAAACACTGTACTTTAATACACTCGTACAGTAGAGGAAGTACAAGGAGGGGTACTGGACGCAAGGCTTCCTTAACAATTCCATATTTAATAAAATAAATACACTGTTGTCTGTTCAGACTCGTCTGTTTATAAATCACGCTAAATATTGGAAACGTTCATTTTGCCCCAATCTGCCACCCGGGAGAAAAACGACCGACGATCGCAGCGAGGGGAGGGCGGCGGCAAAGAACACAGCGATTCCGTCTGTATTACCAAAACTGCCATTTTACATGACATGTTGAAGGTCGTGTGTTTAATAAACAATAAATATTGAAATTGACTTTTTTCAACAGTTTGGATGTTGTTTCGCCAATTACCCAAATATTCAAGAGAAAACTGGTCATGATGCCATGTGGGCGCAATGTTTGCCAAATTTCCCGTCCAATCCTGTATTTATAATAGAATATTTTCTATTTGTTTTTCTAAAGTATTTTCATTTATATATTGTTTTTTCCCAAGTAAATCACTAGAAATATTGAATTAAAATGTTTTTTTTTTAAACAAGTTTCATTCCACTTTCCCTGTTTTTTTTTTTTTTTTTTTTTTTGAAAATTCTGGACAATATATGACAAAAACCCTATTGTGAGGCCCCAGACTGTGCGGTCATTCCAACGTGCGGTCACGCGAGCTGCGGTCACGCTCAGATGAGCTGTGCAGGCAGCGTTGAAGGCAAAGAGACTGCAGCGAATCGGGGGACGGGGCGACGGGGGCTGGGGGCTACGCAGCGCTGCGAGCGACAGGGGGAGTTTGTTAGGTCACACACTGCTGACCGCCAGAGCTGGATCAGAATACCAACAGCGGCACAGACCGGGAGGTGAGCGTGTCCCAAGATAAAGGGATGACGGAGCAGAGGGCGGCTTGTTAGGGATGAGTGACTCCGCATCGCCGCCAGCCCCCACCCGCCGCTACCCTCCATTGTCGACAGGCCTCCTGTACGCATCGGAAGCGGTACAGGCAAGAATTTGGACCGCGCTCCTCCCCCGGTGAGTGTATGTTACAGCAGAGAGAGGAACGGTCCAATGCAGGCGGTCATTGCTGGCTGCTGGACTGCTGGCAGCGGGAGACACACAGTTGGGGACGGATATGGCTTCGGGTGCGAGGTCATCTACAGGAGCCAGAGGGGTGAGACGGGACCATCTACTCCGCTGAGAACGTGCTGGACGGCAACGGACAGGAGAGACAGTACACTGACAATACGCTGAGCGGTACACCGAGGGCCCGAACGACCGCACACGGTTTCAAAATCTACGTACACTTTCCAGTTTATTCACTTGCTCAATTACATTTTCTTCACTTCACTTGTGAAGCGGCCCGAACGCAACCTGTAACTGCCCGTCTGGCCGATAGGTGGCAGTAAAGAGCACCGAAGCAGAACCGACTTCCACGGCGTTTACAGCTCGTCTCTGGAGTTCCTGAGCGTTGGCGATCAATAACAAGAGGAGGAACGTTACACACCGGGGTTTACGGTGCGCCGAGAAAAGAATCGGTCAGCAGTCGCCATTGAATTGGAGTTTCTCTGCCAAGAACAGATTTTTAGTCATTTAAATTAGTTATAATGTGGTCCAAATTAATGAAAATATTAAAGTCTGAAAAAATATTTTTAGCAATATTCCTAATATTTACAGAAGGCAGCCCAGTAATAAATTGACAGAAGTGTGTATTATTAACCATTTAGCCGCGACTTTTTCAGTTATGAACAAAACGAGTTACAGACAGACTCCCGGTTCCAGTTGCGGTCATAAGTTGAGGATCCGGCGTATGTGTTTTTTTGGACGCGCAGCGGACGAGTCACAGCTGCCCGCACGTCATTACCCACAATAAATATGTATGAGTTCTCCGAGACGAGCAGCGTTTCGCTCCCACCCCATCGCGTTCACGGCGCTCCGAGAAATTATTATTTTGCAGGGGAGAGGAGACTTTAATCCAATAAGGTCAACAAGTTGATCAGCTCTGATCCCCTTCATTTTCAAGAGGTTAATAACGTGGGTTACAATAACGCAGGAATCCCAACAATTTGAGATAATACGCATGTCTCCGAGACACATTCAAATGAGATCTATTTTTACATAATCCCTGTCACCGCGATATACAACACTCCTTGAATAATGACGGTCCAGTTTTACTGGCGAGAAGTGCTGACGACGGCTGCTTTGAGGATCAAGGTTTATGGCTTAATCCATATTAATATGGGAATCTAGGGGAAAAAAAGGCAAAGTGGTTATTACATTTTTCATAATCTCCATGTTCCTGCAAGCCACAGATAGTGCGCATAATTAATACCCCTGATAGATGGCCAAATGACGGACGGGCCCTCTGCTCTCCCTTTTTATTCCCCCTTTTTTATTTCTCTTTGCCTGCTTTTGTTTTAAATGAGCTTATTGAGGGGCTGCGGCGTGACGTCCACCTCGGCGATAACGGCACGGCAATGTCACGCGGAGCCAGCGGCCGAGGAGGGGGGTGAGCGGCGGCTGTCCGAGGAGCGGCCCCGTCAGCCCCCGGTTTCCGCCTGAACCTGGAGCACTTCGCCCGCGCTTTATCGCACGACCGCCAGCCCACGATTAGGCTCCTCCTAATTAATTAGAATTCGCAGTATAAGTCCTCCCAATCCCGCAAACGAAAGTACGAGGTGGACGGAGTGCAGGCGAAAGGCATTTCAGCGCTTCATTTTTTTGTGCGTGTTTCAAATCTTCTTGGCACATATGTAACTGAAAACAAGCTTTTAAATATATATTTATATGTAGAAATTGAAGAGGGAAAAAACAAACCAGAAGCAACCACATACAACAAGACAAAAGAAGCAAACAGACAAAAAGGAAGAAGCAAAACAAGAGAAGCACAAACACCAAAGGGAATAAAACAAGTAAACAAAGGAAGTGCAAACAAAAGAGAAAAAGGAGGAAAAGAAAAATGGAGAGGCAAAAAAGCAACAAGGCAAACAGAAGCGACGCTCAGAAGAAGAACACAAGGGAAGTGCCAACGAAAGAGAACGAAAGGGAAAAAAGAAGGGAACGAACCACAAAACAAAAGGGGGGGGAGAAGTTCCTCTCCTGTGTTCGAGTGCCGGCGACCCAACAGGCCTCAGCGCCGCGCTTCCTCTTCGCGTTCGTTCCACTCCAACCTCTTGTTCTCGGCGCTCTCCCATCGCACGGCATCTTTTATCGATTAAGTCATTTTCCCTGCCGGGGGCCTCGTTAAACTGTTCCACGTAAATAAGATTATTTATTCAACAGTTACATTTTATATCATATTTCACACAGCGTTTAACATGTGAACTCAAATACACACACGCACACCTGCTGAAACCACTTGTCTCGAGCGGGGTCGCCGTGAGCTGGAGTCTGACCCAGCAACACAGGGCATAAGACAGGAGGGGGAGGGGACAGACCCAGGACGGGACGCCAGTCCGTCGCAAGGCACCCCAAGTGGGACTCGAACCCCAGTCCCACTACAGAGGGCGACTTGGCCAAACCCGCTGCACAAATGAACAAATAATAATTCAATAATCAAATTCCATCTCAACTGTCTGGAGTCATTATTTCCCCAGCTGTTTTAAAACGTCCACTTTCCGACATACTTTCTCTACTGAGGACGCGTCACTTTGCAGCCCGAAAAACGCTCTGCCGCCACGTGACTCGTCGGGAAGGCGACGCGCTTCACCGGAGACTCCGTGTCGGCGGCCGAACCCAGGAGCCCCGACAGCGGGGAGCCGGAACAACGGAGAGGCCCCACCCCTCTGTCCACGAGTGCATTATCAACGACCGCTTGTCCAGCACAGGGTCCAGAGTCCATCCTGGAAGCGCAGGGTCTGAGGCAGAGGACCGACGGGACACCGGTAGAACGGGACCCCAATTTAGTTGCGATGGCTCCCTGCTGCCGCCGTGTCCCCGAGCGCCCGGCACGAGACGCCACGCAGCGACAAAACGCGGGGGGCCTCCGCTTCTCGTCTCCGTTTGGGGAACCTCGCTCCGCCGACACGCAGAGTTACCGTCCCGACCACCGATCGCCGCCCCCCTTACGGCACACGAGCAGAGGGTGGACGCGTCTCGGCGTAAATGAAACACACGCGCTTGATGCCTCTCCTCATCTTTACTTCCAACACCTCCGTGCGCCGCTTATTTGGAAAGATGTGAAAAGTCGGAAATAAGAGGAGCTCCAGCAGCGCCGTCCCCGAGTGCCGCCACCAGCCACACACACACACACACACACACACACACACACACACACACACACAGAGGTTTTCCATATATAGCTGTATGGTCCCATGTCCCAAGACGAGGGAACGAGTCCCCGAGGAGTCCGTCCTCGGCCAGGCAGTCGTCCCGCCATGACAAACGTTCGTTCCTTTTGCCGTGTAGGCATTTTCCCCCACCCACCGCGGTGTCGGAGCACGGGTGCGACGCAGTGCCGTGACCACGGGATGGATTGGAGCGGCCGGGGGAATTAAACGTCAGAACACACCGGTCCTGACGGATGTCGCCATTAACGCGTGTGGCTGCTGCACCGTTGTCGCTGTGCCAAGAACAAAAAGCCCAGGACCAACTGGCGGACGGATGGTCGAGGGAACGGGAAACGCTTCGGCTGCGTGTGAACGCGAGACGTCGTGTTCGATCCCGCAGCCCTGCAACAAGTCTTTCTCCAAACCTCTGTGAGAAACAGGAAGGCACGAGTTTGTCAAAATCAGATCGCAAATTTGGTGACAAATGAGAAAAAAGAGGAGGCGTTTGGGGTGGGGGGCAAAGGGTCAGAACCATGTGGGTCCAGGACAGGGGGCCAGTTGTGGCCTCTTCTCTGTGGACCCAGTGTGAATCTGTCCGACCACAAAATGCGGTCACATTAATTTGGGTGTAAAAAGGACAGCGGTGACGCCATTCATTCATCCTGTGGCTACATCGGTACAAAAGAGCGGTGACGCGACCCCAATCGCCGCGCGCGTCGGCCCACGTGAACGGAGCCGAGACTAGAGACGGCTCTGTCCCGCTGGCATCGACTTCCGTGGATCCGCGCGTACGCCTTTTAGTTTGTGACGGTGCCGAGAGGTTCCGGGCGCGCCGAGAGCACATCGGGCCTCGACGCGTCGGCTCCGGAGACGAGCGCCCCTTAAATCAAATCAGAGGCGTGTCGGTCGACGCCTTTCTCGGCGACAACAATGGCTCCCGGGTCGGCCGCCTCGCACAGCCATTGTCCGCGGCCTTGCCGCGGACCGTATCGCCCGAGCCCAGGTTCGGGGACTCAAACTGATGCCACATGGGGTGGGGGGAGAGGGGCGCGACACCTGTCGCGTGAAGTCTCGCATCACCCCCTCCTGGTCCACCTACTTGTCAGATCCTCCGCCAGCCCATTGTGCACCCTGATTTATCACGCTCGCACCCGAGCGCCACAATGGAACAATACGGCTCGCAGGGCGCCTGCTTATCGGGGTTCCCGCTTCGCCGGGCCCCTGAGGACCGCTCTCTGTCTGGGGGCTCCGGGGCTGCCGAGGACAGGGGGACGTGGGCTTCGCGATCGCTCTTCAGGTAGCATCTGTACGGCACGATAAGGGCGCCGCTGCGAATTTCGCTCAGATACGGTAAAAGAAGTGCGATAATCGCTCGTGCGACTGTATGAAAACCATAGTTTGTGCTCCTTTATTTACATTTATTCATCCATCGCAAATTTCATCAGACAGCAAACGAAAGCGCATCAACAACGTGACGACACAGACACACGGTCGCCGAAGCACGGCCCGATTATCTGATACCACGGTATTTTGCAGGCGCAAAGTACAGAGAATTTATAGGAGAAACAGAGGTGACGGAAACAGACGGTGCTGGACTCATTTATGGAGCTGTCAGACAATCGGGAGAAAAGCCGGGTGAAAGAGATAGGGTCGAGACCGATCTTGAATGCGGGAGGGATTCAGCAGCTCTGAAGGACACGGGAAGCTCATTGCACCATATCAGCGATGGAACTGAGAACCAACAGACTGTGGATGTTGGACCCCCGTTAGTGGGAGGAGCTCAGTGCTCTTGTTGTGCTGTGGGGTGGGGGGTATCCCAGGTATCGCAGGCTTAAAACAATGTTTAACTAACCTCTGCAGAAGTGCGGCTCGACCGCCCTTTATCCACGCGCTCCCCGACACTCGGCCCGTGCTGCCTTTAAAAAAGTCGCCGGGGGCTTTGGGGTCTCGACCCGTTTCTCTCAGCACGGTGCTTCAGTGAAAAGATGGAAGAGGAAAGCGTTGTACATCATGGTGCGATACACACAGCTTAGAGCGGGCAGGTTAAACACCGCTCATCAATCACGCGTGTGCTTTTGTGCACCGGAAACCTCCGAAACAGGGCAAAAAGGAGTATGGCTACAGGACCTGATGGAGTACTAATAATAATAATAATAATAATAAGTACCACTTAACAGAACTGCGTCATTCTTCCTGCAACAACTTAAGGTAAGTACCTTACCCAGGTGTACTACAGCAGGAGGGGGGATTTGAACCCAGGACCTTTAAGGATTGCGCCACCTGCTGGTCCCAGATGGAGGACAGGTATGCTGTTACTAATAAGAAATCACAAAAGCAACTCTGAATACCTATGAAGAGTCCATGAAAACTGCATCTTCTTTAAGAGACCACAACCCTTCGCCCGCCCACACACACAGACACACGCACACGCACGCACGCACGCCTTTCAGTATGACACGGGTTTGAGGAGCAAACCTCCCCGGAGCAGACGGTCGAGTTCAAACGCAACCACCCGGCCAATCGGGTAAACGGCGCAATGAAACCTTGCACCGAAGATGAAGCGTGGCACGCGCAGAGACGTCTAAACGCACCGTGAGCAACACACGGAACACTGCGTTTTTACTGTATTTCCTACATTTATTATACTGATAATTCCTATGGAATATCAAATGACCCAAATATCCCACTACACGGAAACAAACGCCCGCCATGGGAGGCAAAGGTCCAGACGTTCATACAACTACATTGGTTTACACAGTGACCTCCCCCCCCCGGCTGCGTCAAGTACGTCACCGTGCGTTACTGTCTTATTTGTGTTACACTTACCTGACACTTTTTTCACAGAAAATACAGTGTGTTCATTACATTAGGAGAAAGACACAGCTGCACACGTGTGATTCCTAGGGTTAGGATTCCTAGGTACAGTTAGTTTTTCTTTCCACCAGATGAAGCAAAGTTCATCACACAAGTAGCTGCATAAAACTGAGAATATTGACGATTCCTCATCGCCTTCCTACTATTTTTTTTGAGATATATATAAACATTTACGTTAGAACCGTGCCACTACACATCTGGATAATTTTACTGGAGCAAATTAGGGTAAGTATCTTGCTCAAGGGTACTACAGCTACAGGTAGGATCTGAACCTGTGACCTTTGGGTCCAAAGGCAGCAGTGCTACCCGCTACGCTCAGAACCGGGTGTCTCACAATAAACAAAGATAAAGGTGAAGCGAGGCGAAACCCTCCTTCCTACCTCATTGACGTTCTTCTTTATCCAGGTCTTCGCCGTTTCCAGGGCGATTTCAGCTGCCGGCTCGTTGGGGAAACCTGCACGGGAAACACGGGTTCGATGAACACGGAGGCAAACGGGGCAAACGGGGTTAACGGAGGGTGACGATTTCCACCCGGGCACCCGGTCTTACTCTTGATTTTACACCGGCGGCATCAACAACCTCGAAGAAACAAAACACTTTTTCGAGCCTCCGCACAGCAGGTAAACTTTTAAAAACTCCGGCTCCACGTCGCGCGCTTGACACCGCGGCAGTTTAGCAGGGTGTACCCACAATCCTGCCGGAGCAGATTTGTTGGCGTCGCAGGTTCAAAAAAAGGCGAGTTGCGCCTACACCACGGTAAACAAACAAATCTGTCAGACCTAAAATGTATTCTATTTAATCTCAGCAAACGCAGTCGCCGAGCCATCCAGCAGCTAATAGAAAAATGGTAAACAAAGCAAGGAGGTGCGCAGATTATTATTCAGGATCCATAACGCATCACACTCAGCGCGGTATCATCACTAATAACCTTTATCCTTATTTACTGTGCTTGTCTGGGAACGGAAGGCAGATTTACAGATCCAGCCCGGTGAATATATGATGCTTCTCCGTGTCCTCTTTGTGCCAGAGCTCCTTCTCCTGCCATAATGGAGCAGTAATGACGTATTGACCGGCGTGCAGCAGGAATTGTACCGTTAAACGCCGTATCAATCACCGTGGCCCGGCTCAACGGCGGAAGGAAGTACAACCTCCATGTTAACGCAGGATATTGATCGAGAAAGAGCCGATTGGGGCCCGATTAATTTTTAATGAGGGCGTGGCTGGCGAAGGATTGGTGGCGCCGAGGACGCATCGCCGCCACCGCCTCATCCGTCCTCCAGGCGCGGGGAGCCGACGGATGAAGGAATAACCACGGCTTTTTCACCTTCGTTAAGCTGCCAGCCCCTCCCGGTCTCCCGTCGTCGTGCCTTCCCACAATCCACTTTGCTGACACAAGAGGAGCTTGAATCACGTTACTGCGGCTGCCCACCGTGGTATCCGTCTTAATGCCCTTCCGTCTCTCCCCTTCAGCCGGCTCTCTCCTGCAGACCCTGAAGTGCCGAGCGGCGGCTCCCCGGATTCCGACAAAGACTCAGTTCCACAAGGGAGCGGAAAAGCAGTAATAACAGCGGCGAGGATCCCTGCGGACGTGCGCCGAATACCAACGGAGCTCCTCTGAGCCGAGCTGGGCGCCGAAACGTTACCGGGGTCACGCCCGTGCCTGTCCGCCCGCTGCGGGACCTGGTACCAGTGGCTCCCATCAGTGAACACCTTGAAATGGACATCTCTGCCGAGGCATCATTAAAAGGGACATTGGATAAGAGGCCACCGACGCGCACCCGGGGGCCGACGGACAGTCACTGCGAACAGGCAATGTGTGCACGGGAGAGGTGGGGACAAGCGGCCAGAATAAATACATAAATAACAAATAATGCTGTTATGCGAGCCAGAACAGCGCTGCGATGTGTGCTCTGCACTGCCTGGAGGGCGAGCTCTGCGCCCGTGGAAAAGCACTAAATCTTCTGCGTTGAGCAGGTCTTAATCATAACGGATTGGCCAATTTGGGCCAAAAGTAGCAGGCGGATTGTGGCGAGTACATTTAATCTATTTAGTGTACAATTTGTACAAATGCGGTATTGATTTAGCGTCACAGACATTAATCATAGCTAACCAGGCCGCGGCAACGCGGACCGGACTGAGCCGCGGGGTCGTTCTGCCCCTCGCTACGGTACAGCTCGCACCCTCGACTCCAGGAAGCTCCGCTCGTCCGCCCCACGTTTCCTCGTTTGTCTTTGGACTGCGCGCCCCGGTCATTTCGCAAGCGGCCCGGGGGACTCTGGAGGTCCCGGCGGTGCCACGGTCCAGCTGGAGCAGCTCTGATGCTGCGCCACAAATGTGAAATGTTCCACAGAATTTACTGTCCCGCTAAATATCACCCCCCATTCTTGAGAGGCAGAATTCAGGTTTTCTGACATTTGTCATTTTCCCAAGGAAAATAAACCATAAAAGGCCAACGAGGAATAAACAAAAAAACGCAGGGCTTAGTTTAAGAATTCATTAGGCGAAAATGTCAACTAAAACTATTCAAATATTAAAATGTTCTGCATGTCACCAAAGTCAAAGCTGTGGAAAAGGATTACGGCGTAAAGGGCAAGCTTCTCCAGGCCCTAAAGGAGAAGAGCTTCCATGACAGCATCGACCAAAGTCATCCTAAACTCAAGGACTAAGGACATCCTGAGCAAAAGCATTTAATCATCCTCGACTGAAGCACTAAAATAACCCTGAAGCAAAGGACTAAAATCATCCTGAAAGACAAAGTCATTTGGAAGCCTGAACTGAAACACTAAACTCATACTGGTCTATGGGACTAAAAATCACCCTGAAGGAGTAAAATCATCCCGCAGGACTAAATTCATTCAAAATTGAAGTATTAAAATGAATCTGAACTGAAGGACTAAAATCATCATAAACGAAAGAACTGAAATCATCCTGATCCAAATGACTAAAATAATCCTGAACAGAAGGACTAAAATCATCCTAAACTGAAGGCCTGAAATCATCCTGAACCGAAGGAGTAAAATATTCCCGCAGGACTAAATTCATTCAAAACTGAAGTATTAAAATGAATCTGAACTGAAGGACTAAAATCATCATAAACGAAAGAACTGAAATCATCCTGATCCAAATGACTAAAATAATCCTGAACAAAAGGACTAAAATCATCCTAAACTGAAGGCCTGAAATCATCCTGAACCGAAGGAGTAAAATCATCCAGCAGGACTAAATTCATTCAAAACTGAAGTATTAAAATGAATCTGAACTGAAGGACTAAAATCATCATAAACGAAAGAACTGAAATCATCCTGATCCAAATGACAAAAATAATCCTGAACAAAAGGACTAAAATCATCCTAAACTGAAGGCCTGAAATCATCCTGAACCGAAGGAGTAAAATCATCCAGCAGGACTAAATTCATTCAAAACTGAAGTATTAAAATGAATCTGAACTGAAGGACTAAAATCATCATAAACGAAAGAACTGAAATCATCCTGATCCAAATGACAAAAATAATCCTGAACAAAAGGACTAAAATCATCCTAAACTGAAGGCCTGAAATCATCCTGAACCGAAGGAGTAAAATCATCCAGCAGGACTAAATTCATTCAAAACTGAAGTATTAAAATGAATCTGAACTGAAGGACTAAAATCATCATAAATGAAAGAACTGAAATCATCCTGATCCAAATGACTAAAATAATCCTGAACAGAAGGACTAAAATCATCCTAAACTGAAGGCCTGAAATCATCCTGAACCGAAGGAGTAAAATCATCCCGCAGGACTAAATTCACTCTAAACTGAAGTACTAAAATTAATCTGAACTGAAAGACTACAATCATCATAAACGAAAGAACTGAAATCATCCTGATCCAAATGACTAAAATAATCCTGAACCGAAGGAATACAATCATCCTAAATCGAAGGAGTAAAATCATCCCGCAGGACTAAATTCATTCTAAATTGAAGGACTAAAATCATCCTGAACCGAAGGACTAGAAGCATCCCACCTTTACACAATCACACGCAGTTGAACCCAGATGCCGCAGTACCTTTTCCTCCCTCACGCTTCTCAAGTTCACCCCTCAAATCCACAGCAGAGCGACAGAATTTTTCAAAAAAGTTACTTTTTCAGGTACGATCTCCCAAAACGTGAACACATCCACTTTTACTTTCTTTTCCCTTCTTTCCATCTCATTTGCGCTCCACATGGAGCGCGAGTTCATCGAAACCCAATCTGTCAAGCGGCGGCGTTGCGGCGTGGCTGCGGGGCCCTGGCGGAGTCATTGGGCTGCCTGCCGGGCTCCTTCCCGTTTTATCCTATGCTGGGAATACCGCGGGCCCAGGAAGATTTGTCTTTGCGCAGCGCGGTGATGGGATCTGCGCCGCGCCGAGCGCCTGATGAGCACCCAGGTGACGCTGTGTTATTTCTGCAGCCGAGCCCACACTCCATCACGGGCGGAGAGAGCAGGGCGCACCGCTCCAGTGGTCCCGCAATCCCGGCCCGCCGCAGAGTCAAGGGCACAGCTGCCTTCGGCTGCAGGGCTCGCGGAGACGCAAAACTGGGACAAAGGATCGGAGGTAAAAAAAAAAAAAAAATAAATAAAGACAAATTTAATTTAAAATTACAATGAAAGCCATTCCGTGGTCATAAATTGTCACCTTTGTTACGTTTGAGAGAATAAATTTCACGGTTTACTCAAAACGTTAACGGAGAAGACCGCAGGAAACAGCGTTTCGCCGGAAACAAAACCGAAGCCACTCGGATGACGGACGTTTCCTTTATTCGGCGGATGGGACCTCGGTCCTCCGTTCTCACACGAGGAGTTACGCCGACGACCCTGCGTAAGGCCGGCCGTTAGGGGGCGACAGCCGGAACGCCGGGATACGGGGGCATCGCGAGGACGGCGGGCGGTCGCACCGAGGGAGCGGAGAGCTCGGCCGGTTCCCCCATCCGGCCTGGCCCGCTTTCCGATGGGGCCGAACGGAACGGCACGCGTGCGAGTCGCTGCCGGTCAACGGGGGTCACGCTCCACTTCCTTTACCCGGCCACAGGAGAGGAACACGCGCCGTCCACCATCTCCCACGGCACACCACCCGTGAACCCGGCGAAGCCCGAATTAAAGCCGCAGTCCTGCGTGACTTTGTCGAACACGCCTGCACTTCTCTGTACTTTCCCGATTGTTTTCCAGCACAAACAGACACAAGTGAAATGTTTCTGTTATGCAAATTTTCCCTAAAAATACCTTTTCATGTACCTTAGCGACAACAGCGCATTAGAGGCAGGACGCTATTGAAGTCCATATCAGAGGGACCGTCGCTGTCTCAAACAGACACTTAACATCTGCAGAAGTGACGGAAAAGACTCAAAAGACTAAAAATAATAGTGTTGGAGTTTAATGAACCCGTATCAATTTTTTTGTTTGTCTGGACGCGGCGTGTCGAGGCCTCGCCGGCATGGGGACGTCGGAGCGTTCGGTCAGCGAACGTTTCATCCCGAAAACACCGCTTCAGTGTGTTCGGCACCGTTTCCGGCGTCCGCCCTTCTGGAAAGTTCTCCCGGCAGCACTTGCTCCGGCACGGTAAACAAGGAGGGAGGGAGGGATCGACGTCGAAACGCCGCCTCCTCCTCCATCCTTGGCACGTCGACCTCTGACCCTCGGCAGACCGGAGCGAAACCCCGACAGCCGCGGCACCCGAAGGAGTTCGCCTCACACGGCGGCAACACGTTCGCTCATTATCCCACCGCGCCTGACAGGCCTGATTAGACAGAGGCCTCTGAGAGTAATGAAAGTTTATTAAACGAATGAGCCGGCGAGCAGTAAATTACGTCTGACGAGAGGCAGGGATCATCGACCGCTTTGTCAAGACACCCATGACGCGGTCAAAGGCGGCGAGACTAACAACCAGGCGACGTCCGTCCGTCCGCCCTCCCAGCGACTCCTCTCCTTGTTGTTTGTTGTTCATTGTGAACAATTGTTTGTTGTCGTCGTTGCTACGTTGCGGGGTTGACAAGAGCAAACGATTGATGGTTCTTTCCCCATCTTTCGCTCATCCGTTGCTCGGCCGTGCATGAGCGCAAATGTTTTCTTATATTCAGAATAATTAGACACTAAAAAGGATGAAGCTGAAGCTGATAAAATGCAGGATGTAGGAGTTCAAATAAAAAAACAGATGGATGAGCGGCAGCATTTTTCAGAGAGCAAAGAACTCATTTCCAGAGTGGGGATGTTCTCTGCTAGGGGGGGTGTGAGAGAGAGAGACAGAGCGATAGAGAGCGAGCGAGACCAATTTCACCCCCCCCCCCCCCCGACTCCAGAACCACAGGCTGTTTTGTCAAAGCACCAATCCTTTCGCACCCGGGTCGCGTGGTGCTGACTGATGGGCTACAAGAGCACTGCTTAATAACCTTTACGACAGCCGGCGACCTCAGGGGGTCGGCAGGTTCCCGTTTGTTTACGGGGGGGGCGAGGCCAACATGGGAGCCGGCGGCCTAATGGACTGGACCACCACTCCCGGCCGAGTCCTAATTTCCGCGCCCCCCACCCCCCACGAGCTCCCAATTATCGTTCGGCGACAGCCGGAAATGGGGGCGGCCCAGGATGATGTTATTCACTGGCGGGTTCAAATCCCACCTCCTTGATCAAGGTACTTACCTTGCCTTCCTACAGTTAAAATTACCCTGCTGCATAAATAGGTAAATCAGCGCAAGTAGCTGAACACTAAGTTGTTTTGAAGAATATGTTGATATGCAAATAAATGCAAATGATATGTAAATATCCTGCCCCCGTTCCCTGCGATTGGCTGCCGACCGGCGCGGCCCTCACCGAGCGACCGGTTATTGCAAATTGACGGATGTTCCGAGTCGGACAGGCAGTAGCAGCAGCGCGTCCGCGTGTGCGATTCGAAGCACTGTATTCTGATAATGATGGAGAACACGCTGACATTTCTCTGCATCTCCACACATAATTACATGAGATCTGAGAGGTGGCAGAGACACAGAAGTCTGGCGGCGAAAAACAATAAAACTTACCGTAAATACCAGTGGATATACATGGGAAGGCCTGCGGAGACAGGGAGAGAAACGACAGTCAGTCCAGTGTCACGTGTCGCATGTTCGGCTGCAGGAGGAAAGTCACGGGAGCAGAGATGCGCGTGGGGGGGTGGGGGTTGGGGGGGGTAGTAGCTGCCACATGTCGAACTCCCAACCTGCTCCCAATCAAGGTATTTACCCTGAATTGATACAGCAAAAATTACTCAGCTGTACAAATGGGAAAATCCATGTGCCTCAGTATAGAAACATTGTAATTTTCTTTGAAGAAAAGTACCACATAAATTAATCATTATTATTATTATTTAGTGGATACCTTCCTCCAGTGTTAGATTCTAAGCTGCTTACAATATATTTACTTGGTGGACCCTTCAAAATGACTTAGAGTGTGGGGTTTGTACGCTGTTCTACTTGCACTGATTTACCCATTTACACAGCAGGGTAATTTGTACCGTATCAGTTCAGGGGAAGGACCGCGATCAAGGCGGTTGCAGCAGGAGGAGGGATTCGAACCCGGTTCAGGTGCTGCAACCACTAGTGTCAGTAAGAATGCATTTGAAGAACTGCTGACAGTATTTACTGCGGTTATAATGTCACATTAAACGAGGAGAAATGCGACGTGCAAACGGACGGCGGCGCTCCGGCCCCACCCCTCCTGCGAGGACGAGAGGGACGGATCGCAGTGGCCACTGGACCTATAGGGCAAAAGAGATGGGATTCTATTCTGGGACATTTATCAGCGTTCGCGCAGTCGAGCGTCGGGAATTATTATGCCGACGTTTCCACGGGAGCCGAAACGGCCTTCCGGTGTCGACGGCTCCGGCCTCCGCGATTTTTCCGTCGGTGCGGCGAGACGCTGGGGGGCAAAACATTTTAATCCGGTGAGGAGGAGGATTTGCGGAGCGGCGACTGCGATATGCGATTCTTCGCGTGTCATTTAACGGAAGCCGCGGGACTCGCTTGCCGTGACAGGGCCGTACAGGCGCCGATTAAATCTGCCCCGCGATGGGCAAATGGTGCAAATAATACCATTAATGTCCTCGTGATCACAGCAAAGTCGTTAGGTTTCAAATCTGCGCCCGTTTAGCGACAGTTCCCTCTCCGACACGTATCCTCCGGTGTCGCAATCACGTAAATCATGGAACGTAATAATTTGTCAGATAATTGAAGACCGTCGGGGTTGAACTGATCTCGACATGAACAGTACAACGGATTATATGTTTCGAAAAATTATTGTCATTTATAGCTGGTGGCCATCTGATGATGACCTCACTGCGTCGGCCAGCAGGGGGCGCAGCAGTTAAAGCGCTCATGACTTTGAACCCACCTCAGGCTCTAGTGCCACCGATCGAGGCATTTACTCTGAACCGATGCAGTAAAAAGTACCCTGCTGTATAAATGGGTAAATCAGTGTAGCTCACAGCACAAACCTCACATTGTAAGTCACCTTGGAGAAAATAATCCAACAAATAAATGCTTCAGTTTTCTACTTTGCTTTCTGACAGCAAATAAAGGGCCAGTGGGTTTCAGGTGAAAGACATCATGAGTTCCTCCTCTACCCAAAGACACGTCAAAACAGCATTTTTTTTTTTTTTTTTTTTTGTTCTGCCAAAAAAATAACACGGTTATAAAGTTAAAGACACCGTCAAGGACAGGAGGGGAGCCACCGAGTTATAATAACGGCGCCGCTCTCGCCGCGTTCGGCCCACACCTATTTTGCCACATTTCATTTGTGTCGGGCGTGAGACCCGGGTCCCGCAGACAGCTGCGTGCGCTCGGCGAAGCGACACCAGCAGGGAGGCCGTCGGCGAGCGAGGTGCAAACTGGAACCGAAAGCAGTGCCGCGGCGCACGCGGTGAGAGGTGCAAATAGGATGTTTACAACCTAATTAGGGAAGGGCCCCCTGGGCGAGAGCTACCCGCCGTACCGGGTGCGAGTGCAGCAGCGTTCTCGAGTCCCTTCCATTTCGGTTTGTCTGTCCGGTTCCTGCAGCGCCGGGCGCGAAGGCGACGCCGTCTGGTTTAATTCCCACCTCTTCCCCCTCTGTTCCCGGACCCGCGGTCCATTCGGGACGGACGCTGGGAGACACGCCGGTGTCGAAAATAACCACACAGACTGTCCCGCTGCCTTCTGGCGAGCAGTCGGCTTCCCACCGCAGGCCTGGAGGTCACTTCCCGCTCTTTTCTGCCAGCCACTTCCAAAGCGATCACGGTCACGGTCCTCCGTAATGCAGTGTTTCTACTCTCGCGCTGCAAGGAGCGTAGCGACGGCTCCTCCACCCCCCCCTCCTCAAAACAGCAGCAGGAACAGCAGGCTGTACAAGATCGCGCAACTACTTCCCTTTAGTTGAAGGAACTGGGTCGGAACCCCACCTCCTGCTCCTGTACCCTTGATCAGGGTATTTACTCGAGAATTCGAACTGTAAAAATTACCCTGCTGTGTAAATGCGGTACTTTGCCCAAGGTGATGTCAGATATGCCAAGTTGCCCGAGTGACTAAATGCAAATGTGATTAACATCCCTCGTGCCGGAGGACAAAATGTGCCACGTGTCCACATGATGGCGTGACGCTGCTGGGGTGCAACACCCCGCTCGCTAAACAGCGAAAGAATACCGTTCGGGTCGCTGTCGGGCACCACTGCACAACAGGGAACGGCGGCAAACATTTGATATTTATTGCTGTCTTTTTGAAATGGATTATAAACAAGTTACCCACCTATTAAGGGTATTACACTGTAAAGCTCGGCAGCGGCTGCGGCGGCTCGGGCCGGCCCGAAAACAGCCCGATCGCTCTTGACTTCGGCACGCGACCAGACGATGATCCATAGGCCTGCCGCACCGTGTCTGCTTTTGCATCCATCTTTTGAACTTAGTTAATAAACAGTTAAGATGAATTCCTCCCCAGAGCTGCCGTTAATTTGCCACACCGGGGCGAATATGCGCTTTGGATCCTGTATTTATTATCGGCCCCGTTCATTAATACGACGCAAAAAAACGGGTTTACATGAGAAGGGCGTTCATTACAAGAGTACAGATCAGCATAAAAAACTGCTTAGAGAATGTAGAAGGATCTGATCCGATGAAATATCATGGTAAAATGTGGCGATGAGCCATGACCAGTCTGTTGGTGGCAGGTGCAAGGTATATCAGATACCACAATTGCACGGGTGCCATGGCAACAGGGTGCATTAAAGGCATCTTATTCAAGACCTTTCCAGCAGCGACTAGAACGCGGCATAAAATACACTCGTGTAACTGACCAGGACAGGGACAGGCGAGTCACCTTGACCGCACTTCTCCAGCAATCCAAACCACGCCGCCACACCTGCTTCTGTCTTTCATCTGTCCAAACGTCGGTCACGGTAACGGTTCGAGAGACCCCCGACCCGCAGGGAGCCCGCGCCTCCTTTCACACTTTCCGCCGCCGTCTTTCTGTTTATTCCCACATTTCGCCCCAAAGTTCCAGCTGTCGAGGTCAATATCACGGTCGCGGGCTCTCCATCTGTTACAGAAATTCTGGCCTTCTCGGGTTTACGTTCGAAGGAGAAGAAACGGTGCTGTATGAAACATGGATGAGGCAGGCAGCCAGAGTTTCCTATATATAACTAATATATATATATATATATATATATATATATATAAACACACACACACACACACACACACACACACACCCCCCAGGTGGTGGCGCTGCAGGCGGCACATACAGTCTCCACCTGTGATAAAGTTTCTCTTGGACTTTGAGTGCGAGGCCACAGATCACTGCTGAGAGGAATGCCTTTGGAAATCAATACGTCAAATGAAAATACAATTCTCCACAAAATCACTGTAAATTATAAGCCGCAGACACTTCGCTGCAAGGGCCCTTGGAGTAGCACTATATCAGAGCACTTCTCACGTCCACTTTCGGTTAAATAGAGGTGTGTCCAGACAGCGAGCGCGGGGCACGGGACGGGGGGATGAAAACCGAAGCCGAGTTGGGCAAAGAAATGACCGATGTTGATAAGTTGCAACTACAGAAAACGTGTGGAACGGCATCGAGTCGAACCACAGGTGGGACAGCTAGAGGAGTTGGCTGTCCACTCGGTGTCCTTTGCTGTTGACCACATATACAGGGTCCTTCCCAAAAGGCCTGTTTTCCACTTGCGTCCTTAGAGTTAAAGGGCTGAGTCCACCGTCAACGTAGTTGAATCCATCAATCTGGCTGCTGCTTGTCCTCTTCTTCGCCCTCAAATTTTCCCATCATTACCATCTTTTCTAGAGAACCCAACCTGCTCGGGACGAAAACCTTCCGATGACGGTCCTGCTTCGATCGAATCCGACACCCTCCCGTTCGGTAGCACCGATACTGTCAAACGTGCCACGAGGGAAGAGAGCCCCAAAATACCGGAGAAATGCCACCACGGAAACGCGCGCGGAAGTCTTTCGGCTCGTCCCGGAGACGGCGTCGAGGAGGAAGCCGAGACCCGATCGGCAGCTCGACGCGTCGGTTAATAGTTTGTCACAAATGCGCCGGGTTTCTCAATTGCTGTCCTTCAACCTGGCGGATCAGTTATAAACCCATTAGCGAAACGTTAACCTCGCCCCCGTCACTTCTTCCCCACGCCGCCACCTCCGCTTCACAATAAAAGAGCTACCAGTCACATAAAAGGCTTTTCTGTCGCTTTCTTAGAAAAGCCTGAGTAATTTCCCCCAGACGTACTATGTGAAATCTATTATCTGTTGTAATTTATTCGAGTGCAAAAATAAATGACATGTTAATCTTTAGTTAAAGCCCGCACCAGCGTGCTCATCTCGGCGGTGTAATTAAAGCAGGCCGACTGTGTGACTGATACACACCGCGCTGTTCCAGCGCTTTCGGCTCTTCGCTGAGCACACGGCGCCTTTTTGGACCGAAATAGCTGTGATTCATCCCCTTGGGAAGGAGCGTTCTAGTGCGTTTTCGCACGCATCGCTGCAAATAAAAGAGAAATGCAAAAAACGAAAGAAAAGGAGCCTCGCAAGACCGTGTCAGGCGATCGGCATCATGGCCGGCGACCGCGTCTCACCTGCGTTGAGCGCGGCCGCTCCTCCCCGCTCTGAGATAAAGAGAATCAATTCATCCGGAAAAAAGCAGCGTTTCTGCATTAGCTAAGGCGGTAAAGGACGCGGCGCTGTCGCAACGTAGCGCGGGTTTGGTCGCGCGCCGTTTCGGAGACTTCGCTCTCGGCCGTCGGGGTACGCGCGAATCAAAAACCCGCCAAATAACCACCGACGAGCCGCGAGCCATCGCATTTAGGAGATGAGCCGCCCCTACGCCCCTTCAAGATAATCCATAAACTGTTAGAATACAAGCGAATGGCGTAAGCGGTGCAAGACGAGCGCTCTTCCGCATTAGCCGCCCAGCTGTTGGTCAGCGCCTAGAAACTTGTCGAAATGCCTCACGGAAACTGGCCTCTTCGCAGGCCTTCGGGCAACCCGTTCAATTTCACGGCAAATACCAAAGAGAATCGCCGAGGTTCCGAGGCCGCGCCGAGCTCCGACTAACAAACGGGCCCCCCGGAGCTTCGCGCGCCAGGCTTCCCGTAACGATAGCGTCCGATCGCGGATCCGTGACGCATCGTCGCTTTACTTTCACTTTTCGTTGCCGCGAACCCGGTCCGGGTGACAAACGAACGCTCCGAGTCGACCGCGACCGTAAACCTACTCGATTCGAATCAATATTTAGCATCTTCGCCGACTGCTTTCAAAGCACGTTCGCGTGAACCGCGATTGAACCACGCAAGCCTGCCTTCGACAGAAACGAATAAGAGTCGCTCCGCAGGCCAAGATGGACGTCGGAGGCCGAATTAAAGCGGTGCCAAATTCCCACCGACACACTTGTGTCACTACGAACGGCATCGTGTCATCAGTTTGTATGTCGGCTAGCGGCTCTATTTATACCAACGCGTCGCTAATTAGCAGTTGTGACATTATCCGCAGCTTCGCTGACTTACAACGCCGAGCGCCGCCTATTATTTCTGACCTGTCAGCTCATTAAGAGGGGAGCGGTCGACTCGGCTCGCGCTTTCACACGCGCCCCGTACCCGTTTGTTTATTTTCCCCTCCTTTTGCTTCGGGAGCATTTGGAATCCGGTCCAGGGGGAGGCGAGTTTGTTAGTGCCGCGCTCCGTTAATCAATCACACCGCAGCGCGCATATATCTCGGCTAAGTAGAGCGCCGTGTCCTCTGCTACGTTTTGCCGGAGGGGGATTCGGCACGCGCAACCGCGCGGGTCAATTTCCGAGGCCATCTTTGAGGGGCGCGAAGGCGTCGGCGCCAGGCTTCGATCCGCTGCCGCCGTTTTTTGAGACGTCAAGGTGGCTTCGAAGCCAGTCAGGAGCGGCGCCGAGCAGCGGCACACATCCGTCATGTGCCGCGTGACGCGGCGGGAACGAGGAGTCCGAGTCGCTCCTCCGGGTCTGCGGGAGTCCGGTCGCCCGCCGTAATTTGTCACACCGCGGAGTCGCGACCGAAACGTGACAAGCGTGAGATGACCGGCCCCAGACCGGCGGGGAGGGTTTCGGGAAAGCGGCAACCTGCAGGTGAATGTCGGCCTTGCCGGAATGGTCCGGCAGCGCTGGAGTGACCTGGGGGGGTCAACAGCTTGGGGTCTCTTTACTAACAGAACCGAAACCGACAGCACGGCGCCACCGAAGGTAGCACTGGGGTACCACAGCGCCCGGACTGTGCATTTGGACATGGTTCCGACCCCCGCGCCGGCCGTGTGAAGTTTGCACGTTTGCCCCGTGCTTGCGTGGGTTTCCTCCAGGTGCTCTGGTTTCCTCCTATTGTTTAAAAACAAGTATTTCAAGTGGATTGGCGAACCTAAACTGCCATTTATGTGTGTGTGTGTGTGTGTGTCTGTGTGTAATTGCGCTGCTGTATAAATGGGCGAATGATTGTCTGGAGTTTGGTGTTGCGTATGCAGCATTTTAAGTTGCTTTGGACAAAAGAGTCACATAAATACTAGTTAATAATCACTGAATGTCACTTTGGAGGAAAGCGCCTGCTAAATTAATAAGTGTAAATGAATAAATTTAAATGTCTTATGAATCACGCTCCAGAGGGGAGAGCCAGTACAATAGAGCCGAAATACGGCAGGGGTGTAAGAGTGCTGGGCGTGCGGCTAAAGAGCTGCTTATTAAACGTCTCTCTCTCTCTCTCTCTCTCTCTCTCACACACACGAGAGGAAAGGCATTCATGTTAACAGCCATCACGCAGCTCAGAGCGGGGTTTGTAGGTACAACATACAAAAAACCTACTTATTAAGACAGTTCCATCGAATATGAGCGCATAAATATGCAACAAGCAACTGGAGCGCAGAGAACTAATCACATATCGGCAAAAGGGGGCGTCTTAGTAGAACCTACAGGAGCGCGTGTGTCTCTGTGCAACACCTACCATCATTTTACTGAGTGACTGACTATAAAAGGACTGTCAGCACTTACACAGTCCTACCATTTCCATTACAGCAGGGGTTCCACTGTTCCGGTACGTTGATCTCCAACTCTGAAACAGCAACTTTTTGAAGACTAATAATATGCAAAGCAACTGTGGCCAATTCAATACGGTATAAGTGGACCGCAGTACCGTACAGCGAGCGCCGCAATATAATCTTTATGACCAGATTTGCATCAAAACAGGTGTTATTCCCATCGCTCTGTGTTTTCCGTCGTTAAATTTTACAAAGAGGTCAAAAGCGAGGGGATATAAAAGGCAGGTGAAGAACAGCACACAGATTTAACTTACTCCAAGGTTATGCTGTATTTACTGCGGTAATATTGTCGGCAAGACGGGCAAAGGTGAGGCGAGAAAGACGTGCCGCACAGGCCCTTCGTAAAGTACTTTTCTGGAGGAATGCAATTTCATAGCGAAGGTCAAGTCTCAGAAGCTCAGAATGGAAGTTATTCAGGTGGAGATCAATGGAGACGGGTCCCACTGTACTGTACCGTATTGTACTGCCCTTTACTATACTCTGAAGGTGCACGAGTTACTTAGCCAGATGCCGCGTACATGTCGCACCTTTTCCGCAACCATGTTTTCTTTGCAAGACTCTTTAACCCCACAAACACGTCACTAGACCCACAGAGCGAAACGTTTTAACTCGAGACAAAAGCGCTGATATCGCTGCATTTTGTGCCACGGAAGGTGTTGTACACGGAGACAGCGCAGCGTTACGTACCTTGGTGTACGGTACGGTACGTGTTGCTCGTTTCCTCCTGCCGCGACTGCCGTTACTGTGCCATCGTGATGCGTGTGCAGTATCCTCAATACGCTCCTCGCTCTGAAAAGCACCTGAAATGCTGGAAAATAGCTTTGGTTTCTCTTCCCCCCCCCCCCCAAGCAATTTTTATGATTTTTGGGTACTGATTCATAACGACATTTAGTGCCACAACGGTGGAAATCGGCGATACCCAGTGCACATTAATGACCTTTTTTATTATTTCCTATTTACTGTAAGAGTGTGTATTAATGTGTTATAGCAGGGACCTTCTGTACTCTTTATGGATGCAGTATTAGTAAAGTAGTGTTTAACATTCATAAAGCGAGCGATAATGATTAATCAAGGGTACTATTTTATCATCTCGGTTTAAATGCGGGTCTAAGCAGATATTTTTCCTTGCTTTCGGGAACTGGGTGTCGTTTTCTCACACCTGGGGTTTCTGTAATGTAAAATGTAAATGACCTCCGCACACGAGCGTTAGTTTCCGCGCTTAGGAAGAAGCTGTGCGGTGACCATGGCGGCTCGGGCGCGAGGTCAAAGCGGCAGTTCGTTCAGGTGACGCTTCGCAGCACTTACGGCATCACCTGTAGGCAGGTAAAGTAAACGGCTTCCCGCTTCACCGATAACATGGGCAGCCTCTCTTCGCGTGACCCCGGAGCCATCGGGAGCGCGCGGCGTCTGGTTCGACACATTGTGGCCTCCCGCGCTCGTGCACAACCTGAATACCAGCAATGTGATTTTGTGCGTGATTAATAAACACGCCGGCTCCTCAGATTAAGAATTTATGACTCAGCTGTTTGTAAAGGTCCCGACGTTTTCCGGGTAAATTCGCACCGATACGTTTCATTACGTTATTGGCTTATCTATTTTCTGAAGTTGTTTATCCTCCGAGCCAACAGGTGGCAGTAAAGGGAACAAACGGAACAGGTGCGTGGGACCGCCTTAATTCAACTCGCTTCCAGCGTTTACAGCTCGGCCCTGATGTTTCTAAACGTGCAGATGAGGAATGTTGCACATGTTCAAGGAACGAATCGATAAAAGCTGCACACAAAATAGGAGTTTGCAGACATCATGTATTGTTAAGTAATATTAAAATAGTTTTAACGTAGCTCGAAGTAATCGAAAAGTCGTGCAATTTTTTTTTCTTTTTTTTTTTTTTTTTACAGGTAAATCTAAGACGGGCAAGTAAACTGAGCAATGTCTTCATCATTCAGCTTTTATTGATCACGACTTAGTGGGTTTGGAGTTATGAACAAAGTGAGTTACAAACAAAGTTCCAATCCCAGCTGTGTTCTTAGCTGAGGGACCAGTTGTGTTATGACACCAGCCGCCTGTCATTTCCATCAAATCAAAGGTCGCACTGGACACGGCGTGTCCTTATTCTGTGGACACAAGGAGCCCCGTGTCGACTCGCCTCGCCGCGCCCGGCACCGATCGGAGTAATAAACTACGACGCAGAGAAGCTCGTGTAACTGAAGGAACCCTTCACAAGAGAAACTTATTACGTTTTCCGTTTCTTTCTGGCAAATCGCGGGATTAAGGGCGTCTATTCCGCGTGACGGGAGAGCTCTGTCCTTGGCAGAGTCTCATCGTTCAGCCGTCTCTGGAAGTAATCAGACTTTGAGCTGGGGGCAGGGGGCACGGTGGGGTGGGGGGTGGGGGGGGAGGGCGCAGCTAGCAAAAGACTCCATAAGTAAATGAAAAGGGGTACAGCCCCCCCGCAGGCGCTCGATGGCGCCGCCAGTGTTTTGACTGGTGATTAGGTGCCATTAGGGCTGTTATGGCTGGGGGGTGGGGGGGGGGGGGGGGCGGTCGAGCCGATCGACACCAGGTGGGTATCAAAGGGCGGGTGCAGGAGGCTCTGCTGGGGCCCGAGTAGCTCCTGTCCATCAGTACATCTCCTGCCACTCGCTTCACCCTTTGGGATAAAGGCACCGTGCAGGAGGGAACCAGTAGGAACACTTTCCAACTCCTGCACGGTGCCTCCAACTTTGTCTCCTAATGAGAAAAATTAAGAAAAATATTACTATTAATATTAAAATCCATATGGAGGGAGGAGTCCACGGCGGGCTTTTCCAGCCCGCGCTCAGCACCGCTTCTCACCGGTACCGCGGAACGAGCTTGGCGTTTCCCGAAAGGCCCGGGTTCCGGCACCTCGGGTTCCGACACCAAACGGGGTCAAGAGGGGCCCGAAAAGCGGCGCGAGCAACGTCTCTGCTTTTCTTTGGCCTTTTTTTTTCTCCCCAAAACAAATTCCATCGATCGCTTTGCGTCGGCGGGATGAAGGCCTTTCTGCGGCTGCCCGGCAATGTGTTTGTGGGGGGGGGGGAATGGGGGGGCCCGTGGGACACGGCTCGGCGCTGACAGTCCGAGTAATGGAACAGCTCTCGTGCTATCTGCTCCACAATCTAGCCTTTATAATAAAATGTCCAAATCAATTTCTTTAAAGCCTTGAACTTTACATTGATTAAGATCTCTACTCTGACATGCGGGTAATGGTCTTATTAAATGTTTTATTGTATTTATCATGAGAGGTATGACATTATAAATTGAATAAGGCGTTCGGTTCATTCTTTTGTGTGCTGCTGCAGAGGAACGAAACGGAAATCCAAGGCAGGACTCAAGGCGCGTTAATGTAACAGTGCTTGTTATTAGAAATTTTAATTCATAAACAAAAACCAAATTTTATCTCTGCTTTTTTGGGGAAATATGTTATAGAAAGAAATTATACATTTTTCTGCTGAGAAGATTACATACGATTTGCAGTCACATGGACCTTCTGAAGGAAATATGAATGGGAAACCAATACGAAAAAATGATTCTATTTTGACACCAAGACGCATCATGCGGACATATATAAAGGTGACGCGTGCGTGTGTGTGAGTGTGAGAGCGAGAGAGAGAGAGAATTATCATCAGGTTTATTTGCATTTACAGGTATTTTACAAACGTTTTTATGTTGTATGTACATGCAATCCTACTGCACCCGTTCCACCGATACCCCAACTCCTTTTCTGTGAGCAAATGTCACTAAAAGAAATTTATTACTGACTATACCTCACACACACACACACACACACACACACACACACACACACTACCCGAACCGCTTGTCCCATACGGGGTCGCGGGGAACCGGAGCCTAACCCGGAAGCTCAGGGCGTAAGGCCGGAGGGAGAGGGGACACACCCAGGACGGGACGCCAGTCCGTCGCAAGGCACCCCAAGCGGGATTCGAACCCCAGGCCCACCGGAGAGCAGACCTGGTCCAACCCACTGCGCCACGGCGCCCCCCCTTGACTAGACCTGCAGGGATGAATTTTAACTGAAAAGCAAAAGCTAAAGAAATTTAAAAAGTGTGTGCATAATATTTTAATGTAAAAACATTTTATGGTTATCAAAGGTCTTAAGACAACTTTTTCATTTTCTAGCACACAAAATGAGAGGGCACAACCCATTTAAAGCGACAGTACACAACAGATATCAAATGCAGGGAAATAAACAAAAAAAAAATTTCAAAAATATTACACTAACTTTCCAAAACCAAGGGAAGGGGGTGGTCGTACGCATACTTTATCTTTTACAGTGCAGTGCTGCGTTTCATTTTTTCTTGCCTCCAGCTATTACTACATTCCATTCTCTGTGCTGTAATAACATACAAACGGTCCCATAAATGTATTTTTCACTCATTTCTGTAAATTATCTCAAATGCTCACAACTCACTCTGGTATTTACGGTTCTGGGAGCCAGTTGAAAACGACATTTTGAATCGGCAGGAAAAAGTGTTTAGTTGCGAATCTCAGGCAAGCGTTCAATAATAATTTAAAGTTATTTTTCTAAGTGGCGTCGTTTCCGAAACTCACATTTAATGTCACGTTTCATCAAGAGAGACTCCGGAATGTTCTGCGGTGGCATCCGGCCCCTCTTCCATCATCCGCAACCCCGCGCCCCCCCCGACTCTACAAGGGAACTAATTAAACACTTTTTTCCTTTCCAGAAAGTCCTTCAAGAGTTCAAAGGCGACATCTGAAAAGCTCTTTGAAAGAAAAGCAAAAATGCGAACCAGAAACGGGCTGAATAATGCAAATATTAAAAAGAGGCATCTTGGCGCACCTTTCCTCAAACTAAAGGCGCAAAAGATGCGAGCGGCTTCCTGTGAACATCTACTCATGTCATTGAGGGTGAGGATGCCGAGGTCCTCGTGCGACTCTCGTTCCTCTGAAATACACGCATGGGTATGCAGATGTCGGGGGGGGTGACGACGTCTCGCTTAATTCCAGCTCATCACGAAATATGAAACACACACGAAAGAGGTGCGATGAGTGCGAGAGCCTTTCAGCGGACGCTTGTCGAACTCCGAGGAGGGCAGCAGCGATTCGCAACCGCGGCCGTTTTCACCGCGTCTCGTTTCGGCGTGAGGAAGCGGAGTCATTATGGGCTGTTTTTCATAAAAAGAGTGCGACTGAATGAGTGGAAGAGTGAATGACACTCTTTACTGATCCCAGAGGGAAATTCAATAAATAAAATATATATATTTAATTGGAAAAAAAAATCAATAAATGCTTTAAATTTCAACGTGCCTTAATTGTGTGAACTAATACCTTCACAGTTACCCATGTCTGCAGCACGGTAACTTTTACATTATTGGCGCACTGTCGGTACCTTGTTCAGGGGGGCAACAGCAAAGCGGGGAACCGAAACCCAGAACCGCGGGGGGGTGGACATGCGGACCATGACCTTCAGAGGCCTCCGACATGTTAAGACAAACTTTTACGTACTGGTAGGTGTTGAAGCTACAGTATTACTATGGCGAGGTAATTTCCGTGATAACATATACATAAAACGCAGAGCGACTAATATAAGGTTTCCCTTTGACTTTTAATTCCGGGAGGGTATTAAAGACGCCTTTCTGTGCTCATTTCAGCACGGTTATAAAAGCAGTCTTAAGCGTTCCTTAATTAACTCAATTTTATGTTGTAGAAGCCGAGGTACGGAACAGGGAAATCTGCCGATTTACTACACTTATTGCCAGACCGCAGTGCGCAGATTTAACTCCTTCCTTCCCAGGTACGCAGATAACGCACCACCATCCGAAACACCACCACACGACGATGCGAAGTCCACAGAAGATGCTTCTCGTCTGAAAGACCGCAAAAAACTAACAGCAAACCATGTAATCCGGGTGGGCGGAGTTCTCCCATCACCCCTTGCTGCATACGGTGGTTCTTTTGGTTCTAATGATGTCAGCGGTGATGTTTGCGTTAACACCTCAAGCGCTGATGGCCGTCGCGTAAAGCTGGATTATCATTTCCCTTTCTTTCTAATGTTTGGGTCCCCGCCGCGAGTGCTTCACGTACCCCTCTGGGTCCTGCAATATTCCCACCGCGAGAGCTGCGTGTCTCTGCCTGCCGCGAGGCGCAAATGAGCGTTCGCCAACTTGTCTTCCGTCATTACGCTGAATTTCACCGCACGGCAGAACTGACCGAAGGGAATATTTCCCACCAGCCGTTTCCCGGGCGCCAAGGCAAGGCTCACTGAGGCACGCATCTTGGAGTCCTCTATGCCCATCCAACAGCATGCCTAAACCCAAGAACAACTAAAGCAATGAGGAGATGCGCCGCGAGGACGGCGCCGGGTCGCCGGCTACAAGTACATAGGAGAATCCGTCCTTATTCCCAGCAGGGAGGGACCGGAGCGTGAGGTTTCTTGCCAGAGGCTGTCGCTGTTCTGTCCGCCTCCGCCCCACCTGACAACATAAACACATAAATCTGTGCCCCCCTCGGGGGCCCTGCGACACCACTAATTGACTGTAGTAGGATTATGGGTCGGGACCTGAGTAATAATAGCATTAATAAGGGTTATCCCTCCAATTACCCGGGGCAATTTGGCAGCGTGTAATAAGATATCCTCAACGCTGTCACGGCCCCCAGATATTACTCTTAAATCCCTCGGGGTGATTATGTAATGGGTTAATTAATGCAATTTTTTTCCAAATAAAAAGGCGAATCCAAGACTCGAACGCGACAATGCGGAAAGACGGCGGCCGACAAGCCCAAAAAAACAAGGGTGAAACGACTATCGTTCTCGGGCTGCTTTGTCTGCTCTGAGCCATGGGGCCTCCAGATGTCACTAGGGGACCTACAGGGAGGGGGAGCTTCCCTCCACGGGAGCAGCATGCCACGCGTACGGCTCCACGCTGCCCCCAGGTAAGAGCTGCGGTACTGCGCTCGACCGCGCTAAAAGGTCGAGAAACAATCGCTCGGCGTTACGGACGTCGCCCCGTGAGACAGCTGGGCAGCGGGGAGGGCGTCTCCAGAGCAGATGTAGGATCCTGGGTTGACAGATCATACGTTACCGCAACAAACCAGCCCCGATGATTACGGTTACTGATTGCCCACATACTAATTTGCATAGCCCTTAATTTGCCCCGCCTCCGCCATCGCTTCAGAAATAGGAGGCCCAACGAGCGAACCCACGCGATATGACTTTGAGAACTACAAAGGGGGACAACGGCTCTCCGTTTCTCTTCATCTACAAGCGAAAGAGCGTCTGTGGAGCAACTCATGGCGTGCAGGAGACTTTTTGTTTTGAAGAAGCTGCTTTGATTAGCCCCCCCCCAACCAACCCTTCAAGGTTCGGCTTCAGCGGTGGTGGTGTTGTCGTCGTCGTCGCCGGCAAATTAGTATTCAAGGTGTCGAGACTTAAACATTTCTGAAAGAGAAGCTAACCGTGAAAACGGGGAGAATAATGACAGAGGTTTCTCTATCTCCGCTAGGTCCTGATGCGGCGAGGAGGGCGGGGAAGGTGAGCCTCTGCACCTGGTGTCGCTATATTTGTTTATGTAAATGAGCGTGTTGCGGTGCACTGCCGTAGGCTGTGCGACACCAACACAGACACACACACACGGACACACACGCCGACAGGTGTGACAGTGCACCGGTGATTACAATTGGTTCAGGCACCTGAGGAAACCCTGCTGCGGGGGCTCACCTGAAGAGATACCTCATAAATATGCATTGCTGCTGTTCTCTTCTGGACATAATGATGTGGGGCTGCCCTCGAAGCTTCTCCTGGACAACATCTTCCTACTTTTGTTTTTGGCAGCTCAGAGCTCCTCCAGGAACCTCTTTTGTTGAACACAAGCCCGTCTGACGGTGGGGGCGGAGCACCACCACAACGCATCTCCGTGTCACACGTGAGCCTGATACGTCAGCGGCACCTGTCCGCCCGATGTCCATCATGATCTCGCCCCACCCGACTTCCACCCTTCCCCCTTGGCCCCGTCTCCATCCCCTCCTCGGCAGCATCGATCCCTTTTGAACGTTAATTGAGCTGCCACGGTAAAAGGGCGTGACCCCCCCCCGCCCACAGCTCCACTCAGCAGCCAATGGAGCGTGCCATCTCAGAGGGGCGGGGCTCCACACACCGAGGTCACTGTGGTTCCAGGCTGGGGGGGGTCACTTTCGCACGGAGCCTATGAGTGGTAAAGGTGCCCCCCCGACCCCTCTCCGGGATTAGGGTTAAGATTTTAAAAGGTGAGGAGCAAACACCTCCGTTCGTTCTTTTTCCTTACGTTGCAACTGTACCCATCTTTACCGCGGTATTGTTACTCGCACACCGAACCCGAATGCAAGTCAGCTGGAAAACAGCACGGTGGACCGCGGAATGCTCGACGAGAGGTGAACATCTGCGAGAGCAACAGGTAGAGAAGAGGACAGCAGGTGGCGGAGTGGTTTGCGCCACCACCTGCGGTGGGCTCAAGGACCCAGGTTCACATCCTACTTTCTAGTATAGTTCTCTTGATCAAGATCCTGTCACTCAACTGATACAGTGCAAATTAGCCAGCAAAATAAATGGGTAAATCAGCGTAAGGAGTGTTAACACTGAAAGCTGCACCGGGTAAAGTACGAGATAAATGAACGTAAATGAACAAGCGGGGCCATCAGGCCCTTTTGCCGCCTAGGTAATTAAAACAGCACCACGCTGTCACAACATGCGGCATCAGCGCTGATGGACGGACCCGCACCTTACAAGTGTCACGGCACTGTAATTTAACCACACGTACAGGTAATTTAACCAAAGAATGAAGGAAAGTGTCAAAGCAAGTGCGACAGAAAAGGAACGCCAGACGGGTTCCCGCGTTGCGCGGCAGAGATGGCAGTCGAACGGCGCCGTTTCCCCCGTTCAGTAACTGGAGAGGAGTCCCCCGCGAGCACAAGCGCCGCGTCCTGCCAAGACGAGTCCATTTTCGCCGGAGCACATATTCAAAAAGCGAAAGGGACGACTGGGACGAGGCTGCGGTCTCTGGAACGTTCCGAGGGTTTAGCCTTGGATGCAGCTCTAGATGACGAATGGCGAGGCGACCGTGGCCACGACTTCGTGACATCACGGTCACCCATCGCCGAAGGTCACGGTCAGCGATTTCTCCTCCACGTGCCGATTGACAGGCCGGGACCTTTGAGGGGGAGGAGGAGATGGGGGCTGTCGGTGGAGTCGGCAGTTTTCTCTCCACCAATCGCAGACACTTCGCGCTGATGTGGAGTCGGGTGTCCCCGCGATTAGAAGGGATTCCCCTTTCTGGGACAGTTAATAGTCCCAATGTGATGTGAAATCTCTCCATGGGTTACATTCACGTATTCATCCAGCACCACCAATTCGTCAAGCAGGTTTAGAGGATTTAGGGATTTTGCCGGAATGTTCCACGGTATTAGCAGTATTTCATTATACTGATGGTGATTTCATACCTCGGGCCCATCATAAAAACATAAACGTTGGATGGATGATGGACCAAATCAAACCGGAACTGCTATCAATGGAGAGACTGAGGTTCTCACACTTTGGACACGTCATGAGAAGACGGTGTTGATGAGAAAGCTGGAGTAGGAAGAAGAGGATGAGCAGCAACCAGATGGATGGACTTAACCACAGTGACGGTGGACACTGCTTCCAGCACTAGGGACACAGGTGAAGGACAGAACTTTCTGGAACGAAGGACTCTGTGTGGTCAACAAGAGTCGAGATGAACTCAGTGGCACTTGACCACGCTGTTACGGCACATTGCCTTCATCATATCACGTTTCCGCTTCGTATTCGCAAACATCTTGACCCTTCGCTGGTCGGAAGGGTATTTCCGCCTTTCTTGAATCAATCCCATCTTGCGTAGAGAGCAAAGTACAGCTTTGGATTTCATCAGCTCATGTTCCTGGAGATCTAACCTCTTCGGCACAGCAAGAATAATGTTGACGCAGAGCTTCGCATCACAGTCAGTTATCCTGGAGATGAGCGGACACCGAAGTACGCCACTCGATGGGCCCACTCCCCCTGCAGGTTCGCCAATGAGTTTTGCAATTAGTTTCTACGTTAATGTGAATTTTAAGCATTGCAGCTCTCGTGCTTTTTTTTTTTCCTCGCCATGAATATTGATTACATATTAATTAGCTTCTAAATTTACCATCTGCTTCTCTAATTACAGTAGCGATTTTGCATGGCAACCATGACGTGCGGAATGGTGATGTGCAGGGAAAACATGGAGCTCTTCCGC
Organism: Scleropages formosus; assembly: GCF_900964775.1. Classification (NCBI taxonomy): domain Eukaryota; kingdom Metazoa; phylum Chordata; class Actinopteri; order Osteoglossiformes; family Osteoglossidae; genus Scleropages; species Scleropages formosus. Next base: position 1,631,069 of record NC_041809.1, read on the forward strand.
TTGGAGCTCGAGTCCAGAGAGCAGCGCTCCCACCTGGGCCCCAAAAGCATCGCATCGCAGGGAGAGGGAGAGGGACGAAGGAGGAGCGAAACGCATCTCCGAGACAGGCTGCGGCCTCCTCGCCACAGGCTACGCGGCGGCTACACGGCAGCAACGCGCCAGCTGTGCCCAACACATCGTCATCTACAGACTCTCCGAAAACACGAGGAGCTACGTAATGACGACGGAGATTAAAAATGAGCATCGCGATCATGTTGGTATTGAGAAGACGGTGATCGTCGCGACGGTGCTAAATACGACGATAATCACGACTACGGCGGTGAAGGTAAGAAAAGGATGGTGAGGAAGGCTGCGATTGCAATGACAGCGCTGCACGTGAGGATGAGGGCGAGGAAAGTAACGATGGTGCTGAAAATAAGGAGAAAAAAGGACGACGAGGAAGGTGGTGATGTTTAGGAAGATGTTAAGTATGAGGAAGAGGAAGACTGATGGTATGAATCTGAGGAGGATGAGTGTCGATATGGCCCTGATGGGGACAAAAAAGAAAACTGATTCAATGGCGTTGAATATGAGGAGGATGGTGAGGGTTTCGATGACTGCTGTATCATATCCGAGGAAGATGATGGTTATGACAGCGGTGCTGAATAAGAGCAAAATTGTTATACTGTTACGGTGCACAATATGAGGAAGATGACTGGTTAGGATAATGGTCATGATGAAGAAGAGGAATATGATTATGAGGGTGTTGAATATGAAGAGGAAGATGATTACTACGACTAGAGGGCTGAGGAAGAAGAAACTGGTTACGACAGTGCTAAATATGATAAATACGAGGAAGATGATGATTTGGGGAATATGATTGCAGTATTATATCTAAGGAAGATGATGGTTATGACTGTGGTGCCAAATAAGAGGAAGAATAAAACAGCTATTATGCTGATCGACGTAGGGAGGAGGATGATTATGATGCTGGGAATTAGATGAGCAGCGAGATGAGGATGATCATTACAAAGGCGATGCTGATGAAGGCGAGGGGCCTCCAGTGGCGTCCAGAGGCCGGAGGACCCCATGCCAAGACACTTATGAAGACACAGAGAGAGAGCGAGAGAGCTGATCTCCGACGGCTGCAGAGCCGACTGCCCCCGGCGCGAGTCGACCCCGCACCCCTTCACCTCCATCACGTAACGATGGCAGAATAATGGTGGCTGAAAGCCTCGCTGTCGGAGCTCTCTCCAGGCGCCGCGCAACGCCGCTCTCTCCGACCATCAAGGAGGGCCGCGTTTGCCGAGCGCCGCCCGCAACGCCGCGTTTATAAAGAGAAATTTATCCATAATCGCTCCTCCGCCCGCCCGCCCCCCCACGGAGCTCCGCGCGCCCAGGAAAACAAACAGCTGCGTCCCGGGACGTGTCGACAGGTTCATCTCGTCGCAAATATTGACACAAACGCTCGCCGCTGCCGTATCTAGCCATCGCCTCCTTGTTCCTCGCCTCGTTTGGTTGCGCCGACAAGGGGACGCGCTTCTCGGCGGCTTTGTGTGGACTGCGGCTTTGCGGATTAATTACTGCTGCAACATTTAAGGTATTCAAGGAAAATTAATTTGGCCTTATCATAAACAGAAAGTGTCCCAGGTATTAAATATTTAGTCGAATATGGATTGCACTTTGTAATTTTCTGACGCTCCGTGTCACACGCAGCGCTCGCATCTACGAAGGCTTTACATGTCACCCTCGATAAGAGTGTCAAACCTGATTAAATTAGGCATAAAATTAGAAGTAATATTAAGCTCCAGCGATTTGTGAAATATTAATGAGACCCGAGCTTTCTCGCGACTCAAAACATCACCCGCTCTGAACTCAAGAGCAACAAGGATCAGACTCGCCTGCGCTTCAGCAACGTGGTGTTTTCACCATGGTACAGACTGTTTTTCTATGGTTTTCAGTGCTGCAAAGTCCATGTCTTCTCTTGTTGACCACATAAGGAGTTCATCCAGAAAGTTCTGTCCTCTACTCATGTCCTTGGTGTTAAATACCTCTGTCCACTGCACTGTTGTTGAGTCCATCTACCTGGTGCTGCTCATCATCTTCTTTTCCCTCCAACTTTCCCCATCATCGCTGTTTTCTCTAGAGTCCCCAACCTTCTCGCGATGTGTCCAAAGTGTGAAAACCTCCGTCTCATCATCCGAGCTTCCGGGGACAGTTCTGCTCCGATTGGACCCAACATCCAGCTTTTCGGTGTCCTGCCTGTCCAGCGTCCTTAAGTGTCCTCCAGCTCCGCAGCCCAAAGGAGTCCGTGTGTCTCCTGTCCTGCTTCTTCAGCGTCCACCTCCCACACCCACAGAGTGTTCTAGAAAGAGCCCTGAGTGAACAGTACTGCTCGTTGTCCTTGTGGCTCCGTAAGCACATCTGAGGAGCTTCTCCACACCTTCCACTGCAGCTCTGTCCACTGCTGCTCCTCCATGTGTCTCCTGACTGCTGGACCCCCTATTGTCCGTAATTGATCCCAAAAGACAAAGCTGTGGACTTCTATGTCCACATTTATGAGCAACATTTGTACACAAGATTTATTACTCTGTGCGGAAAGACAACGCGGTGCTGGAAGAGTCTCGTCTCGTATGAAAACCTGTCCGCGCGGCACACCGCGTAACACCTGTGACCGAAAACCCTGGAAAGTTACATTATTATATTACGCAGTTGCTTAGCAGAGGCTTTTATCCAAAGTGACCCACACAGCTCACAATTTCACAGTGGATTTATCCATTTACACAGCTGGGCTTCCCACCCTGGCGGTTTCCCCCGCCGGCATTTTGGACAGCAGCAACCGTTCCATGAGCAGTCCTGTCACTTAAGCACCACGCCACCTACTGTTACCACTCATCATTTCACCACGGAGAAAACGTCCCACTGCAACAGAGCTTTATATGTACAGCACTACAAGCTACAAAAGCAGAGTGCTGCTCGAGAGTGTGAACCACTTTGTGCCCCTTCGCTTTTCCACAAAATGCTTATTTGACGAGTCAGTGTTTGTCAAGTGACGTAATAGATGTGTAATGACCAATTCCAGATGTTACTTTAGAGGAAATCACGTGTAGTAGAAACACGCAGGTGGTGCAGGTGTAAAGATAAGTGAAGCCCAAGTTGCACTGTTTAAACCAGGTAGGTAAGTAGACTCAGGCGTGTAAATCAATCATTTATTCATTTTAGTTAATTTTAATATTTTATACAAGGATGACGACCATCCCATTAAGATGTGCACACTTTCAAGCCGCACTCGAAAATTACACAGGTGTGCATGTTTTATACCTTTAGAACAGGAGCACATCACACACAAGGTGTTCATCCAATCAAGGTCAGCGACTGACGGCCCGAAGCAAACGCTAGATGCAGTTTCGGAAATAATCGCTCAAGGACTTCATAACGACTTTGCACTAACATGGCACATCATTTTTAATTATCGCTAAAATAATAATGGGGCGATGAGCGCGGCACAGCAATAAAGAGCGAGCGGGTGTTTGACACACACACACCGACACCGATCCGCAGGCCCTCTAGGTCCATGGAACAGGACATGGATGAGGAACATGCGTTCGCCACGTAAGCACATGCATCGGCACGCTCCTTTCGCCACTCCCTCGTGCTGCCTGAAGGCCTCCACTGGAGCGCGTGGCACCTCACGCGGCCGCGCGCGTTTCCAACGGCAGGCCGCCCTTGTAGGGCTCCACCATGGCCTCACCGACCGGCTCGGCCCACGCAAACGCGAGATGTCCCACCACTCGGCCGGAACGTTCTAGTCCTACAGCGGTTCATTATGTCGGCACTAGTGCGACGTAAATTGGTCGTTGAAACGTGCAGCGCCGCACGAGAGGGCGGGGAGCCGGCTCTCAGTCCGCAGTCCTTTCCAAGTTAAGTGGAAACATGCTGGAAAGTGGGCAAAAACAAACCCTGGTGCGGTGGCTCAACGCCGGCCGCGCCCCGGAGCAGCCCGTCAATGGAATACCGAGTCCCAGGAGCAGCCAACGAGCCAATATCGCACTCCGTACAACCCGAGACTTCGAGGGGGAGGCAGCGGAAATCTTGCCCCGACAGCTCTGCCGGTGCAACTCCGCATATTCGGTTCACGTTAGAATTCTCTCTTGTGCTCCATATTGACGACTCTCCTTCGTTTATGCAATATTCTTGTTCACGTCATTCACGCGTTAAGGAAGGAGGAATGAAAAGTCCCCCAGGTCCTCGTACCACCGTTCCCCACCCCGTCACCCTCCGACCTAGACGTGCCACACCGCATTTCCAGTCTTCGTTCCGCTCTCCACCTCAGGGCTCTTTTCAGAAGACGGGGGGTCACGAGGGATCCGCTGCCTTTTACACACCAATTCCAACTGCCTGGCTGATGGCCGTCGGTAGAGGATTCCAATCTCGCTCCGTTCGCCGAGTTGAGTGCTAATATTGCACGGCGGGAGCGGGCGGTGGAAGCGGAGGCGCTGTCGTCCTACAGTTTGAATCCCAGAGTCGATCGGCGCGAGCCAAGCATGGAGAAACAGCCCTCGCTGGCAGCGACCTTGAGCGATAAGAATGACACAAGGAGCAGACGCCCACGATTCGAGAATTACGCAGGAACGCGTGAACGCTGCGACGGGAGCTAGCTAAAGCCTGCCGGCTTTCCGCTTCTCTCCTTCTTGCGTTCCTGTCAGTCCCCCGTTGACCGGAGGCAAGGGGACGGATTCCACTCAGACGAGGAGGCCCCACCCACCGCAGCCATGACTCTTCTCAGACTAATTACCTTGCGCTAATTGTAGCGAGTAGCTGCAAAGAACGTGTCCTTTATTTAACGTAATTAACATTTTCCTGCGTGCGTTGGGTGGAAGACGGGCCCGGCCTTCGGCGAGACGCGTTTAGCGTGCAGCACGCCTCTGTCACACGAACACATCCCTCCCATACACCGCGAGATAATGCGAGGAGCAAAGTGTGCACCAAGCTATTCATGATCGTTTACCCATTTAGACAGAAGGTCATTTTTACTGTATCACTCTATCAGGGTAAGTTCCTCGATCAAGGGCTCTACAGCAAGACCGGCGGTTTCAACTGAGAAGAAGCATCACGAACGAGCACGTGCGCTACGGTATACGTAGCGGGCGCCTTCACGCTCGCTCCAGGAGCCTAGATGGGAGGGGGGAGGAGCCAAAGCCGGGAGGGTGGGGCGGGGCTGGAAACAAGAGGGAGGAGCTAGAGGCAGGACCAAGATGCCGGTAGGAGAGGGCGAGGCTGCAAACACTCAACATCGCTTGGCCCGAGGCCACGACTGCGGACGCCCTGACCGCCAGGGTCTTTCCGACTTTTGGACAGAACGGTCGGGTGGAATCCTTCCGAGCGCCACGCTTGGCTGCCTGCGGCTGGCAACGCCTCCGTGCGGATGAGCAGCACCGAGTCCGGGTCTCCAGGTCCCTATTTAATCGCCGATACTTATTGCGCCGTAATTGGATCTTTAGGTCCGACGGCCCCGTGGAGCTTTGCGCCAGAGTGATGGATGATTTGGGACGTGTCAAGGACCTGTGGAACTCCTGCTTAACCTCCAGAACTTTCTTTATTACATTTTTACCTGGCAGGACCTCCGTTGAAGGCAGGCCCGAGACGCCTCCGAGCGAGCTACGCGCTAACCGCTAACAGTCGCCCACCACGCCAAACCTGTTTACCGCAAGCAGCTCCGAACACAAATGAGCTCCCGATGACGGGCGTCGAAGGTTTGCGAGAACTCGAGCGGGGACGCAGAGGCTCGGAGAAGTGTCCTTCAGAGAGAAAAAGTCAGTATTTCCTTAATTTAACACACTTGATTTCAAGCATCACCCAGCAGTTCACCAGCGGAATTAATGTGGTCCTAAAAGCAGTAGCACATCACTATATCTGGAAAAGTAACTGCCATAAAATCCTGGATTTAATGCACACATTTTTTTTTTTTTTTTTTTTTTTTAAAGCCTAGGGGCACATTATACGTAGGATAAATTTTTCCAAAGTTGTTTTTAGACTGCGGGTTGGCGGGTGACGGCGCCGAGTCGCTAACCACATGGACATCAAACTGCTGCGACATGGCAGCAGAAACGGGCAGAAGAAACACAAATTCTGCAGTTATCAGAGCTGTCTAGGTTATTTATAAATATAAGCAGTTTAAAGACATGCACTTTTGAATTTAATGCGAATGTGTCCTTCACATTCACAGCCAGCTCCCCTATTCCCGTTTACCTCAGCGTAATTCCTTACCTCGAATTTTTCGGCTGCAGTATACGCACACCTATACATCACGGTTTGTTTAATCTTCTATTTACCTGATGCATTTCTCCAAAGCAGCTTGCACTGTTTAGCTATTTACTATTATTTACCATTATTTACCAGCGTGTACAGCTGGAGCAATTTAAAGTGCGTACCATGCTCAAGAGCAGTACAGCCGGAGGGGGATTTGAACTCGCAACCTTCAGATCCAAAGGCCCCTACGCTATTGGTGCCACACTTATACATTTAACTAAATAACTACCACTTTACCACCGCAGACTGACCCTGAATTAAACCTATATGTGACATATAAGCGTTCAGACTGCGACATTATATGAAGACTCGAGATCACGGGGGCACGTCGTCATACATTACCTGAAATTTTACGGTACGTGAAACGAAGACCGGATGAGCAGACCTTTATCGAGAGGATCTGGGGTCGTTCTTGAGGCTGAGCAGCGCAGCTCCGGTAATGAAACACCCGCACGGCAGGCCTGTCCAGCTCTGTGTGCGCGAACCACCCCCCTCCCGACCCCCGCCGGACACATCCCGTTCGTTAATTAACGGCAGCAATGTAAACAAGGACTCATCCTGATGAGTCCCGCTGCCACTAGAAATCACTCTGTTCAAACAATCATCAGTGATGCGTGCGCCGCCTCTGCTCAAATAACCATATTAATATTAATAATAATATTAACAGTAACACGGTGACACGGAGCGCTCGGCTGATTAGAGGCCTCAAATTGCTCCGTCGCAGTTTCCTCGAGTCCGCTTTGAGAGACGGGGACCGTAACGAGGATCGTGCCCTTGGCCGGGTTCGCGGGACGGGTAGCGGTTCCGGCGGAATCGACCCGGCTCAGGGACCGTGCCCGCTCGCCCTCGTCTGCCCAGGCCCGCCGGCGACCGGACCGAAGCCCGTCTTCGGCAGCGCCGAAGTGCCTGTCCTGGTGATGAGGTGAGGAGCTCTGAACCGCCGGTCGTCACGGATTCAAACCCTTCTTACCGCCAATGTAAAGGACACACTGTATGACTGATCGACGCTAGAGAAAACTAGAATTAGTGCGCAAATAAACAAAAGAAAATTAAAAATGTATCAAGCAATGTCTCATGTCTCATTTGACTGACACAGGAAAAACAGGCAAGGGAACATCAAAAGGGTTCCTCTCGTATTGTGAAGGATGTACGCTGTGTTATAGAGAGAAAAATATTTACGGCATATATAAAAGGAAGAGCCCGAGAAGAGAAATCGTTTGCCCTTAGAGGACGCCTGCCTCACACAGCTAGCTGTTCATTAACTAAGTTATGCGCGGCGGAATTAATGCGGACCCCCACCCCCGCGCGCTCAGATCTCTCGAACCGGTTACTCCATCACCGGCCTGCGGGGCGAGGAAGACACCGACGCCCCGCTGAAGCGCGCTACCGGGGTCCGCTTCCTCTCCCCCCCGACCCCCCCCACCCCCGCAGACACCAGGCCCCCGAGCGCTTAATTAGATCTCATTGTGAACGGATCTGCATATCGCCGCGGCGAGCAGCCGCACCGACGACTACAATACTGCTCTAATTTGATTGAATATAAAGTTGCTAATCACGAGTAATTATCGCCGGCGAAAAATCACCCCCGAGCGCTTTCCTGTGGTTATTTCTTTTATTTTGTTGCCGTCTGCTTCTGAGAAGCGGGTCTCCGCGCTTTGGGGACGCCGGGTACATCCCCCACCCCCGATTCGGTCTGGGTCCCACCGTGCCGCGCTCACGCATATATTCCTTTTGTTCCTGGATATCCTCCAGTCTCCCGCTACATTTGTTTCACATTTCTTCGTTTAGCCGACACTTTTCCGCAAAGAAGGTGCGTAGATTTACCCATTAATCCAGCAGGGTCATTTTTTACCGTATTAATTCAGGCTAAGTACCTTGATCAAGGGTACCGGAGCAAAAAGTGGGATTCAAACCTGGGTCCTTTGAGTGCTGAGGTGGAGGCACAAACCACCACGCCCCCTGCTGCCGCTTTTAGTGTAATACAATCAAATTATATCGTACAATTGAAAAAAATTTATGAGAGTTAGAACTCCGTCCGTACAACTCAACTTGGCATCTTTTAAGTGAGAAATGTGCAGTGATGTTCACCGAGCTGCAGAAACCATTTACCACAACAGCAAACGGCGTCGCCAAGGAATGGCGGCTTCATGGAAACGAGCTCCACTCCACCCGTTTTGTGCCCAGTGGTCGGGCCCGGTTTATGATGGGGTGAACGTGGGCCAGAGGCACCATCAAGGCTCGAAAAACGGACAAATACATCGAGATCTTGGAAAACAATTTACTTTGAAAACCCTACTTAGTAATAAACACTTTTATTGGACAACTGAAGATCTGCCACCTTATATGTGATGTGATGTGATGTGATGGGAACCCCCCCCCCCATGTCTTTGAAATGCTGCATGAAACAAAGTGTCGCTTTATACAATAAATTGTTTACACGTATTTGTGCCCTTAACCACCTTCAGCGTGGAAAATTAGTTTGCAGTCCATTTTCAGTCTGCAAAGTGTAAACTAGTGTTCTGCGAATATGTGATAAACATACGTTATCATAAATAGATGAAAACATTTATAAACTCAAATTTTATTTCCCCTTCTTGATCTGTATGCATCCACATCTAAAAGAATTTTTTTTGTAAGATACGTGCATGTGTGTCTTTATTAATCTGGAGAGAAAAGAGAAGTGAAGAGGCGCCGGCTTCGGGCTAACGGTGCACCCGTGACGTCTCCCCCGGCATGACCCTGCCCTCCCACAAGCGCCACCAAACGCCACGCTGCACATACACCAGTGCGCATACACCAGTCATTTGCACGTGCAAAAGAAGTTAGGAAAACTAGGTCATATTTCATGCAACTGCGAAGAGGCACAAAACCGACACCCTAATTTACTCTCCAACGGTGAATTTCCACTAAAATAGGAGGATGCGCGCAGGATGTCGTCACTAGTTGTGCCCGGCGCCCTGCTCAGGAGGAAGCGGTAACATAGTATCGCGCTAATTGAAGTTAATTGGGTCGACGCCGCTCATGTAGCCGAGCGGACCGACGGGAGCGCCGCGGCTAAGTGGCACCGTGACCTTTTTAAAGCATGCGCCTAATTAACCTTTGAGAAGTACCAGGGAAGTGGGGCACGGGGACAAGGACGGGGGTGGGGAGGTCTGGCGCACCCCAGGAAGGTTCAGCTCCTCCCGTTTGTCTGGAGGACAGGCCGTGTTTCTTTTTCCGCTGCCCCACCCAAACACAAACGCGCCTGCACGCACACACACACACACACACACACACACACACAATTTCCCAGAAACTCCAGCTAATCCATTCAGCCAATCATGAGCGCAGGGATCACCCACTCACCGCTAATTTAAATAATCTGTTCGGTATCGCTATAAACCGCGCGGATCTGAGAAGCGACCCAGAACGGCACATCATCATCCTCATCATCTTCTCGTATTCAGCACCCTCGTAATCGTGCTTCCGTTCCTCACATCTGAAACCAGAACCCTTTTCCTCTTCCTCACGTGCAGCACCACAATCATAATCGGAGCCTTCGGCACCATCTTCCTCATATGCAACCCCACACACATCACTAAAATATTCCAATATTGCTCTCGGTCATATTTAATAGCGTTGCCCTGACAATCATGATCCTCGTCATGTGGCTCAAGCACTGGGGCTCCCTGCCCTTCGCCCACAGGTCCTTCCCAACAGGTCAACCAGCCGGACTCCAGCACCGGACCCTGGACCCTGGGCGGGGGTCGGCCGTAGCCGTAGCTCGGTCCCAGCGCTTTTGACCGCCGTGCAGCACATCTAATGTGAAACTGGCGAAGAAAATGCCCATAGAAATCTATTTAGGAAAAAAAATTTTGAAAAATTAAAAATAATGTGTTTATAATACGGTGGCGCAGTGGGTTGGACCGCAGTCCTGCTCTTTGGTGGGTCTGGGGTTCGAGTCCCGCTTGGGGTGCCTTGTGACGGACTGGCGTCCTGTCCTGGGTGTGTCCCCTCCCCCTCTGGCCTTACGCCCTGTGTTGCCGGGTAGGCTCCGGTTCCCCGTGACCCCGTAAGGGACAAGCGGTTCTGAAAATGTGTGTGTGTGTGTGTGTGTGTTTATAATAATGATCAGAAACAACACTCACTTTTGTCAACATATTTATGCTCATTTCGTGTAATCTTGGCAATTAAAGAGGAGACGTAGGCATATAAAAATAAAGGCTTTATGTTTTTCACAGCCATTAAACTAATGAATTTGCGCCTCTTACTTTCCTGGCCACAAATTAATGAGCAGGAGAAGGGGGGGGTGAAGTGTTAAGCACATAAATGTAAATTAATTAGTCACATGGGAAATTAACAATCTTTCGAAAACGGGGGTAAAAACGGCATGTCATAAAATTTTGCACAGTGGTGTTTAGACACATAAATAATGATGGCGCACAATACATTTAACAAGTGTGTTAAAGCGCTGACAGACATTCAGTTCCACTTACTGTTTGTTATTATTACGTCTTAAATACGCATTACCATATTAATACCTTTCCTGACAACTCAAAGGTAATTATGAAGAAGAAAAGGTCGGGGGAAAAAATGCTCTCAACTCTGATCCAAATTTTGTGAAAATTTCCATTTTTCATCTTTTGTTCAAACACCATTTCATTAAAACACTATTATTTGACACCTGCGATCAAGGTCGCTTACAGCGTGAGGTTCGTACACCGATCTACTTACACCGCTTTACCCCTTTGTACAGCTAGGTAATTTTTACCGTCTTTACAGTACTACAGCAGGAAGTGGGATTCGCACCGGAGTTCTTGCAGTTCGTGGCAGCAACACGTGTTTCCCCTTAGAAATAGAACATCAAGGCGACGGGGGAACACCCCCCTCCACCAGCCTGGACCCCCTCGGGTTCAGATCAGCCATCTTTCACTAGTCAAAGAGGCCCGTGAGGTCAAATAATTCAGGGTTCGACAGAAAGGTTATGTTTCCATCCTCTCGCCCCCCGCCCCCCACCCCGTGTGCTAAAACACACACCGTCAGCCCTGCGAACACTCGCACGCTGCGCGCTCCTCAGGACCTAAGGGTATCATTAAGAGCACAGCTGGGGGCGAGAGCAGCGCTTCTGCATTTCCACGAGTAAGCTCCCGGGCAGTTGGCGGAATAGCGGATAGAGGTGCTACCTTGGGACCCAAAGGTCACAGGTTCGAATCCCACCTCCAGCTGCAGTACTCGAGCTCAATTACTGCAGTAAAATCAGCCAGCTGTAAATAAGCAAGTAGCTCAACATCATAAGTCGCGTTGGAGGAAAGGGTCAGCTGAAGGAATACAGGTCGACGTAAGGAGCGGGACACGCGCCTCTCCGGATGGGTTCCACGGTCAAGCGAAGGGGACCGCAGCAGGTCCAGCTGAGAAAAGGCAATTAGAAATGCGCTGCAAAGTGTTTGTATCTTTGAAAATACGTAACTCAAGTGTTCATAAGAGGATCATTTACAAAACCCTGCAGTCATCGTTGATCTTTATCGCACGGCACCTAAGTTATTCAGTATATAAAACGTAACGCATGTCGGGGAGAGCACTCGCACTGAATGCGAGACGCTAAGTTCGTCACCACGGCACGGACACGCTTTTGGAAGGGGGGGGGGGAAACTTAAGTGCAGACTGGGAAAGAACCCAGTGAAGGGAAAAAAAAAATCAAAGTATATCTAATCCCATCATAGAGCACCATTCATCATCAGTTCAATTGCTTTCAACGTTTCTTGAGCAGGCAATTTGCGGTTTCCCCCATTGATCTCCGGCTTCGCTCGTGTGTTATGGCTACAGAACACTTCTGCTGATGTCTGGGTACGAGAGAGCGGCCACTAAGTAGGGCCTAGAGCCGCGGCGCTGCCCAAACCAACGGTTAGCCGCCGAAACGCCGCCGCCGCCGCAGCCGCGCACAGAAATATCGCCCTAATGACAGATGGTGCTTAAAAGCGGCAGGCTGAGGCCGCTTGCGGTCGTGCGAAAAAGGCACTCGATTTCCCATGAAGCCGCGGGTCAAAGATCAGAGCCATCGGGGCGAAAGGGCCGGTCGGTTGCGCCACACCGACGGCATTCCGGAGGGGGTCCGTCATCCTGCCGCTACTCGCGTCTCCACGACCCACCGAGCAAATCTCGCCGATTAAACTGTTCGACTCAACATATAATTATTGCAGCAGAAAACAACTGAAGCGACCGATGAAAATTACATTGAGTAAACATGGGGTTTCTGGTGCACTTTGGCGCCATTCAGTCCGGCACTCTATCGCTAAATTAATATAGGCACCCATCCTTTCATATATATAGATATACACACACACACACAACTTAGAGACAGACCCATAGGAATCATAAAGGGAAAATAAAAATATGAATTTATAGATGTTATTTTTAATGCAGTTATGATAACTCGTACATAAACATAAAAGCGTAGGACACAAATGAACACTTAATGGTTACAGTATTTACAGTGCAGCGCAACACTTTCATACAAAATGTCACCGATAAAGATACATGTAAACGTGTCGTGAAATGTTTATAATTCCTCAAAAAAACTGCTTCTTTATCACACAAGGACTTAGGGTTACATTTTTTTTGGATTTTAGTAGCAACATTCGGCGATGCCAAATTTGGTGCACCCGCCCCCCCCCTCCCCGGTAACCGCCTAGGTTTGCCTTATCGTAAAACGAGCACTCGCTAAACCCAGTTATTTGTCTGCGAAAGGTCGACATGCGAGAGTGTGTTACGAGTGTAAATGAAAGACCACAATGGAGTCCAGATGGCCATGTGTTCGGTGATGCACACTTGTGTCTCGGTGCACATATGTCACTGTCCTGGGGGAAACCGGATCCATTTGGCGTGACCGGGACAGCCTGGGTTCCCACCGCAGTGAGCCCTTTGTCTTTTAAGCTCCACATTTCGCGTGTGTGTGGGGTGTGTGTGTGTGAGAGAGAGAGAGAGAGAGAGAGAGAGAGAGAGAGAACCGGGTGCCGATTCTCCACAGCCGACGGCAGAAATAATAAACACGAAGAACCGAAGAGACGCTCAACGGGAAGACCTCCCCTCTTCTCTTTTCGCCCAGCTCCCAGGTGATGAATAAACACCTTTTCCCCAGGAAATGGAACGGAAAACAACCACGGTGTTGGTCGCTGGCTGGCGGCCGTGACCACAGTCCATAAATAACAGCGTAATGTGAGCTTGCAGCCCACTTCTTCTGAGACGGCCGCCGTCGACTCGTCAGGCTCCGACTTTGACGCGCGCCGTTTCGCGCCGTTTCTTCGGCAGCGGAGCAACGCCGGGTGTCAAGTTCCCTGGCAGGGCTGAGCGCCTCCTCTCCTCGTGTCGGGCTGCAGTCGGGCTTCCGCTCGGCCCGTGCGGGCTCGGCAGAAGGTGAACGGTCACGCGGAACAGCCCTCCCTCCTGCCGAGGACGATGTGGAAATAAGCGGTGGCAACATGGCTGCTCGGCAGGTACAACATGCCGACGGTATCTGGGTTGCGCGTTTCGACATTCAGATCCCGCTCCGTGCGCCTCGAGTTCGCGTGCTCTCCCCACGCTCCTGTGGGGTTTCTCCAGGGGCTCTGGTTTCCTCCCACAGTCCAAAGACGTGTTTCATGTGGACTGGTGACTACGTTGTCTGTAGCGTACATTTCTCTGCTGAATAGACAGACATGTGAACGACTGCACGTAGCTTACTGTAGTGCACCGGACACTAAGTCAGCTTGGATGAAGGTGTCAGCTCAGAGTTAATAACCAGCGTCTGTCACTCGACAGAAAAGCGCAAAATGAACAGATGTAAACATGGCTCCCCCGCAAACCCAAGCCGAGACTAGAGTTGCCTTCCTCCGTTCCCCGCCACTGCAGCGTGGCAAATTAAAAACAAACAGGCAAGGATTTATGGGGCCCTTGTCGGAAATCGTCTCTCTCGGACTCTCGGGGACACGCGGCGCCCCCCGGGCCCCCGGACAAGCCGGACTGACTCGTCGTCACGCCCGTCGGGTTTTCGCACGTCCCCGTCCGGACCGTGGAGCAGTAGTCACCGGAAGCCGTCGGACTCCGAATCCGTAACCAACGCCTCTCTCGAGCCAAGATGACCACGCTCCTGAGGGTCCCCCTGGCGCAGCCTCTTCTCCTCGCTTCATCATACCGGATCTTGAGAGCGCGCGGGGTTCCTGCCGGTGCCAGTTAACCACCAGGGCCATCCATCGTAGGGCCCTGTGCCGCTCTCCGCGATTAAATGAATAGCTACTTGGCTCCGGGGTTCTGCTCATCTTTCACCGGAACCTCATCTGTCAACCGGGCCCTTCTTCGGATGTCAGCTGCTCCTGCTCGTGGCTCTGTTTGCTTTTCCCACTTGACGTGGCCCGAGGGCGGTGGAACGGCACAGCCTCGCTCCGGAAGGGATATTTAAAGCAGGTTAACGAAGGAGCCGTGTTATGACATATGCGAGCGCGCGCAGGTCGGCGTGTCGCGACGGCCCCGCAGACCTCCGGGTGTCAACCTAGACATGGCGGTCGGGGGCGTGTCCAGGCAACAAGACAACGGGGAGCATTCTGAATTCTGCGAGTGACACGGCCCCTCAACGGGGTTGCCACGAAGCGGCTCGGGGAGGGAAAATTAACTGCTGATCATTAGGAAAACACAAGCGAGGAGACGGTAAGCAGACAATGGCGACAGATAACATGGGCACACTTGGGCGTGCAAGTTAATAACGAAATCAGAAAGCGCGGCAGAAAGCAGCAGCTCAAGCACACGGACCCCCGCGACTCCATTTACATTTAAATGCCAAAGGACGGTTAGCGTACCAGCCCTGCAAAGGACTGGAAAAGGACGCGTAGCTTTGCCTGTCCGCTGGCGACTGACACGGAGGCGGGCAGGATTGCCCAAGATTAGTACCTGCGATGAAGTGTGGGGCTTTTGTCTATTTTTACACACCGAGACTGTTTCTGATCGCGGCCCGCCGAGAACTCGGGAACGGAGGAGTCGACTGCGATGCCCTATGGCTTGAACGCAGCCCCCAGTGAAGAAGGCTTCCTCGCAGGCCCTCAAAAGCAAATCTCAACGCCATGGGGAAAGTGACTCACTGCGAAGATGCGGGTGTTTGATCCAGGGAGCCGGATAGTGGGGCGAAGTTGGGCGTCAGCTGACCTGCTTTCACATCTTTCGCTCTTCTCTACTCAGCTTTACTTTGCATTTCGATTCCTTTTTCCCCCACTTACACTCATATCCATTCAGAGAAAACTGTAGGGCATCAACAGAAAGAGCTTGAGACAATCCCTGGATTATTGACGCACAACTTGTTTGTCTGACACCATCACGTTGCTGGTTCACACCTCTGCACCAGCTAAAGAAGTGACACTCAAATAGCAAATACACAGATAATCACAGGAGATGGTGTTGGACTCATGTATGGAGCTGTCAGGGGATCAGGAGAGAAGTGGCTCCAAAGAACATCAGTTCGAGAGCCTTCTTCAATGTGGGAGGGATTCAGCAGCTCTGAGGGACACGGGGAGCTCATTCTACCACATCAGGGCCAAAAAGCAAGGATGCAGCACTCTCGCTAGGGTGCAAGGAGTGATGCGGTCCTGTGAGAATCACAGTTTGGGTCCTTTGACCCTCTTGATCTGCTAACCTGCTCTAACCAGCAGGAGGCGCTGCAGCACATCAATCCTACACCTCACTAATTCAAACCTGGCGCGCCTTTGGTCTCGCGCCGTGTTCTAGTGAAGTCTTGCGAGACGGGGGCGAGCGGGGTGGGATGGGCAGCAAATCGGTTTGCAGCCGGGAAAATGCGCAGTCAGGGCTCGTCCGCTGGAGTCCGGTTCATCACAGATGAGCCCTGTTTTCTGAGGAGGACGGCGAGATCCATCCCAGCTGTGAAAATAAACTCGGCTGCGTTCGGCCGTTCGGCCACGGTGGAGCGAAAACAAAATCTGCTTTTATAAATATGAGAATTATTGAAAAAATAAATGAAAACGTAACCAAATAAATCTCAAAAAAATGTTCCCGATGCACAGTAATAAATTACAAGCTGGCGAACGGGAAAGGAAAACAGTCCCTGGGCCCACGGCGCGTCTTCCAATTACCTCGTTCGGTGCGAGCTGCTCCTTTTTGAAGCCACAGACCTGGAAATCAACTCTTAGCGAAGCACCAACGTGTGTGAAAAGTGCGCCGTGTGTCTTGGGGCTGCGAGCACGTTGCACTGACATTTATTCATTTAGCAGACCCGTTTCTCCAAAGAGCGACGCGAATTCCACACGATACCGCGGTTATGTCACGTTCCGCGAGGTAACCCGAGTTCAGAAAGAGCGAAAACGTCCAACAGCCCTTTTCATACTGAATCTCCTCCTCCTCCTCGCTCCTCTTGACACATTGTTCCAGTTAAACACTTTTGCTGAACATGTATTTAAACACGTTTCCTATACAGAAATTGTTTATTTTCCTCCTTTGTCTGCGGCGACTTATAAAGTTAGATAATCGGGTTTACCGCGATTTACGCATTTCAATAAGAGAATATCCTTACCTTAGCAATTCACGGTACGTACCTCGCTCATGATTTATAAAGCGGACGTTTATTCTTTCATCTGACAGACACTTTTACCCAAGTGACCAACAATGATTTACCCATACAGCAGGGTAACTTTTACCGTATCAATTCTGAGCAGGTACTTTCATCAAGGGTACGACAGCAGGAGGTGGGATTCGAACGTCTGAGTCTGGAAGTGGCCACCTGAATATGCGAACACGCTACTGTGCCAACTAATACCCCAAATGAGGGTAAAAACCTTGATCAAAGGCACTACAGCTGAAGTAGGGATCTGAACCCAGAAGCTTCACATTGCAAGGGCACAGTTACACCAACACGCCCCCTACTGCCCCTCATACGAGTCTGTTGATCCCACAGGTGTGTTTGCTTAACTCAGGAAGGGTCCTTTCACTCTATAAACTTTGTATGAAAGTACTGCAGCAGAAGTGGGATTCAAACCCAAGAACCTCAGATATCTGGGAAACGACTCAAGCCACTACGCCACCTAACGTCACCAGAAGGACATCCCTGCCCAGGGGGAAATAACCCCCCAGCGCCACCTGACCGTCCCTGGTAAGGTCACCTTGGCAACGATGTCTGAAGCTGAAAGAGAGAAAACACTAGTGCTCTAAGCACTACGCCACCTGCTGGCCCACATCACACATTACCTTTCACATGGGTATCGATGGACACGTTGCGTCTCTTCGCCAGCATCGCCAGATCCGTGGCCTCGGCACCGGACGCAAGTTTTGCTGCTCGGAACTGGCTGTATGAGAATGCGCGACGCGTGGAATTTTATTCTGGGGTTTTTCCAGCAGAAAATGAGTATTTTCACAGGCCGAGAGTCGGTACACACCGCACACATTAACGGACGTGTCGGGCGGGAGACGGATGAGCAACTATCCGGGTTCGAGGGCATCGTCTCGGAGGCACCTCCTGGTCTCCCGCCAGATTCGTTAAGCGCCACAAATTGGCGGCCTGGAAACCGTAAAAGCGGTTCGCGCTCGCAGCCTGAGGACAGGCAAGGTTCGCGGGTACGAACATGGCGCAAAATGAAGGACCGCAGAGGACGGAAGCGACGCTCGGGAAGCACAGCGACCGCAGAGGATGTTCTGAGGCCTGCCTTCAACGTACAGCATGCGAGATGCGAGACATCGCTCGCACACACACACGATCCGCTTTCATCTGCAGTAATGATCGGCAGCTTGCTGAAAAAATCTGCTTACACTGGTTTACCCATTTATACAGCAGGGTAATATTTATTAATTCAGGGTAAATAGCTTGATGAAGCAGGTGGGAGTCCATTCCGGGACATTCCAGTGCAAGGTGACAACCTTAACGACTACGCCACCTGCTGGGCGCGCACTTCTTGCTATATTTTGCTACCTTGCTTTCGGACACAATCATCGGACCCTTTCGGCTCTTTTCCGGAACTTTTCCTGTCGCCGTCATGAAAACCCCGTTTATTTAGGCGAGGATGAATTCCGTCACCATGGACGCACCGGCAGTTTGCAGCTCACACGGGTGCGCCGTACTCACCACGGATCGCAGGCCGTGCTCCTTCACCAGCGCCAGGGAGTTCTGGTAGCACTGCGACAGCAGCTCCTTCTGGGCCTTTCCGACATGGCCCCTGGCGACGGGGCCTACGGTGTGGATCACATCTGTTGGGGGAGAGAGACCACGAGAGCGTTGGAGGGGCGTGCATTGGGACCGCGATCGAGGAGCTTCAATGTACAAAACAGATGCACGCACGCAGTGTTGCAAGTTCATTCTGCACACACCAGACCGCATCAAGCGGGACTCGAACCAAAACTACAGGCGCGTTAAAAGCACTTTTAAGTGCCGTTTGGCGACGGGAAGCACGCCCGGTTCTGCGCTGTGGACATGCTGATGAGGACTCCAGAAAGGACCGCGTTCCCAATGGCGGCGGCCAAGAAAAACACCGGTTCTCCTTGCGTTGTGAAATTTCCAGTTCGGTTTCTTTCTAATTTTTCTCTTCTCTATGTTCTGAAATTTTTCTGAAGCGGAACAGAGGCGAACCGTGTTTGCCCTCCAAGCCAGTAGATGGCAGTAAAGAGCACCCAAAGAGAGGAGTGGAGGACCGCCTAAGCTCAACTCACGTCCACGGCGTTTATGGCTTGCGTACGGTGCTACTAAGTGTCGGTGATCAACAACGGAATGAAAAATATTTCACATTGGGATGAATTGATCAACAATCAGGACTGGAAACAAGTTTAAAGTCTGAAAAGGTATTTTTTAATTATTTAAAACTGTACGTAAGTTCCATTATGGAAATGACAGGTCGTTTCCCCGGCCGCGTGTCAACGTCGGTCCCTCCGGCAGCCCGTTCTTTTGCTCAAACCGGCTGCAGGACCACAGGAACAAAGTGCTCAAGCACAAAGAGACAGACAAATGTTTAAAATAAGAGCGTACGCACCACGTTCAGCAGTAATGCCGAGTTTGCTCGTATAAATCTTTAATTTTACTCAGGGGGGGAAAAAAGTGGCTCTGACATCCCAATCAGTCCGTTAATCTGCGGAAAATGTTGTTTTTGTTCCGTAATGACAGAAATAGATCTGTCCTACGGATCGAGACTTGCGGCGTGTTCTTTTCGCCTAACCCTGGCACGCAGCTGGTACACCTGCTGCACTTCGAAAACATTAGTGCAGATATCTTCCCAAACTGCTTCATAAATTACGATGAAAGCGAACGGGAATGCTTCTGGAAATATACAGACATGCTCTATTCCCAAGTATTACACCCAAGTCACCTTGGTGAATAAGGTGCGTGGGCTCATAACACACTGCATAGAGTTCATCGGAAGTCGCTTCGGAGAAAAGCGTCCGCTAAATAAATAAACGTAGATATGTGTCGGTCCTTAAAGCGCAGGTTTGTACACCGGGCTCTTCCGGCCAACATGACCCCCACCGAAGCTCTCTCCTCGTTCCTCCTGCAGACGGCTGCTCCAGAAGGCTGATGGAGCCGGACCCTTTGCCGTGCAACACCTCTCATCCGGGTCTAGGCCGCGTGTCCTACGTATTAGAGCAGGTTTACGATCAGAGATGTGTTTTACTGTGTGATACAAGGTAAAGGTGTGACTACAAATGGTAATAGCGTCACCATGACAGCGTTTGTTTTTTCTGGCGTCCCGTCCTGGGTGTCTCCCCTCCCCCTTCGGCCTTACGCCCCGTGTTGCCGGGTAGGCTCCGGTTCCCCGTGACCCCGTATGGGACGAGCGGTTCAGAAAGTGTGTGTGTGTGTGTGTGTGTGTGTGTGTGTGTGTGTGAGAGAGAGAGAGATTAACCTGCAATAGACTGGCATCCCTTTCCAGGCAGACCCTGCAGGATAGGTCACGGACCACCGTGACCCTTCCTTAGGACAAGTGATTATCGACAGTAAGCGTGAGACTCACTATATCTACTTTTTTTTTTTTTTTTAAACAGAAATTAATCAGGTAATAAATGAAGGAACGTCCAAATTATTAACATTTGTTATTCTGAGTTAGTGGACAAAAGAGGATGTCGAGTTACAAGCAAAACAAGTTATGAACCATCTTACCATCACAGCTGCGTTTGTAAGTTGAGGAGCTGCTGCATATCCTATTCCTCGAATTGCACATTTTACAGGGTTTTCTTTACATCTGACTGTTTTTGCAATTCAGTTCATGGACAGAAGGAATTTCAGTCACTTTACAACATTATTACTACCACTATCATCATCATCATCAACAGCACCGCCCGCATCCAGTCCGACGCAGCGCCGCCCGCCCTCGTTAACATCCAATATAGTACGGCAGCGCCCACCTTCGTTAATGTGCTCTTTAGTACGGTATGACCAACCCGCATTGCCAGTTGCCAGTCTACTTCAGTGCAGAATATGTTTATAACCACGCAGGAACGTCAGAGAAACTCACGCTGTTATTTTTATCATCAGAAACAACGGTAGCAGAATTTGCAATATTCTTACAGCACTGGGAGTAGCGGTGTTCATATCAGTGAAATATAATTCACGTGGATAATAACTGTAAGAGGTGCAATAACAGCAGCAATATCCAGTTATGCGGTTATGATTACAGCACATCCCAACACAGAGAGGAGAGCGAGGCAAGTGCTTTTCCAGGACCGACTCCAGCGAACACAAACCCGTGTGGCACCAGTCTGGGGGGCGTGGGCTGGAAACGGGCCGCAGGCCGCGGTGCTGAAGGCCAAACGGCGCCCGGTCGTGCTGTAATTAAGGACAGGAGAGCAGCAGCTGTAGATTTACTCTAGGGGACGGGGCATTTTTTTTTTTTTTTTTTACTCAGCTGGGGGGGGTTCACCACGGCAACCCATTATTGAGCTTCTGGCTCCAGCCATTAGAGTGCAGGACTCTTGCGGTTGTGCCCGCAAACCCTTCGGCCCCGTCACACGCGGACTCCAGCATGGCCTTGGGCTGAGCTCCCAGGAAAAAAAAAAAAAAAACGTACAAAACGAGTCACGGAAACGAGCCGACGGGACGAGCGGCGCTTCGCCTCCACAGAAACGGGCCGTATTTCGCACCGACGGTCCGCCCCGACCGATCACCCGCGTTCCGATTGCGCAATCAGGGTCCGATTCCTTCTCGTCGACATTACAGTGACGTGTCCCTGAAAATCCCTTCCAAAGGTACATTCCCATTAATCCAGCACACAATTACCACTACATTTGATCGCAAATCATTTTTATCCGTTATGCATTTCCAAGCCCCAACACCGACACCCATTTATGTAAGACGCTCAAGTCTTGCCCGAATACCAGAGGTGGGGATTAACGAGAAATTCACCATCGGCGCACGTTGCTGAAACGACACACCCTCGTCAGCAATTTTTGCACTGAAATATGGTCATTAGGGTTGGCACAACGCTCATATTTTATATTGTAGTTATCATGAGGGCAAACGGAGCACCAGATCGCAAACCTATTTATTTATGAGCCGTCACCTTGGACAAAAAGAGTAAAAGGAAAGGTAAGGAGGTCCCGGACATTTTCGGCGCTTACCTTTTATAGGTTCTCATTGCAAAAATGACACGGAAACCACCAAGCGGGCCGATCGGAGCGTTTCCTCACCGGCTGCGACTCCGGCTGCTCCCCTCCGCTCCCCGCCGACCCACGTGGTCCGGAAATCCTCAAGAGGTGTTATTTGCGGTTTAAGTGGATGATCAAGCATGTGTTATTTGTTTTGAAAGGCATTCATAATATTTTATAAATATTTCACATCAGTCACGACGATTCAGTCTGTAGGCTGCCTAAGATCCATAAATCTCACTTTATGCCGTGTTAAAGATTGATAAGACATGATTCATTCATCTGAAATCTCACACACACCGAGTAACTGTTTCCGCATCCTAAAATATTGAGCATTTATTCACGCAGGGGAAGAGAACGGTTTTGTGGCGTACGCTCAAAAGGGGTGACGGAAAGCGGGGCGTCGCTACGCCACGTTCCAACAACGCGGTCATACCCGTTCCGTCTCGTACGGCTTCTGCCGCGGCGTCCCGCGCTTCACAATTGACAGGACCTGTTGGTTTGCCCCGTAGCTAACGCTCCAACCCCTAATAGCTCACAACCATACGTACTCGCTGGGCTAGAAATATTTATGGCACAGTTAAGTAAATTGTACTACGGTACAGCAGCCGGATCCCTCCTTGGACTTTCAGATCCTGGGGCTTTTTAACCACAGCAGTGTCGATCAGTAGAGATGAGTCAGCAGTCGAACCCGGCGACCGATGGGGATCGGTGCTTAAGCAGCCAGCCGACCTACTGCTCGCTCCTTCATTGCGGATTTTCACAAGGCGGTGAGCAGTAAGGGATTTGCTCTTCGGAGTCTCAGCTGAAGCAGAAGTGGTCAAAACAACCAGAACCCCAAACAAGTCGACAGCTAAGGGTCAAGATCAGTCGTGAACACATCAACTGATGACCATCAGCCATCGGGGTCACTTAGTCACCTATACATGCACCTTCTTCCCTTCTCCATCCTTTCACCACAGCCGAAACCCCAAACCAGTCAACGGCAAAGGGTCAAGGCAATCACGAACCAGTCGTGACCTGTTGACTAATAGGGATCAGTTAATAGCTTATATGAACACCCTGTTCTGCCTCCCTCCTCTCTCTGATGATACTTTTCTTTTATTGTTGTTTTGATGCTGAGGTTGATGATCAACCCTACATCAAACCCAACCACGCAAGACTCCCATCTTCTATGTCAAACAGATCTTCAGAAGCAAAGAACTGTCTGAGTAGAGCTGAACTAGGGGTTGAACCCTGGAGCACATGGGTGTCAGTCCTGAACCAGCCAGGCTACCTGCTCCCCACTCCTTTACTATGGATCTTCACAAGCCGATTAAGCGTTAAGGAGTTTGTACACTGGTGCCTCTGCCAGGGTGGACGGGGCAGACTTCCAAAGTCGTCAGACAAGAGGGTCAAGATCAATAATCGACCAACAAAATATTAACAATGGTCCATCCATCAGGGTCACTTAGTCTGTATAAACACCCTGTTTCAACTCTCACTTTCACTTGCGTTCAACACAAGCAGAACCCAAAACAAGTCAACAGCCAAAGGTTAACGTCAAGCAAGAAGCCATTAACCAGTCATGACTCTTCATCAATAGGAGTCCATTAGTAACTTTCATGAAGACCCTCTTCCAGCTCCTCTCCACTCGCTCGCGACGCATCTTCGATTTGTGATGAAGCGCCTGACCCAATGAGCCAAGGATCAACTCAACATCAAACTCTCACACACCAGATGCCAATCTTTTTTTCTACCTCAAGCAGGTCTCCATAAGCGAAACGGCGTCCATGAGGAAAGCCGAGCCGAGCCAGCGGTTGAACACCGGGCCCGACGGGTGCCGGTCCTCAAACCCTCTCAGGTACCACATTCCTGTTTTTTACAGCAACTCCGGAGAGCACTGTGGGAATTCACGCATGCTGAGGCTTCGATACCCTACCTTCCAAGGCCTGGGTTCATCTCCACATTAATAAATCTCAGAGAAACATCACATTTTCAGTTTCCAGTCCTTGCGGTATTATTCGCAGACACTGTGCTGTCTCCGGCGTTTTCCACCACTCCCACCCGATGCCGGGTGCTACTGACACGGTGATTTACTGAACGGGGGGTCGGCCGTTCCCCAGAATAATGGCATTATGTGCGTCCCACAATGTGACAGTAATGGACCATCTGTTGAATTGTTTGTCATGTATTATTCATCGCAAACTGTACGAGTTTGCACAGTGCCGTGCCAGATCGGGCCTGGACCAGCACCAAACCGCCAGCGGTGAAAGCAGCCGGGTCGACCGCTCTCCCTCGCACCTAGGTTCCTCCTCCTCGTGTCTTCGGCGCTCGCTTCCAACTCGATAAATATTTAATAACCTTGCTTATCCGAAATATCTAAAGGTAAGGGACTCGTGTTGCAGCGAGCCCCCGACAGACCACGGTAAAAAGACTTTGAATCTCATAAAAACCCACAGCGGCGCAGTGCAGTCAAGGACGACTTGTATTAGCATATCATACAACAGAGGGCTTAATAAATGATCTGAAATGGGAACAAAGCACTCGTTCGTTTGATACCAACGCCGCGAACAACTGATGTCTCCTGACTCCGCAGCACCTCAAAGGCGGCGCTGAAAAAGTGTGGGTTTTGCACGCGCCGCAACGCCGAGCCCATTAATGGGCGGCGGCCGACGGAATGCAGATGGACATCTTTTATTGATTGGCTTCCGCAACGCTGGCTGCTCTTAAAAGCGAACCTGCTGGTTTGCTGGGAGGACAACAACCAAAGGATGGAATTCACATTCACGAGACCATCTACTCCGGCATGTGTGGATGTAGGCGTTTTCGAAAGACATGTTTCACATTGAAAATTTGCTCTCAAAACAAGAAGCGAAACCCTGCTCCTGGAAAACATACAATTGAAATTGCAACCAGCGGATCAGCAGCGTGGGGTCAAGAACATCAGTCAAGGGTACCGAAGCAGGGGGGCGATTTTTACCCATCGACCATTGAAGTGGCGGCTTTAAGCACGACGCCACCCGCTGGCCCAGGTCGGACGAGCACGGAAGCCGAAAGGAAGAGGAAACCGGTCAAAACAAAGATCGAGGAGACGAGACAAATCTGTGCGGAGTCACTGTCAGTTGGGAAACAATTCTACCTGATTTTTGTACCTTAAAACGATGCCGTGGCGCCGCAGGACCATTTACCACACTCTACCCCAAGAGTTTTCCTTTCCATTCATTCCATTCATTTGTTTTATTACTTTAATAAACAGCCACTGACATTCCTTCCTGGCTCAATCTGCCATAATAAATAAGCGGACCGCGCACCTGGTTTAACACTTTCAGCGCTCACCTGTTGAAAGCCCACTTCCCGCTCCTGCTGCAGCACCCTTGATCAAGGGACTTACCTTGAATGACCACGGTAAAAATACTCCACTGTACAGATGGGATAAACACTGCAAGGCCGACTGGATAATCACAAAAAAACAATGAAGGTGGGATAATAAGAGGAAAAACACAAGAATGAAGAGCCACAAATCACATCAAGAGTCATCAGTAATTAATGGAGTTACTCTTTACAGCTCAAGTAACTGAAATTCTTGGAGTTCCACATCTGGGTCCATTTTAGGGCACAAACAGCTTGGATGAAGGAGGCAGCTGGAAGTCAGCTAAACAACGCTTAAAGAATGTAGGAAAATAGCGCAACAATCAGCGAGCACTGGAAAGGTCAGCACTTAAGTACATTACCGAGCGAGTCTCACTTACGAGGGACACTCCTTAACCACACTGTGGGGGTGATCAGGAACAGCAGCGGCGCTGGGTTACAGCAAGACAAAAACAAAAGGCAGCGCATGGAGACTTGAAGAACATCCCCAGAGACGTATTAGTACCACCGTCGGCAACGTCCACTATCCACAAAGTCGTCCAAAGTCCATGCGAGTTGCCATAGAGATTAAAATTTTATTTTTTCTAGCGTGAGAATTCATCACTAGTAATACATATACTGTTTTCACAGAGGGAACTTCAGCTACCGACCACAACAATAAAATATTAGTGCTGAATTATTAAAGCTAGAAGACACGGAGCTCACAGGTCCCACATTTATGATTTTCCATTTACTTCTGTAACGACAACGATATTTTTCAAAGTTCTTTGTTATGTTGCTTTTGGCACTGATTCAAATTAAAGTTTACCGATTATGAAAATAGCAGTAGTTCTTCTAGAGTGTCCACTTTACTTTGGTACTCTAGAACCATTGGAAGATTCTAGAATGCACGAGAACATTCTAGAAAGTACCAAAACACCCCAGAAAGCATCAGATCCTAAAAGGTACTGGCATATTTGGCGCTTGGAACCCGGTGGCAAAATTTGCAAATCTGTGGAATAGTTTTCGAAAAACTGCCATACAGAATGAAAAAACACCAAAAGTATGTTTAATGAAGAGAAACTGAATTGAAAATGCAAAACAATTGACTTAGTTACAGTGTAATGTTTAAAGACATAGAAAATCCCCTACTTCTATTAAAATTGGGACGACAGATTCGTAGAGATAGAAACTCAAATTTTACCGAAAATTAACAGCAACTCGACAGAATATCGATCAAGTCGAGAGATTACGGACGCCCATCGTTACGCCCTATCCTGACGCAACCGCGTACCGTAGGGCACGCCGATGCGCTCCGGCGCGCTCAACGGACACGCTTCGACTGCCGCAAACGCCAACGAGGAACGGCGCCCCCCGAAGGAGGGGAAGCGAACGGAGTGGGCCTTCGAGGCCTCGTCGCCGGTCTGGATCGTCGAGGAAGGAAACGGAAGAAACAAAGAGCGCGCCCGTGCTCACCGAGGACGACGTTCTCAAGAAAACAGCGCGGAGCTCCACAAATCCACCGTGTGAAAGCTGAGAAATGGGAGACTTCACAAAAATATCACAAGCGAAGCGCAACAAAGCTGCGCGACACTATAAATAACCTATAAATAACGTATAAACAACGTGTTGTTGCGGGAGCGCCAGCTGCGCCGCGTTGTCCTCATCACTCGCGAACAAATACACACATCTGCCTGTTTTCCTCTATTTTCACGCAGCTCAGAAAAGCAGTTATTTACAATAACGGCGCACTTTTCAATGCATATTTTATGCGGACGTGTCTCCCCCCCAAGGACCAGCGCCGGAGACGTTCCTCATGTTTCTTCGCAAGGAGGGAAACGTCGGTGTGCGCGACGCCACGATTCGTCTTCTCGCATTTCTGCCTTTTCGTGCCACTTCTTTCGTATCTATCGTTCGGTCTCTTTTCTTCTCCCCTTCCCCGCGTTGACGGTCACGCCTGAGAACGAACGTCCCGTCGACGGCTCGCAAACGAAACGCCGCACGCGGAATTCGCACGCTTGCTTTTACATGTGCAATTCCCTCTGGGATCAAGCGCATCTGCCCGCCTGCCTCTCCGTCGGCCTATCCACGTATCCACGATTCCTTCCGTGTACGCTCATTAAATTATTATCTGCGACTTAATGTCAATCTATGTGCACTGATTTACCCATTTATATACAGTAGGGTCACTTTTACTTTGTCCGTTCAGGGTCAGTAGCTTGATCAAATTAGGATTCAAACCCACGTCCTTCAACTCCTTCAACACCAAGGATGACGGTTCTAACCTGTATGCCACCTGCGACCCAAAATAATCACTTAATATTCCTATGAATGTATGATTCAGACGCCTATCTTCCCACCCATCTGCTGAGCTACAACTCCATCTACAATCCATCCAGCCCCCTATCCATCCCTCTGCTAAGGAAGCTGCAGCTGCTCTGGTGACCTTAGAAATGTGTCAAATTCAATACACGAACGTACAGGAATGGGGTTAGATGGATGCCCCCCGCCCCTCCCGGTTTCCCTCCACCAGAGGTCAAGTTTTTCCACTGTATGGCGTGACCTCTGACCCCTCTGAGATCGCACAGAGCTGTTTGCAAAGTCATTCGGACTACAGCTCTCGTAGGCAACAGTCCAACCTGGCCCACGCACCTCCCTCGCCGCGTGCGTCTCCGCTCTTCTCCCGACCCACAGCACGGCGAGCGATCGGTGGTGCAGGAGGGATCGGCGCCCCAGCACCGAGGGGATCGCAACCTCCTGCCCGTCTCATCAACGAGCCGACGGGTGCGGCACGGCCGGGAGAAGGCGGACGGAGCGCAGTTCGCTGAAGATTTCGGAGCTGCGGGGTCTTTGACTCCGATATTATTACCCTGCTGTGAAACCCACACCGAGACCTTCTCCACGCTGACAGCTCTACCGTACGCCTGGCTGACGGAAAAGACCGAGATGCCGTAATTGCAGATACCTGTCACGAAGGTTTCGCACAAAAAGCACAACTTCTCGCCTGATCTCGCTGCCTGGAGGAGCGGCGAGCGCTCCACGGATTCGCGCCTGGGACCTCCGGATGCTGCATAACCCTTCGCTCCAAGTCACGGCATCATGTGCAGAAAAAGAGAGAAAAAAAAAAAAAAAACCTGTTATGAAATTATGAGAACAGAGCTCACCTTCCCTCCGAGGCACAGCACCCGAAAGACGGGTACGAGTAGTTAAGGCCACGCGCAAATAGGAGACCTACGCAAACAGAGGGACGGGTGACGGGAGCAGCTGCCGCTCTCCGATCTCCTCCGTTCAGAGCGTGGGGACACACTCACCTGTGGAGCATCACCGCACACCTCCAGCGAACGCTTCACTTACACTATTTAAGCTCTTTTTTGGTTACTGAATTAAAATTTCTATTTGTAGAGAAGTGGATGCAGCCCGCGTTCACCCTCCGAGTCAACGGATAGCGGTAAAAAGGACCACCGCCTCCATTCAACTCGCTTCCACGTTGTTTGCGGCTCACGTCTGATGTTCCCGAGTCTTGGTGATCAATAACATGAGAGAAGCTACACGCTTACGAATGAATCGGTCAACACTCATCCCAGAATGACTTTGAGACCATTTTTTGCGATTTATTCTTACCTTGGTCAACAGCAGGATGTGGGATTCAAACCTGGATCCTTCAAGTAAAAACCAGCTGTTGTAAACACTGTGCTGGAGCTGTCTATAGTTAACATTTTTTTTTTTTTTTTTTTTTTTTTTTTTTAAACTTTGTCGTCATACCTCCCCTTTATGCAAATACATATTTACATTTCACAACACTATCCTCCAAAGCAATTTGCACATTTATACAGCAGGGTAATTTTTACTGTAGCAATTCAAGGTAAATACCTTGATCAAGGGTACTAGAGCAAGACGTGAGATTCAGACCCAGCACTTTCAAGTGCAAGACAACAGCTAAGCACCGTACCACCTGCCGGCTCACGCGCAACAGAATGCGCCGGGCCGAAAGCGAGGATCCCCGACGACCCCCCGAGCCCTCGGTCCCGAGCGCAGCGGCTGCTGCCCGTCGGCTCGACGTTGCTGAATAATGTATGGTCTCCCTTGGAAATGAGCCAGTCAAGGACACTCATGTAAGAGCAGCGGCGCAGGGCGGACCGATACACGCGCCGAATATGCATGCGGCGCCGCAGACGCTCGTGTGCGGTTGGCTTCGGGGATGGGGGGTGGGGGTGGGAACGCCACGTTAGCAGAGTAACGGCAATTTCACACCGCTCTGGTGAGTCGGTTTTCAGAAGCGGCCTGCTTTATATTCCACAGCAGCCGCGCAGGTACCCTGATAGAGAAATAAGGCTGGGGGGGGACCAGGCGACCGCGACGGGTTCCAGTCAGCAACGATTAGCGTCCTAACGAGAGACCGAGAGCGGAGCTCGGTTACAGGGTCACGGTGAAGCTTCTTTCTCGTTTTCTATTCCGCACCGTTCGGAAACGAAGGCGGACGAACATTTCGGTGCCGCGAGAGGAGGGGCCACCCATTAGGCCACGCCCCTATAAACGTCAGTCACCCGAGAGCCACGCGCCCCAGTGCAGGATATTCGAGGAATAGGTGAAGTGACATCTGGCTGCATTATTCACGTGGGGACACAAGCGCCTCCTGATACGCGTTAATATTGGAACGGACGGACGTTCCCGTTTGTTTATTTTTTTTTATTAGAAGTCATTATATGCATTTTATTATACTAAAAAAAGTAAATGTATTGCGGCACGCAACACCGTGGGTTTGGATGGGGCAAAGGAGGACGCAGAGGCAGCGTTCGTCGCGAACAATTTATTCCAACTCCAGCACCGGGGAAATAACGCTCCCCGTTCCGAGGAGCCCGTTCCGAGGAGCCCGTTCCCTCCAGGACCCGCGCGTCCAGCCAGCCTTCCCGGCCTGCTTAGCGCCCCCAGGCTCTCTCCTCTTTCTCCCCAGGCAGATGCAAAACACCCCCTTTCATCCCCCGTGCGTCACCGAACGCTAACCAATAACAATAAAACATTTCCCGAAAAAACTTTAACGTGGGTCGTTACAGAACGTACGACACGGTACAGCAGAGCCCGAAAGTATGTGAAAATCAGACTTTGCAAATGAATAAATTACTATGATTTAAACACCTGATTTTATTTCCCTACTCGGTCTAACCTGTGAAACTTGGGCTTCGCTTATTTTTTTTTTTTTACACCTTTACTTTTGTGTTTCTACCACACACGATTTCCTCCGAAGCAACGTGGAATTGGTCGTTACGCACATATGTCACATGACAAACACTGATTCTCATTAAATAACCACCTTGTGGTAAAACTAAAGGACACAAGGGGTTCACATACTTCCAGCCAGCACTGTAAATTATTTATATATTAAATACACACACACACACACGGGGGCTGAAACCACTTGTCCCGAGTGGGGTCGCAGCAACAGAGGCCGTGAGGCCGGAGGGGACACACCCAGGAGGGGACACCAGGCCGTCACAAGGCACCCCAAGCGGGACTCGAACCCCAGACCCGCCGGAGAGCAGGACTCTGCCAAACCCGCTGCGCCACTGTGCCCCCTGATATTAAATATCCCATTATGTATAAAACATCGCCACTGTAGTTAATTTTTGTATCATTTTAGCAGGAACCCGGACACGTCATCAGTGATGTAACCTGGGCTATTTTGGGTCTTTCAGAATCACACAGCTTTGTCCAGGCGACCCAACCTGGAGGAGGAATGTGAAAAACAATTTAAAGTTTACACTATTTATCCAAATTAGCATTTTCTTCACTTGTCGCCCAAAAATCTTCGACAACTTGTTTGCTGCGGAGCCACATTCACCCTCCAAGCCAAGCGACGGCAGCGAAGAGCCTCCGAACGGGAGGACCACCTTAGTTCAACTCATTTCCACAGTGTTTACAGCTCACGTTTGCTGCTCTTCGGCGTCGGCGAGAAACAACACGAAGAGGAACGTCGCAGAAGTTCGGACGAATCGGCCAACGATCGGCATCGAACAGCGCTGATGGAAAGTATTTTTAATTTTCAGGCATTTTAAATTACTATTTTTATGGAAGCTGGAAATTTAAAAGCGTATAGACTTTTAAACTTTCTCTGAATATTTTCCCTAATGAAAAATCAAACTGGTTAGAGGGTCAGTGAAGTTTCTTTTTTTGTTTTCCTTTCCCAATATTTCGGATATACAGAACCCCCCCCCCCCCCCCCCACGAGCACGGTTACACGCGTTCGCTCCCTGCTCCTTCCCATCGGAACCTCCCGCAGCAGCTTTGAACCGCCCGTCCGCATCTGCGCCGTTGTTGGCCGACTGAGCCGGCTGCCTTTGCATCGCTCAAACGCCATATTCTTTATACATCAATAACGTGGTGTGGACCTCAGCAGTGCGCGTGGATGGGGGGGGGGGGGTTTCAGAGCAGGCGCGCGGCCATGAATGAGATGGAGACGGGCCGGCGCTCCTCGGGGACGGGACGACAGAGAGAGACTGAAAATGGTGACCGTTGACACCTGCTCCAAGGGCACACTCTCACAGGCCACGTGGCTCACGGTGGCGCCTCATTTTCCCCGGGTTCGCTGCCCGCCGGGGGGAGGAGCTCCGTCCTCCCTCGTTAGCATACGCTCTCTGAAGCCTACTTTTCCAACCGCGATTCACTGGAAGGGACATCAAACCTCACCTTGGGAAGCTGCTCTGCATTCTGTTCGCCGCCGCCGTGTTTGTTTGAAGTGGCTCTGCTGCTCTGGAGCGCAGTTTCTCCCAACAGGGTTCGAATCCCATCAACCGAAGCGCAACGTCCAGGACGAGGCCCGTCTCTCTCATGTGGGCCAAAATTACATTTGTTAATTTATCTGACGCTCCCCCCCCCCCCAAAGTATTGCACCCCACCAACACAGCAGGGTAATTTTTACAGCATCGGGTCAGGTTAAGTACCTTGATTGAGGGTACTGCAGCAGGAGGTGGGATTCGAACCTGTGTCCTTAACGTAAGTCGCTTTGGAATTAAATGTCAGACAAATAAAATGAAAGGAATTTGCAGCAAATCTGGAGATTGCTGCAGCAGATTAAGGCGCGGAGGGGTTTTAACCGCTCGACTGGAGAAGGGACGACAAAATCTGCAGAGGGCTAAGCGCGAAGAAACGGATGAAAGATGACGAGAAACTTCAAAGGGAACTTCACCATATAATCTGACAGCTGTGAAAAGTATCGCCGACTAAATGATAGGAGTGACACATCAGAGGGCAACGAGCACGTAACGCACGATAAGACCCCGGCGGCGGGAAGCGTCGCACGCTACGGGGAAGAGCGCGGAGTCATCGGAACGCTATCGTCGCCGCCGAGCGACAGCTGCCGCTAATCCCGCCGGCGCCGGCGTCGCACGCTCGCATGGGCGCGTAGCCACGGGCGTCGACAGTAAATAGGGCATCGAGAGCACCGTTCGCGAAAGGACATTAGCGCTACGCACCAGGAAAACGTACGTAACGATACACGCTTTTCTCCAAAGTGACCCATTCACCCATTTAGGGAGCTGCGTCATTTTTACTCTACGAGTTCACAGGGTACCATAGGCAGGAACCGGGCAGTTCCTTTGAGCGCAACCCTGCTGCCCGGTTGATGAGAACACGTGCCCTTTGGCTCACCTATTATTCCATTGTTACCCATGTAAAGAATCTGAATCCGTGCTAAACTTGTATTGAAACGCGGTAAAACTGGGTCTGCCTTAATTCTGTTTTTTTTTTTTTTTTTTTTTACTGGCAGGATTTTGAACGTGGGGGGCGCGGTGGCGCAGTGGATTGGACCGGATCCTCCTCTCTGGAGGGTCTGGGGTTCGAGTCCCGCTTGGAGTGCCTTGCGGCGGACTGGCGTCCCGTCCTGGGTGTGTCCCCTCTGGCCTTACGCCCTGAATTGCCGGGTAGGCTCCGGTTCCCCGCGACCCCGTATGGGACAAGCGGTTCTGAAAATGTGTGTGTGAGAGATTTTGAACGTGCGGTACGTGAAACGCCAGGACAACATCAAATATAGGCCCAGGGATTCTTCCACACATATTCTATTGCATACCCTCCCAAGACTCAACCTTTCACTTTCGTCCACTCCAGAGGACAGGTTTATATCCCAGACTGGACCCGCAACAGCGCTCCCCCCTACGGTACCTGACAGAGGACACGCTGCGATTTTAAATCGCACCACGTTTTGGGGCGGCCCTTGGACGGATGCCTAGAAACCACGGAGATATATTTGTTCCGAGTCTGAGGAAGATACAGAACATAATTTTTCATTTGGCAAAAGCAGATCAGTTTGCTGTTCTGGGGGAGCCCCCACCGTGCACTTCCCACATAATCATTAATAACAACGCAAACACTAACTTCCGTGCTCCTCGGATGGAAACGCCGCCTATTTATCAGCGGGGAACGCGCTGAACCGAAGCCCTTTCAGCCGTTTGACCATCGCAGAAAAGCAAGTGAAGGGAATGATTAAAAAGAGAGATAATCAATCACTCCACTGATTATAAAATTACATTTTGGCAGCTGATGATCAATTACCTCCCGAGTGCGAGTCGTTTTCGCATCATATTAAAAATGAATGACATAATTCACGTTTCAGCTGCCTGTCATCTCGAAGCGTTACGCAGAAGCCGAATCACCCCTATCAGCCAGGCCCATCGCTGCCGAAAGATTAACGTCCCCCCCCCCCCCCACTGCCTTCCCGTGCCCCCCCCCACCACCTTCCATTTTACGGGGTACATTAAAAAGCGGCTAATGAGAAAAATAAGTGACGCTTGGGTGATGAATTGGAGAAACGCAATTAGGTCCATTAGAATTCACAGGAGCCGACAGACAATAATCAAACCGCTTTCAAGCTGCCCATTGCAATTATCTTTGCACTTAAGAATCAACAAAGCACATAATGACTTACAGTCCATTAAGGAATTCTCAAAAAACTAAATTTTAACGCAAGCTGCGTGGATCGGTCGGACACCGTCGCTCTCGTCGGGACGCGAGGGGGTCGCGCGACGGGCCCGGGCCGCGGCCGGCACCGCGGCGGAGGGCGTGCCGCCGCCGAGCCTCCCTCCATACCGTCATAACGAAAAGAGCGATAAGAAGGGAGGTCCTCGCGGCCGTCCCGTCCAAGCGGCCTCTTCCGACCCAAAAGGGATAAGCGGCAATTAGTAAGGCCCGATCGGATTGCAGTTCGGTGGGTTTAGGCCCTTAGGCTCTTAGTAGCGAATCGCAAGGCCGAGGCGACGCGGAATGACACCGTTTCACGGCGCTTTCCGATTTCCAAGGGGCTAAATCTCAAGGTTCATTTAATCGCTGTTAATAAAGCAGATGTCCTGATGGTGTTTGAAATTTCATTTTGCTTTCTTTTTCAGCTTGCGGAAGAGAAGCAGGGCGGTTTGGGCAAAGAACGGAGCCCCAGATGGTTCTGGACCGTTGACAGGACAGTACATTTGTGGGGAAAGGGCCAAGAGCAGTAAAGCATTCGTTTACCAGCACTGGACAGGGAGCACTTCTCTTGCCAGCTGATGATGTGGCGAACATGTTACTCCGACACTCATGCCGGCATGAGTTTGTCCAGCTAAATTGCTCATGTGCATTGCATGTTCATTATGCTCTCTGTGTGTGTGTGTGTGTGTGTGTGTGTGTGTGTAGGGGGGGGGGCAGCAGGAGGCAGAGCACTTAGAGCCGGTACCTTACAATGTGAAGACCTGGAGTTTAATCCCATCTCTTCCTGTAGTGCTCTTCATCAAGGTACTTATCCCGCACCGATACAGCAAAAAATTAGCCTGCTCTTCAAACAAGTCGGTCGCTAAGCATCTTCGTGAAGAAACCTCACACTAAGTCTCCCGGGAGAAAGGAGCCGGACGTGGAACAGCAGCAACACTCGACTGCTCGCCCTGGTTTTATAGTGTCCGAGGAAAAGAACCTCTCTCCACGAACACCCCGTTCCCTCACGACGTCCCCATATTCCAACAAGGTCCTGCTGCCAAACGCGCTGCTAAATGGACTCTAGAAGAGACATGAGGATGAAGAGGCTCCTACAGCCTGCGCGAACAGAGTAAACGGTGACACTGAACCCGTACGCAAGTAGATTTACGTGACATTCATCCCTCGGGGAACCGAAAGGCTTCCTTTTCAACGACAGTCTGACGAATCCCACCGCCACCGTACGGCGTCCGTGACTCAGATAATATAACGTCAAGTAAGACCGGAGCCGTTCCTGCGTCACTCTCACATGTTGCCTGCCGTTTCCGTTTTTTCACCACCTGCTGGCTGATCTTTAGAAAGGTGTTCCTGCGTAAATAAATGGATAAACACTGTCTCTCTCTCTCTCTCTCACACACACACAATGATAACCAGTTTATCAAAACTGCACTAGATATCATCCTTTGGGAATTCCTCAAACCGAGGTCGGAAGCAACCTTTCCCGGTTATCGCGGACACGTGTAGCGATGGACTCGGTGAGCCGAGCGCATTTTTCATCCTTTCAAAGCGCACAAAGGCCTAAAAGGGACAAGTTGTCGGCGACGCCGACGACTAATCGACACGCCACCTGGGACATGAAACTTGGAGGAACGTGAACAAAATCACAGGTGATTTTACACGTCTTCAATCGCTTCGTGAGAGTGGGTGGGAAGGCGGGTCTCCTCTCTCTCTCTCTCTCTCACACACACACACACACACACACACACACACACACACACCTGTATTCCGCACCTCCCTCGAGGCAGCTATAAGAGGGAGCGGCACGAACCTTTACTCAATTTCCACAGTGCCGAAGGACACGAGGCGGACAGGTACCACACGGGCCTGGAGCCACAGCCACCTTTGTCCACCCTCACCGGACCGCGAGCTCCAAGCTGACCAGCCAGAGCATCTCGGCAGCGGCGAGTTGCTTAAGGCGAATGCGCCGCAGGAGGAGCGGTCGAGGAGCTCCGCGGGAAGCCCGAGAACCTCGTGACCCGCAGGGATCTTCGCCGGTTCTCGCTCAGCAGGCCTCCGCACATGAAAGGGAAGCGAAGCTGCCGGCCGTAATCCGGTCGAATGACCGGTCTAAGGAGGGCTTCCCCCGCTCAGGTAAACATCTCGACATATGAAGACGACAAAGAAAAGGTCTCCAGTTAGTCCACTATTCTGCGTCGGGACAGAACTCTACACCGCGAAGACAAGAACAACGTTTTAATGGGCGACTGTCGTATCGACGTCTTCGCACCCAGGCAAAAACAGCGGGTTGCCATGGAAACTCCTAAATGACCGACTGACTGAAATTGACCGTTTGTCAGATAACCGGGCATCGATTAGTCGGTTTGACGTGAGAAAAGTCCCGAGAGGACGCCGCCGTGCTTCCCGCAGCAAATATTCACATGCATAAAACCCCTGATCAAGTGGAGAACCGGATCAATGAAAGTAGCAGCACCACTGGATTATTACATTTCAACTTCCAGTCGACTTCGTGGCTATTTATGGACATCTGATGTCTTTAAGTTCCGGAAAGTTCTGTCCTCCACTCGTGCCCTTAGTGCTGAAAGAGGTGTGTCCACTGTCACTGAGTCCATTCACCTGGTTTCTGCTCGTCGTCTTCTTCTCCTCCCTCCAGCTTTCCCATCAGTGCCATCTTCTCTAGAGAGTCCAACCTTCTTGCGACGTGTCCGAAGTGTGAAAACATCAGTCTCATCATCTCAGCTTCCAGGGACAGTTCTGCTCTGATTGGACCCAACATTCATCTGTTTGGTGTCCTACCTGTCCAAGTTGTACTTGAGTGTCCTCCAGCTCCCCAGTCCAAAGAAGTCCACGTATCTCCTGTCCTGCTTCTTCAGCGTCCACCTCCCACATCCACAGAGTGTTCTAGAAAGAGCCCTGAGTGAACAGCACTGCTCGTTGTCCTTGTGGCTCCGTGAGCACATCTGAGGAGCTTCTCCACATCTTTCACCGCTGCTCCTCCGTGTGTCTCCTGACTGCTGGACCCCGTGTCCATTATCGATCCCAAAAGACAAAACTGTCAGCTACACTTATCCGACACCTTTCCCTAACGCAACTTACACCGATTTACCCATTTATACAGCAGGATAATTTTACACTGTATACTTGATCACAGTTGTACTACAGTAGGAGGTGGGATTCAAACCCAAGTCCTTCCAGTGTAAGGCAGCAGCTGAAATCGGCGCACCACCTCTGCAATGACAAGCAGAAATAGCTACCGACGCCATTTAGCCCGATATGAAAACCCAATCGATGTCAATAAGCGTGTGTTTGAGCAAAGCTTTGAAACGCAGACTGTGATACGTTCCTGCGTGACACACACGTCAAGAGAAACGACGTAAAGAAGCGACGCGCCACCATCTCAGGAAACCCCGGTGACGCGCACCTGTCGGCCTGACAGACGAAGTCAACACACACAACGGTAATAAAAACAGAAAATGAAAAATCGCAAACAGTTGAGGAAGGGGCGGGGTGTGTGTGTGTGTGTGTGAGAGAACAAACACACCGAACAAAACAGACTCTTATTCAAAATATTAGCGGAAGCTTTTCTGTGGCAGCTGTTGAAAACAAAGTGCGGCGGAGAGACAAGATGAATAAATCCACGAGGCGCCATTCTGACAGCACGTGTGAGCGTGTGTGTGGCGACGCGTTAAAGCGCCTCGTCTCCCGGAAGGCAGCGGCGCGCGATGTGACACGACTGGAAATTACTGCCAGTCAATCACCGCAGCGCACGGAGGCCCTGCTATTCCGCAGCCGTACGGCACCTATTGTTCGCACCTCGCCCCGGGGCGCGGAGAGATGCCACCCAAGACGGAGGAAAGGGAATTACGGGACGTAATAGAGGCGTTTCGCCGCGCCGTGTTCCGGAAACATTCAGAAGCCAGCAAGACAGACGCTACGCTTACAAATATATGCATTTCTACCTTTCGATATACTTCTCCATAAATTGGTTGAAAGAATTAAGGTGACAGACAATATTATACTGGGCAGCAGGGGGCGTAGCGGTTAGAGCCAACACCTTCATCAAGGTGCCCTCAACTGATACAGCAAAATCTACCCTGAAGTACTTATGGTAAATCACTGCAAGGCCTTTCATGGGGAAGGATCATACAAATAAAGATGGAAAACGGATGAGTCGAAACTCCGGCTACGAGGATTACGTCGCAATCGCGGTCGTTCGGACCGATCGGCAATCGATAAATTGATAGATCGATATATGACCCGAGCAATCTCGTCGAACGCAGCCTCGGCAGCTGCCGGGTGTCACCCGTACACAGCGACGTTCGGCTGTCGAGATGAGTCGAGGTGACGGCGGGGGAGGGGGGTGAGAACGATCTAAGGCCCATTTCAGGTTTTACTGCGCAGTAACAGTTGGTACTGGGCTGCCAGCGCCGCCGCTGTTTATCCTCTGGACGGCAGATGCATAAACCAGCTTCAAGCGCCCGCTGCTGCCGTTAAACTTGATCTACGCAGCGGTGACATAATTAAGCATCAGCATTTCTTTTTTTATTTTATTTTATTTTAAACAAACGGGGAGCTACTCCCTTATGTAGGGAACCAAACTGAGCGTCGCCAATATTTCGCTTTACGGTCGAGCCGTAATGGATGTCGAGATTATCGGGGGCCTCCCACGCCGAGATGACACGGCACCCGGCGGGGCCGTGCCTGCACACCCCCCCCCCCCCAACAACTCCGCTCGCGCCGGGAGATAAAACGAAAGCGCCGCGCCTCCGGTCGGACGCGGGAGCCTGGGAAATATCCGTTGTCATGGCAACGGAGGCTGCTGAGTGATTCCCGCGTTTATTGAGGCTCCAGCCTGAAAGGGGCTTTTAGCCAACACCGAATTCATTTTATGAATGCCAATTACTTTAATTTGGACACAGTTGTTAGTACATTAATTTTCAATTCTTTTGGAAAGGATTATGTTCCTCTCAATAATTATTTATGCACTTTGTTTTCAGTGCAAATAGCGACGAGAGGGGGGAAAAAAAAGAAATTCCTCAAAAAGCTGTTGTACAGACTGGGATGATGTCTCCAGGTCTTTACTTCTCTTCTCCCTCTGCGTGACGAGTTTAAAGGAGGCGCCAAACGTCAGAGCGACGGCGGAACCCCGGAAAACGATACGCCTCATATTTCCTTCTCGGAGCCCATGGAGCGCGAATATGGTAAAAAATATACGATACGACACAGCTCATTTACACACGGGATGGGAAGTGCCACCAGCGGCCAGCAAAACGCACGGGACCGGCCCCGAGGGGGGGGGGTAGGCTACGCCTCGGACCGGGGGA
This sequence comes from Scleropages formosus, assembly GCF_900964775.1. NCBI lineage: Eukaryota > Metazoa > Chordata > Actinopteri > Osteoglossiformes > Osteoglossidae > Scleropages > Scleropages formosus. The sequence goes on from NC_041809.1 coordinate 1,670,521, forward strand.
GGCGCAGGCCGCGACGCCCCTTAGCGGACCGGACCTGCTCGCGTCACCATTTAACACACGCATTTGAGCGACACCAACGTCGCCGCCCCGCGGCCTGTTGCGCTTGGTCTCGGCCCGATGCCACGACAGGTGAAGCGCGGTAATATTTACCCCATCGACCCGTGTGAAACAACTGACAACGGACTGGAGGTCCTGCGTTTCAGGCCTCTGTGGGCATACGAATTAATGACCGAATTCAGCGATACAAGAAACGCCACCTATTGAAATACCATGTTTTGGGGAGATACAATCAGTTCTTACATCACCACCACCATCATCACCACCATCACCTCCTCCATCTTTGGAATTCCAGTAACGAGGCGCAAATACATTTAAAACTGGCTGTATTTTTGTTCTGCACGGTTTTACTTCTTACCCCGTCGAGCCTCCACGGTGCCGACAGCCCCACACTCTTTTCTGCTAAAATCGTAACGATATAACGAGGAGGAGACAAACACTCGAGCAACAATAACTAACTTTGGGTTGTTACAGCTCCTGTTCGAAGCCGCGCTCTACAATTTCCCACAATCCTTCGGGAACACGGACGTTCTTTTTCCGTTCGGACACCCCGGAAACGTTCACCCCGTTTTCAGGTGCCGGAGCCAAGTCTGCGTTTCGGTGGCCGACGAGCCCTCGCGAGGGGAAAACGGTGACGTCGGAAACACCTTGCGCAAAACGGCCGCAATCAGCCATCGGAACCGTCGCCGCGGGGCACGAGGGTAGGGGGGCTCCTGCCAAGGTGCGCCGATTCATCCCCTCAGTTCCGCACGTTTAATAGCTCGCGGCTTCGTTTGCGTCCTGTCGGGTGTCCCGGCCTCATTCGCCTTTCATTTCGTTCCGCGTTCCCACCGAAATGTCAAGCGGCTCTTCTCCGGGGGATAAAGAAGCGCCACTTACCGCGGTGCCATTTTGAACGAAACCTCTCCCGATTCCAGCTATTCGTCGTCTTCGCTGACAGGGAGGGGGAGGAGAATCGGCTAAACGGGTGCGAACTCCCAAGAGGCGCTGCTCAGTCAGATCGCCGTGCGCGCACGCGAAGGCCCTTACGCCTCCGCCCCGTCGACGAGCGCTACCCCCAGAAGGGTCCGTCCAGCAGAACCCCTCGCGAAAGCTCGAAGGACGGGTCCCGGGGACGCGCCGCCTCCTGCGCTCGCACAAAGAGCTGCGCTTCTCGTAAACAATGGAAAAAAATGCCAATTAATGGGGCGCGATCTCATAACGCCGCCGATTGCGCCGATCTCTGGCAGGTAGCTGCCGCCGCCAACTTCCAGCCCGGCCCCAGGAGGCGCTTCGCCCCACTCCAACAGACATCCCCATTATCCTATATAAACAGGAGGAGAAAAGAAGCGTCTTCGCGGCGGATTAGCCGGGTGGGGGGGCGGAGGGTGCGGGGGTGTCATCGGGCCTGTTTAGCGACAGGGCCCCCCGAGGGTCGCTGGGTAATGAGAGAAAACAAAGCAGCTGCTTGCTCTTTTAATCCCGCGGTTCATTTCCACCGCCGTTTACCTCGTCGCGCTTCAGACGACACGCTCGGAGAGCGCCGCCGAGCCGCAGGTTCGAGCGCCGCCGCGTTCCGAGGACACGGAGCGTACGCGGGCGCGGAGGAGCGGAAGCAAAGGGATGTCGGGCACATCTGTAGGTGCGTTCGTTTACCTGCCACCCCGCACTTGCTCCACGTCGCCCCCTACAGGCCTCCCGAGTCCCACACGCTTGACCTCCTGTTGACGAGCCGGTCCGATGATGCTACCTATGTGTCTAAGCGAGATGGAAGAACCTCCCGAGACCCTCCCGCTGAGGGAACATTTGAGAAACTGAGGGAGGTGCCGCCACTGAACTTCCCTGGTGCTTCACCCTGAGCCCCACATTAACGCAAAGATCTGCCCACCTTATTCTCCACCTCTCCGCAGCTGCGGGGCTTAAAGGACAGCAGGACGCTGAACTCCGACATCAATCGCCGCTCGCCCTTCTTCGGCGACCGGATGCCACTGACCCGGTTCTACTCTCGAGACTCCATTCGCCAAGCATCCAACCCAACACACGCTGCGTAACTTCCCGAATCGCCTCGTCCGGGAACTTAACACCAACTTAACATAGCGAACACCTCATTACTGCTCGTTTATGGATTTATTTGTAACGAGGGCGACGAGTTTTCCATGATGGTAACGGCAACTTGAGGAGACGAGCGAACGCCGCAATTAGCGTCGAGGACGATTCCCGAACCGAAGAGCGCCGAGCGGGTCGGCCTCTCGCCGCGGTTCGGGAAAAGAGGAGCGCGAAGGACGGGACGGCGGGGGCCACGAGCCCAGGCCCCACGCTGAGCACTAACGATGAACGCGACACCTTCCGTTCCAGAAAAACGGTCCAGACTGATCAGATCCCTCCGCGACACGGTCGCTTTCTGCTCCTCCGTAACCACGGTGACGAGTCACATGTTCGCCGCCTCTGACCCACAACAACGACAGAAAACAAACGAAACGTTTGTGCTCACGGGGGTCCCCGAGGCGCCGATTTTGTAAAATTTTTATAATTAAATATCATGTTAGTTTAGGTTAAAATGTTACAAAAGGCTCGCGAAATTAGCCGAATACCGCGATGGCGTTTCACTCGGCCGAGTCGGTCGCCTGTCCGTCGTGCCGCAGGGTTCCCGTTTGCTCCACGGAACGATCCCATTGAGCACAATCCCAAAGCGAGAGCGCAAATTTCCAGTTTCTCTCCCTGCCATTGCAACTTCTCCCAGGGCCTTCTGCGCTCGCCTCTCCACCTTTTCAGGAGCCATGTCGACAATTTGGCCCGACATACAGAAAGAGTTCATAAGATCACTGCCCGCGTCTTTCACCGAGCGAAGCTGAGACGCGGTGCTGTAAGAGACCCCTTTATACAGCGTTACTAAGCGCGTTTGACGGCTCTGCTCGTCATTTCACCGCAAGACGAAGGCTTTAGTTACACCTGTGCTCATTGTTTCCAGGGAGATGCAGAGGTCAACAAACTAGTTTTTAAAATGTGGATTTAGTGCAAAAAAAAAAAAAAAAAAAAAAAAGCCGGACTGACAACGGTGAGGTTCAAAAACCTTTGTGTCCGAGATAAAAAGTGCACATCTCTGAAAGCATGAAAGGAAGTAAAATGACTTTGTAACAGGTAAAAATGTCTTTGCACTGAATAATAGCCCCGTTGCATGAAAAACTGTGTGTGTGTATATATGTCTACGTGCTCGTTCAGAAGCTGGCGAAGCAGTTTCTTGCTGTCTGGGACCCCCATTATATAAGGGATGAGTGCACATCTTTACACAAACGTACATCTACATTTTTTCTTTCACGGGACACTTTCTTCCACAAATTAAGCTGCTTACATTGATTTACTCATTTACACAGTAATGTCTTTTTTACTGAACCAATTCAAGATAGGTGGCTTTAAGCCAGAGTATTACAGCAGGAGGTGGGATTCCTGAACAGGTGTGCTGTCTTTGGAGTTAGAAGTTGTAGGTTCCAATTCCATGTCCTGCTGTAGTACATTACCCTGTTTGTACACTCCAAGTCATTCTGTTATATAAATCAATAAATGCGAAGTCAGTGGCTCTGGGGGCAGGGTGGGGGGGCTGTTACTCTCAGGCAGCTACTGCCGTTCCTGTCGTCTCGTTCGTGTCGCCGCTTCCTCATTGTTCAGGGAGCGCGGATGTGGCGAGGACACGACGGCGAGCGGCGGGACGACGGCGTGGTAAGAGACCCGTGCTGGCGTCCATCAGGGCCCCACGGCGGAGCTCCACCCGGAGGCTGCGAGAAAAACCGGATCCGTTCCGCTCGCCACAAGGAACATAGAAACGCTAACCGCACACTCAGTATTTATTTTTTTTTATTTAATCTTATCGGCAGAGAGTCTCTCCTGTCCCGAGAGACGATGCACCCGCGCCGTTTCTCACACGGGCGCTTATGAGCCCTTGCAGCAAAGACGCACGGCCCGCCGGGAGGGACAGGCGACAGGGTTAAACACACACTCATTTCTCAAACAGGCGCCACACCGCTGCGGCGAGCGGCCGTTAAGCTTTTCGTTCGAGTCGGACTGAATCGCACATCGGTTTTTGGCATCGCCGAAAGGCAACTCGCAAAACTTAGCCAACGGCACCTTTAATGACCAAAAAACGCGTATCAAGTTGCACAACTGCAGCCATAATTTAGCTCAGCTTTTCCGATGCCTGGATTAGTGTCTTAGGCCTTCTTATTAAGGCCGCATAATTTCTCGAGACACTTTCAGAGCTCATAATCAAACTTTGGAGCTATGTTTACGTAAAGATCCAAGTTCACAAGGAATCAATTCGACTCCGAACTCTGAAGATCTGCTGGGTTTAATGAACATCATCAGCAGGAGCAGGGAGAAGAAACAGAAGAAAACTCAGTTCACAGGCTCCTCGTGTTATAAATAGTCAAGTTACCAATTTAAAAAGTAAACATTTTCCAGTTCATTTATTTTTAATTGCTTCCATCACTTCCATATTTTCAGAAATTTCTATGTGCAGCTGAACTACCTGCGTTTACCCTCCGAGCCGACGGAGGGCAGTAAAGAGCAGCCGCACGGGAGGATAAGGTCGTCTAAGTCCAACTCACGTCCACGGTGTTTCCAGCACGTCTTTTTTGTTCGTTTTCGCTTCCGTTTTAACGTTGCTTCAAGTCAATAAAAATGTTAAAATGCTTTCGGAATTACAACGACATCTGCGATTGCCTTGGGATGTTGCAGGGTCCCGCCCACGGTGCATTCCGCCTAGCCGAGCTCCCCGCTTCCAGGAAAGGCTCCAGACCACCCAGACCCCGTATTAGGACAAGCGGTCACCGATAGCGAGTCGGGTTGGCTCAACTACGTCCGAGACTTTTCTGGAAGCGAACAAGTGAATTTATCGATTATTTTATTGATTTCGACTTGGAGATAAAAGTCACTTTGGAATTACAAACAGAAGAAGCTACGCACACGTTTCCCGTCCCAGTTGCGTCGGTGAGTTGAGGCATCAGATCCCTGCAAATTCTCAACTCGTTTTCTTAATGTTACTCTAACGATTTATTTATGTCATTCTAATTAATGCCTTATCCGCTGGTGGAAGATATTGGATCGGAAAAAGAGAAGGGGGAAGGGAAAAAAAAACGATTCAATGATTTGTGAAAACCGCAGGAGCCGTCAGTCAACGAGCGCAGCTGGCGAACCACACCCTGTCCATATGCGGACCACGCTGGGCCCGTTCGCTTCTAAAGTAGCGGCAATAAAGAGAGAACGTCGTCATTTTGTGGCTACTACGCTTAGATTGATTACTTAAGTGGCTCTGCATTAAAGAACTTTCCAGAAAGATCGCAAACGTCTCTGCGCTCTTTACGAAACGGGTCACGGGAGTTATTTCTGAAACCGCACGAGAGCGGAGCGGAACGCGGAATGCCAACGAGCGCCAGCGCTCTGCCCGCCACGAGTCCCCCGCCGTTTCGGCAACGGGTTCGAAAGTCTGCGGCTCCATCTGGAACAAGGTGAAGCGCCGAGAACCGCGCGGGCAGGAACGTCATTAAGGTCACGTGTCGTCCAGCAGGGCCGCGGCGTCTGCCGAGATCCAGCAACGAGTCGTCTCCGAGCACGGGAAGATGACAAATAAACGTGGCGTTTTGCTCCTGACACGTTCAGCTGTGGCCCTGATGAGGTTTATGAACACTGACACGCGTGTTTTCTTATTTATGGCACCGGGGCTGCGCTTTGACAGCAGCGCTCTCGTCACACAGAGCGCACGCGGTACGGCGCGGGGTCAGCGCCGCGCATCGGGACGAGGACCGAAATTGTGACAAATGCATCCGCGCCTCCCAAGAGCAACTTAACTCAGCCGCGAAGAACAGAGGCAGGCGCTCGCCAGGCCCGCTGCCGAACCCGGCACCGACCGGACGCCGAGCGGCACCGACCGCCGGAGGAAGTCGGCAACGCCCCGATGATCGAGACCAACGTTTTCAGGGAGACGGCCCGGGTCCGGCCGCAAGTTTTGCAGCAACGCAAAAACTGCTTTTCAAACCCATCGGTCTCCTGCCGAAGTCGGGAAGCTCCCAGATCCGTGAACCTAAACTCCGCACCGGAGTTTGAGGAAACCCGGAGAGCCGAGTTCCTTCTTCGTACGCCTTCGCAGAACTGACGCGATAAAAAGTACCCAGCCGTATGACCGGGTCAACCGCTGGAAAGTTGACCCTCCAACACCGGAAGACAAAGTCGTTGGATAAATAAAGGCTAACAACAATACAGAAAATCCCCGTGTTGCCAGGCCGTCGGGCAGCGGGTTCGATCATGCGACTGACCGTCATCCCAACGCGTCATATTTCTAATGTCTTAGGTCATTTTGTCACACGTTAACGTTTAACACGTGTTAAGTCACCACAAAGGTCGCGAGGTGATCCGGCCCCGCGGGGCTCGCCGCCGATCGGCCAACGGGAAGCGGGTCGAGGAGCGAACGAGGCCGGTCGGCGTGCGTCCCGCCCCGACCGCGAAGCAGGATTAAGAGCGATGTGGCCGTCCGAAGATGCGACGGGCAGCCGGCAGCTGGAGACGACGCACCACTTCTGGGCGTCTCGCATCAAAGACCGTTCAAGTGCGTGTGTTGTTTCCTGAACGCTTCTCCTTGAGATAAAAACGAGGTTTCCGCTGCACAGAGAGCACAACGGCGGCGACGACAAAAAAAAAAAACAAAAAGCTGAACTGTCAATCTGCAGCCCGTGAGCGACATCATTTCCATCCCTTCTCCCGTCCCACCTCCAGAGGGAGGCGCTCGGCACAACACCCGCTGCAGCCCGTCAGCTGGGGACCGTCACTCAAACTGCTCCTTAATTGACTGTCACCCGCCTTTAATTATGTATCTAATCAAAGGCAAATACGGCGATTTACCGTGACTCTTCCCAACCGCAGCAGCGGCCCGTCTCGGTACTACTTTCATTATTACATTAAATTACTTAAGTGCTTAGTGCTGCCGTCTCTGGACTCGAAGGTCACAGACTCGAATCCCACTTTCTGCTGCATCGAGGTACTTGAGAGAGGTGTAAAAATCAGTGTAAACAGGTTAACACTCAGTCACTTAACGTCAGGGTCAGGTTCAGGTTACCCTGCCAGTAAGTGCGCTAAGTGCACGGTTTCGGTTACGCGCTGCTCCGTGGGCGCCATCATTTTAGCGTAACGGGGAAAATGGCTAATCGGTGTACGGTACCATAGTACAGCAGGCACAGCCTTAACTTACACTGACTAGGAACACTATTCCATTACACTTGCTGGTAACTCCGAAGGTCATGTTACGCCGAGGAGACGAGCAGGACTTGGGCTATTCAGGAGTGAGAGCGCCCCCTACATTTCTGCCACAGCAGTGCTGACTATCTGGAAGCTCGAGGAACGATGGGAAAGGTTGTTGGGTCACACGTGGTGCACAGACGAGCTCTTCGGCAAACGTAGCCGATCACGATCAAGTGCATCTGAAATGCTGCGACACGCTCGCTGGCTCACGCACAAACTGCACATACACACGGCGCCCCGGAGCTCCCGCGTCTCATCGGGGCACGGATCTGCCGTCATCTCGACGCCGTCCCCCCCAGCCGGTCCCCGGCATCCCCCGGTGCGCACCGCTACTCTAATGGATTTCCATCATCGGCCGGGAGCTCGCAGATCGATCGCTGTCACCGGTGACGGCGTGTCAGTGTGAGTGAAAAGGTAAACAAATGGAGATTCCCATCCTGCCTCCTGTGGGGTCTCGACCCCAAGTTGACGGTCGAGCTCCTGGCTGACGCTGCAGGACAAACCCAGGACGGAAGGCGCGGTGAGAGTCCTCTATGCATTATTAATTTATCGGTACACAAAGATGCACAGATTTACTCACTCATACAGCAGGGTCAGTTTTACGGTATCGGTGCACAGTAAATACCTTAATCAAGGGTACGACAGCGGAAGGGGATTCGAAATCGAGCATCTCTGAGGACAGGGGGCACCTCTGACCACACACTAGTTACTACCCCTACACACACACTTAACCCTGACGGAGAGTCACCCTCGAAGCAAACGCAGCTTTCAGAGTTTACAAAAAAAATTGAAAACCACAGATGCCACCTTCCAGTCATTAAGTATAAACATCTGACAAGTTTCAGTCACAGTTTTTACCGTTATAACTCCGGCTCATAAACAGTCCGTTCGGAACTCCACTCGTTTGCAAATCCGAAATCCCGTTTACCAGCAAGTGAGAGTTAATCAACGTGTAACAATACAAACATCCTTTGGTTCAGTCACTCATTAGGGTTAGTAAAAACCTCAGAGTTACAATAAATTAAAAAATATTCTGTAAAACTACACATTAAGTTCGACAGCATTAAAAATGCACCATATCCGCAACCCCCACTCCATCCCCACGCCTCATCGGTTCGCATCGGAAGCGCGCGCTGCGTTCGACACCTTGTCGTCGATCGGGGAGGCTCACAAACTGCAGACAAAGAGCATCGAACGAAAACCCTACCGCTGCGTGAGTTCTGCTGCCAACTAATGGTGGCAGGCAGAACTGCAGGCTTCACAGTGCGACAAACGTCAGAAAACGGATGAACAGCTATTATTTATAAGTAAAATAAAAAAAAAAAGCGGTTGCGTTCTCGAACATTTTTAGTTTCCGTTGTCAGTCGCAATACAAGGAGCCGGTGCACTGAGAGTGACTCCCATGCAAAGAGACCTTGAAGAGGCAGCTTTGCTGTAAGCCTTTAAATCCACACCGCTGCTCTGTAAGTACTTTTGTGGGGGGGAGGGACGACAGGAACGGGGACGGAGACGGACAGAAACAAAGCCATTAGTCCAGGACAGTTCTCCTCCGCGATTTCAGCTACACAACATCATCGCGTCGAGAGAAACTGCGTTACTGCACATTCATCACCGCGAACCCACTTTAGATGTCAGCCGGGCGCGGGACAACGTAACGTCAACAAGTTGTCAGACGGCACAATTACACGGGCAAAAATAAATGGGACGACGCAGGGTCTCCAGGAGGTTAAACCCAAAATTAAACCAGATGTCAGTTACAAGGCATCTTTCCCGGTTAAATAATCGCTCCGTGTTCGACATACAGAAGACGGCAGAGGCCGCGGGCATCAGATAAGCAAAGCAAACACGAGATAATAGCCCGCAACCGAATCTTTCGGCGCGCCGGTATTAATGGGACGCGAACGTAAGGGCCCTTTCGGCGGGCGCGTCCCGAGCTGAGCTCAGCGGGGACACTTTGCCGTCTTAAACAAACACAGGTGGCCAGAAGGGCAGAAAGAGGGCGTTGAAAACGCAGAGAGGACGAGCGCGGGTATCCGGCGTCCCCCGGTGACGCTGGCCAGGCCTTCGGTTTCACTCGTTACTCTTCATGACAATAACCGGCCTGTCCCACGGTAAGTGCGCGCAGGCGTCCATGCTGGACGGTACAGCGGCCTCTCGCTTTGACGGGAGCTTAAGGACGAGAGACGGAAGCTGCGTCCGTCACGTTCCGACCGCTCGCCATACGAAGACCAGTAAATCGCGGAGACCAGCAGGTGGCACAGCGGTTAAAGCCACAACCCTCGCAATCTCGCTGCCTGGTTCGAATCCCACCCACATGCGGGTACCCCTGATGCAGGTACTTACCCTAAACCGGTACGGTAAAAGTGACCCGGCTGTATAACTGAGCGAAATGTAATAAGCAGCTCACGAGAAGAGTGAGAGACGTGCGAATGAAGGCGAAGCGCGCGGTCAGCGTGGCGGAGAGACCGTCGTAGGAACATCAGGAGCTCAGGGGAGTTGCTGACGGTTCTCTGTTAACGTGTTCATATGTACGATGTGAGAATAACAAACACTGATGTCTGCAGCGGTTCTGTGGACTGTGGTTTACGAGGACATGGACACACACACACACACACACACACACACACACAACCATAAACATTTACAGACACACACTTGAGGCGGTCGACCACAAGTCACAAGAGCAGCTGGAAGAGCGCTTCTCGGACGAGTTTGGTTTCCTAGCCCCGCTTCGTCGGGATGTGCGGTACGCCGGTCCGCAGGGGTCCCACGCTTCGCTTCCTCTGTGCTTGTGCCGTTTTAAGCGAGACGAGGAACCCCGGCGCCCTCCGTAGTCGGGCTCGAGCAGGGAAGTGTAGCCGACCTGCTGCCGCACCACTGTGGTCCGCCACAAACTGACCGTTTTAACAGACACTCTGACCCGACTGCAGCGGCACTTTATACACACACACACACACACACACACACACACACAACCACATAATGGGAGGGACGGCAATGGACATGAACTGATGGAAAAACATAGAAATGCGCAAAAAAGAGCGGAAATGATCAGTGGATGAGAATGGACAAAAACAGATGGGAAAGGACAAAAAACAGGATTCATTTGGATGAAAATAAAGGAATGAACAGGAACGGAGAGCAATGGATGACAATGCAGGAAGCCTAGCGGTTAGAACAACATCCTTGCACTCGGTGGCCCTGGGTTCGAATCAAAGTATTTACGTTGAACTCATACTACAGAAGCTGAACACCGTGAAGCCCTTTGGAGAAAAGAGAATGGGAGGGAATGGAGGAGAAGGCAGGAATACATGGGAAGGGGCAGAGTGGCTGGAGTCCAGGGAAAATAAAGCCATAAACAGCTGTTATACAAACACAAACTGAAGTCACTCTTGCAAAAAATTCTAAGGGAGGTTTTCCACTTTTACCCATTTTTCATTTTTTTTTCCCTCCATACGATCCATTTACAGCCAATTAACCCGAAACGCCACCATTCACTGTAAAATAAGAGCTGTTTTTTCCCCACACACTCTGCATGGCATGTGCTCACGCTGTAGAAGGTCTCCAGCTGATGGAGGAAAAAATGAAAATGTACGTCCGTCCCACCCATGTAGACAATATCCAGATATCCTGTTAAAAATAACCTGACCGAGTGGGGAGGGGGGTGGGGGAGCTACATGCTGAGCCACCTGCCAGGGACCGCGAGACGTACAGAATGCGGTCCTGCTCAGGACTGTCGCCTCCACCAGCATGGGTTCGAGGCCCAGATGGTCTCCTGCGGGCTGCAGGCCAAAGCAGAGCGACCCAGGAAAAGGCACCGCGGTGCGTCCACCTGGAACCTGGACGCCATATTCCACACACTGTCCTGGGGGGGCACGAAATTCATTTATCCTCAAATGACCGAACTGCTGGGAGGTGTGGGGGGGGGGGGGGGGTTTCGGGTCACAGTTATGTGATAAACCAGCCTTCTCAATGTATCCTGTATGATTTTTTTTTTTTTTTTTTTTTAAATCATTTTCACGTTACATGTAAATTTTTTAACAAAACACAGCACAACATGACAAAAGAAGAAAAAAAAACACGGTTCCCTCCCAATTCCACATTTAACTTTTTTGCTTGTAAACCACTTTAATTTTTTACTCCACTTTTTTTTTTTTTAAGAGACAATACAGCAAAAGGGACGTTAAGATGCACTGGACTGTGTGGTCATCCCAGCGTCCGGCCCCCCGAGTTCCATTCCATATGTAGGTGAACTTGGTCCGAAGTAACTTACGGCGTTACTGCCCCAGGTTTACACCTCTTTACCCAACCGCTGCACAACCTGCCATCTCGGCCAAATAAGGCAAAAAACGAAGACGTCCACCGTCCGACTATCCGAGCGCACCGACATCACGCGCACGGGTCACTCTCCCACGCGAGGAGGTCGAGTTACACCGTTTACAGTGGGCCTGCAGTAAAGCGTGCTACGTCAGCGTAAGTTTCAGTCGGTATACACGTGAGACAGTCGGCCTGCCGGCGCGAGGGCGCTGCGGCCACATCGCCCGCGTAGCGCGAACCGTGTCCGTTGATGCAGAGTAATGAACGCAAAGAGGGCGGAGCCTCAGCCTCCGCGTTCCCTCCTTTTCCGGTCCGCTCGCATTTCCGTCACACAACCACGCGTTTTCTCCTTTTTAGGGACGGCATTCCTGGGCCTCAAGCTAAAACAAAACAAAAGGGACACAAGCACCCCACCGCCACGTTTCCCTACATCCAAAACGGTACGCTCCTCGTCACCATGGCAACAGCCACTGTTCCAGCAAAGGAGGCAAATTATTGAGAAAGATGAATTTAAAGAATAAACACTGCTAAACGAGGGAGTGCGGAGCCCCCGGAAGGGGGTCCCTCCTGGTCTGAAGGATGTCGGCTTCTTGTAAAGATGAGCGAAGGAGCATCACGTCATCGCAGGGAGTTACACACGCGACCGAGAGAAGAGGAACACTGTGCGAACGTGTCCCGGTCGCCTCTTTGACACGGTCACAGCACACAACTCATTTTGCTTCCCGTTACTGGCTTTTCGCGTCTTTACTTCACGCTCCCTTTAAGTACGACGCTAATCCCCGAGATACACACCCTGCGTGGTGTGTCGGGGCCCTCAGTCACGGATCCGTGCGAACAGACACGCCGCCGACTGTGGCGTGGGGTCACGGCTCGCATGTTCCGACTCTTTTCGCGGTGCCTCCCGAGAGAACGCAACTCGGGCTGCTGACAGCTCCGCTCAACTGCCCCAACAGGGGGCGCCACCACCCGGCGAACGGAAGACCCCTCCCCCGCAATGGGACCCAGGGACGGAACCGAAAACGGCACCGAGGGGGCGCCACCACCCGGCGAACGGAAGACCCCTCCCCCGCAATGGGACCCAGGGACGGAACCGAAAACGGCACCGAGAGCGAGCTCAGCCAAGGCGGATGCGCCGCTTCGTCCGACGCCGGCGCCGCAAGAAGATTCTGGGTAAAAACCCGAGACGGGTCCTTCCTCGGTGCCCGTCGGCAGAAACGCATGCTGGCAACTGACCTGCGGGGGGGGCGCTCTTCGTCCACTTCCTGCGCGGAGCCGGTCCCTTTCCCAAAGAGCCACGCTCCACACCGGCCACACGCCGCAGATGGCGCTTCCGTTCACTAAAGAACTACCAGAACAACGATGCTGCTCGCTGCACCACAACAAAAAACACCCTTTACCATGTTGAAAAGCCAAGGACACATGAAGGCCGCGTCCCAGGATTGTCCACGTGTGTAGTTTACACAGATGCACCATTACAAATACACGATGAAGGTGACGGTAAGAGCAGTGAAGAAAAGAGGAAATGTACACTGAGTCGCGGTGAGGGCCGGTTCCTCCACAAGGCCTCGCGGGCTCCTCGGAGCGGGGTTTGGGGGCGCCCAGCGAGGATCGCGGGGCTCCATGATGCGTCGAGATCCCTCATCGTCACCGGAGACGCACAATGGCGGCTCCCGACCGCTCGACGCCCGCTGGGCCGCCGTCGCCCGGTTACAAGTCCGATTGTGATCCTGCCACATCCTGTCGGCACACGGCCCATCGAGCACCTAAGGGGTCCCGCAGGTCGCGAGGGGTCACACGCCTCAAAAACGAAGAAAACAAGATGTTTCTACGAGCGTGCGGTTCCGTTGCAAAAAAGCCTCCACTGCATCCCACCTGTGGGGGGAAACGAGAGCGCCCCCTATGGGCCGTCTCTTTACACCGAGTGCACCGTTTATATCGACGCATTTCGATGCTGCGAATTTGGGCCACCTGTTGCGTCTCGGTACACATTTCGAAGAGCTGCAAAGATCTAAGAAAATCCCACTTGACCGAGTTAATGGAGCTCGTCCAAATATTAAGCCGCGAAGCCAGTTGGACGTTGCTGAGCTCTTGGCAGCACGGTGAGCGACTGCTTCTGCGCCCGCTTCTGCGCCCATTTGTAAGTTACAGGATCTGAGGAGGGCAATTACAGAGAGCAAGCAGCAGGGGGCGTAGCGGTTAGAGCTGTTACCCTTTGCTCAAAGGTCCCAGGTTCACATCCCACATCTTGCGCTAATACCCCTGAACAAGGTATTCTCCTTGAATTGACACGGTAAATTTGTACCCTTGCTCTACAAATGAGTCAATCTTTATAAGTAGCTTCAAACTATGTTGCTTTGGAGAAAAGCACCAGTTACACATTACAATGATTTACTCATTTACACAGTTGGGTTACTTTACTGGAGCACTTTAGGATAAGTACCTTGAAGTGGATACCAGAGCTAGAGGCGGGTGTCGAACCTGCGACCCGCGGGTCCAAAGGCAGCAGGGTTTAACCACTCAATGATATAACCGCAGAACTGGAAACAGCAGTGGGGCAACATAGAAACAGGTAACCGGTGACACCTTAATCATGCAGGATATTATTTATGATATTGAGTCAATTAAAATATCACAGGAGCCCAGAAAGACCCAACTGCACAAGTAGTGACGTCACGGAGACACAAGTGTCCTTCTTTCGGAGAAAACCACAGTACCAGTTATACGTTTTTCGGGAGTTTAAAGGACTCGTGTGAAAAGCACTCCGCACACAGTGCATTTCGAAATGGGAACCCACAACTTGCCCCTCTTACCTAAGAGAACGCGAACCCGCAACCATCCAAACCCTTGAAAGAGGGTGCCGTGTGTTTTTCTTCGGCTCCTTACTGCCCTGAATCACATCCCAGGAGGGCGAGACCGGAACGTACGACGAGCCGGTGTCCCGAGTGGAGAAATAATGAGTAGTGTGTCAAGAACAAGTGATTCCAGGTTTGTCCATCCAGAACCCTTCTTTCGTATGGGGGGGGGGGGGGGGGGTCCGCACTCGCTGGGCTGTACTGTGATGAGCTTCATTACAGACCCCACAGCCTACTATATTGAAGAACAGAAGTTACTCACTGCAGGGCCTTAAGGACACATCAGTGCCAGAACTTGCAGAGTTGGGTTCGAGTCCCATGGGGATCAAAGGATCTACACCAGCGGCTCCCAAGCATCAGGGGGCCGAAGGGTATCGAGGGGGCCGCGAGGGGCAACGAGATGCAGGAACGGAAGGGACCCATTAGGACGGTCCCACCATCACGTCCTCGTGGACGCGTCCCTTCCTCCCTCGGGGAAGAGGCTCTGCGTCTCGCTTCCTGCGAGGCGAGGGACAGGAATAAGCCGACCTTGCGCGTGCAGGAGGAGAAAGAGGGCGCCAGCCAACGGCCCGGACGCCGCGTGGACGCTTGCACGCGATTGGACACGAGAGCCTAATTGGGCAACAGGCAGTCGTCGGCTCACGGTAACGGCCGCTGACAGCAATACGCATAATGGATGGAAACAATAAAGACAAAGGTTTTCGCACATAATGTATGTATGAGAGGATGTCACACAAACACGGCCATAATTTAGCGCGTGACATTTCCCGCCGCTTCGACAGCAAATACCACCCTGATGAAAGGGCACCGATGGGACCCATCGCAGTCAATATCGGCTAGATGTGAAAAGGCACCGCAAATAGAAAAGTATCTTCGCACCTGGGCCCTCTTTCACACTTCTCCCCGAAAGAACTTTGGCGCTTAGATGCGCTCCTCCAAAGCGACTTAACGACGTTAATGTACTGACAATTACTCACCCGTTTATACAGCGCGGTAATTTTACCGGGGCACTTTCGGGTAAGTACCTTTCTCAAGGGCACTACAGCCGGAGGTGGGATTCAAACCTGCGAAGCCTGGGTTCGAAGACAGCCGGCCTAACCCCGCACTACTTCCCGGGAATTTGACAGCTCCTCCAATTAGGGGCCTCTATTATGGGGGGGGGGGTTGAACTTTTACTGTGGAAAGTGTGTGTACACTTGGAGAAGGGACCTGTGGGGACAGCTGGTTTGGGGAGGCGCGAGTGGGTGAGACAAGAGTGCATGGGGGTCACCTGTCCGGTCCCGGGGTGCCAAGGGTTCGACTCCCTTCTCCTTCTCTCACTAAATTGAGAGCACATTAAGTAGTTAACAAGCAGTTTCAGATGTGTGTGTGTGTATTAATGTGCTTAGACGGCCCCGCTCCTCCCACCCAAACCCGCACCGACCCTCAGCACACATGCTGTATCAAGCAGCGATTCTGATTGGCTGACACTGACAGGAAGTAGAAAGCAGTTTTCCCACGTTGCCTTGCGCTTGTGCATAATTACGCTTCGGTACACAGTTATATGACTGCGTCCTGTGATTTCTCACAATGTTGCCACTAGTGTCGATTCCATGCTCCGTTGCGCTCGACGCCCGCTCTGAACCCACAACCGACGACGGGTTGGTGTGCGAACCCCCGGCGTCCCGTAGTTTAACCGCGAAGTGGGTATTTGCCGAGAACCGGGGCATGCGCCGAGATTGAATGAGAATCAGCATTTCCCACGTGACACAACAACAAGTGCGTAATGAGCGCTTCCACACGTTGCTTTACAGGAACGCGTGCGTGTAGCACAAACACAAGTAGCGTAAAGGTGTAAAGTTACGTGAGGGACACGTGTGGAGCACAAGGACTGCGGAATGGACACAAATAGTTGTCCTGAATTAATAAAACGTGATGGACGGATGAGTATTTTCATACCCTGTTAGCGTTACAGCTCTTTGCCGTGCGGGACGCTGGCGCAAGAGTCGGTAACGCACGTACGCGACGCGCTGCTCGTTGCCATGACCGAGCGTTGGACACACGGGTAAAACTTCGTGGAACGTATTTAACGTCAGACGTGCCGCAGCTTCGTTCCTCACGGTGACCCACACGAGACCTCGGAATTATCGACCAAGACCAGTCTTCGCTCCAATATGGAAGTCAAGCGCCCGGGTCCGTCCGGAGTCTCGTCTCTTAGCAACAGAGCGGCACGGCGGATGGGAATGGCGGCTGCGGCGGTTGCTAGGGAACGGCGAGAGAGCGTTCATAGATCAACGCGTAAAGCGGCAGGCGTGATGGAGGCCTCGCCTCATCCTGTTCCGCCCGGCAACGCGTTCCATAAGTCACATCCAACAAGGCTTGAGAGCTGGAGGTATTATTCTTTATTATAAGCGGGAGAGCAAAGGCAGATTTTCTAGATAGGACAGCATTTGCATATTACCGGAAGCTCCATAACGCGAAGGTGAAAGAAGAGAATGGCAGGAGCGCGATGAAGATCGCTGTGCCTGGCAGCCAAATCTATTAGCGGCTCCTTTGTGGAGCGCTGGAGAGAGGACGTGCTCCGAGTCGCGGGACACAAAGGACACAGCGCTCGGGTCAAAGGTCGCCTGGAGGAAATGCCTCGGGGAAGAGCGCAGAGCGGGAAAGCAGGACGGGGGGGTCTACAGAGATGGAGGTCAGATGAACACAAACGAGAAGGTTCTCACCAGTGCCAAAAAGTAAAGAAAGAACAGAGACGGAGAGGGGGAAAGTCAGAGAGGGACAAGAGCTCCGTTTCCCTGGTTTCAGAACGTCCAGAAGAGTATCGCCACCTCCAGCCTGTCCCACGATATCTCTCGACACCAGTGGCAAGCAGACAAAACACCTGCACCACCGGAACAACCGACACCTACGAATCGCATCCACCGATGACAAACGGATGCGATTTGCAGGTACCGGTTGTTCCACAGATGTCGTTCGTGAACCTAGAAAGGATGCTCTCGGAAGGCGTCTGCGGATCCAGAGAAGTTGTTCACGGGAAGCATCTATGGACCTACGGAAGGTCCCCAAAGAAAACGTACGAACCCACAGACGGTGCCTACAGAAGGCACCTATGCACCTAATGAAGGTTCCCAGATCCTGCAGAAGGTGCGCAAAGACCAAAGTGATGAACCTACGAAGGATGTCCACGGAAGACGTCTACAAACCTATGGAAGGCGTCTCTGCACCAACAGAAAGCACCACCGCATTGTCCAGCTGTGTTCGACTGAGCCCGTTAAGAGCCCGATATCCTGCTTTCATTGTCCTACTTTCTGATAAAGACTGGATGTGAGGAGGGAAAAACAAAAGGTGCCCAGAAAGGACCCAACAATGACAGACTTTGTCTTCTTCTGAATCTCACGTCCCAAAATAATTTCCACGACAGCCCAAAAAAGCACCACTTTCTTCACGAGACAAGCGTCGTACCTGCGAAGTGACGTTTAGAAGCGAGCGAGTGGCAGGGCACACGGAAAGGGAAGGGACGGGACACGTGAGCAATCGGTCCGCTGCCGGCAGAAGGCGGCGGCGCGTCGCGAAACACGGAGACCTTTCCAGCGCTGTCAGGAAGTAGAACATCGACTTCTGCGGCAAGTCGCACACCGTCAGGAAGACAACATGGCAAATCAGCCGAAACCAACACGCGCGCAGAAAATGTTGCATTGACGCACCGTCGGCATTCAAAGCGTAGATCCAGATCAAAGCATCTTGACCGCGTCTCCAGGATTCGATGGACAAGTGGACCTGAGCGCGACTCCACTCAGGTGTTACGCTCCCCGCTGTTTACACACCGCGGCGCACGAGCGTTCCGCGCCGCGCATGTCCGGCACACAGCCGCCCGGGGGGAAGACGCGGCGGCGAAGGGTGTCTAGGCAGGATGGGTAAAAGCGGCGCGTCGCCGGGGACGACCACCGCGCTCGCCGCGCTCCCGGTTACCGTTTCCTCGCTCTGACGAGCCTCTCTCACTGGGCTGGTGACAGACAGGCAACACCTGCTGGAAGGGGAACAGATCACCCCTGAAATGGGCCTTTCGAACCAAAGCGACGTTTTACGCCTCCGCATCTCCGCCGCCGTCGGCCCCAGGGGTAACTGAGCGCCAGGAAAAAGGCATTAGGATAAATTCATTTCGGGAGGGAGGGAGGGAGGGGACACGGTGCAACGAAATGAAGAGCGCGCTGGAGTGGGAGGACGAGCCCCCGGGAGGAGCACGGAGCCCTGGAGGGGATTAAGGCCCAAAATTCGAACCCAAAGTCTCGTCTCGAGCATTACAGCGTTACGTGTTCTACAGCTCGCTCTTCGCAAAGCCACGGGGACACCTACAAGTTAGATCATGGCCCACGAGTGCGCAGAATCACCCCCGAAGCCACGCTCGCTCTCGGGTCCATCTGTGCCGTGAGCCGGTCACCACGCTGAGGAAGAGCAGCCTTGATCATTCACTTCTTCAAAATGATACACAAAAATGTAAACAAAAGTACATCAACAAACAGCTTTAAACACAGGACTATGGACACACTGCTTGTGTGTGTGACACCACCATGTTGCTGGTTCACATCCCTCCAGTAGCTCCTATAGAAGTGACGCTTAAATACCAAAATACTGTACATACAAAATCACAGCAGATCGTGTTGATGGGAGGGATTCAACCGCTCTGAGGGCCACAGGGAGGAACTCGTATTCTAATACCAAATACATAGAAAATCAGCACATGGGGTTTGACTCCTTGAACTGTGGTGCGATCACGAGAGAAGGGGCACTCAAAGAGATGGGTTCAAGAGCCTTCTTCAATGTGGAGGGGATTCAGCAGCTCTGAGGGACACAAGGAGGTAGTTTCAACACATTGGGGCCAAAACTGGGAAGTGAGACACTTTGGTCCCTTATGAGTGGGAGCACCAGGCAGCCGGAGGTGGAGGAGCCCAGTGTTCTTGTTGGGCTGAAGGGAGTGACCAGGTCCTACAGGTGAGACACCTGGCAGTGTAGCAGTTAGAGCTGCTGCCTTTGACCTAAAAGGTCGGGTTGAAACCCACCCCCAACCGTAGTACCCTACAGCAAGGTACTTACTCTAAATTACTCCAGTAAAATTACCCAGCTGTATAAATGAGTAAACAATTTTAAGCAGATTAACATTGAGAGTCACTTTGGAGAAAAGTTTCAGGAAAATGAATGAATATCAAGGTAATGCAGGTATTAGGGTGCGGATCCTTGGACCGACTTGCGGGCCATAACCAGAGTTTTGAACTTTATCCAGGCAGCTACAGGAAGCCAATGGAGAGAGATGGAGGAGGGGAGACACATGGTCAAACACAAACTGTGGTCACATTCAGCGCACAAACAAACAAAACAAACAAACAAACAAACAAACAAACAGGTGCAGAGGTGAACTGCAGCACCTTGAATTATTCCACCCAACGAACTCTGCAAAACGTAGTTTTCAGGTGATTGATTTCTCGCCGCACAAAACGCATTTTTCACAGCATGTTAACCGCCAGGATGGACGTCCCACAGCGCCGCCCGTCTCGGGTTTGAATAGAGGCCCCGTGGACCAAAACCTCTCATTTCTGACACGCAACACTTTTAGGATGGGGGGTTAATTCAGACTGACCCCCATCTGCCTCGAACCCAAAACACAACGGTGGGACAGGGCAACATGGGCCCGTTCATCGCTGTACTCACACATACACGCACACTTTCCCACACAAGATGAACAGGGGGACGGTGGTTCCAAAACACGCCCCCCACCCCGGTCGGACCGAACCACTGCACCACTGTATGAATTCTAATGACTTCATGCTCGATGCTCTGCCGTCCAACCCTCGGACCATCGCTCCGTGGCAGGAGACGGGGAAACGGCCTGCTGGGAATTCCTCAGGAAATGGGCCAACGTGAGAGCCCCGCCCACAAAGGGTACGAGCGATGAGCCGACAGAGGACCCTTTTGGGTTTTCCTTCAGGTGTACTGTACAAATTCACGACCCCATCCATGGGGGGTCCATCAAGGGCCCCATGAGCCACAGAGCACAGCATCACAAACTCCAAATGTCACTCAAGATGGGGCAGCAGGTGGCCGAGTTGCGACAGCTGTCTCGTTGCAATCCGGTGGTCCTGGGTTCAAATCCCCCTCCAGCTGTAGTACCCGAGCAAGGAACTCACCCTGAATTACTCCAGTAAAATTACACAGCTGTATAAACGGGTAAATAATTAAGTGGCTTAGCACTAAGTCACTGTCGAAAAGTGTCAGATAAATAAACGTCAATGTAGAGCCCAGTAAGAGCTTTTTTAAAAAAAAAATAAAAAAACATGGTCCTCTGTTACCCTCATGGGGTAACTGTCAACGTGTCCTGAGCCGTAACCAGGAGCAGCAAAACTGTCAGTAACTTGGTCTTAATTCTGATATGGCAGAGAGATAAGAACAAGAGCAACGACTGGGACCCCACACCCCCCCCCACACACACACACACACACACACACAGGTGCCTGCTGGTCGGCGGATTTCCACACCGCCCCTCGTCCGCCCGTCTCTGCCAGTGCGTAATTGTGGAGGAATAATGGTGCACTCTGTCGGGCCGCGCAGCGACAAGGGAGCCCACAAACGGACGGCGGTGGCATTTGGAGCGGGAGGAAGAGGCGTCAGCGGCGCACAGAGAGCGCATTATGGCTCAACAGCGCACACTAATACCAGCCTGGACATGTGGCAAAATAAATGTCAGCGCTCATTTTAATGCGCTAAAGCACACCGGGCATTAGGCGCCCAAATGTGTTTCAAGTGCACCGTTTTGGCACAAACATAAAAATACCACATGTCCCATGAGCATCGCTTGGACAGCAATATTAACAAGGGAAGAGATCAATAACCAATCGATACATAATGCACAACCAATAAGTGCCTTTTTTTTTTTTTTTTTTTTTTAAAAAAACACCGCATGTCATTTAGGCACCCAGCAGCAGCGCATTTCCCATTCTGTGCTGAAGGAAAGCTAAAGTAAAACCAGCAGGACGTGCTGCTTGTGCATTTTTCCCTTGCAGACCTGGGGGGGAGACTTTTTGGAAGCGTGCAAAAAAGCCCTTTGACACGCGCATCATAAGCATTTATGAAATTAGCGCTGTCGATTGTGGGAGCTGGCACAGATGAATGGGGTTTCACTTTGAGCGTCTGTATTGGAAAGAGACACACACGCGCAGAAAGAGCTGCATTGTGCCATCCGGAGATCCGCCTTGCTGTTTGGGCTGCAGTCAGTCAACTGTAAAAAATATTTAAAGGGGATCGCGCTCAATTACGTGCGCCGGGGGAGTCGAGCTTTTTCGTCTGATAATACTCCTTTCACAGTCGTCGCTGTCGGACGATGGACGATGGCTAAATATGGGGGCCTGCGTTGCGTTCGAAGAATACCCGGATTCATCCCTTAAAGGTTGACATTTGAAGCCCCGCTGGATTTTCAAGGGGGTATCATGTCTACTTATTCATAGGACCATTACTTGTTCCGGCGAACCGGGAGAGGAGGAGCAGGGGGAGGAGGCCGGAGAACCGCGGCGTCGCCGTTACGTTCGTACGGAGGCACGGGATGATCGACGTGCGAAATTACAAGCCCATCTCCCGCCTGCCAATTAGCTTTAAGCTTTTAATATATTTTTCTTCCGCTCCAAGTCTACAATTATCTTTTGTGACACAGCCTTGGAAATGTAATTGCAACCACGGTGCCTTTATGTCGCTCATAACCACTTCCTCTTTAGCGTACGAATGTCACGGCCCAAGATGGCACCGCATCCTGCAGGCTTCCGAACACGGAGGAGTACTTTCTCAACCTTCGAGAACTGCTACGAAAATGCGGCGGAGTCACGTTGCTCTGCGGCAGTAACCGGTGGACCTTGCGGCTGGGGAAGCGTCGTTTGTTCGGCGACGGCCGCGAAAGGAGCTTCGGACGGAAGTGCCTCGTTCTCCTCAATTCCCATTCATCTCAGCCTTTGCGCTCAATCTGCCAGTCAACCAGCAGATCCTCCTCTCCTCTGTAGAAAATCCTGGAGGCAAATGATCAGTTGTGAAACAATGCAATCAATCACATAGATCTCACCAGCTGGTTTATCACAGCTCTCTCGATAGGTGTTCCACAGGGATCGCTACTCGGCCCCTACTTTCTCCATCTACACACCTTCCCTTGGCTCTGTCACTGCCTCTCATGGACTCCGCTGGATATATGGCACCTCCTCCCTTTCCTCCAAGCAAGCCTCATGTTTCTCTGATATTGCCACCTGGATGAACAATCACCATCTACAACATCCTTTCCAGGCCTGAGATCCACCATCTCCATTCAGGTCCACCTACGTGTTCAGAGTTGTCTACTAACTAGACAACTTCCTCACGTTTGAACACCTTAAGCTGTAAATCGTTTTGGAGAAAAGCATCTGCTTCGTGACTAAATGTGAATGTAACTGGTTCACGTTAGAGCTGGGAGAAGGTAACACCATTATCCTACCCAACAGGGTTAAACGTTCACCGAGAAACGTAGCAATGCTGGGTGGTTCATGTTAAACACTGTGTCACTGGGGGATTTATATACACAAGATATAATATACAAGATCACACACTGCCCCGTGATGCTGGTTTCCATCACCCTGACAACTCCGCCACCTAGCAAACTCTGGTTTCCTTCCGCATTCAGACACCAGTGGCCCTGATGGGACCCAGAGCCTCGCTCAGACTGCAAGATGATGCGGACCCCTCCGATGGTCCGCGAACTGCATGGGTTTAAAAGCAGCTGCTAGGCTCCGGTCTGCTGACATTCAGCGATGAAAAGTCAGCTCTTCGTGCCCGAGAGCCCAAGGAATAAGACCAACCTTTACAGACCTGAAAAATGGCTCCTCTGCTCAATATATCTTCACCGTCCTCCTTCTCATTCCATATTTCACAGTAAAGAAGGAAAAAAAAAAAAAAAAAAAACTGTGAGATAAGCAGAAAATGTTATTATGTAAGATTATGTAAGTTACTATATGCAGCAGTGAGCTGAAGAAAACTTCTGTACTTTTCTTTGCAAAGCCCTTGGAGAGCAGAGGACATTTATAGGCACCGTGTTTATCATAAATAACATCTCTGCAACGTTAATACAGGTGACGGACTTAGACGAATTTTTCTTAAAAAAAATTTTAAACTTTTATTTAGCTCTTTTCCTCGTCAAAGGAAACTTGGAAATTTACTATGATTACCCAGTTTATACTGCTGGGTGATTTTCTCTGAAATACACACTCCAATCAATTGTTGCTACACCCAGGGTACATCATAAATTCCAACCATCTACAGAAGTCCTTTGATAACGTTATTGGCCTTCAAAAGCTGGTTCCACTCTACAAAAATGGCAGCTCCTCATCCGGTGTTGCTCCAAAACACATGTGGGGGGATCCTCTGAAAACGTCTCTTCTGATTTATATGTGGACCGAGCCGCGGCCCGTGCTCCTCTGAGGATGGATGTTTTCTTTCAAGTCAACACAACTGGCTCTCATCTCTTTCCATCCTCCCCCAGAACGCCTCCCCTGGGCAACGGCTGTCCATCCGAAGTGCCCCCCACCCACCTCCCCATGCTGACTCCTTCTGGGAACCACCTCCACTACCCCCCCGTGGCAAAAACACACGAGTGTCCCACGAGGGTCTGGGCTAAACTGTACACATTCCTCTCCGCTCAAATCCCAGCAGGCTGCCAGCAGCCCCCCCCCACTGAAATCAGCATTTACTTAAAACCGAAGCACTTAACTGGAAAGGCTTTATTTAAAATAAAAAAGAAGGCTCCTTTAGCTTGGCATGTTTACATTACTGGATGGACGTCCGAGCCCTTTGGGAAAGCAAGAGATGATTTATCTCCTTGGCCTGGAATCCAAAGAGAGACGGATCCAAAAGCACTACTTCTCCTGGAGCTGAAAAGGCGCTCCGCAAGAGTCGTAATTTATCCTGCACTTCTGGATGTGCTAACAGGATGAGCCTTTGGACTGCAGGACACTCCTCGGGTCCAGAAAGACACGATGCAGTAAGGTGTTTCATGCAGCATCGTACTGGGTTGGGGGCGGGGGGGGTGTTACCCAACATGCATCATCACACTGATAGAAAATGAAGTCTAATTTGAGCCTGTAAGCAGGGTGCAAAGGTGACTCCTTCAATGTAATTATCCTAAGAAGCAAAATTCAGACCTCCTTGTGCGCCTTCCACGTACCAGTCAAAGGTCTGAGTATACTTGCTGGAGACAACAACATTTTACATCCGGGTCACAACTGAATTATTCTTCACTTTCCTACTTTTCCCAGATTCATCTCGTACAGCTTCGAGGGGTGTTTTGGGACGGGTACCTTGGCGAACAATGAAGTGCTGTCCATATAGCTATAATCCCTATGGAACGGCAGGCACGATGTGCGAGTTTGCCATGGGCTTGGTAAAGATCACCAACCCTCACCAGCACTGCAGCCCCACACCATGATGCTGCCACCTCCATGCTGGATGGTTGGAACCACACAGGCACAAGCCTCCCTTCTGAAAAGTCCTGGTTTTGTAGCCCAGGCAAGTCTAGTTTCAGGCAGGAGTTCTCAAACTTTTGACTGCAATTTCAACACCCAGCCATGCGACAAGATAAAACTACAAATAAAAAAAAACTGATGTCCAACTTATGGAAACGCTGCAGCCAATAGACTGCTGGGTGTCGAACTCCCAGCAAAACTCAACGGTATCTAATCTGGGTTTAACAAGCAAATAATGTTCCTCAAAAGGGTGCAAATGGGAACAAGGTGTAAAGCAGCCAGTCGCTAATGGACTATTCTTCACGCTAACCTTTTGGAGGGAGCCGAGCGCGCCGCTGCCGATCGGTCCCGTCGGCCGTTCCCACCGGTCAAACGAGCGCCGGGTAACCGCCCTTTCATCACTACATACAACGGGGCAGCTGTGTAGAAGAGAGCCGGCGTGCGCTGACTCATCAGCAGGGCCAAATGCCATGTGGTAGGAAATCTTCCCCACAGCGAAGGCCTGTAAACATCATTAAAGCGTCAGGGCTCATAAAGCATTTTTATGAAGTAATCTGGCAACTTTACAGGGGTGGTATTATCGCTGCTGAAAGTGCAGAGGTCTGCTCGCTCTGGCGAACACGGGGGGACAAATGAAAGAGAGGACGACATTTTCAAAGACAGGGTCCATCATCGTTGGCGTTCCTTCACCGGCGCTTTATCGTTCGCCGGGACGTTCCCGAGCGCGGCTCACGGGACGAGCCTCGTTGGCGCGCGGCGCGTTGTGGCCCGTGGTCTGTGGCCAGCGTCACGGCTGAATTAAGCGTAATGGGTAGAGCTACCGCTTTTGGATGCGAAGGTCGTGGGTTCGAATCCCACCTCCAGTTGTAGTACCCTTGAGCGAGGTCCTTACCCTAAATTGCTCCGGTAAAATTACCCAACTGTATAAATGAATGAATAATTATAAGTAGATTAACACTAAGTCGCTTTGGAAGAAGTATCAGACATGAATAAATAACTGTGCATGAAACCCCAGGGCAGCAGCGATCGCCGCTGATGTGGCGAAAGTGACAGAAATAGCCAAGGTGTACATCTTTGAGAATCTTCCTCTCCACGTTCACCCGTTCCTCCTCGCTCTAAGTATTTACGATGTGTATTTTTTTTAACGCAGCAGTCTAGTGAAATTGAACGGAAAACAGCCCTCTTGGTGAAAATGACACCGATTTTTGGAAGGAGCGCTCAACGCTCCGTCAGCGTGCCTGGACGCGTTCCACTTCTAGACGGACGGACGCTCCGGGGGCGAGCGAGTAAGTTACGGGGGCGTGCGGTCGGCTCGCTGCTGTTTACTTTATGCAAATGTCACACGGATTAAATCCAGACCAACGCTGTGCTTGCCGGACTGAATAATTGATGAAGAATCTCAAGTGTGAAGAAATGCTTCAATTCGGAAGGTTCAGAACATGGAATATCAAATGATGAACACCTGGGCGCGACTCACAATGCTTGTTTAAATGCTCCCGTTTAGCTTTAGGAGCATTTATTCATGTGACACTTTTTTCCGAAGCAACTTACAATGTTAAGGTACTTGCAGTAATTTACTCTTTTAGACAGCAGGGTAATTTCTACGGTATTAATTCAGGGTTTCGTACCTTCGACTGCGGGATTCAAACTTGGGTGGCTACGAACGGACGGCCGTAGCTGTAACTACTGCGCCACCTGCTGGCCCCATTGGATAAATTTCCAGGGAAGTGAACTGACGCTCAAGTGCGTCCCTGCTCTCCGACAGCACACGGACCCCCTCGAGCCTCCTATTCCCTGCATTCCTGCACGTTTCCCTTTCGCGGTTCCGTTAACAAGGCCGGAGAGCCGTTTCGGAGACGCTGCAACCCACGGGCAGGAAAAAAAATAGCACGACGCTGAGCTAATCATCCGGGCAAGCGGAGCGCAGCGGCGACTAACGCAAAGCAGACGCTGCAGAGCCGCAGCAAGGGGCGCGTGAGGTCACGGTGCACGTGGAGACGAGCGCGACGCTGTTTATACTGGGATTCCATGAAAGCGCTTATAACTCCAACAGTCGTATTTGGTTTTGGGATAAATTAACTGCAGAGCGTTTAGTGTGGCTCGCTGTCACGTCGATTAAAGCCCACATTCCGGCTGCCTTGGAGATGAAGGAGGCGCAGATTTCGCCCGCGGTTCTCCACCACCGCCGCCGCCACCGCCGCACGTGGGAATAGCTGGGGTGGCATGCGTGACGACCCGCAAGCGCAGCAGAGCTACGAGATGTGTCAGGAGCACCGAAGTGGGTTAAGACCTCAAAGAGGCTCGCTGCTCTTCCACAAAGACACACAAACACACCGGCTTGCAAAGAAATCGATGGCTCCAGAGACTGGAAGCTAGATGTTTTAGGTCAATATAGTAGGAGGACGGTCATGTTTCTAGCATTTTTCCGCTCAAAGATGGTCCTGGAGGTAAAGCCGGTACTATGGCGTGTGTAGAATGACAGGCTGCAGCAGGCTTCTCTCGGCTCCACCCACAATGCAGAGGCCACACCCACAATACTACACAGGTGAAATCCTCAAAGGCTTCTCCCCGAAGATCACACATCAGTCGTGGGACAGGACCATGCAGCCAGAGCCACGCCTCAAAGATCACTCCCCCGAGGGGGTCCTGGCTCACAGAACTAGTGAACCTTCAGGGGCCATTTGCTTCCTCCCATTCTACGGAGATGACTCCGGACTCTCACAGGGGTCACGTGGGGCTGCAGGCCAACAGAAGTAGCTTCGCACAAGCCCGAGGTTGAACGGAGGAAGCCCGCAGCAGATAATCTCCAACAAACCACAACGAGCGTCCGCACTTGATCTCGCCCCCCTCCCACCGACGGCCCGCTGCGAAGGCCCCCCTCCTTCCGTGCGAATTTTCAACCGGATGAAGACTCCTTCCGAAAACGTGGCGCATCGCTACCAGGCTTCCGTCCCCCGGCCCGGGACAAAGGGCGCGTCTGAATTTATGCAGCCGATTACTCAACGCACAGAGACACGTATTGAGCCGTGCCACGGTCCTAATCACAGGTTGAATGAAATACTGCTCTCTTGTCGAGTTCACCTTTGATTTATATCGCATTTGTTTTACCACCTTTTTCCTGGAAGCTAATACGACTTTAATATGTGGAACGATAAATCGGGGTGGGATGGCAGGGCAGTCCTCTCCTCGCCTCCCTGGGAACCCTGCCAGGATGTGGCGAGTGGGCTTTGGGGTCGGGATGAAGCGAAACGAGAGCGTCTGCACTGGGCCCGGGCCCCATACGCTCGAGGCGGTCGGCGAAGGGTGTCCAACGCCGGTCTGCCATTGGACACGAGCACCGGCGTCAAGCCTCTTACAGGGAGGAGCTTCAGAGCAGTTTTGACGCTACCCACCTGCACAATGAGGATTGAAATGTGATATAAAGTCCAAAAAATTTCCAAGACCACATTTTCACATCTGCGGTCAAGAAGAGTCAAAGCTGAGTCAATGGTACTTAGCAACAGCAGCAACATGTTGACAAATTTATAAACTGTCATTTAATGTGGAAAGCATCCAGAACAATGGTTTCAGACACGGCCAAAGTGACCCTCACTGGCCCCACAGACTTGGGGACCGAAGTCGTAACCACCAGCGTGGGCGACGGAATGAGAAGCACTAGACGCCAACCACCGATACATAGAGGACAAGAGAACGCCCAAA
Source organism: Scleropages formosus (assembly GCF_900964775.1). NCBI lineage: Eukaryota > Metazoa > Chordata > Actinopteri > Osteoglossiformes > Osteoglossidae > Scleropages > Scleropages formosus. The sequence continues at coordinate 1,699,205 of NC_041809.1, forward strand.
ACATTGCTGTTAAGTGGAGACGAGTTACAGTCCACTGCGGGTCAGTCCTGTTTCACACATTTAGTTTTACGTATTTACGGTATGCGATGCCCTTCTCCAGAAGTGTCTGGAACGGCTCTATAAATCTGGTCGATACGAGTTGACAACCCAACGCGACGAAGAAGCGGAAAACGTGAAAAGGAGGAATTGAGAACAAATGGAATAAGGAGGTATGGAAGGTCCAGAACTTTTCATGTAAGTTCACATGTAGTCATTTAATTCAACATTCTTCTCCAATCTGACCTACAACGTGAGGTTTGTACACCAAGTTACCCTTTTACACAGCAGGGTAATTTTTACTCTATCAATTCAGGGTGAGCACCTTCATCAAGGGAACTGCAGCAGGAAGTGAGATTCAAACCTGGGTCCTTTGAGCCCAAAGGATGAATTTCTAACCACTACGCCACCTGCTGCACCTACATTGAGAAAGTAGCACCGACGCGCTTGTTCAGCCGCTCCGGAAACGGGTACGGAGGGGAGAGCAATCGCATCGTCTTTAAAGCGGTTCCGACACCCCGGTAAGGGTAGGCAGCAGATGAGCGGAGATCGCTCCAACTTCATTTCCACTCTTGCAGAAGAGCTCCAGCTCTATGTAAAAAGGACTTTTTCCAGGCTGAAAGCAGCTGGTGAGTGAGAAGTGCGCACCTCCAATTCATCTTTTTCAGCAGAGCCCGAGAACGACGGTTAAATGTTAATGGTCCGTAGATGGGATCCCAAGGCACAGCTCCCGAGTGCCAGAAAGACGAAGAGAAGAGAAACCAGCGTTTTCCACGTGCGCGTGGGGTCGTGTCTCCGCTCACACCGCGGGGTCCTCCCTCCCGTCACGGTCAGGTGAACCGCGGAGAGCCCGGGCCCCGTCCCGCTCGGAAACGGAGCCCTGCCCCCGACAGCAAACGACCTCTCGTCACGCCCGCGCGAGGCGTGCGTTAAAGACGCGACGAAGCTCCTCCCGCGAGTCGCGCACTCGTTTCTCAGAGCACAACAAGTTACGGTTCAAAGGACCACAGCAGAGTTCCTCCTAGGACCAGTGGCGCACGCCTGGCGCCCAGGACCATAATTAAGACATCCACATCTTCTGCCTCGCTTACCGCGCGGTAAAATGTGCTGCCGAATGTTCAATTATCATTTTCCATACATGAATCATGTCTGAAGACCACCAGGGAGGGTCTGCATCGCATTGCGAGCAGCACTTGTGTTTCTGCGGAAAATCACCCCATACGTGGCGAGGAAAGAGCAACGTGGCTCATCTAGCGGTTGGACGCCTCACGTCCGGCATGTGGTATCGCCCCCCCGCCCCCACCATAATCCCCCAGCACATTACACTGTATATAAACACATCATTCCCCTTCTCCCCACAGCCTGCTCCGGGTTAGAGGGCACCTTCCCTGGGCCTTTCCACAACATCTATGGAAGACACTGACAGAAAGAGCGGAATACGAGGTCAGGCTCAGGTCGGCGGTTTCCCATCATGCCGAGCAGAACCGTAACCCACCCTACACTTACTCGGCGGACGAAAGAAAGATTTACCATGCCTGCCGCTGTCCAATTCTGTCTGGGAAAAACAACTCATCCTTGGCCGAATACGAACCTGACGAGAGGCAGGAGGATGGGGGGAGGAGGGGGAACAACATCAGTAATTTCTGAAGGGATCTGAAATAATAGCAGCCATCAGCGGATGACTGAAAATGCCACGGCGATAAGTTATAATATTCGCGTTTGACTGCGGAAGCGGTCGAGAGTTCAGTTCGTGGGCCAGGTCTTTCGACGGCCGCGTTCCGCTGGAGTTCTGGGATTGCAGCAATATAAAAATAAAAAAAAAAAACAAACATTCAAAAATGCCCCGTAACACAGAGCAAAGCGACATGAAAAGTACAGAAATTAAAATAAATCAAAAGAAATAAATGAGAGTGGCTTTGCCACAACGGCACGTGCAGCACAACATTTCTCATAACCAGCAAGAAGAAAGTTGCGGCAGGTTTGCCGCTCGAGTGACCGCGACGCTGACCCGCGAGCGCTCCGTCCTCACGCTACGCCGGCTCCGTTCGTCGGCCGACGAACGCCGACACGCGCTTCCCAGCTCATTTTCTTTGCTTATTTAACATCGCAAAGAACCGAAATGTCTAGGGGACCCGCGTTTACCCTCCCGGCCAAGAGGGGGCGCTACGGAGCATCCGAACGGAATAGGAAGGTGGCCTCGACTTAGTTCAACTCACTTCCGCAGTGTTTACAGCCCGCAACTGGCGTTTCCGGGCGTCGGCGATCGCCAACGAGATGAGGAACATCGCGTACGTTTACGACATAAATCCGTCAGTCAGCACAGGATAGGAGTGCGGAACCGGCGTCATTTCCGCAATTGTAATTACGGGCATATCGGTAATTCTTACAGAACCGAACCAGCGAATAAACCGAGGTGCGTTCGTGTTAAGCTTTCACCGGTTGCGGCTAAGAGCCGCCGTACCGCACCCACAGCCTATTTCCTAGGCTGGAGATTTCGCCATAAGAATAGCTCTTAATGGAAGGGAAGAACGATCAGGGCGAGAGCGAGAGGACGAAAGAAAAAGCCGAAAGAGCCACATTTTAGCGCAACTCCAAAGAACGTGACTCTACTCAAAATCGCTGCCTGCTTAAGAAATTCTCATCTTTGACACAAACAGCTGGAGGATGTTATTTATTCGTTTATGTGACACTTTGAGACACTTGCGCCGATTTCCCCCATTTACAGAGATGGGTCATTTTTACTCCGCGAGGCAGCAGTTCTCACCGCTACGCACCCTGCGATGAGTACCGTGACCGCGGCGGAACCGGAGAGGCGTTTGCCTGCAGAAGGGCGCTGCTCCCATGCGAACGTCATCCAACAGGTGCGAGCGAGGGCCTCCGTTCTCCCGTGCGGTTGCGAGCGGCCGTTCGAACCCGCTTCTCGACGCTCTTCTCCGTGTGCGTCTCCCCGGAAAGGAGGAACCGCGGCCGCGCGGGAGCTGCCCGAAACGCAGAGTCCGGCGAGACCTGCCTTTACGCCCCCGTTCGGACCTTGTAACCGGGAGACGGGGGCCAAACTCATGAAACAAACGCACGAAACGAGGGGATCCGAGCCCAGACGGGAGCCGTTTGGACGCAGAGTCCGTCCCGAAACGCATACGCCGGACAAAAATAACACTGGGAACCACATGAAAAGGATCCACCAGGGAGAACGTGTCCCTCGGATTCCTCGTTTCCCACAAACTGTCCCCAATTAGCCACAAAACAGCTTCCCGGGAGCATCAGGCAGATGGGGGTTCGATGGGTGGAGTTTCACCATGATCTGAACCGCAGTTCGTTTCTGAGATCCTTGAGCTTAGCAGGACTTTTTTTTTGGGGGGGGGGTCCATGCACCACTGCCTGAACAAGTGCTCCTCAAACCCCCCCACCCCACCTTCCCACTTTTCCACCCACCTCCTCCTACTGCTGCTTGCTATCATAAAGGGCCAGAGCAACACAGCAAGACAAAGGAAAAAGCAATCTTACTTCCTGATTAAAATTATAATCAGGGTCCCCCTCCTCCCGTCGCTTGCCACCCACATTATTAACACAAGGTTATTTTACGTCCCCCCGGAAGGGGGGAGGGGACTCGGGCCGACGGACGGAAGCCCCTCGCACCGGCTTTCGGCCCCATCATCGCTTCCGCTGCCGAACGGCCCCATTAGCATTCGCCGCGGTCGCCGTCCACGTGGCCGCCAAGCACCCCCGGCCCACGTGGTATCGGCGGGCCGCGGCCGGTCCGCTCTCCCGAGAGAACCCCGCGTATGTAAACAGTTTGCGCGGCGCACTCTTAATTAAATGTCAGCATTTTATAACAGGAGTGAACAAACACGACGTGGCTTTGCGCCTCTGAAGTTTGTTGTGGATTAAAGTTAATCCAGGCGGAAATTAACGCCCAGGCCTCTTTCTACAGGCGTGCCGCGCCACGCTGCGACCGCGTCTCCCGGCGCCTCGAGGGACAAGGCCGTTCGTTAGCGCTGCCGTTCCCTCCGTTAAACGGACTCGCCCGTCTCGCACGGACGCCGTACCGACCCGGCGCGGTCGGAGGCCCCCGCGGCTCCGTGCTCCAGGCGCACCAGGGTCGCCCGGCGGATCGCCACCGACGGCAGGTCGCTCGCCCCGGCTACAGAGGCTCCGGTTTCCCGCCCCGCTGCCCTGGCGCGGGCCGCGGGGCCTCGCTGCCAAGCGGTCGCCCCGCCAGGAAACGGTGCCGTTCGCTCAAAACTGCTGCTTCTGCCGCTCTTCCCATCTGTTGGTTTTGGCTCGTGGCAGCAACGCGCTCCTCCTGTCGCAGACGAGGCTGCGCCCGCTGCGCTCGCCGGTCTTTGTCCGCCAGCTCCTGAGCGGCGGTCAGCACCTCAAGAGCCAAGATTTCCGTAGCGAAAACCAAACGACGGCCCCGTGTGTCATTACCGGACGCGCGCGCGCACACACACACACACACGTTAACTGCCTCCAATGTCTCTCAGTTTTCCCTGCAAAAGCTGAGATGCCGAAAATGGCAGCAACACAACGCAGCTCCAAAGAGGCACATTCGGTGATTTTTCACTCAGGTAAAAATCTTGCTCATCCCACATTTGTGCCACTGAGCTGCCCCCCCCCCCACCCCACAAATCGAGAGTGCAGAGGCTTTGTTGGCACATGCACCGCGGACTGATTCACGCACCACCACCACGCACTCACAGCGGTGTGGCTTCCCAGGGAGAAGGTCGCCGGGCACCGCCCGCCTCAGACCCCGACCGAGAGGAGATGCAAAGGCTATGCGGAGCAGTGGCACATTCCGGATGAGAAGAGAGCTCTGGTGCTCTTCCAGGCCGGGATTCTTTTCCCAGAATGCATCGGTGGCGGCGTTCAGAGGGATGACGCAATTACGGGACAACTTATTTTTACAGCGTGCCGAAACAAAGAGAAAAAACAGGTGCGACATCAATCAATCAAAGCCCCCTCAGCACGGAGCCACGCGGCACACACCGCAGCAGAGCGCCATCACAGGAACCGCGATACGATTGTTTCCTATTTACACGTTACGCGTCTGGAGCTGTCAGCTGCGAGCACGAGGCGCCGAGACGAGATGAAAGGCGGACGGCCTGCCGCGAGGGGGGTGGGGAGCCGAAGCGGCGCGGCACTCGCTGATTGTCACGCCGGAACGCCGGCGGTAAGTGGGCCCTCGAACGGCGAGGGGTGCGTAATTAGCGACTGAAGTCTACCACCTCCCCACCTGCTTCTCGGCGTTCGTCCTCGAAGCCGAAACCACAGAAGGACGAGGACACAAACGAGGGAGGAGACGGCAAAGGTAGAGGCTGGGGAGGTTAAACCGCAAACTGTGACCTCTGACCTCTAGGGGAACACGTGAAAGGGACGGCGACTGTAGAGCGACAACTACGTCTCTCCGGCTTCCAGACAGCGGAGAAAACTGGGGAGCTGCGCAAGAAGCAGCAGTAATGTATGTTACATGTAGTCATTCAGGAGAGGATTTTCTCAAACGTAACATATTGTTATTTAACAGACTACTTAGTGCAAGATGACTTACAGTGTTCAGTATACTATAGTAAATTCTCATTTACCTATCTTCATATCAGAGCAATGCAACACACAGATCAATTCAGAGTCACCAACACATCCGCAACACATCTTTGGACTGTGGGAGGAAACCAGAGCACCTGGAGGAAACCCGCGTGGTGTTCAAGCTCCACCCGGACCGAGCGAGATTCGAACCCATGTTCCAACCCGCAGCCCAGGAGCCGTGAGCCGCGTTACCCGCCGCTCCACCAGGTTAGCAGCAAACAAGCAGTACAATGTTCATATTTCGAACTCCTACTTGAAAATGTTCACAGATATAAATGTCAGTGCCGTTTAGCTACGGCTCCTTCCTTGGCTTCTCCACAGGAGGGAAAACGGTAATTCGGTGCAGAGCGGACGGGGGGGGGGCCACTGGTGTTCTGTCCACGAAGAAGTTTGCGGTGTGTCTGTGGCACGGGGAGAATTCACTCCGCACATCAGCTGTCCCTGTGGGCTCATAGCCAACTGTCCCACCCGCCCACCCACAGGAGCGTCTCACACTGAGACGGGGAGCGGACGGTTCCGTTTGACAACACCAGCGAATGCGGGGACACCCGCAGGACGTCATACGCGTAACTCTCGAAAACTCATCAACGGCTCAGGGTCAAATCCCCAAGCCGAAATCCTAACGGTGCCCTCGAACCGAGAACCTACGAGAGCGGTGGCGGAACCGGTGGACTTACCTGTGTCACGCGGCCAAACCGGCAGAAGACAGGGTAGCAGGTACCGCAGCACATGTGACAGAGAGAAAAGGAAACAAAGGACACAGTTAGTTTGGGGCAGTGAACACAGCAGGTAACGGTGTTCAAAGCAACCGATAACCCCAATAAATGCATCGGTCCTCCCTACACCCCCGATCACACACAGGCCACATGTCTATTAGCGGCACGTCTCCAGGGTTCGCCACGCAGTGCCTCGTCCCTTCGTACATAGGGACGACAGACACTTCCGGCAGGAAAAGAAATGCAAAAAGTTAGGACCATCTGACAGAGTTCAGGCTTCGACCTCTGCGGTGGGGCTGCGAACCACCACCAACACAAGCACTGAATCGAACGAAACTGGAACAACAACAAGAAATCTAACTACTAATTTCCCGCCATAAACCGCTTCCCGATTGACCACAAGGGGCTCCGGTGGCGAAGCGTGTCGAAGCCCCATGACTGGTTCCAAAAAGGAACCGCAGAGCTTGTGCGGTTCAGGACAACCACGTTTTACACGTGAATTTAACCAGCGAGACCAAGAAATACTCTTTTTGTCCCAAAGTAGAACCAGAAATACAAGGGCGTATAAACATACAGGTGGGACAAAGGGTAACGAGGAAGGAAAAAATTCGGTCCAACTTGGACAGAAGGAAGGCATCTGCTTTGGAGACCTAGGTAATCCTCTGCCAACAACCACTTGTGCAAGGGTCTCTGTGGTCCAGAGCCTATCCCAGACAGGTAGGGTAATCACACACAAAGGGCAATTTTGAAGGACCTGTTCATCTGAGGAAACCAGGGCATCTGGAAGAAACCCAGACAGTGGGATTTGAACCTATTTCCGAGCTCAAGTCTCGAAGCTGTCGAACACACCAGCGTAACCCATCGAGCCCCCCAGATTCTAGATCAATCTGAACAGCGTGACCCTTTCTGTAGGGCTTCCCGAAGTCCATCAGTGGTCAATAAACCAATAACCACATGGGGATTGTTGAGAGGGGGAAGTGAGAACAAGAGACATTCCATACGTAGCGCATTTAAACATCCTTTACACTGCTCTCCTGAGCTGTACCTTTCAACAAGATCAGCGCTATGACTTCAAAGACCTTCTGGTAGCTCCACTTCAACTATTGCTACCAAACTACACCACTTAACCAAGAACTGGTGAAGAAAACCCACCTGCAACAGCTGAGTTTATTTAGGGCCAATCAGACTCAATTGAGTGGACATCCAATTACCATATTACACAATCTGAAATATGATTGGTCAGATCTCAACACACCTACAGCCCGAACACTTAAGCCTTCAAGTCACTCAATGTCTTTTTAGTGTCAATGACAATGTTTGTCTCCTAAAACTGATTCATTTGTTTTCCGGTTAAGTGCTGTTGGTAACACGGTCTCATTGAGGGTTAAAAAAAAAAAAAAAAGGTGTGAAATGGTTTGTCTTGATTTCAGCCTTGACATCAGAAAAGCCAACGTTGCAGAAGTTTCAGTCAGGGTGTGGACACTTTTGACATGCACTGCACTCTTGTGCTTCTCTGTTAAATTGGTGTTTTATTAGATTCTTGGCATAATTTATGCACGTACAGGAACGCACACAGACACACACGCGTGCGCATACGACTGATGAGCTCGGAGACTCGGAAAACTTGGGCCGCATCACCGACACGTCCTCGGAGACGGATCAAGACCCTATCTTGTGGCTCGGAGCCCCCGTTACCGCACTTTCGCACTGAAACAGAGCAGTGATCACAGGTCAAGCCTTATTAACACGGAACCATCTGCCCATGAAAGGCTGAACGATGCTTTTACGGCGCTATTTACTAAACAAACACAAAGTCTGTTTGGTCATATGCAGAGTAGGCACAAGGCGGTCCCACATGTGCTGGTCCCTAATAGATACCGCCGTACGAAAGGGCACAAAAAGTGAAAGACACGGTGAAGGTTGCAGCAAGGCGTGCACATCCAACCCAACAGGTCCAGTTGAAATGCCTTAACCGCTACAGCAGCTCGTGTTATGAAAGACGGGGATCCGACGAGCTCGGTGGGAACGAAAACCCAAGACTGGGCTGGGAATCAAGCTCATCACCACCTGAAATGCTGCAGCATACGTTTACTTTTGCATTTTGATTTGTACGTTCTATGGAAACACAGCTTGTGTGTGTGACACCACCGTGTTGCTGGTTCACATCCCTCCAGTAGCTAAACAGAGGTGACATTCAAACAGCAAATACATAGATAATCACAGCAGATGGTGTTGATGGGAGGGATTCAGCAGCTCTGAGGGACAGAGGGGTTTGTTCCACTGCACTGGAACCAAAACAGATCGCGTAGTACAAAGACTCTAGAATACTGCTGTGTGTGTGTGAACAGAGCATGATGATTCTTGAGGTGTGAAAATTTACTTTTTCATGCAGTTTTATAGCACATTCCTTGTATTACAGATTATATTAATAGCTGGTAACATTCAGAGGTTACAATAAGAAGACAGTATAATTGGTGCTTTTGTCATGAATAACTGTCCCTGTTTGGAAGCGGTCATGGAGGCCCATCACCACGCTTCATCAGCAGAAGTCCATGTGGACGGGACATGCGTCCCTTAGCTCACCCAGACAGCGGAGGTCAAGGGTCACGGGGATCCGGAAGCTGGACTGGAGAGAACAGCACTGATGCCATCACCAGGTGTCCTGAAGAACCTCAGCGGACAGTCAGGAGGACAGAGCAGGAAATGGAGACGAGGTCCAACCCGATAAGCCACCATGACTCCGGGGGGGGGGGGGGGGGGGGGGGTGTCACAGAGAGGCGGACAGGTGACACTTCCTGTCAGTGCTGCGACGAGTGGGGAAAAAATAGCGAGGACTGGTGCTCTGGGCTTTGGGAAGGAGACGATGATGGAGATTTTAATCAGGGGAAGGTCACACACCAGTTAGGAGTCCATACATCTTACAGATGACAGGCGTCAAAGTGACGACGACGGAGCTCTTCTGGGCTTTATTCGGGGAGGCCTCTCACTGCGGGTGTCATCAATGTCATTCAGCTAATTAACAACGGGGGTGCTGCGCTCCAGTGGGAACACGGTGCTGGATGTGATACACTTCCTGCTTTTTACCTCCTTGCTCAGTACATTCCCATGTTCCATTCACATCTGTATTTGAATATATTCATTTATCAAATCAACTATAAAATATCTGAACAAATATGGAATATAACAGTCATTTCGGTACAGCCGATGTCCTTCGCTTGGAGGTTTGTCAAGGGAGTAAAGCTTAATCTTACACTTTTACTTGGGACCTCGGTCTGTGTACAATAACTGCAGACTGGCGGTGTCAACACATAACAGGAACAAAGGGTTTCCGTGGCAACCGGACGGCCAGCCCTACGATCCGCGGTCCTTCGCTACGACCTCACACGACCTCCTGGCCCGTACGGCTCCGAGGACCAGAACGCAAGCGGGACGTTGCGGGACGCGGAAGCTTGGGAAGGTGCGAGAAAAGACGAAGAACTCGCGGAGACGCAATCGCGCACACAGTCACGCACATCTGCGAAGGGGACGGCGGGGGGGCGTTCCTCGCGTCGGCCGCGCAGACGGACACTCGAGGAATGCGTAAAACAAACAGTCGGGCCTCGCCGTTCCCACGTCTCGCCGCGAGTGGAGTTCGGTTCTCCGTATTGATTTCCGAGTCCCTCCGCAGCAGAGCGGCGGGAAAAGCTGCAGTAAAAACTATGTAAAACAAGAAATGTTAACTCTCAACAGGAGGTGTGAGGGGCCTCTGGGGCGGGATGATTGCCTCCGTAAGCTCTTTTTCGTGTCAAACTTGTCAGAATGGAAATAAAAGAACAAAAAGCGGCGGGAAGCCGTGTCGGCGTCTGGGTCGGGGGCCCGGGGGCCCGCGACGCCCCCCTCCCCCCAGCCACCCACCTGCCTCCGCGGAAGCGCTGGGGGCCGGACGCGAAACGTCGGCGGGAGCGCGGCTCCGGCTTCGGCGACGGGACCGATGCGCTGCTCGATGTGGAGGAAAACGTACGAAACCCACGCGTCCGTTACCGTCCGCTTGCTCGACTCACACCTTCATCTGAGGAAACTTACCGCGATTTACTTCTTTGTACAGCAGGGTCACTTTGACTGCGCGCATTCAGAGGAAGCGCCAAACCGCTACACTACTTGATCCCCCATTACATCTGGAATGAAATTATAATCAGCGACATTATTAATAGACTCATAATTAATTTACGCATTGTGTAAAAACTTGTTCCCTCCGTGTTTTCGCTGAAGCGTCTCCGTTTCGTCCACTTTCACACTTGAAGTTGCTGTCCACAAGTTCACCGGTTCTCAGTTTAGGCCCAAATGTGGTGGATGAGCTCCCTGTGTCCCTCAGAGCTGCTGAATCCCTCCCATCAACAACAGCGAATATGAGTATCCATGCATTTGATATTTGAATGTGACTTCTATAGGAGCTACTGGAGGGATGTGAACCAGCAACATGGTGGAGTCACACACACAAGCTGTGTGTCCATAGTCCTGTGTGTGTCTAAAGCTCTTTGTTGTCGATGCACTTTTGTTTACTGAGTTGTACTAACAACCTGCTGCCGTACGGAGGGGTATGTTCCTCCTCGGAGACCAGGGCAGCATCACACTGGAGTTCTGCCTGGAAGCTGTAGCGCGCACGCACACAAACCACCAGGACGGTTGGCTTTCCGTCAGTCTCTTAGCCACTGCCACACACACACACACACACGCAGCATCCTGGGACTGGCGTTCTGTCACATTCCATGAGAAATATGCAGCGCTTAAGATAATTTCCTTCCTTAAGTATTAAAGCGGCACTTTTACCAACATGGATACACTCAGTCGAACACCGGCACATCGACATTTTCCTCACGCAACCAGGATAATGGGAAGCTTTTCATCTTCTGTGGCAAAACTGTCAGATGGGAGATATCCGGCGCGTTTGTTTCCTCCACCACGGTAAACCTCCCCCACCCCCCTCCCGCTCAGAGAGACGCCAATCTCCCGTCAAAGTGTCGGTACGAGGAAGCAGCTGGTTTGCTCGGGCTCCCCGCCGGTTGAGCGCCGCGGCGTCGTCGGAGAGGAACTCGAATGAGCGGTCGCTTCCGTGGCAAACCGACACATGGCATCTGCCTGTGTCTCCAAATCTCCCGCCTTCCAGATCATTCCTTCCCAACGCCTCGATTTTTCTGGCAGTCTCACGCAGCCTCTCCTCAGAAGTTCGGAGCAGGAAGGAGACTCCCGGTGACTCGTCCCGAGGCAGCCTCACCGAGGGTGAAGCCAAAGCCATCTCAGGGCATCTCCTCTCGATCCTCATGGACAATCAAGGTGTCCAGCAGAAGGAAGGTACCAAAGAACAAGGTACCGAAGGTCTCAGGTCATACTCAACTATAAAGACAAAGATATTGGGTCACAGGCATCCGCAAACAGGAGGCTGAGTGTCGAATCCTGAGACTAGACCAGGAGATCCAAGTACAACATCCGCCCGATGGCCAAGGGTTCCGCTCCGGCGTGTCTGCGGCGGAGGAGTCTCTGCCAAACCCCACGGCTGCAAATGAAGTGCCGCCCGTCCAAATTCATCCTCCACATCAGCCTGGCCCTCTCCCAGACTCCACCTGGTATTCTGCTCACGTCCTCCAGGATGGATTGGGTGAAACCCTCTAAATGCTCCAGTCAACAGTCTCTACGGTTACGGTGAGAAGAGGACAGTGTTCTGCTAGCGCCAGCAAGAGAGGAGAAGAGGAAGTTCATAGTTCAACTCCTCTCTCCTGGGATCAGTAATGGACACAGGGGGTCCAGTAGTCAGGAGAAACATGGACAGAGCTACAGTGGAAGATGCGGAGAAGAAGCTCCTCAGATGTGCTCACGGAGCCACAAGGACAACGAGCAGTGCTGTTCACTCGGGGCTCTTTCTAGAACACTCTATGGGTGTGGGAGGTGGACACTGAAGGAGCAGGACAGGAGACACACGGACTCCTTTGGACTGTGGAGCTGGAGGACACTTAAGGACATCGGAGAGGTAGGACAACCAACACGTGGATGTTGGGTCTAATGAGAGCAGAACTGTCCCTGGAAGCTCAGATGATGAGACTGATGTTTTCACATTTTGGACACATCATGAGAAGGTTGGACTCTAGAGAAGATGGCGACGATAGGAAAGTTGGAGGGAGGAGAAGAAGAAGACGAGCAACAACCGGGCGGATGGACCCAACCACAGAGACAGTGGACACAGCTATTTAACACTAAGGACACCACTGGAGGACAGAATCTTCTGGAAGAGCTCTACATAAGTGGTCAACAAGAGTGGACATGGACTCAGCCACAGCGTAACCACAAAGACCACAGTAATTACCGAGACTTCAGCTTTACTTTCAGTCCAGGTCAGGTTTCCCACGTGAGGAACTCGAGCGTCACTCTGGAAGGCAGTCGGCAGGGCGAGCGAATCCCCGTTCGAAGAGAATATGAGAAATCAATTCAACGGCTTCTGAACGACACGGCAACTTTAATTAAGGCCTCAAATGCGCTTAATTATGTGCTGAGCGCAAAACCAGTTGTGGAAACATAATGAACTCATTAATGGTAATTAATATCAAATCAGACTCTTATAGTCCTGTTTATTTGAGAGGTGCTGCGAGGATTAAAGAGCCGCACGGAACTCGGAGCGCTTCACCCTTCTGGACCTTCTTTATTTAGATGTCGCTTTCCTCCACCTTGACTTACCGCGATTTACCCGTTTGTATTATTTGTATATTATTATACCCAAGTACCTTGATCAAGGTTGGTACGGCAGGAGCGCGATTTGAACCGAAAACCATAAAATCGCAAGGCAGCAGCTCTAACCGCTGCGCCACCTGCTGCCTCCTCTATAAATATAATAAATAAAGACCTGCTACGTTTTTTTTTTTTTTTTTTTCTTTTTACTTCTACGATGAGGGAAATTAGTTCTGCAGACCTGCAGGCGAACGCAGCCGTGTTTGTTCTGGCCACGCTCCGGCATGCCTCGGCGCAAACGTCTCGGAAGGTTCTAGAAACTTCCGCCAACTTCCATGCTGTTGCTGAGGGAAGTGCATTGCGCGAGTCTTCAGGGAGAGGAGCTGCCGGGGAAGCGGACGTGCGGTGAGCGGCGGAGAACGAGATGGTCCACGTGCTCCGAGACGCTCGAGCGCTTAATTCCTCAGCAGCTCTTATCGCTGGACGTCAGACAGCCGAAAAGGCCCGAACCGTCTCGTCAGCACGAGTCCGCAGAGGACGGCCTGTCCAAGGAGGAGACGTGGGCGCGATGGCGACCTTCGCTGAGGGAGCGCAGACCTTTAAGCGGGCGGCGGGCGTGAGCCGTTTAGCCGCAGACAAGGTCAGGCTGCAGAACTCTAAAGGTCGGCTCTCGGCAGCGTCCAAAAGACACGTCGTCCCTCCCCCTGTGAAGAAGCACGAGGTCGGGCCTCGGCTAAATACCTTGGTGCTCAAAGACTGTTGCTGGAGCGGAAGAGTAACTAGGACAAGTGAGTCCAGCATTAAATGGACAGCAGAGTCCAAAAGTAACTAGGACAAGGGAGTCCAACATTAACGGGACATGGACGTTCAGCACCGATGGGGCAGGAGAGTCCAGTTTTAATAGGAGAGGACAGCAACTGGGAGAAGAGAGTCCAACAATAATGGGACAGGAGAGTCAAGCATCGCCGAGACATAATAGCAATGTGTCTCCATGTCCTACAGATGCTCGGTGTGTCCAGATGCTCCCTGTCATCGTGCAGGCAGTGATGAGGAGAGATGAAGACACATCCGCGTCTCATAGCTATGAATCCCACGCTCCGGTGGACACGTCCCATTCGGCTCGGTTAAGGCAGCGCGACACAATCGATTTCCTGCAGGATTTGTCCGCGCGAGCAAGACGGGGGAGGGGACACGTCTGCGCTGTCACAAAGTGACGGGGGATAAATTTAAGCCACGCGGAGACGTCCGGAGGAAGCTCGCCGAATCCCGGCACTCGGCCGCTGTCAGGCTGTCCGTCAAAAGGCCGGGCTCAGCGTGTCCGCGGCGACGCGCGGCAAGGCGACGCGCCGGCACCGCGCCCCCCCCGGCCCTCCTAATTGAAAAAACACAGGAATCGAGTCCAAGCAAATTCCAGCGCTGCCATGTTCTTACGAACGGACCGAAAGAAACACACGCTTGGGCGCGTCTCTGTTCACGGCTGACGACGTCGCCGACGCTCCGTCTACACACGTGTAACACGGTGAAAGAAACACACGTCAGGCCCTCGGTCCCGTTTCCCCCAAACCGACATCCGCGCGTTCGACGGCACGTCCGCCGGGACCGCGCCTCGGGCCGGAACACAGGACACTTAGAACACGTATGAAGTAGAACGTAGGGAAGACGCGGGAACTCGCGGAACACGCTCTGAACACGGAACGCACACCGGACGTTGTTGATCCAGTTACTCAAAGCTCATCATGTTCTATGTTCTTTGAAGAATTTCACACGCAAAAAACATGGCCAAAAAAAAACGCCCCGGGTTTCGCGTTCCAACGCAGCGAGCCAACGAAAACGATGACCGTGGGCCACGCGCGGCCGATGCGTCTTCGGAGTCTTTGATTGGAACGGGCAAAAGCTCAAACATGTTGTGTACAAATTGAAACCAGGTGACTCCTGAGTAGCGACCGCCCCCGCGGCCCCCGTGAGGAGCGGCAGTCAGACGAACGCGAAAACTCCTGTCTCTGTTTACCATTTATAGTCATTTACGCGGAGAAGAGTTTATCGAAACGGGGCTCCGAGTCGCGGCCGCATCGGGAGGCATTCTTTCGGCGAGACGCGCCGCTCGAGCCCCGTCGGCGAATTCCGCACCACGGCGCCCGAGGGCCCACGTCAACACTCCCGTTTCCACGGTGACCTTAGGAACATACTTAGAATAGCAAAGAAAAGCAGAAAAGCCCCGTGCAGTCGACTCTTCAGTTTTGGAAAGTGGGTGCACACGTGTGTGTGTTGCGCGTCGGGTTGAGACGAGACCTTGGAGGTCGTCGACTCGAAAGGTCCTTGTGCGTCTACGCGTGTAGGACTGGGTGCGCTCTCAGGTGTGTCCACCTGTCTGCCAGGGAGCAACAGGTGCGCCGCCCCGAAGAGATTCATAACTAAACACCGCACGCAATGTGCACTGAGAATGTGCGGATTATGAACTCGGCAGAAAATCACTGCAACTCAACAGGAAGACGGACGGAGAGGGACGCCGTCATCGGAGGGTCGGAAACAAAAGGAGCGTCAAACACACAACACAACTGTCTCACTTGCAAACTCTTATTTACCCTTATTTACCCACTTATACAGCAGGGTAATTACCTTTATCAAGGGTACTGCAGTAGGAGGTGGGATTTGAACCCAGGGCCAATGAGTACAAGGCAACGGTTCCAATATCTGTCATGTTACCAACCGTTATTAATCCGCCGCTCTAATTTGAACATTTATTTACCGCAGTTCGGACATGATCTTTTTAACTATTTACCTTTAACTTATTAATAACTTAATAACAACACTCTGTGCCCGAAAGTGAGTTATATTATTAACCTACATACACTTATTTACTGCATCACTTCAGGGTTAGTACCTTAATCACAGGTACCGCAGCTGCAGGTGGGATTCGATCCCAGGACCTTAGAGCATGAGGTGAGGGATCTAACCACTACGCCCCCTGCTGCCCAATAAAAGAGCAGCGTGTGCTTTGTGGATCACATGAAGTTTAGCTCTAATAAAGCGGTAAGATGTCTGAGGGCACGTTGACAGTGTGTGTGTGTGTGTGTGTGTGTGTGTGTGTGAGTGAGAGAGAGAGATTGTGTGCAGCTATACAGATTTACAACAGTGGAACGAAAAGCACCTTTTTTCCATTCAGCTCAGCATCAGAAACACTGTTTTTCCTACTAAAGAAACATGAGAAGCAGCGCAGAGTTTTAGCCCCATTATTTGTGTCCTTTCCCTCCTTTTATTGAGGGATTTTTACACATTTTAATAACCCTCAACTGATACAGTAAAAATTACCCTGCTGTACAAAGTGTAAATCAGTGTAGTTGCAGCGGAGAAGAAGGGCAGAAGAATAAATAATGAAATTATAATAAAACGACGATAAAAAAATAAAGAATATAAAGAATGGAGAAAAACAATGAAATGCATCAAATTAACAACTAAACGATATATCCTGCGACGCAGTCCTCGGGCCCACACCCCCGACGCGCTCGAGGGCCACGCATCTCCACGCGTCCTGCGATCCACCACGCGTTTCCGGTTCGGTCACAAAGCGGAGCTCGCAGATTATCGAGCTGCTGGGGATTGGAACAAAAACCTGAGCGGTTTGGAGGGAAAAAGGAGGGAAAAAGGAAAATTTCCTCTCCGGGACGCAGTGGGACTTTGCTTAAAGAATTAATGGCACAGAGTGATGGGTGTGAGTAGCACAGCGAGTCGCAATAATCATATAATTAGCAACACACACACGCACGCACGCACACACACAAATGAGAGCAGCGCTGCAGTCATTGCTGCCCCCCGAGAGCCTCGCTGATTGTTATTTTCAATTACCGCGGTGTTTCCAGGGCACGTCCCCGAGCGGGGCGGTCCGAAGTGGGACACTCGTTCCACGCGCCACAAAGTAAGAACACGAGAGGCCCGGGGGCTGGGTCACGGGTGCGAGGTGCGAATGGGCGGCACGCTCCGCTATAGGCGGGGGGGGGGGGGGGGGGGGGTCTTCGACAGTCCCCTGAGACTCACTAATAATAAACTGTCGAAAACAAAAAGTGGGAGCTGCTTGAAACACCTTTTCAGAAGGAATTTAACTAGTTTGAAAAACCCAAGGCATTATGGGACTTTATAAACCGAGCTTCCCGCATAGTAACAGGAGCTCTGCAGCGCCTCTTTCTCTTCGATTCTAAATAGTTTGCCCCGCCCACTGCTATCATGCCTGTTCTGCCACACCTGCATCCTTCTATATCTGTTCTTCTCTCCCTGCCCCACCCCTATCCTAGCTCCACCCCCTAAGTGTTGAGAAGGAGGAGTCGAAGGTGGTGTGACACCGAAACACTCTGCACACACTGCTTGAGGACTCATCCCTCCCCGTTGACACAATGTCTTCACTTCTCAGCCCCGGGTCTCCTATCTGAGGATGACTACGGCTCAGGAGCACAGTACCGCGGTAGCAGCTCTCTGGACGGGTCTTTGCTCCGAAGCCTGTGACAGCAGCTACCGGCGAGGAGCTCCACCCGCCGCGGCTCAGGGAACAAATGAAGCGACGACATCAAAAACAGGTTTTAAAAGAAAAAAAAAAACAAGCCCAGCCGGCCTGTTATTCCAGTCAAACGCCCCGGGTTCGAATCCCACCTTACGCTGCAGTACCCTTGTACAAGGTACTTAGCCTGAATTGATACAGTAAAAATGGCCCTGCTGTATGAATGGGTAAATCAGTTTAACTAATTCTGGAGAAAAAGGATCAGGTAAACAAATAAATAAACGACAAAAAGAAAAGATTCCAATAAATAGATGTAAACAAAGGAATAAACCGAAGAGTTGGACAAGAGTTAAAAGGAGGAGGTTATTTATAGAATGTTATTTCCAATAAAAGCATCTGCTGCGCAAATTTTGAAATCGGAATACATGTGGTTGTACAAGCACGCACACGCGCACACACACGCACGCACTGAGCTGCAGCCCTGAAATGTAACAGGAGTAAAGCACTCTGTTGTTCCAGCGGCGAAGGGCCACCAGGCAGCCACCTCCATCTGTCATTGATCAGCAGAATGAGAAAGTGGCTGAGTCAGCAAACACACACACACAAACCCCACACACACACACACACACACCTTCCCCGTCCCCACAGAATCAGGGTGGCCGTACCGTGACGACCGATCGCAGAGCCGCCCCTCCAGGCCCGGGGTCCGACCTGGCACAACCCGACCGGTAGACATCCAGAGGTCAGCGGTGCGTGACGCCGCCGGGTGCCAGGAGTGAGCGATGTCACACTTTGGCGACTCCGACGGAAAAGCGTCGAGCCAAATGCCACAAAGAGCTGAAAACCCTGCAGTTGCGAGCGTTACAATTAAACGTGATGATGTGCGACGGCAAACGGCTTCCGGAAAGAAACGCGACTCGGCCGCCCAGCGGCCTCGAACCCGCGACCATCTGGCAAACCAAACGCTGAGCAACGGAGACCCTCGACGAGCCACCGAAAAGCGTCGCGCCACAAATTTGGGGTTTGGTAACACGACTGGATTCCCGCGCCTGGAACCTCGTCATTCCTTCCTTCGAGCTCGAACCCCAGCTCTGGCAGCTCGGTCCCACAATGCGGTCGCCATGTTAACTTTCGAAAAACATTTCAAAACAAATACAAACACAAAGCAAAGAGAAATATGAAGACTAGCGGAGTGAATGTTACAAAAGAAGGTTGTAATAGGAGTGATCAGACCAGTGGTGGGTCCAGTCCCACACTGACCAGTTATTCCAGTATCTCAGATACATCTTTGAAATCATTCGAACACCACAGCAATGTTATTACATGTAAAAGAAACACCTTATGAAAACAGTGCGTAACATGACAAAGTAAGATGGAACAGATGTCATGCTCTTCCTTCCCAAGTCTGCATGGAAAATGTCTTTTTTGTTATTATTTAGCGGTTTATGCATGTAAATCATTTAAAATGTGGAAACAAAGTTATTTTAACTATGTGGGTTCCACTTTACAAATTTTTTTTTTGTTGAGTTTTTCATATTTGGGGCACCGGGTGGCATAGAGGTTAGAATATTTAGCTGGCATTTCTGCAAAATGACTTACACTGATTTATCATTCATACAGCTGGGTACTTTTTACTGTGTCACTTTGGGGCAAATAGCTGGGACAGCTGGCTGATAGCATTCAGAGCTGCTACTTTTGCATGCTAAGTGACAGGTTCAGATCCCACTTCCTAGTGGAGTGCACTTGATCAAGGTACTAACCCTAAAATGATACAGTAAAAATTATCCTGCTGTATAAATGGGTAAATCACTGTAAGTAGGTTTTAAGCTGCTTTTCAAAACTGTGTCAACTAACGGAATGAATGCAAGTCAGTTTCTGGAGAAACTGTACTTGTCAGAATAATTCTCGGCATCGACACTTTGTACTTTTACTCAGACACATTGGCTGAGAAAAACATTTACTGTGGTACATTTCTCTTTTTCACGTTTCTTATTACAGAGCATTGCCTTCTCTTCTCGCAACCAATCAAATCACTTTGAGCGCAAACTATAAGCTGACTTCTGTCAATTTCATTGGCCGCACTATCTTCTGGACCAATCAGGATTTACCACTGAGTTTTGTCCCGCCTTGACTGACAGAAGTGATGGGAGAGGATGCCACCTCGGAAAGGGCACCCATCGGGGTGATGGAAGAGACCGTAAAACTGTATGGTTCGCAGGAAGGCGGAAACAGAAGGCGCCATTAAGCCTGCTTGAGTCCTCCCTCATGGCGGTCATTCGAACCGCGACCATTAGGGCCTCCTGGCAGTTGCGGTGGATTTATAGCTTGAGCAGCTGGTGCGTCTTCAGAGGTTTCCTTTAAAACCCCACTGAGTTCTTTTCTCCGACGAGTGACAAGGCGGCGGGGCGACTGATCAACCAGTAATATTTTCAGACAGCTACTCGAGGCGCCGAGGCGGTTTGGGTGGTGAACTATTGATCGGCTTGTGTTGGCGACGGTTCAACATGTCCCTCTCAGTGAGAAGGGTAAAAAAAAAAAAAAAAATAATAAATAAAAGAGAAAGAAAAAACTGCTCACCAATTTAAACCCAACTCCAGAGGGTGCAACTTCTGTAGAATAAAATAGAAGCATCACTTAACTTTGCAAAGTGAGAGTGTCGTTGACGATTTGGCTGAATAAAAGAATCGGAGTGTGCCAGACGCATTTTAAGAAAGTGTGCGGTGAGGACAAGGCCGTTGGAACACCAGTTCAACCGCACCTCGGTCACCTCGAGACGAGAAGGATCCAGTCCAGCGCGTTGCCGTCTCGTTTATTTCCTTTTTTAAATCATCTTATCCAGGATAGAAAATACAAAATAAAACTGTTTCAATATATAAAGTGATTTACTTGCATATCATCTTTAATAATAATAACTATTCTATTAAAAACTGTACATTTGGTAAAGAAGTGTGATAATGGTGTCGAGATCATTAGCATTTCTCGTTTTTTTTTTTTTTACAAGGCTTTGGTTAATCAGTGAAATTTAACAAAAATTGTTCCAAAAGAAAATTATATTTAAAATTAAATTTTCAAAGCAATTTTGCAAATGTCAAAAAACCAAATAATGAAATAACTTATTCTATTATTTCTTACGGAGAGAAATTTGAGTTTGTTCCAAGCCCATTGCAGGCTCACCCCAAAATCACCTTGAATGCCATCTAATATCAGGAGGAAAAAGTAGCGTAACTCATTAAAATGAAAAGAACGAGAACAAATAAGAGCAAAATATGGAAAATTAATTTTTCAGCAATAACTTAATAAAATAAGTTTACTGTGAAAGCGTGCAAACTGGCGGGAGGAAGACGACGGGTATGCGTGTCACATTTTAACAAGTACCTAACTGAAACGTGAAAGCACGGGAGTGCGGAAACAGGATGCCAACGCAAGTATGTGAGTAAACAAGCCACGACGTAGGGCGTTAGAGCTCAGCCGAGAGTGTGGGTACACCGTTCCCATAATGCATTGCAGCTCAGTCCTTCCCACACCGTCGCTTGTCTCGGTTTATCGCACAGGACCCGATAAACGAAAATCCAGACCGATGGAGGTGCGAAAACCCAGCAGTGCGTAATAACGACTGCACCTTGATCGAGGGTACTGCAGCGAGGGGTGGCATTCAAACCCGGGTCCCTGAGAGCGAAAGGCCGCGGCTTTAACCTGAAGAACAGGCTGCGGGTGTGGAGGCCGAGCTCCTTCTCCGCAGCGCCGGGCCGCTCTTCTCGCTTCCGGAAGAGCACCATAGAAGGGGGGGCGGGCGGGAGAGAAAAATATCCTCGGGGCCCGAAGAGCGAGTGATTTACATTCAAATTGAGCGCATCGTTTCGCGGTGCGATGGAGGCCGTCGCCGTGGCGAATCGCGCCGCTGCGCTAGGAGGGGGTGGGGTTGGGTTCCCCTCCTGGCGAGAGAAGTGCGCCGCCGTTCCTAAAAAACACGAACGCAAACAAAAGCGAAGCGCCGCAGTGTGTCGACACTCTCCTCTAAACGTTGCGGTGTCGAGTTCTCCGTCCCGCCGGTGTGTGTCGAACACGTGAAAACACTTATCTGGCACTTTTCGCCAAAGCAATTTAGCCATTTACACAGCAGGGTAATTTTTACCGTGTCAATTCAGGGTAAGTACCTTGATCGAGAATATTACAGCAGGAGGTGGGATTCAACCCGAGGGCCTGTGAGCCCGTAGAAACGACAAACAGCAACGAGCTTGAGGAACGAGGGCAGCAGGGGGCACAGTGGTAAGAGCTGCTGTCTTGCAATCGAAGGACCTGGGTTCAAATCCCATCCACTACAGCAGTAGCCTCGATTAAAGTACTTACATTTACTCACTTAGCTGACGCTTTGGTCTAAAGCCACTTACAATCATTTATACAGCAGGTAATTTTTACTGCATCGGTTCAGGGGAAGTACTATAGCTGGAGGAGTGATTCAAAACAACAACCTTTAGGTCCAAAGGAAGCCGCTCTAACCTCTATGCAACCAGCTGCCTCAGGTATTTACCCTGAACTGACACAATAAAAATAACTCAGCTGTATAAATGGGTAAATCAGTGTGTCACTTTGTGAAACGTTAGCAAATAAAATAAAATAAAACAAAACACTGCGTTGGGCTCCCAACACCCAAACCCAGCAGCACGGTCCCAAAGATTCTCAAGGGTTTTGAACTGTCCACCACCCAGTTCGCACGGCGGCTCCCCATCTTCCCCCTTCCGTCCGAACCTGGAAGCCGCGGAGGACCGCGGTAAACGGCGCCAACCACAAAGGCAGCCGGAGGGTAAAAACGCTCCAATTTGCGGGCCCTTTAATGACGCTCTGATGACTCCGGCACGACCGACGCCCGTTTACCACGAGGAGCTGTTTGCCGAAGATTGTGCCGCCAATTTGCATATCACACGTCATGCCTCCTTTTTTACTGGAACGAAGAGGCTGTTTGGGGCCCAGTTCCACGCGGACGTATAAAAAATACATTTGCCACATTGGACCCAGAGTGCGCTACACATGTACGCATTACCATAATATGGGAAATTGCCAGGGGAGCCGCCTTGTTCCCTCTTAGCCGGAGCGTGCCGGGGTCGCGGCCGCTCTCTTTCTGCAGCCTTTCGGCAGGTAATGTGGGTTACTAATGGAGCTCGCGGAGGGAGCGCGCGCCGGTGGGGCGGCGGATCGCAGCACCGCGCCTGTGTTGCGCTCGCGCCGCAAGGCCTATCGACGGCTTCAGGGCCAGAAGGTACATGAAGAGGTGCGTTGGAGAGTTTCTCAGGTGTTCGCGTGTTGCGCGCTGCAGTCTCCAGCTGCGTGTCGGTGTGTGCACACGCTGTGAAGAGTGAACGCAGTCATACTGAGCAGGAAGGGCTTCTCGGTTCCGTTATTTGTCAATTTGCTCGCTGAAGCGCGGCGCTGCCACGGCGCTCCGCTTTCCCTTCCGGTGGAGAGGATGTACGCCGAGTACACGGGTCCCCTGCGTCGCCAACGGCCAAATCACACGTTTTCAAACAGACAAACATTTTCTCTTTAATTTTTAACTGCCTTTTGCTCGCTCATCTCGTTTCCGCAGTGTCTCTTTGGGGCGGAGGGAGCAAAAACCGTGTTTGCCCT
This sequence comes from Scleropages formosus, assembly GCF_900964775.1. Taxonomy (NCBI): domain Eukaryota; kingdom Metazoa; phylum Chordata; class Actinopteri; order Osteoglossiformes; family Osteoglossidae; genus Scleropages; species Scleropages formosus. The sequence continues at coordinate 1,722,341 of NC_041809.1, forward strand.
CCAAGCCAACAGATGGCAGTCAAGAGCACCGAAGACCTTCACATTTATTCATTTAGCTGACGCTTTTCTCCAAAGCAACCTACAGTGTTAAATGTTCCTACATTTATACGTCTGGGTAATTTTACTGGAGCACGTTAGGGTAAGTACCTTGCTCAAGGGTACTACGGCTGGAGGTGGCATTTGAACATCTGAACCTTTGACCTTTGGGTCCAAAGGCTGCGTTCCTGAGGACCCCTAGATTTACTGCAGCTACATCGGAGATTGCTCAGAACGTACCATCTGAATATGTCAAGATAATTCTGTATTATTGAGCTTTTATCGACCCTTTCTTGGTGGTAAAAGTAACTTTGGAGTTATGAACAAATCAACTTACAAACAAACCTGTGTTCATAAGCGGAGGAACCACTGTATGGGTCCGTGAGCGCCCCTCTAAGGGCGGTGAGGGTCCGACTACGGCGAAGAGCCGCGCTGAAGTGTTATTAAGGACCCCTGAGTGCGTAATTGGTCCGGCGTGTAATGAAGGCAGCTTGACGTACGGCGCCGCAAAGCCTTCTGAAAGGCAACCCCGCCGTGGTGCGAGCTGCCTGCTGGGGATGTGAACCCTCTTCAATTAAAGGCATTACTTTGCATAAATGTTGCACGTGCGAAGTCTCGCCTGCATTTAAGCCGTTCGGAAAAAAGGCCGGATGACAGCGTGCGGGAAGGAGTCACGATCCCGTTTCGGAGCGGCGCGGCTCCGAGGGGCGCTATCGTAACGGGGCCGCTATTAGCATCCCTCTCCTAAAGCCTCGACGTGCCCCGCTTCCGAAGGACAGATCAAAGCTCAACAAAGCAGGGAAAAAACCCTTATCAACTGGGACAAGAACGCCGCCACGGCTGCACGGGGAGGGGTTGGGGGCAGCGCTCACGTTTTTTCCTTCTCCTTTTCAAAAGGAAGTGGCTCTAAAAGGAAAGAGCGAAGGCAAACATGTGGCTGTCGAAGATACCGGCAGGGCCCCAGTCATCACGCCCTCCGCTCGTACCCTTGCCTCGCTCACCGTGCTCCTCCTCGCTGCTAAACGGATTTGCGCTCGTCTGCGGCTCGGCGCCCAACTGCTCGCACCCGGAGCACGGCGGAGTCTCGCAGAGGCAACGCTTCCCGTAACGGTTTCCATTACGGCCCCGCGGAGCTGAGCGGCGCTCCCCGGGCGGGAAACGTCGGGTGACGTAATGGCGAGCGAGCGGGCGAGCGGGCGAGGGAGCGCCATCGCCGGAGCACTTTGATGGGAATCAAACGCGGGACGGTCGTTGGCTGCGCCGCTCGCGGGAGCGTGAAGCGAAACGCTCCGTCATCTTATTTTCTACCCTCGCATTTCACATTTCACACACTAATATTTTTTGGCATGAGGAGAAACGGGAAAAGGAACGCAAAAAGCTTTAGCGGCTCGAAGGCGCATCTCCAGAGGCGCAGCAGGTGGCGCAGCGGTTAGAGCTGCTGATTTGCACTTGAAGGAACCGGGTTTTAATCCCACCTCTGACTGCAGGACCCTTGACCGAGGTTCTTACCCTGAACTGGCACGGTAAAAATGACCCTGATGAACACATGGGTAAAATGCTGTAAATGGTGAGTTATAACTAAATATACAGTAAATGAGTGTAGGAAGAAGGAACTGTAACCAGGTTGGTCACCAGGTGGTCTTGGTTCTTGAGTGTTTTTCAGAGCTGTTTAACGCCCTCGTTAGCAGGTGTGCGGAGCGTCGGAAGAGATAAGGGGACTGTGATGGGTAAAAAAAAAAAAAAAAAAAAAAAACTCAAAGCCACTGGTTACATAAGAAATTGGGAAAAGATGCTTTAAAATGCATGAAGTGGAGCACTTCTCCCTCCCTCCACGGGCGAGGGGCCCAGAAAAGCCGAGGAGCTCCAGGAATCCGAACGGCGAGTGAGCGAAACCGTGCGGGAACGGGACACCGCGACCGCTGCTGCCGCTCGGAAAGCGGTAAACAGGCAGCAGCAGGTGTCACTATTTTTATTAATATTATTATCTGACACTTTTCTCCAAAGCGACGTACAAAGATCAGCTACTTACATTTATTTACCCCTTTATACAGCTGCGTAGTTTAACTGGCACAATTCAGGGTAAGTGCCTTGCTCCGGGGTACTGCAGCTGGAGGGAGGATTCGAACCTGCAACCTCTGGGCCCAAGGCAGCTGCTCTGACCGCTACCCGACCAGCTCCCCTTTCCCCGCTCACTTGTAGCGTTAAACAACATACACTGGTTTACTACAGTATTTATACAGCACGGGAATATTTAGTGTATCCATTCAGGCTACAAACCTTAATGAACCTTTTACTGTAATGTGACACTGTAACCACTACGCCCCCTGCTGCCCATCAGTGCAACTGTCACCAATGCAGCAGCGCATATGGATGCAAATGTGATGTTAGTCATAGCTCATGCTCTTCCAGGCAAAAAAGGACCCCCCCACCCCATCACACGGACAGAGGGAACAGAGAACTCAGATCCCCGAGTCGCTTTGTTGTTTATCCAGGAGCTGCGTGAAGGGAAGGGAAGGCGTGACGTGAGGGTTATTCGTACCACGTTTCTGTGGTTTTACCATAAGTACGTGCGTTCCTGCTCGGTGGTAAGAGTCTATCGATGAGTCACACGAACTCACTTTCGTTTCATGTCAAAACCACAGAGAGAAAATTCTGCCAGAACCGAGACTAATGAAAGCCACTCTGTAAACGTGTCTTTATTTCATTAAATCCTCAGTACCGTTAACCACTATATCTCCATATGTACTGTATTTACATACTTTTTACACTTCCCGTCCCGTAGTACTAGTATCGTTTCGTCACTTCCCTTTCGCTCTCATTCTCAGCTCTAACTACCGCGCCACCTGCTGCCCTTTTTAGGCGTCTATGGCCACAGTTATTTACAGCAGTATTTTACATGTCCTTTAATTTGCTGAGCAGACACTGTTCTCCAGAGCGACGTACCTCTCCGAACAGCACAAAGAGCGCGTCGCAGCCACAGAGAGAGACATTCGGACGCAGGCACACGATTGTTGAGCGCAGTCCATTTGTCTCATACCATGGTATGAATCAGTGTACATTACACAGGTAGCTGCATAATGTTTTTCACACTTTTAAACAGGCAACATAGTAGATGTTTATCAAACAGTTACAAGATCGGTGGAGAAGTGAGTCCGAAAGGGGTTTGAGAGCCTTCCTAAATGTGGAAAGAGATTCAGCAGTTCTGAGTGACAGAGGGAGCTCATTCCGCCGGCACTGGAAACCTCGTGATTTCGGAGCTGTTGCGTGTGGGGGGTGGAGGAGAGCAGCAGTCTGCTTGGGGTGTAGCGACTGACCCCATAATTACAGGGTTCATTTGTAGCAGCGCTATTATTAATTATTACTACGGCTATTTTTAGTTCATTGCACACAAGCTACTTACACCCATTTACCCATTTATAGAGCAGGGTAATTTTTACTTTTACTGCAGCACTTTTTACTTTGCTGTAATTTTTACACTGTAGTTCAGGGTAAGTACCTCGATCGAGTGGGAATTTGAAGGCAGCTCTTCTGATGGAAAAGTGACCAATAACCGCTGCGCCACCTCCCGGTCGGGATCAACATCGGCCGTAAAAAATTGAGCCAATAGAGCGGCAGGAGGTTTCGGTCTTTGATTCGGACGCTGACTTTCGATCGCGTCGGGGTGAGCTCGGCCTTCTCCAAAACGACCGCGTTACTCCCGTCCGTAGACGAGACGCGGTCCTTTCTACGGTCGCCCGGAAGGTGCACTCAGCCACCCTCCGAGACGCAGGTAAAGGTGCTCATTTTGAACCCGAGGCTCTTAAAGGCACCCGGCAGAGAGACCTTCTGTGGAGCGACACGGACTCGTTAACCTCTTGGTCTGAAACGGCGCCCGGGCTCCTTCGTCGCCTCGCCAGCGCGGCCGAAAGCGCCAATTGCACGAAATCAAAGGGGCCTTTTGGTGGAGAAGGACGGCGACGGCGACAGGAGAGGCTCCGACGAAAAGGAGCGGCGACGGCGTCGACACAGAATCCGTAGCAGCGCATTAAGTCTTTATTGGAGCTGTGTGAAGTTAAATTGCAATTTCCCTCTTTAACCGCTTTTTCCTGGTCTTTGATGAAACTTCTCATTCGGAACTTCAAACAGGAACACATGAAATATGTATTAAAAATAAAAGGAAACGGGACGCAGTTAAAAGGAGGCGAAATGTCAGGCTTAAATTTTAAACGTGTTTAGTTTGCTTTTATTTTTTATTTTTAATTACGCTTCATTACGTCCAGATCAACGGCGTGTTGTTTCAGAGTGTGTGTGTGTGTGTGTGTGTGTGTGTGTGTGTGTGTGTGTGTGTGTGTGTGTGTGTTTGTCACATGACAGGAAACGTGACATTTTGCCACACGGTCAAGTCCACGAGTCGTCCGGCGTGTCCCTTTTTCCAAGGGCTCTGCCTTCTCACTCGTACCGCTGTTTCGTCCCAAGGCAATAAAAATTGGGGAAAAAACACTATAATTAAAAAATCTGTTTGGTTACAATACATATGTTCAAAGGCTATTTTCAAAGAAAGAATTTTTCTAAAAATTTTTTTGTGTGTGTAAAAAATTTTAGAGCAGATGTTGCTGCAAAAAAATTATGACTGGAACCTGCGTTACTAAATTAAAACGGCAGATAACCCCATTATTTATGCACACATGTAATTTAAACACTTCTGCCATTTAAATATGGACATGGTAGAAATATTATATTGAATATTAAATATTACAAGAAGGCCTTGTGCTCCAATCCTACAGCTGGCTCTAGCAGTGCTGAGAAAGGTACCATAGAGTGACAAATATAGTACGAATACCCCACTGGGCAAATCACGGTAAATTAGATGAGTAAATATCAGTCCCCGTGAACAGATGAGCAGAACAGAAGAGACAGATAGATAGATAAATAAATAAATAAATAAATGAGTAAATGGCTACATCTACAGCTCTTTGTGTATTCTCGGTTGTAAGACTCTTGAAGAAAAACCTCTGCAAACCGAATAAATGAAAATTACAGAGTTATTTATATATATATGTACTCGGAAATTTAATATCCATCTTGAGCAAAATTACTGGATGCGTCTTTTGGCTGAAGTGCCCTTTAACACGGCGTTCGGCTTTCCTCGGAAGTGGACGAGCGTGATTTTTCTGCATCGCGCGCTCGCCGGACGTCCCTCTGGAGGGACAGCAGGACAGCGGCCTCCTTAAGGTTTACAAAGAGCCGCCGGCGTCCCAGACCCCCCCCCCCAACCCCCAGGGGTGACGTCCCCGAAGACCGCACCCGCGCTCAGCCACGGCACTGACCTACATACACTCCCCACTTCGGTGGGTCTCGGCGCTCCTTCTGAAACCGGAACGCAAGAAGTTGCCATGGGTCGCACTCGGGGTCGAGCTCAGGTCCAACGCGTTTCCCATCAGCCTCCATTCATATCAGACCGAAATAAGATTACGAACAATCAAAGGCAATACGGCAGATGTATAAAGCATCACAGGACACGCGTGAGAAGCTCTTGGGCCAGTTGAGCCCACGGCTCCATAAGTGAAGAAGCAAAGAGTCGTCGGGCGCAGAGGGAGGAGCCAGGACCGCGGCCACGCCCACTTGCCCAATGACCGCTTAGGCTCCGCCCCCTTCACTCAGCTCGTCCCATAGATCTCTGCCGCTTTAATTATTAACGTGACTCAAATTGAATCGGATCACAAACTATGATCAATGATGGAATTTTAATTACTGGTAATAAGTGACCATCTGCCTGGTCGCCACGGGGAACGAAACGTCCCCCAACAGCACAGTATTTAAATTTTAAACAGCGACATAAAATGCCACGGCTAATGAATGGGCACATTAAGGTTGTCTACCGGCGCAGTAATTGTGACCCGGGGAAGCGGCCGTGGCCCAGATGTGTCGAGCGGGTCCGTTATTCCCCCCAACCCCCTTGCCCCCTTGCCCGGGACAGCCCAGACAGCTCATTATCTTCCCCGTCTCTGGGCGGTGTCTCCGTCAGCGTGATGAGGCCCCCAGCGGATCCGGTCCACGTTTGGAGACGCGGGCACAGGCCCGGCACCGGGAAGCTGAGATGCGCCAACTTGCGGAACGGTTGAGAGCGCCTGAAACGAGGCGGGAAACAGCGGCGACGGCGACACCGAAAGAAACGAGACTCGCTGGCGAGCAAAGGAAAACCGCATCCTGCTGCTTCCTCCCGTCTCTTTTCCGCTCCTCTTTGCTTCACTCCCCGGCGTGCAGGAAGCCGTCGGCAGGTCTTCGCACGCCACGGGCGCTGTGGGAAGACAGAGTCACCGTACGAGCATCGTACCGGGTGGCCCACAGGAATACCGGCAGACAGAAGCAGAGCTGCGCGAGACCCGAGATGGAATCCCGGGGCAAAACCCCCGGTGTCCTCCAGCTAGCTGTCGGCAGCAGAGCCGCTACGCCGGGGACTCCGGGGTGCGAGTACGCTGTCAGAAAAGGGCTTTTGACGCCTGCGTTTGAACAGGTGATGCGCTTCACTGAAACCCTCCCACCCGCTGGAGAGTAGCGGCTCCCAACCGTGCATCTCTGGATTGACACCCAACTGGGTGACGGGCTTCGAAACGCAACCGCGTAGAAATCCGGCCGAGACGCGGCGAGAGGGTTGGCGATGGGACGGTTCGGCTCGGCTCGGCTCTGCTCCCGCGTCCAGTTTCAGGAGAGCGTGGCCAACGTCGACATACCGTTGCGCCACCGCTGGTGCTGCCGTCCACTTGCTGGACTCCGTCCTCTAGGAGGGGTGCAGATGAGTGAGCGAGGAAGGGAGGACGTGGAGTCAGAGACCAGGCAAACCCAGCCAGGGCGGCCATGGCGTCAACAAGCGAAGACTGACTGTGAGGACAGCCCCCCTCACCCACCGCCCCACCGCACACGGACAGGGGGAACCTCGCCTATGAATGTTTAACATCTGCAGTTTAATGTTTAATGCCCGACTCATAAGAAACGTTTCATTTTTAATGCAAGTATTTGTGCGCGTCGCTCTCCTACAAGAGTCTCCCTCCAGGACAAAACCGAGCAACACGGATCGAAAGGACGGAATTGGCCTTCGTCCAGAAAGACTTCCCTTGCAACTAAAGACGACCGTGGGAAATTTCAGATCCGGTTATTTGGCTCGACGTGCGTTGGGTCGCAGCCCTGCGACGAGCTGCCGTTTGATGGGATGCACAAGTGTGGCTTTTTTCAGCCCCGGCTGCTCCACATATGGACCGAGGGGCAGTTTGGCAGGGTGGGGACGCTGCGGTCGGTTTCCAAACCGCTGCCCTTTCCTCTGACATTCCGGTGAAGGTTAATGGAATTGCTCCGTGAAAGGAGACCGAACGGAAATCCGCCGCGAAAGGAAGCGCACCCTCGACGCAGGAGAGCGGAACGCTACACAAACACAAAGTGAGCTGCGGTAATTTTCACGGAAGATGGAGCCGAGGGAGCGTTCATCTGCGCGCCGGGGAGCCGCTCTCCAGATACTAACTCTCCTCGGTCGCTCCAATCAAAGCTCATCATCTGTACCGTGCCACGTACACGGTGGCCTGAGTGCCGAATCCGTCTATCCAAGGCATGGCTCGCCCCCATTCGGTTAACAAAGACGCATCTAGTTCCCCTCCGACGGACTCCCACGATGCACACCTGTGCCAGCGGGGTTCCCGCGGCACCATCCCCCCACGACGAGGCCCATAAATGTTCAAACGGCTGGAACGTCGTTACGCATCGACTCCACTTGCATCCTCCGAATCTGACACGCACATGCCGAACGCAGGGCCCTCTTTGCAATTTCCCTCCAAAATGACACCGCCAGGGCCCTCCCCCGAGCCGAGAGGAACGCATCTCCCGCAGAAGTTCGTCCCGTGCTCATCTTGTGACACCGAACCCAAGTGTTCTTTCCATTAGGTGTGGGATGTCGAAGAGCCTTAAACCAAACACAGCTGATGCACATTTGTCCGGGTGGGATGTTAATTTCCCGACGTAGGTCACCGTTCGATTTGCATATCGCTAATAAATGTCTCCATAATCAGCCGAGTGAGAGCTGGAATTAGTCAGGAGTCCTGATGTGGAACGGTGAGCTGGAGGGCAAGGAGGGCGGCGAGTGAAACAAAGCAGCGGGTTCACACACACACACACACACACGAGACATATACAAATGTGTGCAGAAATGCACATGCGCATGTGATAAAATTCATCATTAATTTTGATTAAAATGAACCCCAGTAAATGATCTCTTGCCGAACAGTTAATGAGAGCTACAGAAAGCAGCTGGCGAGGCGGAAAACGATGTGATGATCCAAGCTGAAGGTGCTGCTGAAGAAAACCAAGACCTGAAGGGCGACTTTCACCGCGAGCAAATTCCCGAATTCCCTGGAGTCCCAGCGGACTTTACGCTCCTGCCCGGCGCCTGCGGCCGTGAGCCTCGTGGTCGAGTTGACCCCGTTTCAACTAAATGGGCGGGAAAAGACAACTCTGCGAGTCAATTCTTCCAACCTACGAGGACCCGCCCCCTCAACCTCTCTCACATCCAGCGTCATAAAAGTTGACACCTGAATTTATCTTTAATCACTTCTCTCCCATTCGACTTACAGCGTTAAAGGTCTAAAGACAGCAGCTCCAATGGGGGGGGGGTCAAAGACCCCCTTGACAATCTGACAGTTTTTTAATAACCACAGAGTGATACAACATACAGTATCAGTGAACATCAAGTGAAAAGTATCGAGTCCAACAGCGGAGGGATCTGAACCCCAAAACCGACAGGACCTGGCCACTCCCGACAGTCCAGCAAGAGCGCCGAGCTCCTCCGCCTCAGACCGCTTGGTGGTCCCACTCACAGGGGTCAAAAATCCCACGTCTGTCAGTTCTCAGTTTTGTCCCCAGTGTCGTGGAATGAGCTCCCGGTGTCCCTCAGAGCTGCTGAACCCCTTTGAACAATCGAGAAGGATCTCGAACCCATCTCTTTTGGACTCACTTTTCTCCTGATCTCCTAAGTGCTCCATAAACTTCCTTCACGCCACCTGTCGCCATCACCTCAGTCCTTCCCATCCTCTCGATTCCACACCCAGCCACACTGTACTGCCTTGGTACCGGACAAACTGACTGCTTGAAAAATCTCATCTGCACCCATAACATCTGTTGTTGATGTGCTTTTGTTTACTCTGAGCTGTACCGCGCTTCGCACAATAGTGTGTGTGAAATGCGTAAATGTAAATGTAATGTAAATATCGTAACCCTGAATGCACAGCTGCGCTCCCGAGATGCCGTGACGATTGACAATTAGGTTTAATTGCGGCAACGGAGATGTGGAAAGGAGCGCCAGCCAGCAGGGAGGCGGGAACATCGGTGACCAGAGACATTAACCAGGGGTCGTGCGAGGAACGTTGCGGTGGGACCCCCGAAGCGATCCTGCTTTAAGAAAAAACAGGTAAATAAAAGCTGCGGGGGGGAGGCTATGGTGTCTCGGGGCAGATCGTCAGGCGTGATCCACATTCTCAATGAATGCGTGAATAATAGCGGCTCTAGCCAGCGGAGGTGGGGTGAAGGACAAAGACACGAATACAATTTGGTTACTAAAGAGATGAGCCCACCTGCCTGACATTTTAATGCATGTGGTGGGACCGGGGCACTTAAAGAGGCCTTCATTATAAATGACACGCATGACCGAGTCACGCGGTGACGGCGAATGCCACCTTGAGAGAGCAGCGCTCACCGCCGACCCAAAGCACAAGCCGCAATATAAAGGCATTGCGGGAGAAAGAGCGACGGAAGCACTTCAAAACAGACACTGGGGGGAAAAAAATCTACCGAACTGTCGGCTGCGTGTCCAAATCTTCCAAATCATTTATAGTGTAATAAAAATAATCCCAGTGTAATGCACTGAATAAGTGCTTTTCTCAACACCAGCAGTGGACAGGAGGAGTAAACACTTTGGAAGAGAGTTGAACTGAAGCGGTGCCCCGCTCCTCCACTGTTCACACGCTCCTTACGTGGTTGAGGACGCAAAGGGCGGTAGCGACACGCACGCTGCGGTAACGGCGGTCGCTCCAGGAGCGTGCGACTCATGGTAATCAGGAAGTAGGTCGGACCCAGGTTCACCCTGTAAACGACCCCGTCGGAGACGCGGACCCCCCCCGCGGGGCCCGGTCCGCCGAGAGCGGGGAACGAGACGCGTCACCCGTGCGGAAAGGAGAGGTGCGGCACACGAGGCTCCACCGGAGCGAAAGAAGAAAAATGAAACCCAGAGAGGCAAAAAGGTTAAACGGAGCTGTGGCCGAGTTCTCCGTTGAGCGGCTGAGCTCCCCCCCCCAACCCCAATCCAAAGATTTCGGGTTCAGCGGAGACAGCGCAACCATTTGGTGAAAAATATGAGCTGCCTGTTCCAAAGTTACTCCACGTGCACAGAAACCCTACCAGCAGAGCGCCGGAGGAAGAGGACGACCGTCGAGGGTCCACGGAACCGGTCCGGAGCCGAACGGTGGAGCCGTCGGCGGTCGTCACTCCTAGAGCACGAGGACACCGAAGCGGTACTGCGGTAAATCTCCTTAATGCCGCCTCCGCATGGAGCGCAACCGAGCGGCGGGGAAACCAAACCCTCGACAAGTCCCGCTCGGCCAAATCCCACGGCATTCGGCACAGGTCACGACCACAGATAACCATCGTATCACCGTGGGGAGGGAAGGGGGGGACACTGCTGACAGAAATCATAACCTTGACCCTCATTTTAGCGAAGGGGTTTCAATAACATCGCAGCAAGAGGCCCCCTGTCAAAGCAGAGCTCACTCTTAATTCCTCCGGAAAGCCTTCGCCATTAGAAGAGTCCCGGAGAGAAGTATCAGTCTGAACATGTCTGGACTGGAGTTCGGACATAATTCCAACACAGCAAGAAGTAGGACAGCAGAAACATCATGAGCTGTCTGGAACGTGGAAGATGTGGAGAAGCTCCTCGGATGTGCTCGCGGAGCCACGAGGACAACGAGCAGTGCTGTTCACTCGGGGCTCTTTCTAGAACACTCCGTGGGTGTGGGAGGTGGACGCTGAAGAAGCAGGACAGGAGACACACGGACCCCTTTGGGCTGTGGAGCTGGAGGAGACTTTTAAGTACACCATGCTCAGGTAGGACAACAAACAGGTGGGTGTTCGGGCCAATCAGAGCAGAACTATCCCTGGAAGCTCAGACGATGAGGCTGAGGACGGACGATGAAGGTGTGCCGGACAGTCCATAGCTGTTTCTCCAAAGAGACGTACAGCGCTATGTACACTGATTTACCCATGTTTTCAGAGTACCAGTTCTGGGTACCTTGATCGAGGGTATACCAGCAGGAGGTGGGGACTCAAACCTGGGTTCTTCCAGGGTGAGACTATGGCGCTAACCACTGCGCCACCTGCAGTGAAAAGTCCAGGCTTGGTCTGCATGAAGGTACGAAGAGAGTAGAAAATCACGGCGCTTCAGCCTCACGACACCGATTTCCACCACCCATATGTAGGATACACCGGTGAAAGAGAGACCAGACTGGACCTATAAGGCAAGACAGAGCCTTCGAATGTAAGCTCAGCCAGTTCACCTAATCATCCTCCTCATCCTCCTCATCATCCTCACTTCCCAGATGTAACATATCAGCTCAGCTTCTACATACAGTGCGTGTGAACGGGTTGTCGAGTTGCGGACCAACGCAGGGCTGCCCTACGACCGGAAGGGACCCCATCGGAGACGCTCCAGCCGCTCGGCCGAGGACGCGACTGGGAGGAAACAGGAGCGCCGCGCGATGGCGGCACGACCGGCCTCTCGGCTCGGCATCGACCGCAGCGAATCGCATGGCGCCGAACTGCCGCGCCGCCTTTTACGTTTTACTCATTTATTTTTTCATATTTAAAAGCGGTCCATTCATCACAGCAGTTAATATTTCTTATGATTATTTTAACACTAAAGAGCTAAATCAGAGCTCGATTATTTGTGTGTGTTGACTCTGCCCCCCCCCCCCCCCCCCCAAAAAAAATGAAAACGCAAGAGGAGAAACAAAAATAAAAAGATAAGTTCAGGTTTTCTCCGCACAAGAGGCCTGATCCCGTGTTTCTTATGTGGGAAACAATGCACTCACAGACCCACAAAGTCGCCACTAAAAAGCAGTAAAACACCAAAATAAAGACACTGCAGGCAATAAAAATGATCACAACCACATATTATGTCACATTTGTGGACAATAATTTTTGCACAGTGCCGCTTATTTGCATTTCAAGCAGTACAGCTAATGCACTGTACATTTTACCACTATTTTAACCACTTTTACCATGAAAAATAGCTTCATATGTTGCTAAGGGCCAGTTGTGTGAGATGAAGGTTCATCTTTTCCATAACATTGTTCATCCTTGCATGAACAGACTTATGGGGGGGGGGGGGTGGGGGCCCAGTCACATGACTGACCGGTCATTCAGATGTTCCATTAATGTGATTTGTTTAAAGAAATAAATATAAATAAATAAATAATCAGAGTAGTTCTCTTGCTGTATTCCTCGGTCTCTCAGAAAAACATCTGCAAAATGAACATATTTAAATTGATAAATAAAATTATCTGTTTAACAAATTTTTCATCAAACTTTAGTAAAAAGAAGAAAGTTCAACTTCATTTGATAAAATAAAATTTTATAAAAAATTAAAACTAATCATTTTTTAGCAAACATTAATAAAACATTTTTTGTGTTTTGTCTAACAGTTGCATGTCTGCAATCACTTGAAATACTGAAAAAATTTTCCAACAAACCGCCTTCCATTTCAGAAAATTGTGATGTGACCGTTGTACACTTCAGTCACATCTAAATATTTAAATGAAAAAGATTTTATACGAAAAGTGATATGTTTAACAGTATGGATTTCATATGGCTGATGTGCCCAACATTTTGTGATGCCCTGGACTTATTCCGCTATGCGGGCGACCCACGTTTGCGCACGAAGAGCGACGTGCAGCCAAGATTCGCTCACGGTCGAGAAGAAGAGGGTTTACGGTCGCCCTCGGGACCGTCTGTCGGCCGCATTGAGAAAACCGGGCGCTCGAGCGACGGCTCGTTGGCGGGAGGCCCTCGGGAAGCCAGCCGAGGAGAACGTGTAATTAGAGAGTCGAACCCTCTCCTCGGCTCGCTGACCCCCAAGCTGCTGTGCCGGCGATGTCCCGCCACCGGGGCCGATCGGGTTCGGGCCCGGGTCATCGGTGGCGAGCAGCACTCGTGCAGCAGATCAGTTTAAAAAGAGGGTTTCTTGCAATAATAAATATCCCCCAGTCTGCCGTTCCTCCCCGGGTCAAACGACGTAAAAACACTGTGAAAAATAAACATACGAGCTCTACGACGCATCGGCGGTTCGTGGAGTGACTCGGCGATCGTATCGTCACACGGCCCTCGTTTAGACTCGTAACGACACGTCACGGGGACATATGTTACAGTTCAGTGTCCAAACCACAAGGATGTCCATATTTACTAATACTGACGTGAAAAATATTAGCAAAAGGTGTCGATGAGAAAATGATGCCATTACGGTCACTTAGCGACAACGTCCGGACACCAAAGACACGGCTTCGCGGCCGGCAGTTAACATCCACACGCGACGACACGCTCGCTATGTGCTTCTCACATTACTCTTATTCTGTATTGACCTACTGAATTAACCGGTTGTCCAATCCAGCGCACGTACGTGTCCTGAGAAAAGTGCAGCATAATTAAAACACAAATTGCAAATAAAGTTCCAGGACAGCAAATTCTATTAATTTCACAATTACCAAACAATTTGTTTAATAACCCGGGGCGAGTCGTTAAGCCGAACACAGGTCGCTTCCCAGGAAAATGCTGATTCCTTCGTTCGTCTCTTGGTGACAACAGAAAGAGCTCTCAGTACAGTGTGCAAAAAGAGGGGGCGGAGATTGGGGTGTGGCCTAGAGAGGGGTGGACAAATATGGGTGTGGCCTAGAGAGGGGCGGGGCCTGCACGGTTGATGGGTGAAAGACCCAAAAGACACTATACCCTGCGGCACCAGACGAACGCCGGCGGTGAGTGCGAGGTGCTCCGTGAGACCCGAGCGGCCCAGAAAGGAGCGGTAATGTACAAGTGCTGAAACTGGCCCATGAGGCTCAAACCGCAGAAGACCGAGCGAGTCCCGGTATCTCCGGATGATCGTCACGTGGAGTCGAACCCCAGTCAGAGGCCGGTCAACCCAACGACGAAACGCGTCCGCCGTTCTTCCCGGGCCTGTCTGCGGCCCCCGAGCGACACATCCTTTCGCTTCCGTTCCCCCGGCGGTGGAGACGGGGTGCCGTCGAGAAGAAGACGTCAAACCCCGGGCCGGGAGAAAGCCGTGACGGACGAGGACGGCGACGAGAGCTGCTTTTTTGGGCAGCGGCGAATCGATCGTGTCGCATACAACGCGGTCCTGACAGTGAGGAGAAGCTCGTGCGGCGGCTCCCTCTGACAGTCGGAGGGCGCTGTGCCGCCCTCGTCCCTCCCCGACACGTCCTCCCGGAACGCCACCTCTGAACTCTCGAATAAATAGAAAATGTGTTTTTTAGAGAAGAAAACACCACGACATTTGAGTATCAAAGTTTTTTTTTTTTAAGATTTAAAGAAAAAAAAACAGTTGCCCGTTTGTTTTTCCCGTCATTCCCCGTGAAGAGCCGAACCGCGTGCCGCCACCTCCGTGACTGGCATGCCAATTAATGTGCCGCGCTTTTAAGCGTGTTTCTAATCAGGAGGCAATGCCAAGGAGAAAGTTTGAAAATTTAAAGGAAAAAAGAAACACGCAGAGTCCCCACCACCCCCCCCCGCCGCCCGAGGACACGACTCGTAAAAGAGGCCGCGGTGCCTGGCGAGAGAGAGAAATGGCTCCCCGGGAAAACAAGCAGCGGAACCACTCAGCGGCACTGACATATGGTTATTTATTGGTGCGCGGAGCACAGATACCATCTTTTATTGAACACACCGCCACTCGCGTTCACCGCGTTACAATAAAAAGGGATGCTGACACAGGAGTGTGAAGAACGGGCGGCATGGAGACGGGAACGAGAGGTCCCTAGATGGAGTTTTACTGCGGCGGGGAGAGGAGAGGAACACTCGGGAGCGGCGGTGCAGCCACCCCTCCCCCGTCCTCCGGACACCCAACCACGCGCCACCCGGTCCCCCAATGAGAAGCACGCACTGCGGTGTAAAGAATGTCCAACGTTTCGTCCCGAAGCATTGAGAAAATGAAACAAACAAGGATAATAAAGAATTCATTGGGTCCACGGCTTCTGGACACAACTGGAACGAGAACTTTGTTCGTAACTCACTTTGTTCATAACTCCGGCAAAGTCGCGCTCAACGAAAGGTTAGCGACAGACGTCCCTCCCTTTACTCACAGCTTAGGTTCTGGAAGTATCTTTGATATACCTTTAATATTGAAGAACACTCTGTTTCAATATTTCTGTTATCTTCAAGCTCTTTTAAAATGAATATTTAGTCTCAGTGAAAATAAAAAAAAATTCATCTCCCCGTATTACTGTTTAAGGCTGATTGCTGACTAATTCATTTCATTAACACGTGCAACGTTCCCCATGTTTTATTCACGGCAGCACTCGGGAACGCCAGACTGGAGCTGTAAAAACCGTGGAGGTGAGTTGAACCGAGGTGACCCCACACACACACACTCCTATTGCGCTCAGGTTGCGTGTGCTCGGCTGTGGACGAACGAGAGAATGCAACTTCGAGTGATTCGACAGGAAACTGTATCTCTGAAAATGCAAAAGACGTGTGGTAACGATACAAGTGATAACGAGCAGCGGGACGAGGGGAGGAGCGAATCGCCCGACGCGCAAGGGCACAGGAAACTGGGGAGAAGAGCACCGCGAAGAGGGAGGAAGTGATGGAAACAGGGAAGGCGACGCTCGTTTCGATTTGGGTATTTCGGTCCACCTGTGGCTGAGCACACGGAACCCCTCAAAGCGAAGTCCACCAACAAAACGCGAACGCAACGTTCCATTACGGCGGCCGCTCCGGAATCGGGAGTTTAACTAACAAAAGGCAACTTGAACGCACTCACGCGGTGCGAGCCACTCGCTCCAAACTTAATTGGGCATAACGGAACAGATGACAGCGCTGGCTGCCCGAACAGCATCCTGCCGGCGCTCGGCAACCCGCTGCGACGGAAACCGTTGCCGCGGGGGCGCCGCGTTCGGGAGCACCTGCGCGAGACGATGGGCGACGGCACGTTCGCCGGACGCGTCCCTCGGAGCGGAGCCTCTCCCGCGTTCGCTGGCACGGGTTCGAAGGAAAGCCCTCAGATGGCAGCGCCGCGCTTTTCACCGTCGGAAAGGAATGTGGACCGTGAACATTTCAGAGGGCGCTAATTGGCGTTCGTCTGGCGTGCTGCATTAATAGCGGACGGCGAGGCTCACAGAGCTCGCGTCTGTCCGTCAGCCGTCCCCTCCGGGCTGCCTGACAGCGGGGGCCGCGGTCGGGACATCAGCTGCGGCGCGAGGAGCCAATAACGACAGAAGCTCAATTAATATTATACCAGGCATCACGGAGGCGGCTGCGGGGAATATTAGCATCTGTTCGCCGCGGGACGAAGAGAAAATCCACGGCCGCTGTCAACGGCCAACTTTCCAGACAGGTGATCGGTAAAAGGCGGCAGGCTGCGTGTGTGCGCGCGTGTGTCCGCGCGTGTGCCGCGAGCCTGCGACATGAGTCCAGTCTCTGATGTTGTCCGTGGGCGGCCTGGCCTACGTCAGAAGGGTCGCGACCCGGCCAGGGGCCCAGACACCGCGGACGCACAAAGGGCCCTTTCTCGATCCGCTCACACAAATTACGAAACTGACCTCTGACCTCATTGGGGGGATACCGTCGAGTCCCGGAAGAGGGCCCGGCGCGGTCACACACTCGGCGACTCGCTCGAAACACACACTTTTTGTCGCAACAAAGGCATAAATACATGAATGAGCACAAGAGAAGCTCACGGAAGCGAACGGAAACGCGTTAGAGCGGCGCAAAGGCTCATATATCATAAAAAAGCGCGTGCGTTCGGAACGCTTTCGTCGGGCGGATAAATCGTAAATCCTTTAATACCCCCCTCTCTGTCTCCGAGCAAAATGGCACTCGGCTCATGAGCTGGAGGAGAGGCGCCGGAGCGCCCGCACTCCTCTGCCTATCGTTCTCCGTTAGTGAGAAGAGGGGAAAAAAGTGGGCGACACATGTAGACGCAGAAGGGGGTGAAATGTTCCCGATCTCGACACGGAGGGAACATGTTAATGAAGAACGATTCTGCAGCGTCTCCCATTGGAAATGCTAATTAACCAGCTTTTGAAGCGGCTGCATTTGCATTATAAACGGCGATATGTCGTCACGCAGACGGTGCTTCCGCAGCCGCGTGTCGCAGGCAGCCGGGCGACGCGTCGACTCGAACCGTGGGCCGGCGCCGGGAGCGCCGCGCGTGACAAACATCGCGGATTTCCGCCTCGTGCGACGGGCTCGGAGCGATCCGGAGCTTCGCCGGGCGGGCTTTCGCCGGTGACCCTCGCCGTGACCCCCGTCCCAGTAAACGCGCTCCAGACGGAAGGGAGGCGCATTAATATTCAATAAGCAGAGCGCCGCACTATTTGGAGGATGATGGGTAATGGACCTCAGTGCTGCTCTTGTGCTCTGACCCTGGGCCAGAGGTTCCCTCGCTCAAGGCTCCTTTGTGCTGCGGGTCCCGACAGCAGAATATCCCGAGTTCACGGAGCTGTGCATCTGACACAAGCGTCGAGTTCATCTTCCACAAACAGCTACTGGTTATTTTCCGGACGCGTTTGTCCGAGGCGCCGGTGCCGGGACCGTCTGAGTACATCTGGGCTTTCGAGAGCCCAGGGTGGCAAAAATGTGGCAAATCATAGATGAAACGCAGTAATGTTAAGAAAACGTTCCAGATATTCATCACGAGTGAAGGAAAATAACTAAGAGGGTCAAATGATGCAACGCTGAACAATGAAAGAACATAAAACGGCTGACAAATGAACTGGTAACGAGAGCGCAGTGACGAACGTGTCCCGGAAAGGGGGCTGAGTTGGTGATCCGAGGCGGTCGGTCACCAGCAGTCCATCCAGTCGCCCCCAGACGGCGGAGGGCATCGGCGACGGATCGTCGACTTGACCGACAACGGAGAGTTGAGTTAGTCGGTCACTAAAAGTCAAGTTAACCTGTCACCTCGGTCACTGGTAAAGGTAAGTTAAGTGCTGCGTTGACTCGTGGCGACCACTTTCCTGGTTTTTGCAGCAAGGGGAAGTTTAGATGTTGTTTATTACTGCCCCGTGGGAGGAAACCAGAGCACCCGGCTCAAATCTGAACGTGGGGAGAACATGCAAACTCCACACACACTAACCTGGACTAGATCCCCTGGCCAAAACAGCAATCCTGGCACCGTCAGGTCCCAACGCTACCTGCTGCGCCACTGTGCCCCCCCAAAGCAAAATGTAATTTAACAAAATGCACTGTTTCAGTGAAATGCGAGTCCTCAACGTTTCAGAATTATGGTTTCCGGTGACGTCATTTAATGATATTTATTTCCATGTTCTGTAAAACGTCTCGAACCGCCAAGCTAATTGTTCGACTTTAGAAATCACGGCATTTAATTTGTAGCCTGTTGAAAAGATCAATACAAGATGAATATGAGATCAGCGGTACATGCAATTGATAGCTCAGAGGGAAAACATGTTTTCAAAAGCATGAAAATTACATATTATTATCACCATCAGTTTTATTAATGCGCTGGCAAAAAAATCAAGGTTTAATCTCAGTTCCTTTCAGCGGCGCGACACGTACAGTATGTGGGGAAGCGCTGATTTATTCGAGCCCAGGGGGTAAAGGGAGGACGCTGCTGGGGAAACGCGGAGCAACTGGAGAGGAGAAACGGAGAAAAGGTCCAGCAGGAAGCAGAGCGCAGGGCCTGCGGGGGGGGGTTATTTACCTGCGATCATCCCTCCCCCAGTCACTCGTTCATGCTGAGCATGATTCAAAGTACATGGATTTGATGAGAGATCCGACAGGGTCCTCTTTGGCTCTTTAAAATTTTTAAGGCACGATGCTCTCGAGCGCCGCCGCTTTCACAAGTACAAGTTGAGGTCCTTAACCTCCCGAACCCAACCGCCGGACCCCCTGTCGAGCCGAAGCTCCCGGATGCGAGAGATCACAGATAGGGCAGGTTGCCGTGGAAACGAGGTTCCGGTTAAGAGCAGCGGCAGGAGCCCCGAAAGCAGGGTCTGGAGCACAGGGACGCGGGTACCACAGGTCACCAGGCTCGTGTGATGGGAGATGAACCCGACACCTTCTGAACGCGAGTCCAGTTCCTGGAGCGCGGCGCCACCGCCGCGCGCAGGGTGTAGCTCAGGCCCGAGGCTCTGCGGTCATGAATACCGTCAGGGGCGGGAGCACAGCAGCAGGCAAGACAAAAGCTGCGTTGTCTTATTTTAAACCGAGCCTTTAGTTTGCCGCTTAGAAGCGGCGGCACGGTCGCCGCGGCTCCGTGAAGCCCTCCGCGCAACGTCACAGTCTCCCATGGTGCACCAGGGCCGCTAGGATGACGGAAGGGCGAAAGGTGGGGAGCGGCCGAAGAAGCAGCGTAGCCCCGGCGCGTTCCTCCGCTCCTATTCTCATCGCCCCTCCGCCGCGTCTCCCAGGTGACCTTTCCGGAAAAACGTGTCTGATTAGCATTGGAGGAGCGAATTGCGTGTAATCAGCAGCGTACACAGTTAACCTCCTCCTCGGCACGATGATCGCCCTCCAAGCTGCGAGTTATCAGGGAAAAAGAAAGGAATCGGCAGTCAAAAACATTCTGTGTCAAATTAAAGCCGAAAGATGCAGATAAAGCGCATCGTTATCGCTATGGCGACAATCTGGGAAACACTGCCTTTCGGCACCGGCGCCGTTCGGGGCCCTCCGACGGCAAAGGGGAGAAGAGCGGTATGAAAGGACCCATAATTAGGCGGACGTGAGAATTAAATGCGCCAGTTGGAGTGTTTCGCAGCCGCGGCCTGACACCTCCACCCGACCGCTGCGGCGCCGGCACTTTGCGCGACTCGCCCGCCGTAAACAGCAAAAGATCAATAAAATCAATGATTATAGTTACACCGCGGTGCGTTTCTGTGTGCCGCAGCGTCGGTGGGGGGCAGTAGGTCACATACTGGTCAGAGCTTCTGGCTGATGAAGGTTTTGTGTTCAAATCCCACCTCCAATATACTGAGTGAGCTTTGGACACAAAGCTACTTAAACTGGTTTACCCATTTATACAGCAGGGTAATTTCAGTGTATCAATACAGGAACGGTACTTTGATCAAGGGCGCTACGGCAGGGGGTAGGATTTGAAATAAGAGGCAATATGGGATTCGAACCTGCAACCACCCGGTGCCTAGAATGCGATAAATTTCTACACCGAACTGCGTTAAAGGTTGATTTTAAAAAAAGAAATAAAAAATACCACGTTTCATTGTCCTTTACACATGCCTACATGTGTAAAGTAGGCGAACGGTCCACAGCGACACGAGCGGCTGATCTGCGAAGAGGCCGCCACCCCCCAAACCCAGCACGTACTCCGGGACCCCGCCTCTCGGTGTCTCACCTGCTCCCTCTGCGCAGCACAACAGCGGGAGCACAAGCAGACTTGGAAGCGAAGTGGCGCCGCAAGTCAGGCAAAGGAGCAAAAACGTGACGTTCGCCACTTGGCTTTGGACAAACCGGAACCTTCCGCGGCGTCACTGCGAAACGATGATAATGGCGGCGATTAAAATCCGGTCCCCGTTCGCACACCTTTCCGCACGAAGGCCCGAATCTCCGGAGCTGCTCGCGCGGGACTCCGATGATACGAGATGGGAAGGTGTGCAGGGTAATTACTTCACTCCTCACTTTGCCGCTAATCTCTCATCTCACGAGCCTCGAGTGGCCGGAAGGGGCAGGAGGAGCGGCCGCGAGAGTCCCGTCTCGGCTCGGCCGCCACTTCCTGCGGTGTTTAATTAACCCCGCTCCCCGCACCTCTTCAGCCGCCGACCCCAGCGCTCCCAGAATCCCCCCAACCCCGTTTACAAAGCGACACGCCACACACACAGAGCGCGGCCGAGCTCCTCGTGAACAAACGACAAACGCCGCAAAACATCCGACGGAACTCCATGAAATGTACTTACTCAGCATCCGCATCTTCCGCTTGACTTGTTTATGAAGGTAAAACGACATTTTGTGGGAAAACGGTTCGGAGGCGTTACATCCCCCCCCCCGGAGACACAGCCCGTGCCATTTGTCCACTGTAGAGGACGAGTGTTTTTCTCGGTGTTTCCCCGACGCCACGCTGAGCCCTAACGCGCCTCACTGAGGACATTCTGTGCTTTTGTTGCATATCACCAGTCCTAGAAATAAATCCAAAGAACTTGTTTTGCTGGGGGCTCAGGTGGATGTGGAGGAATCCACCGGGAAGCGAACAGGTTGAACCGCTGCGCGTCTCCAGCCGCGTTGCCTGGACACGAGCTGCGCCCCCTCCGCGTCCGTCCCTGCAACACGTCTCCCCAGCACCATGTGCACATTTTCACTTCTCGTAACCCCGAGGGCTGATGCGAGATGCGCGATACCTGCATCTCTCCTGCTCTCGGGTCTGCTCGGCCTTTCCTCGTCCCCCTCATAAATTAACGGGGGTCCCCGAACGGCCGGGGAAACGGCGGCGCACCGCGAACGAACACCTGTGTTTGCCCAGACAAACAGGCTGCACTCGAGGCCCAGTTGCCACTCATTAGCTCCTTATTTAAAGGAAAGGAGTGCGGGCGCCCCGCCCTCCCCCTGCCCTTTCCCTTCCGCCGCTCTCCACATCGGACGCCGTTCATTAGGACACGGTTGTTAGCGCCGGGCCGGCCGCAGCGCTCCAGGGCGCCTCTAATTAATCGCCGAGGCCATGCGGCAAAGCCAACATCAAAATAGAAAACAGCTCCCGGCAAAAACAGGACCGAAAGAGGGCAGGTGTGGCGCCGCGACCTCCCGACGTCCAGCAAAGTTTCCGTTTTCGCCGCGCTGTCACGAAACTCAATGTATCCGTCCATCCGTCTCTCCTCCCGCCCTTCTGTCCGTTCATCCGTCCAACTATCCACCCGTCTGTCCTCCCATCCATCCATTCATCCAGCCTACTGTCCATCCGCTCATCTGTCCCTTTAACCCTTGTGTCAGTCCGTCAGCCTGCCTGTAACCCCATCCGTCCACCCGTCCATCCATCCCTCCATCCGTCCATCCATCAATCCATCTGTCCGTCCACCTGTTTCCCCTGCTGCTCTCGTCCCAGGTCCTGCTTCCACCGTAACCCATAATTCATAAACCGTCTCCCTGACTGGCGAGCATAATATATTGCAATAAATAGTGTGCCATAGAATAGGCAATTGTGTGTGCTGTGACAAATAGTAAACACACATACATCTGACAACTAATATGTCCTCCTTCCTGGGGGATGACATCAGCCCATCGCTCAGCCGGGCTGCCCACTCCGTCTCCGTAATTGACAGATACGACCGTCGGCGCGGCGACGCGTTCCCGCTCAAAATGACATTAAAATGGCTCATGTTTGGGAAAGCGCGATTTCGCGGCTCTCCTCGGCCGACCGGATGCTCCCCGTCAGCTTCCATCGGGGCGGGAATTTCTCTCCGGGCCTCGGCGGGGAACCGCGCTGCGGCCCGGCGCTTCCCGCCGAGAGCGCCGCGTACTCGGCCCAACGCGTTCGGTGCAAAGCGAACGAAGTTTCAGCCACCGAACGTGTCTGTAATACTCTGCCGCGCAATTAATGTTAATAACAGAGAATTAAGCTGCCAGCGTTCTGGGATGTCACTTAAGGGGGACGATGCCGTGCGTTGCCAGGACGGGCTCCGGACCGCCAGGGATCCGAATGAGCGCTTGATGAAAGCGGATCAAACAAAACTTTTTCCTTCATTATGTGCGTTAATTGTTTTTTTATACATACGAACAAACCGAGTTACGAAGAGAGTTTTTGTCGCGCCGAAAACAAAGAATATTCAACTTTACTTGCCAACATTAAAAGACGAGGGAAAACCACGGAGACGAGCACGGGACCCCGAGGACGTCCCTGCGGACAAAAAGAGCCGTCGTGACGTAACGTCGTGAACGAGCAAAAACGGAGGCGAGAGAACAGTCCGTGAGGCTGATCAATCAAAATGTACTCAGAAAGTATTGAAAAGCAATGAACAACAAAAGAATCCTAATATTTTAATCTTATTTAATGACACAGACACAGTCATATCAATAACCAGCGAACGTGTGTCACCGCATGGAGCGTCGCAACATTTTGCTCATCGACTGGGTGCCGCCACATATTAGAGAATAAAGAATAAACCCTCAACTGATACAGTAAAATTTACCCTGTTGTAGACATGGCTAAATCAGTGTAAACAGCTCAACACTGAGTCACTTTGGAGGAAAGTGTCAGATGTGAATAAAATGAAGCAAATGAAAATCGACCGGTGACAGCAAATACAGTTGCGTCACCAGGCAGGTCGACATGTCACATCTGCGGCGCAGCACAAGTCCGTCCGGTGTCAGGTTGGCACGGCAACCGTGACCGAGCCTCCATTCGGCTTCGCCGGCTCCTCGTCGCCAGGTAAACAGAGGTGCGCATTCAGTCTCCCGCTGTCTGCACTAAACGCCCTCTGGCTTACCTGCAAGCTATTTACCATGTTCAAGTACACGGCAACACGTGTAGCGCCCTCGCCGCTCACGCAGGACAGCTGGTGTCTCGTGGCATCCTGTCAAAAAATAAAGGCCAGCAGGTGGCGTAGCGCTTACAACAACCTCCTTCCAGTTGAAAGAGCCAGGTTTGAATCCCAACTCCTGCTGCAGTACCCTTGAAGGTTCTGACCCAACTGATGCGGTAAAAACTACCGTGCCATACAAACGGCTAAATGACTCAAAGTGCCTTAACACACAAACACGCAGTATGTCACCTTGGAGAAGAAATGTCAGATAAATGAAAATGAGTATTTTTTTCTGATTCCTTATTACTCAGTCAGACAAACGACTAAATAATAATGAAAGTATGACACTAATCTTCATGCCCCTCCACCCCCCACATCCACGAATAATCAGCAGAGCCGGAGCAGAGGAGACGTTGACGCGGGGAGGCTCCGAGTGCTATTATTTCACCGGTGGATATGTCTTAAAGGAGTCCCTGCGCCACGACAGCGGTCCCTGCCAACGGTCCTTGGCAGCTCGCTGGTCCCGCTACGGGGAACACCATTAAACACTTTATTGCGCGCATTAAACACACGTTTCATGTTCCGTACAAAGCCGTTAAAGTCCCGTTCCACCTCGGCAAATCTGATCCCGCTTTTTTGTCTCCCTTTTATGGATCACGACGACAGGATTAGCGCGTTCGGTTCCACGAGGCAGACCCAGCAGGCGAGCGGTCGGGGAAAGAGTCGCGAAAGCTGCCGTGGGACACGAGGGTTCGGATCCCCCCGCGGGCACCTTTTGGGGGGGAGTCGCGTTACTCTCCGCATCGTCTTTAGCGTCGCGCGCACACGGTGCCGGTCACAGGTGAGGCTCCACTTGCTGGAAACGAGCTCCTCCGTGATGCGACACTCTGGTCAACAAGCAGGGCAAGTGTTCAGTTGCGGTCGTTACAGCTAAAGGTGCTGCCACCTGTAAAGGGGTAATTACTTTTTCGCACCGCAGAGGGGCTCTCCATCTTTCGCACCAAGGACGTGTCACAAAGGCGTCACTTCTTCCCTCTCAGAATCCATTCCCGCGCGACGGGCCCCGAAAAAACGGTCGCACCAAACGTACCGTCCAAAAGCCGCAAAAGCAGAGAAAATGAGAAAGGAGCCGAACGCACCTCCACAGCAGCTCACGGTCATATTCTGTGATATCACGCTGGCTTTTGCTGAAACACGTAATGCAAATATATCAACATCACTCACGTCAAAATGGGTTTTAAAAATTACACATGTGATACGTTGGAATGACCGGTTAATGACGCGACCGGCCGTTGGTTTGTTTATACGAGGATGAACTGTATATAATTACCGAGAGCCCACCTGCACGCAGACACCAACACGTGTGTGGTGTTGAGCAGCTCCGCATATAAGCAGGATCGAGACAAAGCCCTGGAGCAACTCATTTTGTACGGATTTTGTGGAGAGGAAGCTGATCTGATAGAAATTCTGCTGCTGTTGCTAGGAGGAGACAGAACTTGCGGGATGGTTCTACAGAGATGGAAGGAATCAGAAGTATGATGCAATATCGGTCCTCTGAGCGCCAACATCAAAAGTCTGCAGGTTCTCAGTTCTGTCCCCGATGTGATGGAGTGAGCTCCCCGTGTCCCTCGGAACTGCTGAATCCCTCCCACGGTGAAGAAGGGTCTCAGACCCACCTCTTTGAGAGCCTCTTGTGTCTCGATCTCCTCACGGGTCTATAAATGAGTCCAACACCATCTGCTATGATTATCTATGTATTTGGGGGCGGTGGGGGGTGCAATTTGTACGTATTAACCGGACACAACAGCTACATCGATGTCCATCAGTAACCTGGAGGCGGCCTGGGGAGGGGCCGACAGAGGGTGTTTTGCTCACAGAGGAAGGCGACAAGGCAGCACAGTGAGGGTGTGAGATGGTGGTGGTGGGGGGGGGGGGTCCATTCATCGTGTGTTACGGGGGCACGTAGCAGCGTGGGGCCAGGAAAGAGGCGTGGTCTGGGGGGGGGGGAGGGGCTCCTCACTACTTGTGGTGCGGAATCCGTCATCCGGCACAATAGCAGAACGGCGAGCATCTGCACTTTCAGCTCTATGAGTAAGATCCCCCCCCCCCCCCCCCGCCCACGGTGCCCCCGAGCCTCACTTCCCATCTTCGATTGAAAGCGGGTCTGCTGGGGGAGGGGGGGGGGGATGTCCACAGGGAGCCGAACGGCACAGAGCCACATAAACAGAAGTGCTTCTCAGAGCACTCTTACTATTAATATTTAACCAGGTGTCACTAACAAAGGAGGCAGAAGCGGCACTCTTGGCTTCTAGGGGGCGTCATAACCGGGCTCACAGCCCACCGCTGCCACACTGCTCCTTCCCGTGGGGAACGGCGAGCGACTCGGGAGCATCGCGGTCACGCGCACCCCGGAGCAGCGCTCCTCCTGGAGCCCAACAGCGGGAAATGTTCCGTGCGGCCCTTCGAAAACACATCAGAGAATGAAAAACGTATTTCCTGCTTCGCTCCGTCTCCACATCGGTCACGCGGACGAGCGTCTCTCGCTAACGCGCCACCACCGTGGCTCAGCTTCCCGTTAATAACCTCCGGGGACACGGCTGAGGAGGGAGCCTTCGAACCCGAGCGGCAGTTTGCCGTTTCCGCCCGCCGTGAACAAAGGCTCGGGGGTGCGGATGGGATTCTCTTCGAACCCCGACCCGCGCGCCCGAGAGGATGAGCCGACGGGCTCCGAACGCCGCGACGAACATGACGAATTACAGCAGAGCCAGCGGGGCCAGGTCGAACCGCAGCTCGTGAACCAGGGTTCGAATCCCAGCGCCCGCTATAGTGGCTCTGAGCGCGGTGCTCACCCTGAACTGATACGGTAAAAATGACCAAGTGCTACAAACTGGAAGAATCATTTTGGTAGCAAAGTGAACGAGCATAAAAAAAGAAAAACTTCAAACGTAAGACGACAATATCAACAATTCAGGAGAGAAGGGTCCTGTTTTGCGTCGTGAACTCAAACTTGTGACATCGGGGGTGAATTACTAATTACTGCTGCTCCTGCTGTAATACCCTTGAACGCAGTACTTGCCCCGAACGGAAACGGTGAATTACTCTGCCGTACGAACGGGGAAACTCGCCGTAGCTCAGCGTAGAAAATTTGCACGAAAGGTAACATAGGAGAAAAGGACCAGATAAACTGGTAGAAATGATGAACGCTAAGTGTGTGATAATGAGTGTGTAATAAGTGTGCGATATTTTGAAAGGCCTTCAGGCTCTCGGTCGCAGCCCTCCGTACCTACAGTGCTACCGCCGCACGGGACCCCCGCAGTGGCCGAGCCTCTAGTTTGTAGCATGGCGGATTACTGTCATGCCGCTCAGCTCAGAAGCGAAGCGACCAGCCCCCGGCTGTGGCGGGGCGGGGCGGGGCGGGGCGGGGTAGGGGGGTTCAGGACGACGGGCGGCGTGAACTCAGCGACAGCACGGGATCAAAGCATCAGCAGCTCACACGCAGCCCGGTGACCGCAGGTCCTCGCCGAGCCTCTCAGGGGGGTTTCCTGGAAATCAAAGCGCCGTAAGGAGGAGGGTTTCAAGCCCCCGACCTCCCGGACAAGGGAGACTCCGCTTTCTCTGGAAGCTTCCGGATGGTGGCGACCCCCAGCCGTGCGGCCTCAGGAGCGGAGGCTGGGGAGGGACACCGCGGGGGGAGTGGCGGAGGAGAAGGGAAAGCGGTCGGGGGCGTGATTGATGTGTGAGGGATGGAGAATGTGTGTGAGTGTGAGAGTACGTACTGGGGTTGGGGGGGAGGGGGGCTACAGACCCAGATCAGTCCTTCATTTAGAGGAGCTCTATCACTCGGGTGGTGGAAATTAAAAATAAAAAGTGTGCTTTTCTGGGTGTGACGAGTGGTGAAGAAGTGAGCAGAATAAGGAGACGGGGGGGGGGGGGGCGGGAGCACCAGGTTTATCAATAAGTATCGATCGGCACTCAGTTACATCAAAGTGCTTAATAGGTGATCGTCACTCGCTCCGGCACACAGGATGACGCCGAGGGACGTCTCCATCCACCGCAGACGTCTCGCAGTGTAAACGGGGGGTGCCGTGGCACCAGGCGGCACCGTCTCTCCACCCACTGTGTGGCTCTTGGCTCCGCCCACCTGCCACAGCCTCTGAGATGCAGTGAAATGACTGTTTACCCTTCCCTATAATAAAGCCCCCCCTTCATGGGTACTGCCCTTCCGGTCTTATAGCATAAATACATTCAGGGCTTTACATTCAAAAAAGTTTAAGTTGGAAGAAGCGGGTAAATCTTGTAAACACCCCCCTCCATACAAAGAAACGGAGGCAAACAGGATGAGGAGGAAGAGCACATTGGGAGGGGAGGGAGGGAAAAGGACTGGAAAATTTGCCCTATTTTGAACCCTACTTGATACTAGAGATGGTGTCCAACCCTATATTGATCTTCAAATGTTCCAACACCCAAGGCTACATTTACATTCATCTCACACTTTTCTCCAAAGTGACTCACAATGTGAAGCTACTTACAACTATTTACCCATTTATAGAGCAGGGTAATTGTACTGGCGCTACTAGAGAGAGTACCTTGCTCTAGGGAACTACAGCTAGGGGCAGGAATCAAACCTGCAACCTTTGGGTCCAAAGGCAGCAGCTCTAACCAGTACACCCCCAGCTCTCCATGAGGCTACATTTACCACTGTTGACCCTTGCACCTGCCCTTGTGCCCAAAGCTACATCAAACACTATATCTACCCCTGTGTCCAGTCTCATACGGTCATTTAGTCTATGCGTTTCACCAGAGTGACTTACACTGATTTACTCATTCATACAGCTGGGATATTTTTTTGCAGGAATTATTATAATTATCAGATGACACAGTCAACTGAATATCAGGAACAATTTCTGGTTTATCTTTGTCACCCTTACTGGTGCAGTAAAAAGTAAGAACCTTAATGAGGGGTAGCACAGCAGAAGGTGGGATTCAAACCAGTGTCTTTTGAGTGGAATCCACACCACGTTCCGCCCCTATGGCTATAAGGTGAAGCCAAGGCTACGGGTAACCTTCTGTGTACCGCTGTATCAAATCTTACACCACGGGGTGTACACCCCTCTAGATATTTACTCCAGTATCCAAGGCTACAGCGTATCAAAGCCTTCACTTAATGACAAATGTAACCCTTCATCTCTCCGTACAGCCGGGCCTGATCTGCCCCATATCGGTCCCTACATCTAATCCAAAAGCCAAGGCTACATCTACCCCTCCATCTAAGTTTAGAGGCAAGGCTACATGTACCCTGATATCAAACCGTATATCTAAGGCTCCTGCATATCTAGCTCTGCATCCGAGCAGCAGCCGACAATGCAGATTGAACACACTTACCATAGTAATGGCCGCAATTACACACAAGGCAAGCAGAAATAGATCGAGCTTCTAATCGACACAATTACGGGGGGGAGGCTTTGATTGTGGAGACGGCTCTCTTGCATCAGACTTGCATTAGAAGTGAACTGAAGACTTGACTGGATGGCAGCCTTATAAATAAAACACTGACAGAGAACAGTTGTGTTTTTCTTGCGTCAGAGTGAAAAAAAAAGGCGAGGGGTCGAGTCCTAGTCCTCGTCCCAGAAGGGTGAAGCGAAGCTATCCGGGGGTTCTGGGGGAACTGGGGCGCCCTCACCTCACGAAACCGAAGACGACGGACGGCTGCTCCTCCGATCGACATTGTGGGCGGTCCACCCTCACTACAATAGTTCGCCCGAGGCGACTCGATGGCGTTCAAATCCCAGGTGCAGCAGGAACCAGATAACTGTGCCTTTAGCAAGGAAAGGCACCCAGTGCGGACTCACGGTTGCACATCTCCACTCCGCTTTGCCATCCTCAGAGGAAGCCCAGAGATACCAGCTGTCGCTGGTTTGGCTACAAGCACGACTAGAACAATGTAGCCTCGGTTTAAAGATGCAACATCATAAAAGCGCTTACAATAAAGTCCAATGAGCAACAGTGTGTTTCTGGAGGGAAAATAACGGGAGGCGATGAATCACGATGATTCCTTTTGCTCTGCAGCGACCGGCCGCAGTAGCGACCCGGGGAGGCGCGCAGAGCTGGCGGGAAGCGCGTGACGCTCCATAGGAGAGAACCAACCGCGGCGGAGCGACAGAAGAGAAGCGAAACGCTTTCCGTGCTCCGGGGGAAGAAGCGTCCCGGGAACACGTGTCACCTTTCAGACTGCGTCGACGTGGTGGGGCTGAAATTGTTTCATGTCGCACTGCCCCAGGCAGTCCACACCTCCGCTTCCCACAGACAAGATGCACGCAGAGGCTCGACTCTCACACACACACACACACACACACACACACACACACACACACAAACTCAAGAATGAATTCTTGTACCCTGATGTGATTCATTAAAGATGTGTGTTATAGTGTCTTTGCTAAAGGCAGGAATGAAAGCCTCCGACAGAAAGAAGGAGCGACTCTAATACACACAGACTGTGGTGCAAATGTCCAAGACCAGAGGGAAAAGCACACAAATAAACAGTAACGACATAAAAGGAAATGGTGGGTGGAGCATTAGTTCGACGTGTGCGTTACAGGGAATGTCCGATTTGGCAAACAGATGATGAACAGTGTTGGCTAAGAGGATCACCGCTTTAAACACGGAGTCCTTTGTGATTTTGGATGGTTTAATATCGTCACAGGTTCATTTATACTTTCATGTTGCATGTTCGCTCAACAACAAACTCCCTTACGACAGGTATAGCAGGTCTCCGAGAGGCACGGACTGCGTCTCTCGAGTCGTCATCCACTCGGAACTCACGACCAGCCCACCCGAAATCCACCGTCAGCCTATTCACGATAGGTCATAAGAAGGCCAAGCAGAAGTCACCATCAGATCACCACGAACCCAACTTGAACCCACCCAGAGCCCGCTACCAGAACACCAGCAAAACACCATCAATTTACCCAGAACCCAACTTCAACCCACCTTGAACCCATTATCAATACATCTGGAACCCACTTTGAACCCAGCCTGGAATCCATGTTCAAGCTGTTCAGAACTCACCATCAACATACCTGGAATCCATCGTCAATGTGCTCATAACCCACTGAGACCCTACTTTGAACTCGCTCACAGTCCTCCATCAGCTTTTGCTGTCAACGCACTTGGATCCCAACCTCAACACAGCCCACGTCTCCATCGACCCGCTGCCAGCCTGCTCTTCGGCCCACTCTTCACCGCCAACACCACCCTGGAGCAGTTCCCGACTGGCCGCAAAGCCCCCGTCCAGCTACTACCTTCAACCCCCTGACAAGCCACCCTTAATGTACCCCAAACCCAGGGTCAACCCACCTTCAACCAGCCTTCAAAGCAGCGGCCGACCAGCCCGAACCCTCCGTCAAGTCAAGAGAGAGCAGGCGGCAAAAAATGGCTCCTGTTGCGAAGGTGAAATTGATGATCAGTTGAAAACAGGCTGCCAGGAAGTGTCAGCTGCAGATGAACCGGTGGCCTTTGAGAGACTTTCTTTTAGCTGAGCAACCAAGATTAACCTGCTGTACGAGCGTAGCTGTTGCACACCTGCCTGGACTGCCACCCCCCCAGTATGACACCGATAGAGGAAAAACGCTCCATTAGGCCCCGGCTCCGGATCGACTGGATTCTGAACTCCATCGGCTCAGCATCTGCTTTGATGCCAAGTCTCAGGATGTCTTTAAAAAAAAAAAAAATTGCAAAAATATATTTTGTGCCAAGGATCAATCGCACAGTATTTTTCCCAACCGAAAACAACACGAGGAAAAAATTTGGGGAAACTGCCGGAATCTCTGTGTCCTGCTGCAAACCACACTCCATGTCTTATATACTGTATATACATATATATATATATATAATATATACACACATAAATATACATGCATACACATCAAACACTGTCTCTATATATATACACACACACACACTTACTGTACACATACATACAGTATATAGGTATATGTAAAGTATATACATACGGTATATACATATACATATTTTTATTTCTTTCTGCAGCAAATGCTCTGGCTGACAATGGGGGGGGGCTTCTCTGGAGCCGAACTGCCCCCGGCAGGCAGCGCTGACACTCAACTGTGCGTCACTTAACTCTGCATTCGCTTAAATAAAGATGACAACTCTGTGGCGTCGCCGACCGCAAACTCGATCCCCTTCTCGACCGCGGCGCTGCTCCTCCGAGTTCCACGCATCTGCCAGACGCGTCGGTCCGAAAAAGGGATGCGGGTCGCGAGCCCGTCATCCCGTCTTCACTTTGTCGGGCTACTTGTTCCTCGAGAAAAATTGCTGGATCGTCGATTTTAATGTTAATGTCACTTTAATGGTTGCTGAAACTTAATAGTCTTTTAAATAGTGTGATTTATGTTTCTATGAATGTTTTAATGGGTAACTGATGACCCAGAGGGACTGGATACATTTATTAGTAGGTTCTGCTTCCAACTTGCGGTGATTTATTTTCCTGTGTATCAGAATCGTGTCCGTAAGAGGAAGAGGCCAAACCGTGTTTACATTAGTCGAGCAAACAATCTGTCACCTACTGAGATATTAAGTATTATTTTAATGCGAGTGTGACAGTAATACCATTGTGATGATGTGTTCGAGCGCTCGTGGGTTGCATTTGGTCTCCTTTAATACATTTATTGCAATATAATGGAGTTTGGGAAAGGAATTCTTCCGAAAACTATCTGACTGCACATGACAGACGCGACGACATGAGAAATACCAACGGCAATCATTTGTTTTCTTGACCGTCCAAATCAATCTTGGACAAAAACAGAGAACGACATCAAAAAGAGAAGCCGCATCAATCAGTCTGCAAGGCGGAAAAATGCATTTGGGCGCAAAGGAAGCCGTACCGTTAGGCATCGTCTTTCGCCCCAACGGCATCGTCCTCCGTCCACTGCTCCCCGCTCCATCCCACTCGTAACGCTCTTGACATTCTTAATGCTGCGAAAAACTAACTTTGGAACAGATTCTCGAAGGCGGGGCCTTTCATTTGCACTCATCTGATACTCTTCTCCAAAATGACTTACAACAATTTACCCAGTTACACCGCTAGATCATTTTACCAGAGTAATTCAGGGTAAGTACCTTGCTCAAGGGTACTACAGCCAGAGGTGGGATTCAAACCTTTGACCACAGAGGCAGCAGTTCTAATCACTATGCCAGCAGCTGCCATTTTTCTCCAAGGCAGCTTCTGCTCATTGGCCCATTTAGGGTAAAGCAGAAGACAGGACTTGAACTCATGTCCTTCAAGGTCAAAGGCCGTGTCTCCAACCACCACACCACCTAGTGGCCCCCCACTGTGACCACACCGTGCTGAGCCTGATACTGGCACTTGGTGCCTCTCATTGAGGGGTCACACTCCGACCAGTGCAGCAGCCATTGGTCCGTCGAGGCCGACCCTCGAGCATGGGTCGGGAACCCAAAAGCACACCCGACAACAGACCCAAAGCGCTCGGTGACTCCGATGTCCCGGAGGAGGTGTCCCCCATCCCCAGGGTCACATGGATGTCTCCGGAAGTCCAAAAGGCCAAGCCAGTGAGACAATGGACTTCAGAGTTTAGAGAGACAAACAAATGAGTAAACAAAACAGCGAGGTGTGGGGCCACGACCTGGACTGTATGTGCCGAACTTTTTCCCCATCTGCACTTCTCTGTGTTCAGGAGCAACGTTTTAAGCTCATTCGCAGAATCTACGTTCCTTCAGGACGTCTTGATGGGACATCTGGGAACATCAAATAGCGGAAAGATGTTCAACGGAACCTCTGACGCTCCGGCTCCAGCGCTGCTAAAGCAGAACCCAAAGTCCCTGTTCTGCTTTCCATTATGGAACATATGCGCATGATTCTTACGCATTTGCCCAAGAAACGGTACTTTATTGTTATGGCCACAGCAGATGGTCCGTCTACAAATATGCGGTTCGCTCCACTGTCCAAGTTCCCTGCAGCAGAACAATCAGGATTTCACCTGCATCATAATTCTAATGAATTGTGGAAGATCACAGCAGAGATCCGGAACCTTCCTGCCACAAAGCGTACCTTTCGCCCCGGGGCTCTATTGACCTGTAGCTGAAGGTGTCTGCAGTCCTCAGCGTGATCATTCTGTGTCTGTGGTGTGCAGTTGGGTTCTCTTCTTCATTTAGACACAGGGAGAAAAATGCGCAGAGAGACACACACACACACACACACACACACACAGAGTTTGTTTGCTCGCCCTTGAACAGGACAAGTCTTAAAACACTCTACTTTGCGATTTTGGCTACGCTATTTTCAGACGCCTGCTGTCCGGACTCAGTCGATTGTTGTTCTCGGCATTCCGAGCGATTATTTTGCTCGCAGTTTCAGCATGCGGTGTGTGTGTATTTGGGGGGTGTGGGAACGCGAGGAGGACTGGGGGGATGCCCTTTGTTCTTTGCTCTCCGTGGGCCATCCGAGCGCTCGCCTCTTCCCGTTTTGTTGTCCGAAGCGGCGCTCCAGCGTGTGCGAAGATGAGCACTCTGGGGGACCGCGATGTCCGTCTCCTCTGGCGACGGGATGCAGACAAAGGTCCTCGGCGGAGGATCCCAGCGCGGCGCCCCGAGCTCCACGAGGCCGAACGCCGGGAACTTGGGAAAACTTTCCGAAACGGAACTTTATTTGAGCGTCGGGACTAAAGGAGGACGAAAGACGGGCATTAAGTGTTCAGCGAGACACGGGAACGTTGGGCTCGTTTTCGAACGCAAAGAGGTTATTCAAATAGGAGCCGCCGAGTGCCAGGCGTCGCCGAAACGGCCCTAATCCCAGAGCGCCAGGAAACGTGCTCCTTTCATGCGCCCTTCATGTTTCGGAGCCAGGAAGTTGGCACTCACCCTTATTCCCGACTATTTGTTATTACTGTAGCGATTATTAAGTGTAATTTACATCCTTGGCTAATAAGAACAATCTGCTTCAGTTTGTGTTCCTTCTCTCTTTCCCCCCTTTTCTTCCTTTAAATTGCGGCCTTGATGAAAATGGTACTTAAAATGTTGGCAGGACTGTTAAGGATAAGTGAACCTGTGTGTCTGACAAGGTATCGGGTTTACCGCTGTCCTTTTTACCGATTGAATTATTAC
Source organism: Scleropages formosus (assembly GCF_900964775.1). Taxonomy (NCBI): domain Eukaryota; kingdom Metazoa; phylum Chordata; class Actinopteri; order Osteoglossiformes; family Osteoglossidae; genus Scleropages; species Scleropages formosus. The sequence continues at coordinate 1,757,230 of NC_041809.1, forward strand.
GACGGTCACTTCCTCATCCCCGAGTTCACAGGGTTGGCTTTTTAAGCCCAAATATGTGGTCACAGAAGAGTCACAGTACGGTCACAGCATGGTCCCTTATGTACCAGCTCTTAAGGAAGAGATAAAAGCCACACTGTTACCAACGTGTGAATATTACTTCTCAAAAATTCATAAATTCATATTTATTCATACAGGGGCAGCAGGACATGGCGGTTATTAAATCCTGTGCCTTCCACCTGGCTGAGTCGGGTCTGAAGCCCTGCTCTCGGGGTAGTACCGTTGGTAAAAGGTATTTACCCTGAATAGATGGTAAAAATGGGTAAATCGGTGCAAGCAGCTTAGTGCACAAACCTCACATTGTAAGTCACCTTGGAGAAGAGCGTCGGATAAAAAGGATCAACTAGAAAAAAATTAATATCTCCTAAAAGTATCCTAATATTACCTGAAAGTAATAATTAAAATGTCCCTAAGAAGTAATGAGAAGAGAGAAAAGGATCATTACCGCTTCTCAACCTTAAAGTGCTTTTCTTCTTTTTGTTTTGCCTAAAGCGGCAAAGGGCCGTTGTTAGAGCGCCGCGGCGACTCGGAGCGAGGACACTTCTCGTTTGTTATTAGCGGCGTCAGTAACGCGAGCGGCGCTCTGAGCGGCGTTATTGACCTCGGCGACCTGCGGCCTTGCGACGGGAATCGCGGCGGCAATTCTACACGCCGACGTTGTTCGCGTTTGCGCTCCGTCTCTCCCCCGGCGGACAGACGTCACGGAGGAGCCGTGCCGGTAGCTGTGACGAGCACGATGGGAGATCAGGCGGCGTGATTCGCGACCGATGGGCGACACGTCGGCGCCGCGGTTCTTTCCTTAGCGTCGCGCTACTCAATACGCTCCGCAGCGCCCACACAATGGCGCTGTGAGGACTGCGGGAACCCTTCCGGAGAAAGCACGTCGGCACGTCGCACATCTGGCAAAGACACGGCGGAGGGTCGAGGCGCCCTCGTCCCGTCCCATTCCCGCGGCTCGATGTAGCGGCGCACGGAGCTCCTCGGCCGTACGTCCCACTGCCGCAAGGACCATTTCATCCGTCATGAAGACATATGGGACGTGCGAGCGAGCGAGCGAGCGCACGGATGGACAAATGAAGGAGACAAAAGCACTGCTGCAGGTGTCACCTTCAGAGGAGTGCAATGCATGCTGGGATGGCGCATGCCGCAACGGCTTCTCCACAAGAGGTGTGGATTCGATTAAGACTTGATCCCTTTTGTTACAGCTCAGGTGGGAGAGTCACGTTGACACGAGCTGATGTTCAGACCTCCCGGACCTTGTGGACCTTTCAAGGTTGAGCGGAAGCCAACGACGAGGTTCACGGCGTCATCTCTAGGGCTTCGGAACCTCACCGGCCTGGCGAGCACAGCAATGCGTGACGGTGGGGAGAAAGGTCACGTTCGCCAGCGTTAGCGCGCTGTTAACGTTCTTCAAACGACACGCCTGTTGAAGGGCCCCTCGAGTCGAACCCTGGAGGTCAGGGCGTGCGACGCCTCCCCGTAGAAGAGCGGTCACACACCTCCCTTGTCCAAACACTGTTAGCCGGTCACCGCCACGCTCTGGAGAAGCAGCGCATTCCAGGAGTGTGTTTGCAGATAAGAGGGACACGACTCGGTACACAAACTGCGCTATTAAGGTCGCGGGTTCGAATCCCAGCTCTACTACCCTTGAGCAAGATACCTGCCCTCAATTGCCCCAATAAAGAAATACCCAGCTTTACGAAAGTAGCTTACAATGTACAGTCGCTTTGGAGAAAAGCATCAGCTTTGTGAAGCAGCGTAACAGGTGAGCAGGAACTATAGTACTTCAGGATATTTACCACGTTATCGAAGTCCGACAGGCGGAACCGAAAGAACGTCAATGTCCCTTCAAGTGAGGATAAGGAGTATGATGTGACCCTTAGAGGCTGATGAGGGACACAAGCTGGTGGAAAAGCGATCTGTGTCTTGTTGTTTGAGATCTTCCCAGGAGGGAGGGCTGGGAACGTGCGGCGCAACAGGTTGGAAAGGTCTGCCCTAATGTTGTGCACACGTCCTCTGCTCTTGGGATTGCTGCTGATAAACTAATGGTTGGACGGAGAGGGAGAACAAACAGAGGCGTCACGCTTCGAGGTACGAGGGTCCACATATGGGCCGACGCGTCTCTGCTCGAGGCCGGCCTGCAGAAGAAGAGCGGAGACGTCCCGGCAGCTCTCAAGGTTTCCTCAAGTAAAGCGTCCGGCCGGCCGGCCTGTCAAGGCCCTTCGGCAATCCGGTTCCCCCTGCGACAGGACAAAACTGAATCAAACAGGAATAAAACCGAATCCAGAGTTTCTTCGGGTTCAGAGCTGCTCCTGACCGCAGCTCAGGCTCCATCTGCAAACTTCCCGATGACTTTAGGTGAAAATTTGTTGTTTAAACCGATGAGTTTGCCAAATGCCCGTCGTCCACCCAGAAAAGAGTGTTCATTGGCTCGATGCCATCGCACCGATGTCTCTTCCGTGTTCGTCTTAATGGCACCGCGTTTCACCGCCGGCCGAGTGGTGACGCCTCTCGCTGGAGCTCGCGAAGCCGTGAGTGTAACAAACATCCCCGTCCTTCAAGGAGCAGCAAAAAGGCAGAGGCGGCGCCGAGACAGCGCCCGAGGACAGGCGTCCCCCGCTGCGCGCGAAAGCCGCGGCACATCGGCACAAGTGCTCATCCTGCAGAAAACACACACCTTCGGTCATCTGGCAGGTGGAACGGAGACAAACCCTTGGTCGCGGACTGTAGCGGTCACTGCGGTGGCAGTTCAGCTCCCACGATGGACCGCAAAGGCGGCGCAGCAGAGCCATTGCTTTAGAGCCTGAAGGGGGTGGGTTTGAATCCCTGCCCCAGTGTCCTTACCCTGAACGTACATGGTAACAATACCCTGTATGCTGTGTTTTCTGCGAATGAGACACAGGACATCACTTCTGTTTATTTGTACCACTGATACCTGTCTCCAAAGCGACTTACTGGGTTACTTACTTCTTACAGCGATTTACTCATTTCTGTAGCAGGGTAATCTTTACTGTATCACTTCAAGGTAAGTACCGAGATGAACGGTACAGCAGCAGGGTGGGGTTTGAACCTGAGTCCTTCTAGTGCAAGGCGGCAGCTCTGCTCACAAAGCCACCTGGAACCCCTGCTGTATAAACAGGTAAACCACAGTAAAGTTGACTGCCTAACACTTGCACCAAGTAATAAATTTAGTCCAGTCGGCCACGACGAGACACAGTTGAGCGACACACAAGAAACTCGTGGTGTCGGAGCTCCATTCGCGCCGTCTTCTCTCAAAGTAGAAGACCCGGAATCCCGCCGGAAAGCCAATAACCCGTCCGCCGTTTCGCAGCTTGATTCGCCCAAATGAAGCATGGGAGCAAATCTGTATTCATCTCGCATAATACTTTAATTTTCAGCTTCTCAAACCAATTTGCCACAAGTTCTGGAATCTCGCTGGAATAACGCGGTGACATTTTGCCCCTGAGCGCAATGATATTTTTCCAGCACGTATTTACTGACGTTTCAGCCTTGCAGGTGTTCCGGAGTTTACGCTCGATGCTGTATTTTTCGCACCGAGTCCAGCTTTCTAAGTGGAGACTGGAAACCTGTACGTGTCTAAAGAGGTGAGAGCAGTTCACCACCTACACGTTCTTTCCTCCACATTAATGAAAGCCCAGGAGCCAAAGTCGACCCTCGCGCTTTGCCGGGGTTAAGGCATGGCCGGCAATCAATCCTTTACCCCAAATCACTTGGCGAGTACTTTGGAGAAGCGGCAAAAGCTACTGGGAATTTCACGTGGAGGTGAGGAGCAGGAGAGGAAGAATCAGACTATACCGACCACACCGTGTAAAGGGACCTTGGACGGACGGACGGACACTTCATAGATGCCACAGGAAACTGCACAAGGCTACAACAGCAATAAATGACAAAAACATACAAATGGTGACGCCAAGGACACCAGAACTCAGAAGATTAATAAATGAATAAAGTCACTCAATAAAGTAGTCAGACATGGTGGGTAAAACTAAATAGAGAGTGAGAGAAAGAAGCATTAAAAAAAGGAAGCTATTGTGTCAATGTGGACAACGCAGGAAGGACAAGCAGTTTTTGTCCAGCTAATTACAGCCCAATAAAACGTCACGTTACACTCGCTCATAATCGGTATTTTCTGCGCTTTCTGGTCCGGTGGGTCGGCGCCTCTCAAACCGCTCTCGGCCCACATTAGCAAACCTTCCCAGCGCGTTGAGCAAATCCACTTCCGCCAGCCTGCTCTCCGGACCTTCCCAGCGCGGGATCAGGACACGACACCCGAGTGCGACCGGAGCTCCATAAAAGCCCCTCGGCACCTCTCCTCCGAGCTCCTTTGCATAATACGGGATTCTGCTCTCCACCTCAGCCGATACCAGGTCACGCTGAACCGACACGAGTTTATATTTATCGGCCCATGAGGACACTGAGATATGGGGCACCCGTGGGGCTCCTCACCACATAATAACCAGAAATGTGAATCCCGTGGGACTGACGAGACACAGAGAGCCACCATCATCTCTTGCATCTCAAGGAAACGTGTTCACTCCGGAAAGCGGTCAAACAGGGAGCACTCTGGTCAGCGATGCACTCCAGCTCCCAGATGAAGGGGTTTGTGGCGTCTAGGAGAATAGAGCACAACTTCATACTCCGATTGACCCTACTTTCATTGTCTGTTTGAAAGCAACGCATCGGCCTCTTCACACGAGCACACAGAGAAGCTTCTGTAGCTGTTGACAGCTCCGTGTTAAAAAGTAATAAAAAGTGTCTTGGAAGCCATGAAATATGCCATGCTCACTGATGTCTTTGAACTGTGGTGCTGGAGGAGACTATGAAGGACACCATGAACAGGCAGGAGAACAAAAAGATGGATGTTGGATCAAACCAAACCAGAACTGTGAGTGGAAGCAGTCATGAAGAGGCTGAGGTTTTCATACATGAGAAAAATGACACATGGGAGAAGGGTGTATGTTATCCAAAACATGGTCATGATGATGGAAAAGTTGTAGGAAGAAGAAGAAGAAGAAGAAGAAGACGAGAAGATCAGGATGGATGGGTTCAACGACACTGAACACAGCTTTTCAGCACTACGAATACAAGAGGACACATGTGGTCAACAAGAGTTGACATCGACTCAACAGCTCTCAACAACAACGGCACCATTCGCAACAAAATACATCTCAACTGTGATCTACTAGAACCCTTGTGCCAAGACCTAGCAACACATGTTGGTTTCAACAACCATGGACCCCCTTAGTAGACTTAGACATGTACCGCGAGCTCAGACGTCTCTAATTGTTTAGCTGACTGAGGTACCTGGACGAGTCTGAGGTTTTCACACTTTGGACACATCATGAGAAGGTTGGACTCTAGAAAAGACAATGATGGAAAACTTCGAGGAAAAAAAAGACGATGAGCAGCAACCAGATGGGTGGACTCAACTGCAGTGACGGTGGACACGGTCCTTTAACACTGAGGACACAAGAAGAGGACAGATTGTTCCGGAACTAATGTCAAGGTCGACTCAACTGACTGCATGGCAGAAAGACGACATAAATACAACGGAAGACACCGGAAGTTTGTCTCACGGCCCGTATCACTTTCAGCACACAGACATGATTCCAATCATTTCACGTCAGCACAGAATGAAAACATCAACAACAATTACTTCAGGACGAGGAAATGTGTAGCGTCTTTATGGAGACATTCATTCATGTCAAAACATGCCACATTTATCGTGCCTTTGTCCATTAAAGTTACCGCTCTGCCCTCGGCAAACTGATTTATTAATTCAGCCCCTCCCACTATTTTATTCATTACATCACGTTAGAAAGAAAAACAGCAATGAGACAAAAGTACAAGAACCTGCAGGCTGAGCAGTAATTTATAACAGAGGAGATCAGTGAAGCTTCAGTGCAGGTGAACAGCATCAGAATTAAACTGCCGGAGTTATTAAATATGCGCGTTTCACATTCATGTATTTTCTATATGTAATAGAGAAACCGGTCGCGCTGAAACCAACACACAGCTCAGCCAACACTGCGGCTGAAAATGAGTCAGAGACACACAGTATGAGTGTGGACCCCCCGGTGTGCGTGTCCTTTACATGGCAAAACGGAGGCGCACGCATTGAGGGTTATTTCGTTCGCTCGTTCGCATTCTAGTTTGTTTGCACGTTTGTTTGCTCATTCGTTCCTGAGCTCACAGCCGTACACAAAGCAAACACGATTTGAAATACCGAGTCCAGTGCAAGGCCCGGTCGGCGTGCCATTCCCCAGAAGGCCACTCGACGAGGGGGACATCCGTCAGGCGGTGCTCCTCTAATCTCCTCTACATGAGGGTTCGAGGGCACAAGCTGCCCGTTCCACTGGACCCCAGAGTGCTCGCTGATTCACTGCAGCCCGCTCCCTCTCTCAGATACCACGGTAAACAGGTTTTCTGCTGCTTGATGGCCATACTGGATCTGTGGAGTCAGCGTGTCAGTTGGGGGTCGGGGGGCTGTTACATGGGGGTCAAATTTACCTTACGATGAAGACATAGCAATAGAAGAAATAACCGCAACAGCATGATGTATCATATTTGCGACAGTAACTGATGTGCGAGTCAACATTACACAGCATCAACGTGTGACGAGATAAAGATGAGCCGGCGGCGCAGCGGCGAGCGGAGCTACGGGTCACCGAGGATCACTGCCATCATCACCGCACGTTCATTGTGTGCTTTTACACCGCTTTTGCCGTTTACTGACCGGCAGCAGGTGGCGCAGCGGTTCGGGCTGCTTTGGACGCTGGAGAACCAGGAGCAGAGGGCTTCTTTCCACCTGGATTCCAAGCGGCACGTTCGTCGCCTTTCGGCAGCGTCTCCACGCACTCCGCCGCCCTCCTTTTCAATTTTGAATTTTTAAAATATTTAATCAACCCGCCGAGGCTCTTCAGCCTGAATATTTCAAAGAGGATGCCGGTAATTGTATTACTGAATCCTATTTGTTTTTGCTCAGTTTATCTTCAATGACTGATTTGCCTGGTTTGAACTCATATGTGACATAATTAGACATTCATATAAATCACGGCGCATGAATTTTGAAAAATCCTAAACTGTTTAATTCATTAAAGTAAACGGCACGCACAATGGGGCGGTTGTTTCCTTAATCACATCAAATGACTTAATAAGCCAAGATGACAAGAGAACGATGGGGAAACGGGAAGAGCTGTGCGTTTGCCGCGCGTTGCCCTTGACAACGGGCACGAAATCATAAGAACATGTATGACGAGCGGCACGTATGCCGGTTCCGGCATCAGACGGCATTTAGTTGCATTTTGGGGCTTCCTGACTTCATTTTTAAAAAACAAAGAAAGAAACAAAGAAAAAAAATGTGCTTAACAGGTTATAATGACACGGCTCTGTTTGCACAGCACCCAGTAGGTGGCGCAGTGGTTAAATGTACTGTCATCTATTTTGAACTTCAGGGTTAAAATCCCACCTCATGCTATAAAACCTTGAACCAAGATACTTACCCTGAACTGACACAGTAAAACTTACCATGCTGAATAAATGAGTGAATTATTACAAGTAGCTTAATTACAGGTCACTTTGGGAAAATGGTATTATAATAATAATAATAATAATAATAATAATAATAATGACAACCTAAAAGGTACAAAAAGCACACATCCTCCCGAACCCTACAAAGTGGAAGAGCGATTACAGGTGTTATTTATTTAAAAATATAAATGTAATAATGGTGAAGAGCAATATTTGAATAAATGAGTCATATAACATTTCATGCTCTTCCCATAACAGACGGAAAGCAGCGTTTAATCCGCCTTGATGCGCAGTCCTTTACATGAACGAATATAAAGTCACTAGAGCTACGGAACGCAGTTCGGTCCTAACGAGAGTCGCGACCCCAACCCGTTAAGGAGATCGCCGCTGAAGATGAGGAGTGTGTTCACCACACACTGACAGTTATACATTCCCCTCACGCTCTTCTCTAAAGCAACGTACGGCGTCGAGCTACTTGCGCCGATTTACCCATTTGTACAGCAAGGTAATTTACTGTACCAGTTCAGGGTACGTACCTCAATCAAGGGTACGACAGCAGGAGGTGGGGATCAAACCCAGCTTTTTCAAGTCCGAAAGGAGGAGCCCTTACCAGCACGCCACCTGCTGGAACGCTATGGAGACCCAGCGTCAGAGTCTCCGGCCTCAGTTTTGGTACCGACGGACTCTCGGATTCGCTAATTCGTACCTGAACGTGAAATTTTCATTAAAACAGCAGGAATCAACTCCGGTGACGGCTGTCGCTGCTAATGATCGCCGGGGGGGTGGGGGTCGCACTGCGTCCGATTCCGATTTCCCCCCGATTCCGCTCGCTGTTCCATTATGCTTTGCAAATTATGTTTTATGACTCCATTTATATTTGCCAAAAGAGTGGTTTTGGACTCTCGCAAATGGAAAATTTCCTTAAACGCACGGGCGGAACGAATAATAACTGGCAGCCGGGCCACCGTGCGCGTCGCGAGCGGCCATAATGAATCGAAATGAAATGCTAAATATTACCTATCGTTCTATTAAATTGTTTTAAATTCCGTTCAAACTGATAGGCGGTCAATATCCATTTCACGGCACATTTGGGCGAGCGAAACCGAGACGCTCCTGCGAAGGTTCACAGGTCGGCCCTATTAGCGCTAATGCCTTAAACCTCCGACGTCACACTACTTTTCTCCTTCCGGCCCTTTTTTCATCTAATTTGCATGCAAATGAAGGGGCGCCCTTACAAATTACCGGTGACACGGCGCCCGGAGAGCCGCGGAACACCGCATCGGAAACAGGTGGGTTTTGGTTCGAACGAACGGCGTGTCGCTCGCAGCCGAGGTGCTCGCGAACGCTTAGATGCGCTTCCGGTGAACATCCGGCGACAGGGCAGGGTGTCGAATGCAAATTAGCAATCGAACATCAATTATTAAAAATAATCTTATGCACCAACGACGATGGTGGGCTGCCTTTTTCTACTGTGGTTAAAAAAAACCGAGTGAATAATCAGAGTTGGGTGTGTGACGGTCTGCTGTGGCCTTGACTCCGCAGAGAGAGAGAGCGTGCGTGCCTGCGGGCCTGCGTGTGTGCGTGCGTGCGCACTACATTAATCCATTTAGCGATTCACACATTTATACGGCAAGGTAATTTTCACTGGATCGGTTGAGAGCAAGCGCACTACAGCAGGGGGTGGGATCCGAACCTTCGCTCACCGAATCCAAAGGCTGCGGCTCTAACCACGGCTCCCCCTGCCGGCGGGGGATGCTCAGAGTTTTGATCCCATCTCCGGACGGTGACAAAACACAGCGAAGCCAGTGTTCCGGAGCGCGTTCGTAGCGTAACGCGTTTTTGAAAAGGCGCCGGCGCTCCAGCGCTATTCATACACTCGCTCTCCTGCGGAGTAATACACTTTTAAGGAGCCCTTTTACATAATGAGCAGCTGGTGTGCAGCGTTGCCTTACTGTGTTTTATGCCTTCTCTTTTGGGTTCTTAATTGCTGTCGGTTATTGCATGTTTGTGTTTATTTAAATTCCGTTAAATTTGTTTCAAATTTAAGCAATTTGTTGCGTTGTTGGGTTGCAAGCTTGGTTTTTTTTTTTTTTTTTAATAACGGTCATTTAACACACCCAGCAGAGGAGTGACGACGCCGGTGTGGGCGTCACCCGGCCCTGCCGGTCGCGCGGCTAACGCACCTGGCTGGGGTCCCGCCCACTGAAGGCGCTACGCCAAATGCTGAGTACAGCAGGTGGCAGAAAAGTTACAGTCGGTGCCACTTCACAGAGCCCTGAGAAAGGCATGCGGTACATGTGCGAACTGTGGTGTGTGAGTGAGCGAGATCTCTGCAGTGTGTTTTCACAGGGGCAGAGAAAACTAACACAGGGCACGAGCCATGAATCAAACGCAGCAACACACACACACACACACACACACACACACACACACACACACACCAGGGGCTGTCGGGGGTTTGTTGGGGTTCTCAGAAGGCCGTGGAGAGAGACACTCGCTTTCTCGTGCACGAGGAGGGGAGGGAGGGTAGGTTAACGTGTGAGGTCTGGAGGGGGGGAGGGTGTCATAGCTGTGGATTTACAGCCCTGCTGCTGCAGCTGCTCATGGGGGAGGCAGCAAGCAGTTGCCCCCAAAGCTGCCCAGCCTGAGGAGAGCAGACCTCACACCCTACAGGGTATCAGTCATATCTTCATCACCACAAGGGTGTCTGGTTACTGGGCATTCCAGACCGTGTCCCCCTCCACACACACACACACTGTGAGGATGTGTACCTATCTTTTACTGCGCAAACTGCAACAGAATGATGGCCGCCCCCCCGAACCTTATCATTATCATTATTATTATTTATCATCATTAGCTCATTTGGCCGATGCTTCGGTGCCACCTGTTACTAAACCTTCCGGTTCCACCAAACACACCGCTTACCCTACCGCCTGAATGGGGGCAGCACAGCGCTTGTGTGCACCTGTGACCAGAGTCCCCACAGTGGGCAGCAGGTGGCGCAGCGGTTAGAGTTGTCATCTTTCAGTCGAAGGACCTGGGTTCAAATTGCTCTCCTGCTACAGCACTCCTGATCGGGTACGTACCCCAAGCTGATACAGTAAAAATCACCCTGCTGTTTGAATGGGAAAAAAGTTGCTTAGTTTACAAACCTCACATTTTAAGTCTCTTTGGAAAAAAATGCATCGGAGAAACAAACAAGAGCAGCAACAACGCAAGTAGAGGCAACATGCGGTGGGTATTTACAGACTAGGCTGCGAAGGCACAGTCGCACTGGCGGAGGGAAATGATTCCAACACTGACCCGTCTGGCCCTCGCACTTCATCCCACGCACGAAAAAGCTGACCCCGCATCAACAACTTTAAAAATGTAAGGTGGGTATCGACGTGAAGAGCGCTGTAAGGGCTTCCGCTGTGCTCCGCTGCCACCGTTGTCGCTCTCGCTGCCCTAGTCGTCGTCGCTACGGAGCCTTATTGGCCCCGCGGACACGGGGCCGGCTGTGGCCGCGGTGGCCCCCGGCGGCCGGGATCTGGCCCGCGCCAACCTGCGAAGCGCCCGGCGAGCAGCGAGGAAGCGCCAGAGTGCTGGAATCGGAGGGAAATGCAGTAAAAATAATTGGAAGGTCAGGTTTAATAATGGGCACTTCGGCGGACGTCGGCTCTTAATTGGCGCAGGGGCCGTTCGCGGGGCGTTCGAGGTAAAGTGCGAGCGCATTCATTAGCTCCTCGCACACAGAGCGGGCGTCTCGCGCCGGGACACGTGTATTGTTAGAGTCACACGGGATCCTGCCGTAACGGTTCCTTTTATCCCTGGCCGAGACACGGCTGCGGCATAACGAGGAGCGAGGACCACGGTGGAGCCAGGGAGGGCGTCGGCGCGCCACTACAGACACGAAGGCCACCGCCGAACACGCTATGACTGCAGTTGCACTGTGTCCTGCTCACTCCTCCCACGGCACTTCCTGCGGCTCCTTCCGTCCCACACAATGGTGCCAATACTAATACCCAGAACGCCCGAGAAACTTTCTTTTTTCACCCCCGGATCAGTTTTCTGTGCATACCCGATTCCCCTAATAAGGTATGTTTCCCCCCCCCATTTCTGATTTCCGCTGTTTCGGTAAAACACATCGTTACCGTGGCGACAGCGTGAAGTGAGCGATGGGTGCAGCGGGAGGAGCCCGCTTGGCTGGCACTGCAAAGACACCTTTCATCAGTGGCGAACGTGATCTCGCTAACAGCGGTCACGCCATCTGGGAGAACAGGTGATGCTAATGAAGGATGGCGACGAATCCCCGGGCACTGAAACCGACACTATTCCCGCAGTGTAACCGAGCCCCCCCCGCCCGCCCGCCCCTCAGAACGGCCTCGGGCATCGATCACGTTCCATCGCCGTCGGGGGGGTCCGCATCCGTAAGCTCACGGGCCTCCGGGGAAGGAGACACGGGGATGCGTTTCGCACACGGCTGCACACCTGAGTGCGCTCATAAAGCCCACATCTACAGGTGGCAAAAGACCAATGAGCAGTGCATAAAGACAAATACACACACACAGTTTCAGAACCGCTTGTCCCATACGAGGTCGCGGGGAACCGGAGCCAACCCGGCAACACAGGGCGTAAGGCCGGAGGGGGAGGGGACACACCCAGGACGGGACGCCACTCCGTGGCAAGGCACCCCAAGCGGGACTTGAACCCTAGACCCACCGGAGAGTAGGACCCGGTCCAACCCACTGCGCCACCGCACGCCTGATCTAAAGACAAATAAAACAAAATAAAATATATGTAACTGGTATCAGACCTTGCACCGTTGCCCAACTGATGCCCGAGCGACTGTGCTACCCCAAACATACGGGTTCTGATGGGCACCCAGTCGATCAACTTTAATTGTCGAATAAATTATTCATTAGCAGCAGCTAAAAAAGAAATGACAGGACTTTGAGCTGCGGAATACAAATATCAAGGAGGCAGCCAGGAGCAGAAACAGGTATTTGGTGCTTTTTTCCCTCCCCCCTCTCTTCTCCTTCCCTTTTCTCCAAATTTGGCCGGCGAGAGTTTCATTAAAGCATCCCAATGCAGGACCCTGGGCCCGCGGAGGGTCAGACAAGGTTAATTAGTCCATTACATTCCCCTCAGAATGCTGCCATGGGATATTAATGAAGCGATCCGCGGGAAGACGCCGCTCATCAGACGGACACCCCCCGGTGCCCCTCTCCCCAGCCGGGCTCGGGAGGGGGACGGAAACTACGCAGCACCTTAAAAGGGCTTGACAGCACCCCGATTGATGCCGCGAAAAGACCGTGATGGAGCGCGGAGAGTCCGTGTACCGCGGTCCGTGCGCAGCCAGACAGCGCGAGATGGCACAAGGAGCCATTTGAAACATGAGGTGCGAAAAAGGATGGGTGGGAGAAAAAAAAGGCAGCGTCTAATCGCGTATTATTCCATACGGTCTCCTTCACGCCCCGACAGCGAGCGCTGCCGCCTTGTCAAAGCCACTTAATTAGCAGTCACACCCTGAACCCCACATAATGGGCAATATGTTGCCGTGCCGACGCCTGCAACACACCGCACCCAATATAACTTCAAATTAACGGCACCGCACATCAGACACGACGCTTGATTGTTTTTTCTCCCCCCCCCCCCACATGTAATGTCTTGTTATTGGTTCCATTAAAAGAATGATCGTCCGACGCCGTCAATTTCTCCGGCCAGACAGTGTGTCGCATTTAAATGGAGCAGCAAGCAACCGCACAACAAACCGTTGCACGAGCAGTTATAAATAACAATAAGCGTGTATCAAATCAATTTGCAGCTGTGGCAAGTTATCTCAGGGAAATGTCAACGAACGCCAGCCGCAGACCGGTTCGGTATTAAAAGCACACGCCTCGGGCACCAAGTTCCGAACGCTTGATGATTTACATTAAAATGGAAACGCTTTATTACATTTCCCTCCAAAAATGTCAGCGTGAGTCTCGTGCCTTTGAGTGCTTATGAGAGGGTTAAAATGTTCGCAAAAGCATTCTTTGCTAAAACAGAAATGCCAGTTAGTACCAGACCTTCTGCGCCCGTAGTCCTCAATGCTGGCACCTCCTGAACAAGTTTCCAGCATGTTTGACATCGAAAAACATAGATCCGTGCCGGTCATAGGCCCGCATGCCGCAAGCATCCAATCCATCAGCCAACGACAGAGGCAAACATGATGGAATAGTGAAGTTTGGAGTGATTTTCAGGAACCTGTCTTAGCACACAAATACAGACATTTGGGGGAACAGAGCATGCATTCCGTTTCCATTTTGCTCAACAAGACTTTTGCTTACAAAAGCTTTTTCCCTCCAAAAGTTGACTGGATTGTAAATATGTAAAACAAATGCAGGAAAATGAAGGAATTCATTCTCAGAGGTTGTACGCACCCCAAAAACATGCCAATGTGCGCACGCACACACACATGCATTCTCGCCGCGTTGTTGTGCCCCCGGTGGCTGACAGACGGCATCGGGTACGGACCGTCCGCCAGCCCCGCCGTCGTTAGCGCCTCTGCTTCTCCGGCGCAATCTTTTGATCATCTCGGGAGCTCCGCGCCCCTCGGCAAACAATCACCGGCGGCGCACCGTAACGAAGCGTTTTACTGGTGTCACGTCCCGCTCGGTGAAGCGCGCCTCCATTAGAATGGCGTGTCAAACACATGACCCGTCCTTTTTCATCTTTGTACGCTTAACGAAGAACGAGCCTGTCCTCATTTTTATTTATTTCACTTCCGCAGGTTTTTCACTTCTTTTCGCTGCCGGCGACGGCTGACGAGTTTAGCGAGTGATCCCTGTCTGCCACTAAACAACTGCCAATAGATAGGAAAGTCTCATTAGTTGTTTGGTGGGACACGCGCTGTGGTGATCAAACCTCCATCTGTTGCTCAGTGTTAATTGGATGCAGTCGAGAGAAGATCCCCCGGGTTCGGGTACGAGCGACGGTTACCGGGAAAGTGAAGGACGGTTGCGCAAGCTGAGCGATGCAACCCACCCATGCTTGGCAGTGCAGGGCTCCTCTTCCGAACACAGCTCTAGAGTACAGTCCTGGCCCAGAGAGCACGTTCTCATTCCCCCCCCACACGGATCAGAATGGATTATCAGCCAACCAAAGGTGTCCGGTTCCACTGGTGCGGCTCTCGGTCCGGCAGTCGGCACATCCGTTCAGCCGTTCCTCAAAACACGGGATTACCGGCACATTCGTGCTGAGAGCAAAGAGCCACGGGCGGAACCCCAGGCCTCCAGCACAGGAGCTGCGCTCTCACCGTCATCCGTGTGACACGGACGACCGTGCTGCAGACATTATGCGACGGACGAGGAGCGAGTCCATCCAATAACGCGCAGCATTTCGCCCATCTATTCAACTGCAAAAGAGAACGCTGCAATGGATGCAACATCAGATGCGGCTTATATTTCCGTCACCGGCTTGTTACCCCAGGCTTTTTTCCGCCCGTTCCTTTCCACTTTTTCTCAGTCCTTCCCATCCCGTCGCTGCGGATGCCCGCATATTTATGGGGGCTATTGGGCCGAGCTTCTCGCCTGGCCAAGTGGGGCCCCTGCACGCTGCTGCTGAATTATGCATGCCGGAGAGCTGGGGGCACTTGAGAAGCCGCACCGGAGACGGCCGAAAAGACAATAGCCATCCAGGTGGATTATGGGGCTGCAGAAAGAGCCGCGAGAGAGAGAGACGGAGAGAGAGAGAGACCCTCACCCAATGAGATACACATTTTGTTTCCATCGCTGAGTGGTTTCAAGGGTCATGTACATCTCAGTCCCTCCTACGCTCCCCCTCATATCACAATATCAGAGCAACAATTAGTACAACAGCCTGTGATATTATATTTTTCCAGCCTTCGCCACACAGCAGCCTTACGATTCGCTCCAAAGGCATGTTTTCCTGTCACATAGTCTTCCTTCTTCCATGCACTTTGATCTCAGCCAAAAAGCTACTCTTCTTTCACGTTTTTCATGCAATCTTCGTAAAGATGAGGGGGGGTCTCTTAACAGCTCCCACACCTGGTTGTGGGTTCACATCAGTCATCCAGCAGCACAGTGAAGAGAATAAACACTCGTGTGAGCATTTAAGGAAATTCACTGCGGATTCCATAGCATCACTATTAGGAATTCACGTTATGATGTTATTTACAACGATTAAGCTGCACAGCTGGATAATTTTTACTCAATCGGGTGCTTTCAACAGGGCTCCCGTAGCACCGGATCAAAGTCCGAGCGTGCGGATGAATGAGAGCACCGGGGGACATGCCGGGGGCCCCTCCTGGAGCTCGGGGATCGGGGATGGGGGGCACCGGGAGGAACGGGGCCGAGGGAACGCGGCCCGTTGGAAGCAGCTCGGCACACTCCCGTCGGTCCGCACAAACCGCCCCGACATTATTCATGACTTATTTAGCCCAAGGAGTTTATTGATCCCCCCCAAACCCCGACCCACCACCACCCTCATAAATCTGCAGGGGCACTAAGGCTTCCTGACAAGCTTATTATGTTTACTGGTCACCGCCCCCAAAACAACAGCTCAAGGTTACCACAGTAAAAACTGAGCTCGTGATAAACGTGCTGGATATGAAAAATGCGCTATAATTCATTACCTTCTGAAAATAGGTGGATGCAATGAGGACATCGGCCGCCTGCTTCGATGTAACAGCGTTCAGGTGTTTTTTTTTTTTTGTTTGTTTGCTGGCTTCGTGTTCGAGTCACCCTCCCCCCACGCCCTAAAAAGCATTTACCTTTTGCTTTACTAGAACACTGAAGTGCACACAACACATAACACTCACCGGTATGATGATGGATTTTTTATATGGGGGGGAAAAAAAAAAAAACATTAAACACGGATGGTTGCTATGAACCACCTGACATTTTTCAGGATTACTTACAATGCTGGGTTTGCGCAAGTTATTTACTGCGATTCACTCATTTACACAGCAGGGTAAGTCACGATCAGTTTAAGGTGTCTTACTCAAGGGCGCTACGGCAGGTGGTGGGGTTTGAGCCGGGCGCTCGAGAGGAAGGGAGCAGCTCTAACCACTGCGCCCCCTGCTGCCCGTACGCTAACAGGTTTTCAGGATGGTTACACCCGTCGTTTACAGTGTTAGTGTGAGAATTATCCAGCTGCAACTTTCATTCCATCTTTTTTCTCGCTTCCAAACAAAATCGGTCTTCGGGCCCCGTGTTTTCCAGCAGCGCCGACGGACTCGCTGCCTCCGGGGACGACGGGAGGGAGACAAACGTTTTAGGCAAAGTGACAGCGAGATTGACAGGCGGCTCGCTGCTCGGAGAAAAAGTGCCTCCAAAAGCGCCTCCCGAATTTAACAGTTGAGTAAGCGGAGTGGGTGGAAGGCAAGCGGCCCCTCCGCCGCCGGCGCTCGGATCGATGAGGCTCGGCGCGGCGCTCCGGAGCTCCTTCAAGGTGGACCTTTGGCTCACGGTACCTGTAAGCGATTGGCCGCTTTTAGGTTCGACTACAAGGGGAAAAGGACTGCGGAAAGAACGGGACCTGTGGCGCCATCCCCGACTCGACTTCCACGGACGGAGCGCGTAGCTGTTTTAACCTATTGGTTTAGGGTTCGAGAACCAAGGCCATCTGCCCCCTGCTTTTTTACACAAAAAAAGTAGAATCGGAGTAAATGACAGCGGTATCAGTGCAGAAAGAGGAGCGGAACGTGCCAGATGGCCGCTGTGGACAGTCTACAGCATCAGACTATGTGTTGAATCATACAGGGAGGCCCAGGCGCATGACCACGTGCACAGCACCCACCCCATCCACTTGGCAGAGAGAAAAACAGAGGCAGCAATCTTAGATCCTCATTTCTTTATCTCATAAAAACCAGTGAGCCGAACTACAAACATATCTCCATCTAGGCTGCAGACGACGACGTCTCCTTCCTCACGCCCTGCGCTCCCTGGATAGACTCTGGACCTCCGGAACCCTGCACCGGACATGACTGATAATGGATGGATGGACGGACGAAAATATAACACAGAAAGACAAGCTGGACATAATGTTCTGTTAGAAACGATATCAAACACGTTGATGTTTTCATCTTACCGAAAAAAACCCAGTTTTTAGGTAACGTTTTTTGGCCACGAGTGCCGAGCTAGTTTATTCCCAACTTATTTATCCCCCTCTCCGTTTCTCTCTCTCCCTGGCAAAGCAGCATCCATTAGGGTTTATTGGGAGCCATATGCACTTTTATTGGATGGTTAATTGTGTTTAAAGATGGGAGCGTGAGCCGAAAACCAGCAACGCTGCGGCGGGCAGCGAACCTGGAACAGCCTGCGGGCCGAGGGGGGGTAAAGGGGCGCGTTGGGGCCGATCCGCGGCTCTCTCGCGTAACGGTTCGAAGGGGAATAAATGTGGCTAAAAATATTACTCTCAGGATCACCGTCACTGTTAGATTCCGCTGACACTTTTCGCCAGTATGAGTTACACTGATTTACCCATTAGTACAGCGGGCTAATTTTCACTGTATCAGCTCAGGGTATGTACCCCCTGCCCTTGTATAAAGGGCTCACATGCAATGAACCATCACTGCAAGGGCTCCCGAAAATACATCCCGTACCGTTTCGTCACACGACGGCCTCACTTACACTGAACGATGTAATATTCTCCTTCTTCCCGGCACACGGACAGCGTGAACCAATCACAGCACCGACCGCGGTAAACCTAATCCACAGCCAAAATAGGACATCCAGCACCTTTAGAAATAAATTGAAAAAACACTGTTTAAGTCACCGGAACAGCGTTTATAACATGAATACCCTCACAGCACGGTAAATAATGTCTTTCTCCTGTGGTGTTTGAGTCGGAGTCCAGAGGGGACAAAAAGTGCTCGGTTGCGTGCGCTCAGGGTACCACTTCTCCTCGTTCCATTGATAAGTAACATTGTTCAGCAAGTTGTTGGTGCTGCCCTGCAAAACCCTTGTCGCCGCTTTAAAAAATACAGTCCATTTTTAATTTTCGGCGATAGTTTGAAACTACGGCACGGCAGAAATGGGCCTCATTGTTTCAACGCTCTTACATGAAAATGTGGAAAATGTGAGTAGAGAACATGGTACAGTACCTCCTAGTATCAACACCACTTGCACTGCAAGTATAAAAAGCTGATGACAGTGATGACAGCACATGAGATGGATGAACACACAAAGTACTGCGCGGTGCCGTGTCCCGGTGGAGGAGGGGATCCTGGGAAGCATATTCGGCGCAGGACCCAGGGGTGGAGGACTCACACATCCTACACCTGTTGTACTACGGTAATGAGGTACGGTGACATCCACCGATTGAAGGAATGTTCTACCCTCCACGAGGTGTGGCTCTGCAGCCCTGGAACAGCAGGTGGCGTGGTGGTTATAGCTGCTACCTGTCAATTTAAAGTGCTTGAACCGCACCTCCTACAGCGGTATCCTTGAGTAAAGTACTGTAGTACAAAAAAAGTAGTGAAACGGGGTAAATCACAAAGTAGTTTAACACGGTAGATGTAACTCAGCCGTTCCACTGGTTGATATCAGGAAATGTGTGTTTTTTCAAGCAATCGCTGAAGCACGAGTGCAGATTGAAGAGCATTTGAGGCCATTTCTTATCTGCAGCGGGAAGCGAAGGTCTCGAACCCGGAGCAGGAATGCGGGCTACGCTATCGCACACAGCACATGCGCCTCCTCGCGTTTCTGACACTCGACGGAGCTTCGTATCGCTGCTGGCACTCAGAAGACGTCCGTGTGCTTGATATCAGCCGGACTCTTCGGTTCAAGGTTCCACGTCGCAGTCCCCCCCCAACCCCCCTCCCCACCAGCTGTAGTGTGGGTTCGCAGCTCAAGCAGTCATATAAAGGCGATGTGGAATAAATCTAAATGGTACCGTCATGGTAAGAGCTGTTACCTCACAGTCTGAAGGTCCTGGGTTCAAATCCCACTTCCTGCTGGAGAATCCTTAAGAAAGGTATTTACCCTGAATTGACACAGTAAAAATTACCCAGCTGTTTACCCGTGCGAGCTGCTCTGGAGAAAAGTGTCGAACTAGAACTTAGAAAATCTCTTCTGGAAATTTGAGGGCAGCAGGTGGCGTAGTCGTCAGCATCACTGTGACCAACTAGCCACTTGGAGACTTACAGGTTACAGGTTCACGTCCCACCTCCTACTATAACACCCTCAGCTGCTGCAGTAAAAAAAAAATGAACCTGTTACATAAAAGGGTAAATTGCTGTCAGTACCTTAACATTGTAAGTGGCTTTGAAGAAAAGTGTCAGATCAGTTGAAAAATGTAAATAATGATGGTGGGAATGGCTGGAGAGCAGCAGCCCCCACACACACACACACACACACACACACACACACACACACACACAGTGGGAGCAGGGGGGACAGCGAAGCCCCGCTACTCCTGACGCTGGGCTGTCGGCTGAGGGCCGGCGTGCCGCTGCCGCCACCCACATGGCGATTTCCACTCATTTTCCAGCAGCGCCGGAGAGCTTCTCCGCACTCCACCCGTCTATTTATAAAGTGTCCGACCTTCGCTGCCCATCAGGCCTCCGCGCCCGACGTTCCCGTGATAGATGACCGCTCTCCGGCGCTCTGACAGGCGGGTGGCTGATGCCCCGTAATTACAGCATCACCGTTTAGGCAAAATGGCCAAATTAGGTGGGTCCTCGAGAGGCCGGCCGGCCGGAGCGGGACGCCAAACAAAAACAGCTCGGACCAATAATCTCGCCTTTTTCTTTTTTTTTTCTTCCACGGGGCTGGAAGCTCGGATGAGTAATTAGAGCCGTTCTGGAGGAATAACAGCTGCTGATCGCTAGCAGAGCGATGGGACGGCGCCCCCCATCCAGCGGGAGGCCACCGCGCACACACCCGGCGCATCCAAACGTCCTCTTTCCTCAGCGGTCCTACGGAAAGCATTCCGATTCATTTAACGTCACGTGTCGAGGCGTCGATTCGGTTGCGCTTCGCATACTTAATGAGATCGCTTTGCTATTTTTACAGGTAATTCCCATCAGGGGAAAAGCAATCTAGTGCGGCTTTTTCTTTTTTCTTCTCTTTCTTTCTTTCTTTCTTTTTTTTTTTTTTTTTAAAAGTAGTTTCCTGAACACAATTACCATCAGTATGAGAGGAACGTGGAACTGTGCTTCATTTTATCACAGTTACAATCCTTGCTATTAAAAAGTGGAAAGGTGGGGGGGGGGAATCATCACAGAATGTTGAACAAACCCAGTGGCCATAATAAAATTATTTCCACAGTTTTCTTTGTGGAACCAGCGATTGGATGAAAGTTAGAGAATAACAGTAAAGCTGAAAGGCTTCATTTGTGCACTTTGGTGATGTCTCACACACACACACACACACACACACACACACGCACACACGCACACGCACACGAACACGCACACACGCACGCTCCGACTGAACCTGCCGACAGAGCGGATGATTCATGCTGCTCCTGCCCAGCCGACCGCTTTGTTCCCGGCCATGAAAAGCCGCGCTTGTTCACATCTGTCACGACTTTTTTCATGGCTCCCCTCCCAGCTGCCAATCGCTCCCGTCGCCACACATTCCCCACACACCTGTAATCCATTGGCGTGATTAATTGCGCTCCCCGGAGGAAAGACAAGGCGGTGCCTCCATAGCGCCGCTATCAGTGCTGTCCCTTCAATTACTCGCACATGACTTTGAGTGGACTCCTTTCCAGGGGTCGAGCACTTTTACCCCGGTAAGAGCTGTGAAAGCTACAGTAATAGCAGGCAGCGCGAGGCTTCTGAGGCCTGTCCTTTATTTATGGGCACAAGGTGCGTGGTGCGGAGAGAAGAAAGCGACGCGACGTGTCGCTTGTTGGCCGCATTGACGGCAGCCCGTCGCTCACTCCCGCGGGGAATTTGTTGTCCTCGTTGTCACGGTAACGGGCCTACCGGGAACACCGCGGGGCGGCCCACGTTGACCAAGTTGCGTTGAACCCCTCACTGTTGCGTGGTTTTCGAGAAGTGAAATACAAACGACGGAGGGAACGTGCACAGAGGAGGCCGCCGAACTGCTCCGCGCCGGACAGCCTCTTATCTCACTTGGCCCGCAAGGGCGCTCTTGCACCCGGAGGAAACGGATAAACACGGCAAGAACGCGCAAGCTCCGCACAGACCGAGTCGATGTGAACCGATATCTGAACCTGCGTGAAGCTCAGGAGCTCCGAGGCACCGGCGCTACCCACTGTGCCACCACGCAAACCCACATTTCTGTTGCAAGCTGGCGAGAGGCGTGGCTATGATATGGGGCGGGGCAGAACATGATTGATAGCCCCTCCCACTGCCCACTCCATGGTAATTTCGCATAATGAAGACCAGCTGCTGAATGTTACAGGACAATCAAGAGGTATATTTAAGGCAGAGACTAGAGAGAAGCAAGTCGGTGGTGCGGTGGTCTAGTGGTCTAGTTCCAGAAGCTTCTCTTGTTGATTTTGTCTGTTGTTCTTGCCTTAAAGGGGCCTCGCACCCACTTTCGTTTGCAGGGTTCTTTCATTAAACGTCATGTGTGGGAAAAGCCGCTGCCCTTCTCCACCATCCCACCCACATGGCCACGTCTGTCCCTCACGCCAGCACATCGCTGTTTATTCTGTTCTTAATTCTTTCCATTCGAGAGTGTGACCGATGGCAAGCGCACGAGGGACGTCCTTCGCACTTCACACTCTCGAACGACTGGCAGGTGTCGGACGGCGCAGGCCGCCAGGACCTTCCAGGAACGCGAGCGTGTTTGTCCGCTGCGGAGGGGCAGGGCGGGGAGGCTCGGCTCATCGCGATGAGCTATGTGTTACCACTAATAGCGGGTACTTTGCCATGATTAATGTCTATTTGCCAAACGGAGTAAAACCAACAGACGGCACGGTCCCTCCGATTAAACAGGGCACGGGAAAGATTTTTCATGTAATCACTGGAGAGAATTTATCACATATTAACGATTAGCTTCGCCCCGGGCACACATACTGTAAATATGAAGTGCTCACATCTGGCGCGACGACGAGGGAGAGTTGACCTTCCGAGCAAACAGCACCTCCCAGCATCTCCATTCGACACACACATATTGACTCTTCCCCCACCTCGTCAAGGTCATTCCTTCCGGAAAAACGCTTTCTAAGGTGACTTCTCATAACTCAAAGACGTAATTACCATTATTTCACGGTAAAACTTTTCTTCATCTGTTTCCGAGCCCCAAAGCTGACACTGAAGTCAGTTTCCCCTCATAACACTGTATGACTGTATAGCTAGTAGTGCACACTGAAAGGGTCACAAATAAACTTATGTATCAAACTCAAAGTTTAAGTATTATTGCAAACAACAGTAAGAACTACAGTCAAAAAAAAAAAAAAAAAAACAGTAAAGAAATCAAGCGAATTTCAATTCAATGTATTTTATGAACAAAGGATCAGAGAAGTAACAGAAATAAAGGGCTGGATGTACTTTAAATTACCACAATAACAAGGTAATTATTAAAGCTGTAAGTGACTCTACTGGCCACAAAAGATAAGAATTATAAAAAATAAAAAAAACTAAACCTCTGGTAGTCCAAGTGCCAGTGGGTGCCCACCCCTCCTGTGCATTCTAGAGCTTAATTAATTAATTAAATAACAATGTACATGAACGAACACTCAGTGAACCAGCTGAGTCGTCCAAAGCAGCGCCAACACGACGGAGATGATGAAGAGGCGAAAGGAGGAGACTAAAGGGGCGGATGGAGGTCGAGAAGTAAACGCAGAAGGAGCCCAAAGTCTAACAGACAGGGTGGCTCTGGTTTCGCACCGCTCTGCGGTTAGGAGGAGCACAGAGTCCCAGCGTATATACATTTTATATATATATATATATATATATATATATATATATATATGAGCATTTATGAGAGCTGCATTTATTTATATATAGACAGAGGGATGAGCGCTCCATTGTGGAGGACTGCAAAACGAATTTACAGACACAATGAGATTGTGACCAAAGATGCATTTCGGTAAACCCCTCAAGAGCACTTAAGACGGCGACCGTGAGATCGAGAGCTTTGGAAAGAGGAAAATAAACGCTTTCCCTGCTTAACAGTTTCTGCGGAATCACCCTATCAGGTGGGGTGGGGGCTGGGCAGGAGTCCTGTTACTATGGGGATTTACCTACTATTACTCACTGTGTCACTGATGGAGAAATGCTGGGTTCAGGGACACACAAAAGCAGCACCAAAAAAAAAAACACTAAATGCCCAAAATAAAAAACTGAGAAGGAAATGTAATCATATTTGTGACAATAATTACCGCAAAGTACCGGACAGACGAGCCCACGTCCAGCACGCGGAGGTCCGAGTCGAGTTCGCAAAGCATGTTGATTTCTTGGTAAAAATGACTCAAACTGGACCATGTGGAGCCGGAGGCCTTCGCGTGCCACAAAGGGCCCCTGGACCACGGGGAGGATGAGCGGACCGGACCGGACCGGACCTACAGAAACTGCCCTTCATCCCACGAAGAACGAAGTGGCGCTTTAACAACACATGTACAAAATTTTAAAAGGCACATTTTTTATTTTCGCGTTTTAATATAGGGATCAGAACGGACATATCGAGACAGAAGTGTCCCGTAGCTCAGCCCGTCCAAAACGACATCATTATCCCTCCATTCATCACTTCAGTTCAATGACAACTCGTTCACAGCGGGGAAAAAAGTACATTTAAAATCCATACAATAAAAACCCAGCCAGTAAAACCAGCAAAGAACTAACTATCTGTCACAAAAGCGGTCGAGAAGCCAGACCCCTCGGCTCACGCTCCCCTTTCACACGTTACACTCGGCTCGTTTCGTTTTACGCAAGTTCTCTGCTTAAATGCAATTTCCGTGAAACGCTGCGGCTCGATACAATCAATGTGCACCGAGGTGTCCGTCACCCTGTCCCCGTGCGGAAACACACACGCACACATACATGCAGTGTCAGGCCACGTTGCTACAGTTAACAATTACCACTATTGAGCGTTTGGGGAAAATTCACACGCCGTTTCCGTAAGCGTGTACATACTGTACACTGTACACTGTACCGCAGTAACACCAGTCACTTTAACCCATCTTTTTGGACATTGTTCCTGCTATTTTCCCAAACTGCCTCTTTGTAGTACTATTGACTGCTCCCTCGCTGCCAAACAGAAGTAACCCGAACTGGCTTTATAGAGCCTCGTGGGAAGTGCCCGCCCGCGCCTTGGGAACGTACCGTTACGCCGGAGGTGCTCACTGTGTTGCCGGTTACATGTATTCCATTTATTTCAATGCATATTTATGTATCTCTCTCAAGATCTCATTATGCCATATACTCAGCGAACATCTACGTGTATACAGGAATGACCGTGACGTGTCATCTTGGAAGACTTAAAGACGGTGTGATCTGAAAGGGGGTGGGGCTCGGGGTATATAGGGAGGCCGTGAGTGTGACTAGCAAAGAAATGAGATGTTTAAGGCCTCGATGGTGCAGTCAAGTAGTTCTGCAGGCCAAGTACACGTCGGTTGTGCTTTTGATATAAAAAGTCCAGTACTCTTCACAGGAACCCCGAGCCCTTTCACCTGCACTGTATTTCTGAGTCGGAAAATTCTCCCTCCAAGAAATCAGCGGCTCCGACACGCACCCTGCCCTCACCGAGGAACATCGGCGCGACAGCATCGTGCACCACAACATGCATGTTGCTTTAGGTGCATGTGGGGGTAGGAAAATAATGGACCCGATATTTAACTGCTGTTGCTAATAAGATTAATGAAGTCTGCGACAGCGAATATTAAATGTTCATGGAGTACAAAGAACAACAGGCAGGGGACGATCTCTTGGTTTACCGAAAACAGCACAGCACCGAATTGCACCGACTCATTTAGCTGATGCTCCTCTCCAAAACAACTTAGAACATTGACTCACCTACTATTGTTTACCCATTTATACAGCTGGGTAATTTTACTGGAGCAATTTAGGATAAGTGCTTTGAGCCACTGTACTACAGCGAGAGGTGGGATTCGAACCCGTGTCCTTCAGATCCAAGAGAAGCAGCTCTAACTACTACACTATCAGCTGCCCCTTTCAATGTGCTTCCATTAACACTGTTGCGCACACACACACACACACACACACACACACACACACACACACACACACACACACACACACACACACACACACACACACACACACACACAGAGACAGACAGAGAGTTATTCGATCCATCCATGAGATGCCCCTCCAGCACTTCAGGCCAACTGCTGGATGACGGACAACTTGCACAGATCTGTTCTCTCACCGGCGTCAATTTGGGCCCAGAATCCGGAATCGAGTCGGGCCTCATTCTGACACAACGCTCTTGTGCCCTGAGAACATCCTTGCTGACTTGAGGTTTCTCAACCTGTTTAAAACAGCTTTTTTGGGGAAAGTCTGCGCTGAGCAGCGAGGCTTATAACCGCTGGCAGGTTCGGCAAGGGCTTGAAAAACAAACCCTTTCTGCTGGGAACAAGGAACTGTAGAGAGCTGGACAGGCCTGTGTGGGGGATGGGCAGAAAAAGGAGGGAGAAGAGTGGAGGGAGGAAGGAAGGAAGGAAGGAAGGACAAATAGGGGAAATGAGGAAAAGGGTGGGACAAGGAGGGAATATTTGGGAAAAGGTGGAAAAGGGAGGGAAAAAGGAGTGAAAATGGGGGAACGGAGCTGGAAGAAGGTGGAACAAGAGGACAAACTTATTTCAAAAGTGAAAATGTGGGAAAAGGTGTAAAAAGGCGAGTCGGCGCAATGCCCAGTCAGGTGATCATGGTGCTCCTACTGGAGCCCTGTTGGTCTCCTAAACAACTGACCGATGTTAACATTGAGCCACCTACTTCACCCATTTATACACCAGGACTACTTTTACTGCATCAATTCAGGGTAAGTATCTTGATCAAGGGTACTACAGCTGGAGGTGCGATTTGAACCCGCGTCCTTCAAGCTGCAAGGTTAACGGCTCTAACCGCTAAACTTTAAAGCAGAGCGGTACCGTCTGCTTTACTGCGTTTTTCCACTCTCGCCGGGACCGTTTCCCAAAGCAAACACCCACACGCAGCATGGATTTGGAGAAACCTCCTGCCGAGGGAGGCGAAGCAGAGAAAGATCAAACATCTGAGGAGCCGCGTGTCATCGGCAGGTACGGTACTCTGGTGCGAAGCGCCGTACGGCAGGGGCCCCAGAGGCTGACGCCACCGCGACCAAAAGTGGACCGAACCGCGAGCGAGTGCTCGAGCCGCCGCTCTGTACTGGAGTACCGTTTTAGAATAAGCTCAGATAAGTTCAGAACGATTCAAAGCGTGTCTGGATGACGGCTAAATGATCAATGATCTCTACTGATGTTGTTTTGCCTTTTGTATTTATTGCCAAAGAAAAAAAAACTGAGCGAAGTGAAAATTCCAACACCGTTATGTGAGATTAACTCTTGTTCAATCTGGTTTTATAGGAAGTAATTTTTTTAGTGGAGAACGGACAAAATAAAGTCTTCGGTTCTGACTTCACGCGGAGCAGTAAAAGGGAGAGCGATGCGCGCGATGATTGATGCGCGACTTTATCGTCAAAGATTAGTTAATGGAGACGCTGGGTCGGCGCCAATCGCCTTTTTCCCAGAACACTTAGCGTATGAGCACAAGATATCGTATGGAGCAGCTCGCCGGAGGGCCGCTCTCAACGCTGGGACGTCTGGAGACATGCGTTGATTCCTCTGGAACGTTGCACGTTACATCAGCAAAACACACACTTCACATGTACGTAGCCTAGGGGTTGGCGGGAGCCTTCCCATCAACCCCTGCGGTTCAGTCGGTTCTTATTTCGTGCATTTCCGGCTGGCGTTTTCGCGCGTTCGGTTAACGTTTGTACGCTCAATGACTGTGTTGTGGACGGGACTTACTGGGGAGTCCTTCTCTCCCGTTTTCGGCGACTTTTTTTTCTTCCTGCAAACCGTGAGCGTGTATTCTGTAACAGTCGACAATGTCGCCACAACAAAGACGAGGCCTCCAGCACAGATCTGCGAACAAAACATTAAAACAAAGAAATGTGCGGCGGTATTTATTCGTCTGATTTTAGAGGTATGATCAAGTTTTATACTGCAATTTAGAAGGATGTTCATGTGTTTTGAAGGATGCATGTATGTAACATGATGACTTGAGTTGAGCTGCTACTGGGGGACAGTCCTTTCGTCGGTATGTCGGTGTGGGGAAGACATGGGTCAGTTCTATTTTTTGAAGCCAGGAAGGGGGATTGCTATGGGAAAGACTCTGTTACTGTCTTGATAATGTATTTTATGTAATGGCTCTTTAGTAATTTTGTTGACCAACTGTAGGAAAATGGTTCTTGGGTTCGTTTGACTGTGGATTTTTTGATGTTTGTTTTTGGTTGTGTATTTTATTGATAACTTTATTAAATAAAGTTTAAAAAAAAAAGAAAATGTGAAGCAGCGCACTGTCTATTGAAAATTATTTATTGTTGTATTTCTTTTTTTTTATTTATAGTGTGATTTAAACATATGATATTTATGACAGACAGTGAAATTCATGAGTACTTTATTGGAGTCCAGCGGTTTCTTGGAGTACTGATGCTGTGCAGTTGTGCTTTTGAATGTAAGAGCTGTGGAATTTTTGGCTTTCGGATGATCGCTGTGATGAACTAAAGCAAAGTTGTCATGACTGGTATATGATGTTTTATCCGGTTTTTAATGTTTGTTTGTATTCATCGAACTTTGTATGATTTTGTGCTTTGAGTATATTGAGTTGTGTGTTGGTATTGAGGTTCTTTTCTCTGCAAATGTTAAACTGTGGATTTATTTAGTCTTTCTACTTTTAATTGGAGTTAACAAAGGGGAAAAAGTGCGGCAGCAGCTATGCCACAATTGAAAGAAAATCAAATAAAAGGAACTACAAGCGTCCCGAATGTTGTCTTCTCCCAGTAATGCCTTCGCAGAAAAAGGACTTTTCGGAATGGCCTTAATTGCAATGTTACACTCAACTTTATGTAATGAAGGTTAATATTTAAACACCAACAGATTCCGTTCACAAGAGTTACGTAACAGCAAATACACAGCTTCTTTGTTAAATTTGAATAACAGACGCTGTTTTATTTAGCTACTTTCCATTACAGCTAGGGGGTAATTACCATAATTTATTAATAATTCCCAGCCAGTCCTTAATAATTAAATCAAGATGTGACTGGGCACTTGGAAAGGAGCAGCTCATTTATGTCAACAGTTCCAAGCTGTTTTTTCCTTTTTTATCGCAAATGGTTTCATTTCAAAGCAGCGCAATAGAGAGCGGAGAAGGACTATTTTAATTCCTTCAAAAGGAATGACAACGTTCTCCTCGTCTCACATCCAGACGTTTAAAACAATGAGACTACGCTGTGGGGGGAATTAATCCTCTGCGCCCAAACACGAGAGGAAGCTCAATTCCAGCGCCGATGGCGTCTTTCCTTCCTCGCGCTCTTTATTTCTTACTTTTTCCACATTAGGTAGAGACTCGAGCGCAGAGGGACGTCTCCATCCGCCGTCCACTCGAGTGTAACATGTGAGTGACGCTGAAAACTTTCTCATCACACACAGCTCCGCAGTGCAGGTTGAGCGAGTCTTCAGTGTACTTTTCATTTCTTGCAATTACAGCGTGAGGCTTGAACACGTAGCAGTTTACAGTGATTTACAGGGTACATTACAGGGTAATTTTTACTGTATTAGTGCAGATCAAGTACCATGATCAAGCTGGGATTCTAAACCGAGCCTTTTGAGGGTAAGGTGTTTGTTCGAACCACAACACCACCTGTTGGCCCTGTGTGTGTGTGAGAGAGAGAGAGAAGTCAGAGCAGATATTCATAGTTCAAAGACAGGTGTAATCTGACCACGGAAAATACATGACTGTGTAAATATATGTATATTTCAACCTGTGCAAGACTCTCAGTTCAGTAGCAGTTCCCGAGTCACACACACACACACACACACACACACACACACACACACACACAGTAAGGAACATGTACACTGGAATGGATGATAAAGTTGCGAAACGGATGGAAGGAAGACGAGGCGGACAGGAAAGCCGAGATGTAGGAGGAGACAGGTCCCTCGGTGCAGCGCCCCCGGCTTTCGGTTGGACGGGGGCCTCAGGCCACACGAGAAAGCGTTCGAAAGGGCTCCTTCAGGAAGCTGCGCGTCGGCCAAGAGAGCAGCGTGTGTTTCCAGCGCTGGAGTTGAGGAGGAGCTTCCCCACGTTGGGGCAAAGGAAAAAAAGGCCTCCGCATCGGAAACCTCCGACTCTGCCAAGACATAAACGGTAAACGGACCATCTGTCACCTTCTCCTGTGGCACTTAGAAAGAGAAATTAAGAGCGGACCATTATTACACGGAGATATACGCAGACGCGCGTGCAGATGGCTTCAGCAAACCTTCTCTGGATCCATCAGCGGGAAATAAATTATTAAACGCACGTACGCTTTTCCCGCACAAACTGCACATAACCATGGCAACAATGGCCCCGACCCGCTCCCCTCGCGCAGAGCAGTCTGGCTTTGTCTCGCGGCTGCAGGCAACGCACTTTACGGTTCCAACCATCTGCACGGATGCGGGAGAGCCTGAGCGCAAACGGCAGGGAAAACGCTGCTTTCCACCCGCCGAAGCCGACTCTTATTTAATGCTTCCACAAGAACAGGTCACTGTGCACTCAGGCTTTAGTGTGCAGCATCCACTGTCAATATGGAGCACCAGGGAGAGGCAGGAGAACAAACGGGTGGATGTTGGGTCCAGTCAGAGCAGAAGAGACTGAGCTTTTCATACTTTGAACACGTCATGAGAAGGTTGGATTCTCTAGAGAAGACGGCGATGGTGATGGGAAAGTTGGATGAAGATGAAGATGAAGAAGAAGAGGACAGTGGAGTGACAGTGGACACAGCACTGTAACACCGAGGACACAAGTGGAGGACGGAACTTTCGGGAAGACCTATATATGTGGTCAATAGGAGGCAACGTCAACTTGATGGCAATTACTGACACTGCAGTGCGTTCAGCTGGTCTCGTTCAACAGGAGAAACTATGTTGTATAATAATAAAAATAATAAGAAGAGGAAGAAGAAGAAGTGGAGAAAAAAGCAGACGAAGTAGAAGAAGAAGAAGAAGAAGAAGAGCAACAGGATCCAATAAGAGGTGGAAAGACAAACACAATCCAAGGGAAAGGTCATCAAGATCTTGACGTTCTGCGGAGGGTCTTCCTTCCCTTCAGACTGTCAGTTTAAAGTTCAACCTAAAAGGGCCCCAGGACTTTGAGACAAGATAACTTTAACGGTGTTTGCAGGGAACCGGGCGTCGCAGACGCTCATTCGCACACGCTCAACGTACCGAGCGGCGTCAAAGTTCAGGGTAACAGCAGAGTAACACATTTTGAAGACAATGACACAAAGAGACAGCACACAATGACTGCGAGGGACGTGTTTGAGTATCTATAAGATGTGACGTGGACTGAGACGTGGAAAGAGCAGCAGGACTACACAGAAACGGCTGTAGCTGGAGACACATTCATAAACACATTGTTCGAGGCTCTACACTAATGCACCGGTGTTCGTAATGTCCCCTAACAATTTCACATTATTGTGTTATGGAATATGATGCGCACTTGAGAGGCTGAAACTGCCTGATATTCCACGCGTGGGCTTGGAAAGCACCGGGGTTCTCCGGGCGGGTGGTCAGAGGCCTGAGACGGCGAGAGAGGTCGGAGTCCATTCATAAAGGCACTTAAAAAGCTGCAGTTGGGAGGAAGCGGCCGTTGCTCAGACCAATTGGTGGTGCCCTTTCATTCCAATAATCCTCTCCAACATAATTAAATCCTCAGTTACAGTAAAACAGCGACATCCGTCCTCATTGACTCACAGCGATGGAAAGGTCAACGATAAAATATTACCAGCAGCAGCGTCTCACTGGCGTTGAAGGGCGGGAAAAAATGACGCAGCCAAATAACGTTTGCGGCGGGGGCCGAGACCCGATAGGGGACTGGTGCGGCGGACGGTCTCTGTAACAAACAGTTTGCGATTATATCGGCCTCAGGAGCCATCGATGTCATCCATCGTCTTAGAAACAGCTGTTATGCGAAGATGATGATGATGATGATGATGATATTTGCAGCACGAGGAGCGGAGTCCAATGCGTTGTAATGGGCACACAATCGGGGACGGGGGGGGACCCGACGCCTTACCGAATCGGTTATGGCGAACGGACGACGTTTGGAGAGGAGCCACGGAGCGCCGGAGCGCCACAATTACTTTTGGCTGACATCTGGCAACAGCGCTTTTATTTGGCAGCGGCTGGCGGCGACAATCAAGCGTTTACTTGTGTGCGCCGGCCCTCGCAATGAGCTTTGTTCTCACACGCTCTCGAGGGCTCCGCCAATATTAAACCTTGTGCGTAAACTCTTTATCCCCGTCACAATGCCTCTGATTATCACGGGGTACCTCTCGCAACGCCTGGCGCACCCCTCTGCTGTCGGGGGGGGGTGAAGTGTCTGCAAGACATGTATGAGGAGAGAAAAAGGCTGCCGCTCCCTCAATGCACCGGCCGCGGGCACCGAGCGCAGCCCTCGATAATGAAAAAAGGAGGTGAAAGTTAAAAAAAAGAACAGGAAGTGTCAATAGTTGTACTAGAGCGCATCCATTGCGGCCACAAAACAGCGCGTTCGCCCGATTCCTTACAGCAAGATGGATTGGCGAAAGCAGCCGCCATATTTCTCCCGCAGATTACCTTTTTTTTTTTTTTTTCTTTTTTCCGGAAAAGGAAGGGCCGCCGAAGCTCTCGACACTTTTCGGGACGGAGAAGATCCAGTGAAGACGGCTCTGAACGTGTGAAGTTGGCACAGACAAATAACGAAGGCGCCGCACCACACAGCGCCGTTCCGTAATATAACAATTAAAGTGTTGATAGATTATAATTATGCACCCCCACCCCCCACCCCCCTTTAGCACATCCTGTACTTTTTGGGATAAATGAAACGGAGGTTTTATCGCTCAACAGCAGCGGCAGCTTCCACACGAACGACACAACAAAATAGGGGAAACAAAATGCAGTAAATAATAATAATGCTCCGCCTTCTGGACGTACGAACAGCTGAGTTGGGAATTTTCAAGGATCCAAACATTTTCCACTTTATTTATTTTTCATTACATTTTCTTCACCTACATGTAACTTTTCTGGTTGTAAGGAAGGAAACTCAAACTGTGTTTGCCCACCAAGCCAGTAGATGGCAGTAAAGGGCACCAAAGCGACCGACTTCATTCGACTCGCTTCCACGGTCTTTACAGCTCCTGTCTGATTCCTGAGTGTCGGCGAACGATACCGACATGAAGAATTTACCACGTTTACGGGCCGAGTCACTCAACAATCAGTGCGGTAAAGGAGGGTGGAGACGGCAGGTTTTTATTTTATTTGTTTGCAATTTAGATTAGTTTTTCCTCAAATGTTCAAACTTAACAAAATATTCAAATAAAGCCTTTCGAAGCATTTTTTAGTTGTAGCTATAAGCAAGGATTTCAGAGAACCGGAGCAGCGACTAAATCAAAGGAGAAGCGCATTATTACCCTGTTTTTTTTTTTTTTTTTTTTTTTTAAATCGACTGAGACTCAACAGTAAAATTAGTTAGAAACAAACTTTCGCTTCCAATTCACACTCGTAACACGAGGAGCCAAGCCGGAGCGCTCGTTTTCACTTTTACTCTTTTCGTGCATGAATGAGGGACAAGTTTGGGTCTGAGTTCGCAGAGGTGGCTGATAACTAAGCTTAGCACTCGTGTACATACTGTACTCCGGTACTGTACTCCGGTACTGTACACGAGTTCATACACAGCTGCTCTGCAAACAATGAGAGGCGCATTAATATCACTAAAGTGTACTGAGGCTACAAGTAAGAACGCCGTCACAATATTTAGGACTTTCTCCTCTCGGACACTAGGGTGGAGCCCTGCGACCCCCAGCAGAGTGATCGCTCTGTCTGTCCAGGTGATTAAGGACACGTCTAAGAGCGCTTGTTTGTTCAGCTTTGCCAGGAAGGGCCTTCGTGATGCAACTCAGCAGTGACGAGGGCATTAGGGGTCATCGCAAGCGCTACACCTCCCTCCCTCCAGCTGTGTCCACACACCCGTCTGTCCTAGCGGACCCGCGGAGGTCCTCGGACCGCGGACGTCGCACCAGGACATGGAGCTGCCCAGGTATTCGTCTGGGACCACAGGCCAGAGGCGTCATTTCATCCATCCCTCTGCAGAGCATCTCGACGACCCAGCACACGATCACTCACCGACACAACCAAACGGGAATCTTTACTCTTGATCAGGCTCTAAACGGCGATGTCCACAAAAATGTCCAAACATGAGCACGGCACAAGAAGTAGGACACACCTGGGGACAGCTGTTCCCCGTCTCGGTGGAAATGAGGAACCTCCCACAGCAACGTCGCCAAGGACCTGAACCCAAGGGGACTTCATCGCAAACCCTACCCTCGGTGACACCAACAGATGGGTTTGGTGCTTCAAATACGCAACGGGGGTCCGAAGAGGCCCAAGCCTCGAACCCTTCGCACTCACACTTTGCCGGGAGGTCGTAGCCGCAGGTGATCTTGGCTCTTCCCGTTTCACAGCCGTTGAGCGTGTGGCACTCATCGTAGAGGCACGGTCCCGCCGCTTTGTGTATGCAGCCGTCCACTGGAAGAGAGCAAAAACACACACACGCAAGGATTAAACGCTGAATCAGAGAGTCCCGTGTGCTGATATCAGCCGCTAGACGACACTAAACTCCCGAAATGGTTCTGACTTGTTGCTCTTTCCCTTCCCGTTCATTCAGTATTATTCATCGACACTATTACATAGGTGACGAATATTATCTATGCTCACCAATATGCTTTGTTTTTTATTCATTACTCTATTAATATTTATGTGGCCCCTTTCCCCCAGGGGACGCATCTCCTCACGATGTGCGCAACAGGGGCGAAATGTGCAAATCGCAGCCCCTCCGTCCGAACACTTCGATCGAAACACACGCTCGTAGCGCAAACGAAACTAAATCCGGAAGATGACGGTGTCCCGACCCAGCTGTCGAGGTCTTTTCGAAGCGGACGGGCCTATCCCGCAACACGGGTGCGAAGTTCGCGGCTGAAGGAGCGAGAGAATGTGACGGAGGAGAGCAGCGGGATGCCGGCGCACACCCAGCGGTAATTGTTCAATCAGGGGCTCAAATGCCGAGCAGATGTTTCCCATTTCGTCCGATCAAGTCTGGGATCATTATGCTCCCGAATTACGGTAAGTGGCGTTCGTGTCACATTACCATTTTAAGCTTTGTTGCTGTCGCTGTTGCTGTTGCCTCCCCCCTCCCCACACCTGAGCAGTGCCCACCTCTCTCTTTTTTTTAATGCTTTTCATTCTGTTTCTAGCAGCTCAGCCAAGTACCCCGTTCCCACGTGTCCCCCGGTAGCGCGACACCGCAGACACCTGCACTTAAACACCGACATCTCGGGCTAAACCTCTCCAGCAACTTTTTTACCTGCTTAAAAGCTAAAAAACAACTCATTTTCTGTCAAAATAATGCGACTCCTGCCAAATTTACTGCATTCACATGTGCGGCGCAGAGTTGCGTTCCATCTTTTCATCGTCGGCAGCTGCCTGTCCGGTGCGGGGCCGCGGGGGTCCAGCGTCTATCCCGGAGCCACGGGGCGTGAGGCAGGGTGTGGACTCTCACATATGGACTGTGAGAGGAAACCAGAGCGCCCAGAGGAATACCACAGGAAGAGAGGGAGAACAAGCAGGCTCCGCAGGCTGAGTGGGATTGGAACCCACGCCCGAACGCGCAGCCCGAGATCTGTGAGGCACAAGCGCTACGTGCTGTTCCACCACACCTGTTTTCCAGCACTCGCACTCTGTGGAGCACAAGACAATGTCAGCATCGTTTTGACGGACGCAGCGCTAAGGTCCCTTCCTTTGCGTTTCCGTTGGGTTTTACCGGGATGTGGTAAAAGGGGTGGAAATCCAAACGTGCCAGACACCCCGCTACGGATCCCCCCCTTCCGCATCACAGACGCCCCCCTTCCGCAAAAGAGCGTGGCCTCCCCTACCCCCGTCCTTGGTCGACAATCCTGCCGAAATTAATCCTGAGAAACGAGCGAGTCGCTGCTCTCACCGGCGTTTTACATGCTGCACCGGTCGTCCCGGAGCAGGACAGATGGTTTATGGCACCCAGAGCACAATAAACATGAGGCTAATAACAGTAAAACAGTGTACTTGCGAATAAACAAAGTGTGGACAGGTTTTACATCCTGGGATTCCAGTTTCGACAACTCCCCACCACCGCCACCGCCACCCCCAGGCCCCGTGCCGCGCGTTCGATAAAGACGGGGAAGGCCGGCGCAGAACGCCTCTTTATTTTATCCACGCCGCCATGAACATTTCATCCCGATCTTTTCTGAAACTCAGGCGGAACTCGAACCCCTGTCCGCCGAGCGAGATGCGCAGCAGCTGGAGAGGAGATTTTCCCGCTCGGAAAGTTCAGCTCCATCAATCATCTTTAATGAAGTGAAAGACGGCGAGTCGACGGAGACCGATTCCCATCGTCATGAAAAGCAATCTAGGAAGCTCCTTCCTGTGGGCTCTGCCGGACCTCTCCGGCACCGCGCTCTCCCGGCATTTTACGCTGATTTACCCCTTTACACAGCAGGGAGGTTTTTACTCTATCAGCTCGGGGTAAGTACCTTCATCAAGGGTACTACAGCAGGAGGTGGGAGTCAAACCTGGGTCTTTTTGGAGCAAAGCAGCTGTTCTAACCACTACGCCACCTGCTGGCAGAAACGCTGGTGCCGTTTCTCCTGGTCTGCACACGCGGACGTACATTAATTTTCGGAAAACTACTTTGAAAGGCACCACATTTGTTCGTCACACGTCGTCTCCGGTCATTTCCATAGTTACGCGAGGGCACCGGCCGCGTGTTTTGCCTCCGGCGAAATTGGTCATGTGACGCCTCGTTAAAAAGTAAATGAGCTCGACGAGCAGGGCGGTGGGTGGAGACACATGGCGTGACACGGCAATTGATGTCCGCACATGGAAACAGGTCCCACCGTGCGCCGACATGAAATGAAACCACGGCGGCGCTTTGCATCCATCAACAAGACGACACTAATGAGCCTTCGGTCATGAAATATTGACACGCCACGCACATTATACGCGGTCGGGGGTTCGAGGCAACGTCACGTCTCCTAAACAGCCGACCGCCAGGGCGATTTGCACGGCTGCCCCGAGTCTCCGTTCAGCAGGACGGCCTCGCCGCCAGCCACAGAGGAAACGCGTGAGACGGAGGAGGCGGCGTCACCGCACAAATTAGAACACCCACACGGCCGCGCGTGTCCCTCCACCGTTCATATCACTTAACGCCATTATAAGGGATGTGTTCAGAATGCAAATTTATACAGAAAGTGTGATCATTTAATTACAGCTCAGAGGAAAAGAAGCGCACCCATGTTTGGTTATAAATATGTACCGTATTCTACCCTATAGAGTCCCGCTCTCCTTACGATCCGATTCGTTATGCAAAGGCGCCCGTGTGTCGGGCCGGTAAAAGCAGAGTTGCATCCAGGCCATTCGTCATCCCAGCGCTCCGGTTTCTCTCAACAAACTCATTTCGAGTTAAACCGGGCAAGGTTATCCATCCCAGGGAAGAGGGAAGAGGGAAGAGAGAAAGTTTGCTGGATGCAAAATCTTTTTTTGTCCCACGACGGAACGTGCGTTGAGGATTCGAAGAAGGCCGTGTTTGCCGAAGGAGCCCACGTCCGACCGCCGGATCGCCGCCGCCCTCGGCTCCAGTCGGAAAGTCCGGAGAGCGCCTTCTACTGGTGATGTGGAAGGGGTGTTTTCTCGGCTGCGTGGCGAGGCGAGGCGAGGCGAGGCGAGACGATGAGGGTCTGAGGAACACGGTCAGCATGGACAGTACCACCAGCACTAATGCACTATGTTCACCATCACGCCTCCTTGCTGTTGAGAGGGACAAAGCAACACTCCCTCCCTACTCCACATTCTAAGCGGGATCTAAAAAAGCTTGCATAAAATACAAAAACATAAATAAAAAATGAAAACGGCAATATTTATACAGTGTGCGCCGTCTTAAAGACCAAGACGTTCTCATCCTATCAAGGGAAGCAATTCACCATGGTTGAGATTAAGTATTAAGCGAACCTGCCAGATTAAGTTCAACTGGCTTTCAAAGTTTTCCCATGGACTTAAAATGTAAGTTTAAAGGTAATACTGTGGTGGGGTAGGGTTTGGGTCGTTTTGTGTCTGTTTCAGTGTGTGTGTGTAAAGCGTGGAGGGCTGAGACAGACTCCGTCACAAGAAACTCAAGTCAACTAGAGGGCATTCTCCTGTGCAAAGAGGGCCATCAACTGTGTGGGATGACCGGGCCCATGATCCAAACTCGGCTTTCTTGGCATTCCAGCATCCTGCTAAAGACTAAAGGAGCAAGAGGCCTGGTCCAGCACCGCAGAACCAACCACAATCGCCAGAGGTTCACAGGAAGCGTTGACCCAGGGACTCAAGGACTCGTTCATTTTTTGGGGACTTCAATCTGCCAGCAGCTGGAGTGTTGCAGCGAAATGGACACCAGCAGGTGGGAAACTCATCGATACAAATACAGCCTCAACAGTTGAACACTTTCAAACCAAGAGTCCAGGGAAGGATTCTCCTCAAATCTCATAGGATGATCAGATGTGAACACAAAGGAAGACCGTGCACGTGGTCCCAACCTCGGGTTTCTTGGTGGTCACATGACCCACGCTCTGGTTTCTTGGCATCCCAGAGCGCTGCCAAAAATCAGCAGAAAACAAAGCCTGGTCCAGTGTTGCAGAACCCAACCGCTCGCTGTAGAACCGATAACTGAGTGCACACCAGAACACTGGGACCGGATCCATTAAAGCAGCGGTTGTGAAGAAGCGTTGGCCCAAGGTTTCCCGCACGTGTTGCGGACGGCCTTCTGCAAACAGCCTCGCTTCGATACGAAACCTATTCTGGTAGGTTGTGGACTCAGCGGCACAACGGCGGACTCGAGAGCAAGACGCTTTGAAATAAAGAGCCAGAGGAACGTCCACCTGCAGTCTTCCGGGACGATCGATACGCTGATCGCGAGCATCCTCACGACGTTTCGTCCGGCCGCAGCGGTGCAACATCCTTCCAGCAGGTCGACGGCACAAGGTGTAGCTGCAGGCCTCACCCTCGCCCTAAGTGCCGAACACACTGCTCTGTGTGTGTTGTTCCCCCAGCCGCCCCAAAGAGTCTTTACACATCAAAAATAAATCAATGACGCAAAACGCAGCCCCACGGCGACCCAGATGCAATCTTGC
Organism: Scleropages formosus; assembly: GCF_900964775.1. NCBI lineage: Eukaryota > Metazoa > Chordata > Actinopteri > Osteoglossiformes > Osteoglossidae > Scleropages > Scleropages formosus. The sequence continues at coordinate 1,796,223 of NC_041809.1, forward strand.
CACCAATTTATTTTCCAATATAACTGGGATTTCGAGGTAATTCCCAGCTGACTCTCGAGTTAAAGACCTGGGTGCGATTACGCAGAAAAGGGCCGTCGCCTTCATTAGCTAAGCGTGGCGTTCACAGCCGCCGCGGCCGCGCGAGCCGAGCCGATCGACCGCTGCGTCCCGCGAAACCTGCTTCGCCCGCCGACAGGTTTGGGCGCTTACGGGGGGAGTGCGGCCGCGTGTTCGTTCGTTCGTTCGTTCGCTCGCTCCCTCGCTCCCTCCCTCCCATACACGCGAGGTGATGGCTGGATTTATGAAGCAACTCCAAGAGGGAAGAAACGTGGACAATAAGGACATAAATAACGAGAGACGTGCATCTCAGAAGCGCTTCTATGATGCTCTTGTCAGACCTCACAATGAAAGACCTCTGACCTTTCTCCTCCGAAATCATTTACATTTTAATGATTTTTCTTACTTTTTTCCATAAATGCTTTGAGGTGCTAAAGAGCTTCACTTGAAAGAAATTCGACGGGGCGGCGGAGGGGGGGGCACAGCAGCACCTGAACCACAGTACTTTAACTGAGCTGCTTTGGCACACAGCTCAAATTAGAGAGAGAGTAATATATGATGTGTATTTCATTTTTTATTTATTTATTATTTTTCATTAGAAAATATTCCTGTTCATAAAACTGCTCAAGCTTTGCTGTGGAAATACAAGTGTATCAATGTGTCATGCTGATAAAGCACACAAAATTGAAATCAGAACTGAAATTGTGTGAGCGAGAGAAATTATCGCTTCGATTGGGCTCACAGGTTGCGGGTTTCAATCCCACCTCCTGCTGTAGCTCCCAAGGTACTTCCCCTGAACCACGAGAGTAAAAATTACCCTGCTGGATAAACAGGTAAATCAGCGTAGAGGCACGTGTTGTAGTCAGTTCTGGAATTAATGTCTGCCAGTTGAATAAATAATTTATGCGGCGGAGACGAAACCAGGAGCGTTACCGTGGTAAAGACAACAACCGGCAGTCCTGCCCGCAGCACCGCTCCGCCGCGTCTCGCCTCTTTAGTCTCTAATGTGTCACGACACGACTCTCGGGCACAAATGTCCTCCTTAGAAGCCTGAGATGAAAGCGAACCCTCGTCCCACTGTTTGCAGTTGGCTGCTAACTTATCCAGCCCATCGGGGAGGTTTGAATCCCTCCATCGCTCATCTGAAGCCTGTAGAGAAAAGCTGTGGTGCTGAGGCTCAGCGAAAGCCTCTGCTAAGCCGTGTGCCAAAGACAGGACCCACATCTCTGTAGTGGTACGAGTGAAAGGGGCGAGGAGTGTCTGAGTACGTACCCCGCCGCGCAGCGATCTACCCCACTGCTCGGTGTATTGTGAGGTAGAGGGAAGATCAACTCCATTCCGTTGAGCGTTCCATCTTGGGAAAAATCCCGGAGAACCCCTCCCCAAAGCATCCTCTACTCCACTGTCATCCTAACCCTAACCCTAACCCTCATACTAACCCTAACCCTAACGTCAACCTTAATCCTAACCTTAACCCAACCCCTGACTCCAACCACAACCTCAACCTTGATGCGTCTCCTAAACCTCAAACCCAAACCCAAATCCAACCCCAACCCAAACCGTAACCGTAACCGTAACCAGCACCCTTCGGATTTCCCTGAACCAGACCAGACCAGCCTCTTTGAGAAATGCTCTTTGGTGACCTTGGCAATTGACCACCTCCTGGATGTTGTCCACAAGGGCTGGTGCTCCTGTGTCCTACAAACAGTAAGAACGCGGTTCCCTCCCCCTGCGTCATCCAGCACTTCGCCGTTTCACTTTGCTTTTGTGACAACAGCTCACTTTCTGCAGAAAGTGTGTCAGCAGCAATTTTCCCAACTAATTATTTTCTGCTCCTCTGTGGGTTTTTTCTCCTCGTTTTGTATCCAAGCCGAGAAATAATAAGAAGAGTGTCGCCAAAGTGGCATCAGCAGGTAGAGGAGCAAGGTTGAATAAAGGGGAGGAGCCTCAAGAAAGGCTAGGGCACAAACCTGGGGGTGGGGGGTGACCGGGGGGGGGGGTCACAGGTGACCCGCAAGGTCTTGCCAAACTTCCGTGGACATTAAACCCGAAGCCCCCCCATTCTTAGAGCTCCCTTTTCTTCTGTGTAAAACCTCGAGCGGACGGATGAGAAGAACCGGGAGCTCTCCTGCCTTCATGGCTCTTTCACCAGATGTTTTTTTGATCTGCCGTGGGAAATGAACGGCCATCAGGAATCGATCAAACTCATCAGAGGAGAACGTCTCAAGGGCTTCTCCTATTGCCCAACCCCCCCACGGGGTGATACCGAGACCTGTCGGCATCAGCAAGTTCGGCGCAAACGGAGCAGCTCCTCGGCCGGAGGAGTTCGCTAGCAAGGGCTAATGACGCACATTAATCCCCGATCGATCGGGTGCCAATCAGAGGCCCCCCGGCACACGCTATGGTATCGGGGCCCTTCGGTTCCAACGTTCTTCTGCCACGAGCGGCGAGAGATCCGGTCGGCGAGCGGCGGGAGGTGCCGACGAAGACGAAGCGGATCTGGCTCCGCCGTGAATCCTCAGACGCGACAGCGATCGTTACTGTGCCAGCTTTAATCCCGCTGTCAATGGAGGCTTAACACAATTAGCTGCGGAGCTGTCAGTCAGGAAGGACGACGTGTCGGAACGGGGATCCTGTCGCATCGCGTTGCCTCGCAGCGCCAGACTGGCGTTTTAGTGCCACGCACGCACAAAATCCGACGCACGCTTCGACGCAGCAAAGCCGGCGGTACGAGGCAAGTCGGGACTTAGGAGACGTGCGGCGCTCAGCCAAGCGAGGACAATCAGTGCGGAGACGCTGCAGACTTATTGCACTTATTCATTACCAGGGCAAAGCGACACACAGCTCAGTAAACAAAAGGGCATCGGCAGCAGACAAAGAGCTTCGGACACAGACACAGGATTATTGGGGCGCAACCTGTCTGTCTCACACCACTATGTTGCTGGTTCACATCCCTCCAGTAGCTCCTACAGAGATGACACTGAAATAGCAAACACATAAATAATCAGAGCAGATGATGTTGGATCAGTAGAGATCTTGAACCCAAAGAGATATATTAGAGACCCTTCTTGAATTCTGAGATGGATTCAGCAGCTCTGAGGGGCAGAGGGACCTCATTCGACTCTACCTACGCAAGTTAGATGGTGTTGGACGGATTTATGGAGCTGTCAGGAGATCGGGAGAGAAGCGGCTCAACAGACGGGCTCAAGACCCTTCTTGAACATAGGAGGGATTCAGCAGCTCTGAGGGAAACAGGGAGCTCATTTCTGGGGTCAAAAGTGAGAGTCGACAGGATTGCAACTACGTGTACTGCGAAATATCAACCCGGACGAGACACAACACACAATCGTTGGAAAACAGAGTAACGCGTAGTAAAAAGGGGAAAAAAAAAAATACGAAAAGCAGACAGAGGAACCTTTGATCCAGGAGCGAGTGCCGTGCGGCAGCACACGAGGTTGTGGGAGCGACACCTTGTTTGCACTCGCGAGGAGCTCAGGGAAAAATGTGCTGTGAGCAGCGGGAACGGAGGCCAGGCCGCGTCTCCCGTCTCTTCGTAAAACGCTGAGTGGCAAAACAAAAGGAATAAAAATACTGTACCGTTCTGTGCCTTTTTCCGTCGTTTTATTTTTATTTTTTCATCTTTTTTTCCAGGCCTCTGAAGTATTTGAATATAAGACAAAAAGCTTCTTTGTTGCAAAACTCAAAATCCCGCACATTTCAGGGTTTAGACGCCACGATCAAATCCAATTAAAAATTAACGTTTTATCGAATGTTAACTATTCCGTTTCATTTAACACTGTATTGAGTTGTATTTGAGCGCTAAAGACCTGTGGATCCGAAGATGGTCAAATCCCGTCGTGTCGACGCCCATCAGTTTCCCGTGTGCCAACGGGCGGCTCCTGAAATGTCAGGGTGACGCCGGCGGTGTTGGGGTCGACACTTCTCCCCTCTTCCCTCTGGGACTGAACGCCATCGATTCCTTTACAGCATTTTTGCTGTTTTGTCCAAGTTCTCTCTCACACACACACACACACACTGTCCGAAACCACTTGTCCCGGCAACACAGGGTGCAAGGCTGGAGGGGGAGGGGACACACACAGGACAGGATGCCAGTCCACTGCAAGGCACCCCAAGCGGGACTCAAACCCCAGACCCACCACAGAGAAGACCCCGGTTCAAACCCGCTGCGCCACCGCTCTCCCGACCCAGTTCAAAGAAGTATTAATAAAAAGCAATCTCACACACACACACACACACACACACACACACACACACACAGACAGAGCTCCAGTCAAGCGACTTAGCAGCACATTACTATTCAAAGTGATCATCATGAAATGGAACAAAGTGATAAAACACCAAAATTCTAAAGATAAAACAGGAAATGTAAAGTCTCCACTTAAATCCAAAAAGCCTCTTAAACATCATAATCAAAGCAACTTAACAACGTTAACCTACCGACAATTTACCCCCCCCCCAGAATAAATACCCTTCCATCATCTGACCCTCCCCACCATCCACAGATATGTAGGTACATGTTCTGTGCACATCAGTGGTGTAAAGTAAACACAGGTGTAAACACAGGGAAAAACGTGCAAACTGCACACACTCTCAGCAGAACGATTATTACCACAAATATGGTTAAATACTCCTGTGTAACAAAGATGATCGTGCCGTGCCCCCGGCGCGGATACGACCGCAATCGCCCCCCCCAATTGTCTGTATATAAGTAGAGTGCAGGTCCATTTAGACGGTATCGTATTATCTGGAGACTCGTTTCAACCGCAGCAGGACTGTGTTCCAAACACTTGGGTGGTAAATCAGGGTTATCAGTGTAGGGGGGTACCTAGTAGCGCAGTTGCACTGCTGCATTTGCACCCGGAGGTTGTAGGTTCAAATCCCATTCCTCGCTGGAGTACTCTTGAACAAGGTACTTATGCTACATTGCTGCAGTAAAATTACCCGTGCTGTACAAACGGGTAAATTAACACTCAAAGTTGCTTGGATAAAAGTGTCAGACAACTAAACAAATGTAAGCTAAAGGAGTCCTTGAGTACATAGTTTCTTTCCCATGAGAAATAAGGATCATCTCCGCCCCGCCCCCCCCCGCCCCCCAGCCGGGCAACTGTACAGAAGAAATGAGGTCCATCGAGGGACAGGAAAGCTGTACTGCAGCAAAAGTAAAATCACAGTAAAGCGTAACTTTCATTAATGAAGAACTACGACGTACGGAGAGGCAGGGGGGCGGGTGGGGCTCCTTCGTTCTGGAGCGAAGCAGGATCCAGAGGCCTTAAAGGCTTTCTCCTCGTCCGGCGGCGGCGATGCGACACGAGCGCCAGAACCCATCGTGCGAGTCCAACTCCTTTCGTGAGTTCCGTTTGCCGGCACCGCGATCCCACGAGCGGCAAATTTACACCTTAAAAGCGGGACGAGCACTCGCACCCTGAACCTCATCGTGATTCATTACTGTTAAATAACAATAACAAGGTTGCAGACCGTTCTTTTAAAAGCTGCGTTTTTCTAATTAAAAAAAGGGGGGGGGGGCTGAGCTCCTTCAAAGAAAACGCCGCTTTGTTTCCAAGGGTCGTGACAGCAGGCCGTCCGGCGGGTCGGGTTACCGCACCGTCATCCGGTCTCGCGATCGCGCTCGTGGACGGTGACAGCTGAGGACAGGGCAGGGCCTGTGGCATCCTGGGATGGGAGGGGGGGGTCCCATACGGGCACGTGAGCGGGATCCTGCGGTCCCTGCGTCCTGCGCTCAGGGGTTGGACCGCATTCCCCGCATTCCCCCTCCGTACCCATGCTGCGAACGTCTGGAACACAAGGCGAACCCAGGTCCCATCGGCGCCGCCACAATCTCAGCCATCCGACTCCCACCCCACCCCCACACACCAAGGACCTGACAGGCTTCGTCTCCGGTCACCGTCTCGCTCGCCGCAGCCCGCCCTGGGACGGGGTGTCAGGTGATGTATGCTGAGCAGCAGAGAGTGTCTTTAACACCCAAAACACAGCTGCACCCCGACCCCAGGCAGAGCCCCACCCCCCACACACCAGCAGGCCCCCACATCACACTCATCTTTCACCCTCCACTTTCACACAGCCTCCTATCAGCTGCGGCCGTTCTCGGGATGCGGTCGTGATCGACTCGGTTCCGCTCGCTGACCCCGCACACGGTCACCCGTCGCACGCCAGAGGGGCCCGTACGGATGGAACATCCTTGCTTCACGTGTCCTCGCCCCTCTTCCGGAAGGAAGGCGCGTGCGGGTCCAGGTGTGTGCGCGCATTTTATTCACGGAAACCCATCGGTTTGTCCAGACGATCAATACAGGGGTCAGATAAACCGATCAGCTCCTCACACCACAATCGATACGTTTTAATCGGAGCCTCTTCAGGTTCGTTCGGTCATGTAAACTGACCGCGGTGTTTCGGTCACAGTTACTCATTTACCTGACGCTTTCCTCTAAAGCAACTTACCGTGATTTACCCATTTTTACAGCTGCGTAATTTGACTGGAGTGATTTCAGGCGAGTACCTTGCTCAAGGGTATGACTACAGTAAGCGAGAGCCGAACCAGCAATCTTGGGATCCCAGTGCAACATCTCTAACCGCTACTGTAGTAGCTCCCCCTTACTATGGTAAACTCATCATTGACATTTACATTCATTCATTTGATCAGGCAGCTAAACCCAGGGTCCCCGAGGATTAAAAGCGACAGTTGAATACAATGTCTTCGTTTCTATTACTAAACAGCTGTCGGGGGGACGGGGGGTGCAGGGTGTGAAGATGTCACTAGTGATACCCCCACTGTCAGGTTCCTCACACTCTAACATGATGCGACATCAAAGACCCAGAGAACAGGACTCATCGAAGCCGATGCACTTCGATCAGGGACTCGGGGGGGGAGACACGTTGACCACCTCCGCAGAACCCCTGCCAACCGATGCGGCAGGTCGCTCCTGAGAAGGTAATCGTGACACATGCTCCGAAATCACTTCCATGGATTTCTACACACTGGGAAAGTCCCGTCCTTCAAACTTTGGTGTGTGGGAGGAAACCAGAGCACCCGGAGCGAACAGGCAAATGCCACATAGACCAGCACCTCCACACGCGTGTCCAATTCACAATCTGTTGCATTTTCAAGCGCACGGGGCGTGTTTGCGGGCGATGAGCGCCGCCACTGCGAGTCAAGAGGTACTTGAGTGTTCCTGAGAGACGGAAAAAAACACGGCTGTGAAGAGCAGGCTTCAGCTCGAACCCTCGGGAAAGAAACGGGCAAATGGGGCGGCGAAGAGGAGGAAGCCGAGCGCAAACGTTTCCTCTTGCGTTTTGCGCCATGTGTGTCCGTGAAGAAGAGCGCTTCCCCACCACGTCGGAACTGTTTCGGGGGAAGGAACAAAGGACACGGGTTTGTCTGTCTGTGCCTTTATCAATGGTTCCTCGTCACTGTCGGCTCCTGTGACCGAACAACACGACTAAGGCTCCTGCGAACATCCACAGCTGAGCTCGCCCTCATCCGGGACACCTTAGGTCAACGTACCAAATTAAATATGCAAATTCTCAACTCCCTGTGTCCCTCAGAGCTGCTGAATCCCTCCCAAACTGGTCTTGAGCCTATCTCTTTGAGAACCACTTCTGTCCTGATCTCCTGACAGCTCTATAAATGAGTCCAAAACCATCTGCTATGATTATCTATATATTTGCTATTTATCTATTACAAATTTCTATGTTGCGCTTTAGAACTCCGGCGGAAGAACGACCTCATCACTGCCATCGCACCGCGCCGAGCGAAAACGCGGGACATGCAGGACAGATGGTGGGAAACCGACCCCGGTCCAGCGCAGGAAGGGCAGGAACGCCAGAGTCAACGTTTTGAAACCGCTGCCTTCGGAGGCTACGGCTCAGAAGCAGAGTCTCCTCGGCAAACCCATCAGGAACGACCCCTGGCGGGCCAGGGTTCGACCGTCTGTCAGGAAGGAGCGGAGAACACGACGGGCCGGGGCACCTTCAAAGCGTGGCCTAGGCAAAGGTGAGCGCCGGGACAGGGGGCTATTGTTCGCCACCCGCGATCTACTGCGCAACAATAATAAAACCACCAATTAAATGCATATTATGAGGGGCCCCGGGCCGAAATACCGGCTGTCAGCGTGTCACGGGAGGGGGAAGTGGGCGAATTTATGGCGTCTCGGGAAAAAGGCTCGTCGAGCCTTCAGTGACCTTTCTTCCCAGAGCCGTAATTGCAGAATTAAGAAAAACACAGGGCTGAAATGCAAAAGGCCACCGTTTGAATTGAGGCGCAGCTGGCGTCGGGTCCCGGCCCAAGTCGACGCGTCCCTCGCTCTCCGGCTCCTGCGCTCGGGTCGACGTGGAAAAGCATCTTTGTACCACCCGCCACGAACCGCCAATAGAACGAGCGGTGCCGAGGGCCGCGGTCGTCCCGCCGACAATGCCCTCGATAGGTCGCGCATCGTGGGGATGCCGTCTGTGTTTACCGGCACGCCATCGCCGGGGCCTTCCGCCATTATTCCGCGTCGCCCGTGTACCTGCGGCGTACAATGCGATCGGTCTGCTCCCGGCGCGCATCATTTCATCGTCGTGAAACGGCGGAGAGCGCGGCATGGAGCCGGAAGCTTATCGGCAATCGATGCTGGCGGGCGCAGCAGAACAGAACTGACGGTGCAGAGGGGGCACGGTACATTTGTGTGTGTGTGTGTGGGGGGGGGAAGCGTACCTGGACGCTGCTTCGCATCCCGTTAAAACACACGGGACATCACCGGTCCTCCCTGCGCTCTGGCGGTGCTGGCATTTCCCGATTCGAGTGGATAAAGGTAACGCCAGTTCCACACGAGCTTCGTGCAGGAGCCGCCGCCGCGCACACACACCTGTCATCGGCGCTCTTCGCGACGCGTCGGCCGACTCGATTTCCAGTAACCGTAAATTAAGATTGAAAACACTTTCTGCTCGAGTGCTATTTCATTAAGGGTTACTTCGAAGTGCGGGGCAGCGGCTAATGCACTGGCCGTGATGGCGGCCGCGACTCAGCCGGCCTAATTGGTTTCGGTCTTCGATTCAGCGCCTCGCTTCCAGTAAAGTAAATAGGAGAAAATGCACTGGAAGGGTAAATATTGCATTAGAAACTGCTAATCAGCCGTGGCGTGGGATCGAGAGGCAGTCCGAGCCCCCCCCCCGGTGGCGTTAGGTGACCGTTCTGGACGTTTGGGCGAAGCCCGACATCCTTGCGCTTCGACGAAACAGACGGCAGTCTGAGCTGTAGAGGAGCAGCAGGTGGCCAACGGTTCGAGTCGGCTCTCGCGATTTCAAACCGCGGGTTCGAATCCCGACGCCTGCTGTAGTACATTTGCTCGAGGTACTTACCCTGAAATGACGCAGTAAAAGTGAATTAAATGGCAATATAAATATGGTGTTAACGGATGCATCGGTGCTAAGTTGAGTGTAAACTACCACGGTAAGTCACCTTGGACAAAGATGTCCGATAAAGTCCTATGACTTTGAAGGTGCCCCCCGCTCTGAGTTAAGCTTCTCCCTTCCAAGAGTGGCTGCGCGCGCACGCACACACACACACACACACACACACACACACACACACAGCTCACACCACCTCCATAATGAGCTCTGTGGACGTTTTCCATTCAATTTCCCATTAATCTCATTATAAGCAGCTGTTATTTTCGTCCATCTCAACCGCTGGGATTCCCTCAGAAGTAAAAACTTAAGCCTCTTTACGACAATCAATACCCGTCTTTGTGCCACTGTAGCCCAACTGGGAATTCATCGTCCAATCTGGGTTGGTGCTTGGTGCTTTTTTCGGGGACAAATAAACGTCTTTTAATAAAAAAAAAAGAAATTATTGGCGCCGTATGAGTGGATGTTGGGGTCCGGAGCCGCTCCTTCCTGGGACGCGTCCTCTGCGCCCGGCAATCGGGGGTCGTCAGGACAAACACGAGCTCCGCGCATCAGACACCGGGACGGTGCGGAAATAACACTTTGGAGCGTTGGGCCCTTTCCTTCTGCACTCCTTCATCCTCTAATCCACTTCCGCGTGTTTGGGCCCTTAAAGCAAAGTGCGCGGCCATAAAGTACCGCGATCAACCGCGTCTGCGTGGACGAAGAAAGGAATCCTCAGCCATGGACCAACGTCGTGAACATGCACCCGTCCCCACGCGTCCCGTGTCCTCGGTCTTCTCAAGACGAGATCGGCAGCACCGAGGAGGCGTTCAGTGAGAGAAGTTTCCGGAAGGATGGAGATGACGCACGGGAGGGGGGGTGGGAGGGCGAGCAGCCATCAGATGGACTGGATGGATTCACAGGAAGGGCGATGGACACGGCACTCCGAACAGTGGAGGACAGAAGAGGTCTGCAGGGTACGAGGGCCGTGATCAGCGTGTGCTTTCACACACATCATTCATGAAATCCTGAGAGACGGTCAACAATTCTGCCTGCGAACACATTTCGGTTACAGACGACACCAAAGGGTTGATGGAGACGCCAAATCAGTGCTCCGGTTACAAGGACAAGAACAGAACGCAAGGACTCCTCGAACCTCGACCGACACGACTGAATTTCCCAATCGAATCCCCCTCTCTGGGAACCTCATTTTACCATGATAATGCTCACCGAGACACACCCGGCGACCGGCGGCGAGATGGCTGTTGCAAAATGGTTGCCATGCCAACCGGCAGCCGGGTGCGAGGTACGGCGCGAGTGCGGTGACACGATGCTCGGGCTCGAGCTTTCAGACTCCAGGATGGGAGCAGCTTTATGAACACGCTCACCTTTCACACCCTTCGCACCGGCCACCAGCAAACACAGCGCTTCCACCAGTGGTCTGAAGCTCAACCCTGCGCCACATGCTCTGGGGTTAAATCCCAGTCTGGCTGGCTTGTCTGTTGTCTGTCCTCTAGGCAACATCCTTTTAAGAATAAAAGCCCAAAAAGAAACCAATGCTGGCCAATCATAGGACGTCTTTGGTGTTTTCCCTGCTCCACGGTGACGAACATCACCGCAGAGGGTTCTTTTAACGTCCGTGAGGCATAAACCGCCCGTCCTGGATCGGCGCTCCTGCTGCAGTACCTGTGATCAAGGTGCTTACCCTGAACTGACACTGTAAAAATGATCCTGCTGTATAAAGAGGTAAATCACTGTAAGTAGCTGAATATTCAGACCTGTCAGATCCCTTGAAAAACAGCGGCAGATAAATAATAATTTTATCATTTACTGATATGAAAGAAAAGATGGTCCAAGTCAACTGTAATATGAAATGAAAAATGAAATCCACTGACAGCTTGAAATATTTCATTAGAAGTAAACTTAGTGTAAATGCAGTCAGAAGGGTTTAGGTTTGAATCCCACACCTGCTGCAGTACCTTAGACCAAGGTGCTTGCCCTGAATTGATACAGTAAAAATCACCCTGCTGTATTAATGGGTAAATCACAGTAAGTCATTTCATGTAAAAACCCAGCACCTTGGCGAGAAGTGCGTGTTAAACGAAAAACGTAAATGCATCAGATTTAAAAATAGCACATATTAATATTATTAATATTATAAACCCACAAGGGGTAACAAGACACCGGGCGTCTTACTCTTTTTCTCAACATTCTCTATTCCTCCAGAAGAAAACCATCGTTTCACACATTGTGTTGCTACGTTTACCATATTCTACTCCCGTAAGCGGTACCTGCCGTCCTCCTGTCCACCTCAGTGAGCACAAAGACCTCTTCTTATACTAAGAACAGGGCACGGTGAAGAAGACAAAGTGTCCGCTGAAAACAATGAAGTGAGCGACGGTTCAGTGATTTCTGTGCAGAGCCCAGCACAGTCGGTCTGCCTGATACCACGGTATTTTGGAGGCACATGTTACACAAGCAGCTGCATAAAGAGCTGATATGAAATACGGAGGTTATGGTGACAGATGATGTGAAGTTCATGGACATCAGGCAATCAGGAGAGAAGTGGCTCTGAAAGAGATGGGTTTTAAAGCCTGGTTAACTGCGGGAGGGATTCAGCAGCTCTGAGGGACAAAGGGAGCTCATTCCTGGTGGAAACACAATTGGGAACCTTCCGGGTTTTGATTTTGGACTCTTGTGAGTGGGACCACCAAAAGGCCAGCGGTGGAGGAGCTCAGCGCACTTGCTGGGGTGTAGGGAGTGATCAGGTCCTCCTGGTATTGGTGAGCAGATCCTGTGACCGTCTTGCAGACCTTGACCACAGCGGTGAACTTGACACAGCACATCCTTAACCGCAGGAAAGTCATCCTGGGACGTGGAGAGAGACCCGCCCCGAGTCTCTCCAGCACCTCCTTGCGGGGAGCGCAGCCGAAGGGCACCGAATAACACGGGAAGATCTCTAATAATTATACTGGCTTGATCCCAGTCCTTTCCTGCTGGTCCATTTAATTAAAAAGATGGTTTTTCTCTGGAGATGGTGAACGTCACCATACTTACAGGATGATTAGCAACGTTTCTTTTTTTTCCGCTTTCATTTTCTCCGCTTCAGCCCGGAAAAAAGGACCCGTTTGAAATCGCATGAAGAATAAGCGTCCGGGGTCACCGGACAACACGTTGCTCGCGGTCCGATCCGGTCGCATTTTAACTTTTCACTAAGGTTTGGGTGGGCGTGTGAAACGGGGGCGGGCCGGGCGTCTCTCAGAGGAAAGGTGTCAAAGTCGGGGCGTCTGAGCGCGGCGCCCGTAAACATGACCCTGCTGCGTTAACGGGTAAATCAGCGTAAGAAGCTCGGGGACAAACGTCACATTGTAAGGAAAAGTAATAAGTCGACCGTTGACTCGCACGTAAGAAAAACGGTCCGAGTGAGTTGGGATATGAAACAAGAAACGAAATGCATTTGAAATAGTTCGAAATGTTGAATTTGTTAGAACGGAACAAAGAGGCCGACAATGGGAGCGCAGCTACTCCAACACCTCTTCGACAGCGGGAATTCGCCGAGCGCCAACTTAAAAAAGTGGGCTCGCTCTGCAGCCTGAAAGAACATTTATTAACTATGTAGCAACACATAATATTACTATATATCATAAATAAGTCTCGTGGAAGTGCAGGAAGTTAATTTGTTAGAAAAATGTTGCCTTCGCTTAGTTTGTTTGGCTTCGTCCCACACCCTCGATGACGACTGATGCGGGGCGCCGTCCCGCTTCGGCTCCTTTTTTATAGCCGCAGTAATGTGAAGCGTTTAAGAAAAAGAATCGATCGCGTTCGACCGAACGAGCTCAGCGGGTCCCCCCGGTGCTCAGAATTCGCCGCCGCAGGCCGAGTGCGTAAAACGAAAGGGTCGCACCCGGTCTGGGACCAGTCGGTGCTCCTCGCGTGGTCCCTCGTGCCCCGGCACAGACCCGACGCGCTGCCGCAAACCGGAGCCGCAGCGCCGATGCGAATCGCCGCAATTAGAGGGCTGCGAGTCGGCCGCCGGATGCGTTTGTTGACACTGCGATTATCGTGGAGAAAAAACGCGAGCGCCTCGCGTCTGTTCCGAACGATAAGCCCGGGAGCGAATCGCGCGCATCGCCTCTAATTCCTCGCACGGAGCGCCCACGTTTCACACAGATGTTTACAACGAGCTCTAAACAACAGTGCTTACGGAGGCTTAAGGCCGCGGGTAAACAGAAGGGCCCGAGCGCGCCGGAGCCTCGCCTTCTCCGTGCGCCGCTGAGCACCGCCACCAAGCTGGGACTGCGGACCCACCGGTGGATCCGACACAAGGTCCGAAGGACGAGCTCGCCCGACTCCACCCTCGGGCGGTCCCACGAAGCAGCCCTAAGGTGAAGGAGTGAGGGGGCGGAGCCACGGCACGATCCTATATGCAACAAATGAGCTCTTTCAACTCCTCCCCCGAACAGTTCAATAGCCCCTCCCAAGAGTGAAAGAAGGCGGAGTCACAGCACAGTTCTATAGGCAGCAGATGACTTTCTCAGCTCCGCCCCTGGGTGATCCAACACCCCCGCCGTTTCACATCCCGGGAGGTGGAGCCACAAACCCCCAAAGGTTGCAAATGAGTGTTATAGGCTCCATCCGTCCATGGGTGCATGCTCCTGCTTCGGGACTCAGAAACAGGAAGGGGCGGAGCTACTGCAAGGAACCATGAATACCCAGAGAACCCCTGGATCCGAACCACCTGATATTTTCCTCCACGTACATGAGACGTCAGAAATGCTGCAGATTCTGGTAGCTATTCACCTCGAACCCTGTTTGTTTGTATGTTTTTGGGCTCGCCGTCAAGTGTTTGTCTTTGCCGGACACGGTTAGATGGGCACATCGGCTGACGAAGCGACACCACGGTATTAATGAAGTGGAGTGAGCAGGTGCCACAGCGGCCCGGGTTCGGACGGCAGCATTAAGTGAAAGATTCACCTTCTGCTCTCGGCAATTTGCAATTCAGATTAATAAACAAGGAGACACGTCGTACCGTGTCGTACCGCACCGCTCCCCTCCAGACCACGGCAAGAGCGTCTCCCCAGGAGCCATTCGTCTTTGTCAGAAGCCATTAGCATGTCCCGCTTTGGCACGGGAGGTTCGAGCGAGGGTTCGAGCACGATGCGGTCGACCGTGGCAGGAAAACACAATTCGGAAGACCAGCGGTGAGCGAGCTGAGTCACCGGAAGCTTCGGGAGAGAATTTTCTTTTGCAGCGGCTGTAAAACAAGGAAACCGCATCTTCATTTGGTCAAGCTTCTTATAGTGCAACCGACCAGGCGACAAACAACGGGTAGCTTTGTAAGCGTAACTGCAGGGCCTCTGTTTTCGATAAGAAACCATTAAAATTATTTTCAACACAGCAAAGTACTAATTTATAGGTGGTTCGTTGACGTGGCAGGCCACCGTCTATCTTACATGATGCTGCTCTATGAAAAGCGCGTGGAAGGAAAGCTACAATTTCCATTTCTGGTGTGAAAGCAGGGTGGATCAGCGGGTAGCAACAGTGCCACACGGCTCTTTGGCTGTGGGTTCGAATCCGGCTCAGTCTGTGTGGAGTTTGCACGCTGTTCGCGTGGCTTTTATCCAGGTGCTCTTGTTTCCGCCCACAGTCCAAAGACAAGTGTTTCAGGTGGATTCTTGGTCAGAAATTACAGGTCTGGGTGAGGGATGTAAGTGCGACACCACCTGCCACCCCAAAACATTTTCACATGCACAGGATCCAGAGAATTCACAGAATACATGTTGTCTTTTCGCTTCATCGCTACAAATGAACTTACTTTTGCCACTTTCCAAATGAATCCGCCCGCAAGTCAATACTCTGTCGATGGGCTTTCGGCAGCAATTAAAGCACCGAGATTTTTACAGCGTTTGCTCATTACGGTATTCAAATTTGCTCCAACTCCGCTCACTTATCAGGACAGCGATTGTCATTTCATACCACACTTTACGAACGGGTTTCTGCCCCTCCTTCGCGTCGGCTTCCCAAAATACCGACCACCTTGAATTCTCTGGGTTGGGGATCACCGCCTTCTCCATAAACGCACGTCTCTCCGCTCTCCGCCGGGCGAAATTCCCTCCACTTGGCTCCGCCCACCGTGACTCTGACAGCAGCACCCTTTCGGCCCCCATCCCCTGAACCACGACCCTAGAGGCGGACGCCGACGTCTCCGGGTCGGACAGCATCTCCTCCTCCACCTGCACACGGCAGCATCCTCCCACCTGCGGAAAGCGGTGGAGCCGCGAGTGTCCCTGGATGAGGTCAGCGACCCGTCCTTGAGCTGCTCTCCCCTCGATGACTGCAAATAACAAACGAGGCCGAGTTCCATTAAAATCAACGCGATCGCGCCCAATGCTGCTGTATGATGTTATTAATCAAACAAGTGAGCGTGTATGTGTGTGTGTGTATTCTCCAGAAGGCCATTTACATTTAATTAAGCGAAGCAGAGACACAGCAGATAGATAGCAGGGACTAAAAGTAAAGAGATGAAAGCGCTAAAGATTCCCGAGTGGGAGGAACGAACAATCTGCATAATCGCGCAATTTTCGTGTCAGAACAAAAATTAAGGACCACAAACAGGCTAAAAATTAGAAATACAGATGAATTATTACGAGTTAATATCAGAACCAGTAAAAAAATGATGCTCGTTAAAAATGTCCCCAGGACCTGTGAGCAGTGTGCCAACAGCTGCTGCCCCACGATGGGACAATAGGTGGCACAGCAGCTACGGCACCTTGATCAAGGTACTTACCCTAAATCGATGCAGTAAAAATCACCCTGTCGTGTACATAGGTAAATCACTGTAAGTAGCTTATTGTACAAACCTCACATTGTAAGTCACGTTGGAGAAAGGAGCAGATGTATCAATAATGATATTCAGACATTTGAATTAATTTGCGCCCAACACTTGATCAGTTTGGGTCCAACAGGTTTCTCAGTGTGGAAGTGAAGTTTTACCTTTACTCATTCAGCTGACACCTTTCTACCTACTAGCAATCACTGACCCATTTATACAGCTGCGTAACTTTACTGGAGCAATTTAAGGTAAGTACCGTGCTCCCAGCTACAGAGAAGATTTGAACCTGCAACCTTTTGAATCCAGAAGCAGCAGTTCTAACCACTACACTAGCAGCGAAACACACAGCAGAAAAGGCTGAATGAGTGATGGTGACGCACACGTCACAGAGGGGACAACACGCCCATCCTCCGGTCACCCGGGACACGCACACGCGTATGGTCGGAGACACGGCAGCCGCACGGCCCCAGGTGAAGGCGCTCGAGAAACACTCGACTCCTACCCGCAACACTCCTAACCTTGACGTTTACTCTTTTCGTACTTTTTCTTTTTATGATATGCTGCTGCATAAAAATCCATTTTTTGCATCAATTGTTCATTTTCCGTCATAATACTCGTGGCGGTAAACAGCTCTAATTAAACCAAGAGGACCGAGTGAGAACGTCGCTGTCGATTTCAGTTTATTACTCTCCTGGAGTGGAGGAAGCAAAGCAACGGGAGAGGCGTTCCAACATCAACGATCGTTTCTGTCACATCCTGCTGAGCTCAAAGGAGGCACAACGCGGAGGTTCGACGTCAAGGTCAGGGGTCGCGCTCGCCTGGGGAGATCCGTAGTCGCACACCGCGTTGATGCTTCGGAGAAAAGCGTTGGCTATGTGAATAAATGAAAATGAATGAAAGGATACTGGTTAAAAAAATGAGCAGGAGGTTGTTGGTTTAAGTCTCAGCCGAGGTACAACCATACCAAACTCACTGTGTGTGTGTGTCTTTGCTCTTCAGCATTCCTATTTGCTCATCCATTTAACCACTGTTATATCGGCCAAACCAAACAACCGGCCAAGCCCTCTGCACCGCTCTCAAATTGCCCGTGAACCACAGCTTTTGCTCATAAATGTCTTCAGTTTGACTTAAATACAGCACTTTTTGTTTTTCTACATTTCTTCTGTTTATCACTCAGAAATGCAAATATTCATTCCATTAAATTGGTGCACTATTTGTACAGTATGTGTAGTACTTCCTTCACTGTGTTACTTTGTGCATTTATCCCCCATTATCTGGTCCTAATTCATTCCAGAAAACGGACAGAATCTCGAAAACACGGATAATCAGATTACTAAATCCAACTCCAATTCCAGAAGTTCCAAAAATTCCAACTTCGACAAGTTTCAAACGTATCCCAAGTTCACCCTTAAAATGCCCTTAAGTGTTGGCTGATAACAAGCAACAAATTAAAGTAAAACAGAATGAAAAACAGTTAGCGTCAACATTACATATGCAAAAGAAATTTTTAAAAAATTCTAATTCTTCAAGTAAACCTACTATGGCACTTTGTGGATTTTGAGGAGGACAAAGGTGACGTGTCAAATTTAAATATATCAATAATTATAACATTAAAGCACAAAGATACAAAACAAAGGACACAAACGAGTAAGAATGCGAGCAGGACCAGAGAGAGTCAGACCGCAACTGAGAGCGTGGGTACACAGCTCCCACAATGCAGTGCACCTCGCAGTTTCTCCCACACAGCAGCTTGGCGAAATTTGCAAACGTGGTTTCGCTTCATCGCACCGGACCGAATGTCTCGGAGCAGATAAATGAAAATGTGGACCAATTACCGCGGTATCACTAACCATGGACGAGATCAGTAGAACACCTAGACAACAGGAGTCAGTGTACTTACTCCACTCCTTCAGCGTTGTTTTGTTATGTTAAATGTGTCCAAAGGAGTTTCGATCACGTCAACAGTGCTGCACATGGATGTATCTCCTCATACAGACTTTCGCCTCCAAAAACATATGTTCAGCAACTGATGGTCAAGCATCTGCGTTGGAACATGACTTTGCTTCTTCGTGGGCTCTTCATGAGCTTAACGTCAACGGCGCTCCAGCGATGGTCCTCCTCGCTCCCCGAGAAGTGGCCCCGACGTGACATTTCGTGATTTATCGCACATCGACTCAATGTTGTCGATGGGCCATGAATAGAAAGAAGCGCCTTTCCATCAAGGCTCAGCCTTGTATGCACATATGTAGAGGGGGTCAAGTGGGTTAAACCTGTTACTCGGTGAAAAACACCATGAGCTGTAAATCCCCTTTCTTTCTTTGCGACATTCTAGGGCTCAAATGGCCATGCTAACAGCGGAGAAGTTCAGGCAATTAGTGAGCGGTGAAGACTCCTTGGTCCAGAAGAGCCCAAAGGGGCCAACGGTGAGCCCAAAGTCAGCCGAAGATCAGAAGTTTCAGGCTCACTTAGCTGGTCTTAATGGGCTGGAAGAGCTTAGGGTGAGAGCATGGGGCACCTGAAGACATCTGCCCATCAATGGCGGGGACACCGATGTGGCCTGACAGGAAGCAGAGCGGAGCCCCTTTTCTCCACCGCTAAGCCCTGCAGACAAAGAGAACAGGAAACAAAGGGAACGGCGGCGATCGAACACCAGGCATGAATCCGGGCAGCCAAGCGGAAGGGTGACGCGCCATTAGTGCGGAAGGTCAAAGGAGTCCTCGTCACTTCTGTCTGGTCATGTCCACCGAGGCCTGAATGTGTCGGATCTTCTCCGCCACGTCCGTCGTGACCTTTCCGAGTCACAACTCCACATTTTAGACGTTTCCGCTGAGCTTCTCCATCATGTCCACCATGACCTCGCAGAGTGACAGCTCCAGATTTTAGACTTTTTCACAGATCATCTCCATCACAACCTCACTGAGTCGCCGAACTCTGCATTTTAGTTTTTCGCTGATCTTCTGCGTCATTTCCACCGCCACTCATTGAGTCACAGGTCTACATTTTTGACTGTCACTGATCTTCTCCATGAGAAACTTCCCCGAGTTGCACGCCTCTATATTTAATACCGTCTCACCGATCTTCTCCATCATTTCCGCCATGATCCGAGAGTCACACTAGACATTAGGCTTCCACACAGATCTTCTCCATCACAGCCACCCTGACCTCTACGTTTCCCAAAGTCTACATTCAACGCTTCACAACAGCGCGACAATTGATCGCCCAAAGCGATCCCTATTTGCCGGTTTTACGGCTCCTCACCCCGTCAACACGGCAAGAACTTCCACGCGATCAAATTTCTTTCTCAACAAAGATCTCTGAGCAATTTGCAGGCACTTCTCAGGGCATCCTGCCCATCAGAGGATCACGCCGAGAGCACCTCCTCACCAAACTCGTAATTGTGCGCCGCAATTTTGCTCTTCGCCCCAGTAAGATGTGCGGACTCACACTGTACAAACCATTAAACTACCTTCATGCGCCGATGACTCAGTGATAGTACGCTACCCCTACATAACTCTCGATTCATTCTGGAATAATCCTGGAGGACTCGTGTAATGAGAATGGGTATTATGTCTGCCTTTTATCATCTGCACCGCGATCACGACCGGTGCATTATGTGGTTATCAAGCAGAGAAGCGCAGCGTAAAAGACGCCTTTTTTCAGCCGGGTTCTGCTCCCGAGGCTCTGAAGCTTCTGCCATTAGGTAATGTGTTTGTTCAGATGTGAGCAGAAAAGCAATTCTTCTCCGCCCTGCTTTCGGTGATTAGATACAGAGCAGATGCGGCGGCTCCTCGGTTATATATTTTTAAAAAACGTGACCCACTGCATGCCGTCGTACGCGATCAGCCGCACGAGCGGATGGGCCGGACCTCGTTAATGAGGCCACATATTCCATTCGTAGCCCTCATTATCGACCCCTTACAGACATTATGGTCATAAAGTCTTAATGTTAATAACATAATTCATGTTTCCCAATAACGTATGACACATAGTACTGAAGATATTTGGAGAAAATATATCCAAAGCATTACTTTCCTAATTAAAATATACTCCTGCGTAAAACCCTCGTGTATAGAAGTTCACAGTATAAAATCTCCTGTATTACAATCATAGAGCCTTAACATTATTAATATATATCTGAGCAGCGTAACATATTTGCCAAAAACATGCGCAAATGTTGTTTTCCTAATTAAAATACAGTCACCCGCCGCTATTTTACATTATTTTACTGTACGGACAGGTAAAACATCGTTTCATTATTTCACACCTCACAACAGCACATCTTCCTGTTATTCTCACCCACTTGGATCCCGAAGCACATTTGTATGTGTAAGAAAATCTCTTGGCATGGGGGGGTGTGATCCATTAAAATATGAACCAAATGATCCATTATGAAATATAAGGGGCCAATGCCAACTAATTTCAGTAAAAGATAAACGTGGGGCAAAGGGAGGGAAGAGAAGTATCTTGGTGTGGGATGGGCGTGATGAGCAGGTTGCGGGATGACACCGATTCCTCGTCCCGTTTCTCGGCTGTTTTACAGATGCCCAACAACAAGCAGGACTAAGCAGGGAAAAATCAGGTGTCGTTTCTTAAAATAACCAGTGGAACAAAGCGGAACAACGGTGACGTAGCCGCCGGAGGCCGGACGCCTGCCGGGCGGAGATGCCACGCGGTCCAGCCGGGCGTCGGTAATGAGTAGTATCGTCGCTTCCGCTCGCGGAGCCCCGGAACCCGGGGGGCCGTGAGCAGCGCCAGCCCTGTGGAAGTCATTAAAGGCCGAGGAGCCCCTCTTGCCTCATAAAAGCCGAGACGGAGATGACTTATTTGGGGGAAACTATGTCGACCACAAATTAAACTGATAAACAAGCTGCTTTTTCAGTGCGGCACGGAGGTCAAACAGAGCTGGTATTCAAAGGCACATCTTCCCCATCAAACGTGACTCTTCCCATACGCTTTGCCCTCCGCTTCTGAAGGTGAGCCGTAACTAGAAAGGTGATATTTTTCGCCACATAAACCATACCTGTGTGCGGTTAAAGGCTCCTGTCCCTGGCGTCGTTCCCTGATGACCACGTTTGAGGTTTTAACGCAGTAACAATGGCGTGTAAATGGGACAGCGTTGAAATCCGGCTCAGTCGCTTGGTGAGAGCAAGATCTGCTGGTTCAGCCATCCCTCCGGGGGTCCTTCCCCTGCCAGATCCAACCGCTGGCTCGGGTGCAAACAGATCCACGTGTCTCAGCCACTGCCGGGACTCCCTGTGCCGGCGCCTCCTGCCACTGTCGGTAGCATTTAGTGCGAAGGGCCTCGACAGCATTCCTGTTCCCACGGGGTTACCGGCTCCCGTCCGCGTGCCAGCGCGTCGACACGCTGCTTTTATTTGCGCTCTCCTTGTTTCCACAAGGGCCCTGCGGACGACGCGATTGCGAACCAACATCTGTTTGAAGATGCCGAAAATAAAAGGGTTATTTATTGCCCTGGTATTATGGGCGACTGGCAGCCACAACCGCATGAACAACCAGGAAAAAATGTTCATAATCCCGGCACCGAAAATTAAGAAGATTTTTTTGAAAGGGAGGTTTAAGCGGAGGCCAGTAGAAACAGCAGCACGTGGGCTTTGTGAAGAACGGGCTCAGTTAAGAGAAAAACTCAAGACAAACGTATGGCAAACGCACAACAAACAAAAGGCAAATGCAAGACAGATGCAGGTCCGACTAAAGGGAAAAGCAAGGCAAACGAAGACAAAATCAAGGAACATGCAAGTGAACAGCATCGCGGGCGAGCTTGCGTGCATCCCACGGAAAAGAAAAACACATCCGATGCTCCTGCACACCGGGTGTCCCTTGCAGAGCGAGGAGCGTCGGCTCCAATGCCATCAGGATGCCCGAAAGCATGAAATCGCTCCGTCTCGGCCCAGCTTTGTCGAGGCACATAAAGCCGGCAAGAAATAATGCCCCGGTACAAATCGACCGTTGGAGACGGCTCGGGAAAATTGCGCAGCTCCAGCGAAAGGCGGGTCAGGGAGCCGGAGTTCACGTGGCTGCTTGTCCCGCGGACGGCAACGGCTGTCAGAACACCTTAAAGAATAAGTGGCTCGACGGCCAGCTGGGTAATTCAGACGGAGAGTAATCCCTGACCCTTCCCACGAAACGCCGTCCTGCGGGAGGCGGCAAGACGGCCCTCCGTTTTCCGCCGAAGAGCTGCGGGCTAAACTCGGCCGTCGGCGTCGTTCGCCCTTTCTGATTGACACTTTATTTATCTCGAAAGCGTCGTTTGCATATCTGAAGGGCTGCGGCACACCGGAGGCGGGGGGGGGGGGGGTGACCTTGTGAGGAGAAGAGCCGTCTGATGGAGGTTGCCTCCCTTTCTCACCGCACACACAATGAATCGGGGGGCTTCGCAGGATGCGGCCGCAACGCGCCCCCCCTTCGACGACCCTCGCGTTAGCTACGCAGGGACGGCATGAGCGGAACGCGTTCCCAAAAAAAATGCTCGCGACACGTTCGGGGAGGGAGAGGCGTTGGGCACGGAGATCTGAGGCCGAACCGGGCCTGACCTCCTCCTGGCATAGCGGGACCCCGGAGGAAGCCCCTGACCTTTGACACGGTATGCCCCCCTGCCCCGGGGGGAGACACCGGGGACCAGCTGTAACAT
Organism: Scleropages formosus; assembly: GCF_900964775.1. Taxonomy (NCBI): domain Eukaryota; kingdom Metazoa; phylum Chordata; class Actinopteri; order Osteoglossiformes; family Osteoglossidae; genus Scleropages; species Scleropages formosus. The sequence goes on from NC_041809.1 coordinate 1,819,163, forward strand.
CGATCTTCTCGGTTTGGGTTTCAAGGGGTGAAAAACAATCTCCTTGTTGGCAAATGGATGGCGTACCTTTTCACCCCGAAGGTCGGCGGAGTTTAGCGGCCGCCCCGGCCAGAAGGGTTGCGACCAGGTTATGCGGACGGCAGGAAGGGGGCACGGGTGATGGGCAGGAGCACGGAATCCCGAAACCGACCCATATCCTAGCAACCAGAACCACCTCTTCTCCCCCTATCCGCAGTCGGGGGAACAGCCAACCGTGTTACCCGGCTGCAGTGGCACCGAGTCCAACACAACACTCGTCTCCACACTTGGTCGCCTCCAGGAGGACAAACCAAGGGCATTTTCTTGGCCAGAAGGGCTGAGAGCTGATAAACAATGGGAAACGAGTTGGATGGCCACCAGAAACGTCCCCTTAGAAACAGACCTACAGTTACGTTTGTTTATTACCTGCTTATTATATAGTAGAAATTACCATTCAGTAGAAATGGTTGAATTGATGCAAGTTGCTTTTGAGAAAAACATCACATCACAAAAATATTCATGTAACCTTCAAAAAAAACCACAGGTGAAGGATCTCGAAGATTCTACAAAAAGGCGTTGGCTGTGGGTGAGGTGAAGATGAGGTGAGGAATCGCACCGTGGTGAAATCTCAAAGTAAGGGCCCGTGAGTCACTTTTTCCTCAGGAAAAACACCCACCCATTTTCATAAATACCCAGGAGCAAAGTTCCGAGAAGGGCCTTTCGGTGCTTTGGGGTTCCCTGCATCTCCTCGTCCTTCTCGTGCGGTTCTATAAACACGTTTTACGCTCAGCCGTTACCAGGTCATACGGCACGTCAGACGACCGCGTGGTGCCGCAAAAATAACGACGACACAAAACCAAAAGAGGGTGCGGTTCTAGAGTTCTGAAATACACAGAGGAACATGCGTGTGTGCGCGCGCACACACACACACACACATATATAACCATAGTCATCTATTTTCATCGGCAGCCTCAATGTGGATGCATTACCTCGGGCGCTCTGAGTTCACGTTAAAGAAGATTCAATTTCAGATCTCTGCTTTCCAGAGAGTAGGAGTTACGGTCCCCACGGACCCCCGATCCTCCTCCTCCGGGACTCGACACCCGAACATCTACATTCTCTCTCCATTGCACTCCTGTTCCAAGATGAATTTGACGTTACCGTCCGAAAGTGACATTTCAACTCCGTTTATAAGTCATTTTGTTCCAAATTCCAAAGTCGCTTCCACCACTAAATCACAATCGTAACAAGTTTAAAAATGCAGGAATCTTCCCGTTTGTTCACAGGTTGCGCTCTGTGAAAATCTTGCATGTAGCTTCAGTAATTGCAGAAATTCTTTGTTAGAACTTTAATATTTTATTCACTTAGTTACAATGAGATTAAGTAAGTAAAAATGACTAAAACTGCTTGTTGTTCAATGCCGACAAACATCTGCACCAGAGCTGAGGAGTTGAACCAAGGCGGCCCTGCTCTCCTATTCTGTTTCAGTGCTCTTTACTGCCATCTATCAGCTTGGAGGGGAAATACAGGTCATGTTCACTGTGCTACAAAGACAGCTTAGAGCATACGGATAAAATGTTACTAAATAAAAGAATGCAAAATGTTTGTATCTTGAAACATTTGTAACAAGCATTTGTAGCACAAGGAGTCAGTGCAGGAACATTTTACCTCACATAGAGATTTTCTCGGTAATTAGGCACCAAGCTCCACCTCCTCATACAACCCCGGGCCATGACTCTACCACCAGGCCCCGAGGTGCCGCATCTTACTCGGCGGAGCACTGTCAGACCTGGCAAGAGCCACTTCCTGCCAGCCCACAGACAGGTAAAAGCCCTGTTAGCACACTCCTCTCTGACCCCAATATGCATCTCAAAAAAACAGGAGCTGGGGGCGTCGTCCTGAAACCCTAACGGTGCCACTCGCCCACAACTTGAGCAGTAAATCGTGAAATAACAGGCGAACACGCGACACGCGTGTAACTCTGCTGCCGCTTCATCGCTTCGCTCTCGGCCCCGCAGCAGCGCCATGTTTATTGTCCTCCCTCCTTTAATGTCCTGTGACAGCGGAGCAATATTAAACTGGGCTTTGAACCGACGCACAGCAGCACTAACGTCGCCTCCCGCAGCCAGCGGGCTCTGCTCAGTGCACCGGAATAACAGAGGACCGGGCGCAAATCAGACTCTGGGGTGTGAACGGGGAGTCCGGAAATTTTAACCGACTCCAGAGTCTACCGCACTGACTATCGAGGCGGCAGACTAAAGACATGGTAAAGGGTTTCATACAACACGTTTGTGGCGCGCAGACGTTTCGCTCTGGTTTCCCATCGTGTGCCCATTCACTTCATTTTAAGAGCCTGGTTTTGGGGTGTCCAAGGGTGTAAACGTATACCACATCTCGCAGAAACAATGCAAATTTTACTGAATTGTATGACAGTGCAATTGTAGTGAGACACACACCTGAACACACACACACAAATAATACACACAAATAAAATACAATAATATATCATATAATTGTAGACCTTTAAGTTTCGGTATGTCACTTCCTGTGATTTCTACACATGTGGCCTCGAACCCAGTCCCAGTAATGATTGTGGACCTTGGCTGTTAAAGGTTGTGCACCCCACCCCACCCTGTAGATTCTGAGATCCAGCAATGACCTCTCAGAGCCGGGAGCATCGGGTGCGAATTCAAAGAGCAGATTTAACCTCTTTAGGTGAACGGTGATGCGGTGCAGTCGCCACGGTAACCTACAGGCTGGTCAGTGCGAACGCACTGCGGAGGGAGGGTACAAATTGATGTGTCGGTCGCGATGCCCTCTTAAAGCGAGACCTTCTGGCCCAAAACTGGTGGGATTGAAACCCGTCTGAGACGAACGGTCTGCTCACACGGAGCAAACCCCCCCGGCCCCGGTTCAGACACACGGCACAGGAGAGAGGGTGCCGTTCACATCGAGGGGCCACCGAACCCAAGACGAGCCATATTTGGGACAGCGAAACCAAGACCCCAGACTGCGAGGACGCGCTCAGATATCTGCAGCCGAGTTGCTCCCAAATGAGGGAAAATGAAATGTGCTCCACAATTAGAGGAATAATTAGCGATTCTTTACTAATAAGGGCACGAACACTGAGGAGGTATAAAAATACCAGGAAAGGCGTGGCATCGCAGGCACATCTCCCACCGGAGGCACATCCTCTTCTGTGTCAAGTCCCCTTTGGACGCGGCCCTTTTCCAATGTATTATTTGTTCTAAACTTTTTGAGTCTTGACGGCGGAACGTGACCCCCGGTAACGCTGCGGTCCTGCCTTGTGGTCCATCCTCAGGTTGGGAGAACTGACTCTGTATCTCACTCTTTTCAACCCCTTCACCTCTCAGTGGCCTTGAGCGCAGAATTCGCAACGGACAATCAGCACAATGCATTCTGGGAAACCAACTTTCCACAGAAAGGAGCAGTAAATGGCGTAGTGGTTAGTGCTGCCACCGTGGTTTGAATCCCGCCTCCTGCTGCAGAAGCCTTGACCAAGGCACTACCCTGAACTAAGACAGTAAAAATTACCAGTGTACAAATGGGTAAACCAGTGTGGGATCAGTGTGCCACTTTCCGTACGTGTTCACTGACACGTAGCCACAGGGTACGCTCTACCTTCAAGGAGCGATAATTCTAACTGGGTTCCGCTCCTTCTGACCCCTTCATGACCTCCATGATCTCCATGAACTGAGAATCAGAGCAATGCATTCTGGGAAGTGTAGCTGATCTGGTAACTTTTTAAAGCTAACAATGACCTACCGTCAGTCCCCGCCAGTCACCGACCCGCATCGTCCTGCCCCAAGACTCCACCTTCAACGCCTCAAGCAGCTTCTTCAGGTCGTCGAACCGCAACCGTCACCAGGCCTCGTACTGGAGGCACTAAACACCGTCATACGTCACCTTCACCACTTCTTCAGCCCGCCATTCTTGCTCGCAGACAGGCGCTATCCAACACATGCCACCTATTCAATATTTAATCTCACCGTTGCCTTCCCAATGCCAGAAGTGCTTATTTCTCTGGATGACAAAACGACATGTGATCCAATTAAAAGGGATTATTTGCAATTCTTGCGAAATCTGGCTCTGGCCCACTTTTCCTGTAATGGATTGAGGGTTTGTATTCATTTTCTGTTACGTCAGTTCTAATAAATCTGCTCCCGAGACGCACGCCGTGAGTGACAGCCTCGCGCCTTCCCTGCATGCTAATGAAGAGGTGGTGAGGAGCGCGGTCGGTAACGTGTTCTCGCTGCCATCTCTCACGGCGCGGGGTTAGGGACCCACGAGCAGGACACCTCACGACTCGATCCTGCGCACTTGCATTGCATTTTAGGCAGCTCTGCGAGTCTAGTCAGTCCAACCTGAGTCCAGAGTCTGTTTTTCTGGTCCGGACAGTAGGTGGCGTAGCAGTTAGAGCTGTCACCTCAAAATTAGAAGGTGCTTAGGTCAAATCCCACTGCCTACTGCAGTACCCTAGACCAAGGTAAATACCCTGCATTGAAACAGTAAAAATTACTCAGCTACATAAATGTCTAAGTCACTTTGGAAAAAAGAGAGCTAAACATACAATTTAATGATATAAAAAATAAAAGAATTTTAAAAAACTTTATCTTAATCCTTTCTGAGAACACAGTCCAAAATGAGCATAGCGGGTGGACAGCGGGGGAGTCCAGCAGACACACATTCTTGCTCCGTGACTCCATTCACATGTGTTTTTAATCCCCTGCACCCCTCTCTGCCCCCTCCCCTCTCCGGAGGGCTATTTATGGTGCTCGTTCCCTCACACACTTCAAACACAACACACTGTCCGTTTTTATCATTCCAGCGTTTGCCGCGAAGCTTTGGGCTCCTATTTAGAAAAAATAAAAGCGCAGAGAGGATATTTTAAAGATGTGGGAATGACACGGCTGTGGACGGTTAACCTCGGCCTTTCGGGGCGATTGGGGGGGGCGGGGAGCTCACATTATTAAGGTGATCTTCCCAGGAAGCCTTCAGCCTGCCACTGAGCGACTAATCAAGCCGGGGTAATTAGTTCCATCGTTCATGTGCGCCGCACACTGACAACAAGATGAAGAAGCTCTGCGCCGTGCTTGAGGAGACGTGAGAAATTCCTCACAAATTGCCCCTGACAGCCCAGCTCTTCAGCTCCGGCAAACTGTGGGCTCCTTCTTCTGACGCCCCGTCGCACATCATTTCAGGATTCGAACCCCCGGGAGTGAAGAACGACCACTGCAGACCGGTGCTGCCCGCAGGAGCACCTTCGCCATGTTTAATTTGTCTTTAGAACCTTGTTTCAACGCCAGTGGGGGGGGCGTAGTGCTTAGAGCTGCCGCCTTGGACTCAAAGAACGTGGGTTCGAATCCCACCCCTGCTGCAGTACCCTTGATCAAGGTACTAACCCTAAACTGATACAGTGAAAATCACGCTGCTGTATAAATAGGTAAATCAGTGCAAGTTGCTTTGGTGAATAAGGGTCAGCTAAATATGTAAACATCCATTCTTGAGAGTAAAACTGTCATATTTAATTATTTTAATTATATTTATTTATTTTCCAATAAACCCCTCAACTGTCATATGTGAAATTTCTGGAAGAAAGTACCACCCCGATCAAGCCTCACAAAAACACATAAATCTAGGAGATATGGGCTGAATGGGATGAATGACCAACATTTTTTGACGATCACATGATGGCAATATAGGTTTTGTTGGATATTTTAATTTTTACTAATGGAATTCTGGCAGAGCAGTAGCCAGTAATCTCAGCATACAGGACAGCACACTTTCCATGTTCATCTATGATTCAAATCTAAGTGTAGCTGGAAGTAACAAGTCATCTATAATTAGTGGCCGAGCAGTTTGGAACCAACCGACAGCAAGGAGCGAAGGGTCAGCAGTGCGGGTACGAAGGCACGAAGAACGTTCGGCGAGATGCAGCTGGAAAACACCGCACTGCTCTTTGTATTCATACATAATTAATATTCTAACGAAAGGAGTGTCAAAAAACGACTTGTAATTTTTTTTAGTTTATTGAAACAACTGATAATGAATTAATTGTGAACACTGCATAGTTCAATATTTTAGTTATTTGGAGATGGATGGATGGATGGAGTTCAGTGTTATCCAAATTAAAAAAAAAAATAAAAATGAAGTCCACATCCTTCCTTCCTCTCATTATTGTCATCAAAAGCTGACCAGGTACCACCTCAAGTACCTTTTAGCATTTACCATGGTAATGCACACCAATGGGGAGCGCACCCCTAAGAGGTGCATGCCAGGTGGGCTGTCAGCGAGATTCATTGCTGAAGAAGCACTTCGCCCCGCCAAGGTAAGGGCAGCAGCAGGCCTCTGTATGAAAATCAATTCACTCTGCCACCCGGCGGACCAATTTACACCAACTGCAAATTACCAGGGAAGCTCGAAACGCGGCGCTACTGTACAGCAGTGTTCATGTCCTTCCCGTGCTGCTCGGAGAGTCGTTTTGGCGTTGAGGGGGATGCCGGTGCCAGTGAGCAATGGGCAGGAGGGAGGGCGGCGGTGGGACGCGTGCGGCTGCAAACGACCCTCGATGGACATTCCACGAACACGGCGCTGTAATCTCATCACGGCTCCGTAAATAAAACATTTAAGAGGCACCGTTCAACGGGAATCCACCGGGGATCGCCGGCGCTCCGTCACTCCTGTCAGATGCCATTTTCCCAGGTAAAAGCGCCCAGCACACCGGCGTTGGAACCGGCAGAAACGGGAGAAAAGAGCTTCTGCAACATAATAGGTCAGAGAACACGCCCCCCCCGGAGATTCGTGAGCACGCCAAGGTGGGCACATGCCAAGCACACGGATTACTACACGCTTCTAGCACCCCAAAGGAAGTGTCTCCCGGCGCGTCGAACCCGAGGAGCCGAGCTCACCGTGCTGCGAGTAACACAATACCGGTGCGGCAAGGCGGGGGCGGGGGGGGGGGGCAGGGCTCTTTCGGACCGGCGGCCTCGGCGTCCCGGCTTGCGAGCAATGCTTTGTTTTCCTTCACAGCTCATTTGTAAGGAGCCGTGTTCTGGCACGGTGCGCCGCATTACACGATTGTCTTGCGCAGAGAAGCTCCCGGCGCCGTTGTACCCGACACGCCGCTTTGAGGAGCATCGCCGAGTCCGATAGCAGCGTCCCCCGCACGGAGCACCCTCAACAACAGGACAGGAACATCTGCCTCACCTGGGGTTCAGCTGAACCCCAGCGCTGAATCGGGCTCCGGTGTGCCCTCCTGGATGTGGGTACCACATCAATCTGAACCACCTGGACCAAAATCAAGGGCCAATGATGAATAGAAAGTGCTTCTGGAGCGGCCAGTGAGGAATGTCGTGGGAGCGCTACAGAAACGAACACATCCGACAGGAATGTGGTCGTTGGCGTGATTGCGGGCTGAGGCTTGGCTCAATAAACTCAGCGGTTGCACCGCCACACTGTGGTCAAGACGGGAGCCATCAATGATGACCATGGTCCCATGGACTCTTTCGCAATGTCCAATGTCTCGGAGAGTGCGACCCTCCTGTCCGACGACAGACCATTTAAACAGTGCAGCCGGTAATCCCGGAAGTGGGCGTGGCCACAGGTGCGGAGTCCCTGGTTCGATGGCCTCGACTCCAGGCCACAGCAGCAGGAAGGAAGCACAGACTCAAAGGCAACTATTGGATCAAGGGCAACAGCACCTTCCAACACAAACCAACACCCACCAACCAACAGCAGCTTGCAATTAGCTGCAGAGAGACACCGTGGCAGCGCTTTGGTCACGCCTCCAGCCGCAGGACACCAGTACCTCTCTGGACTGGACTGTCCACTGACCAATGGGCTCTGAGGAGACACTGGTCCAACGAATGCTGAGACTCGGGGAACGGTCGAGACCGATCTCGCGGGGCACTTTGGCTCACATGAGACTTGACTGCCTTTCAAGACCTCGAGAGGCACCCTGAGTTACGGTTGAGGTGCAGACAAAGCTCTGCACGTCTCGGAGTTCCCTCGCAGGATCTGGCACGTTTCTACGGGGTCGTGCCATCACACGTGCGTTCCGTCCGCACAAAAGCGTCGAGCCGCAGCAGCTCCACAAAGACGCTAAACCGGCTTCCCCGCTTCCTGAACACGGCGTGTTTTCGCTCGGGATCCGGTTTCGCCGTTCATGCGTGCGTCCGTGAGAATCTGACGAAACCGACAGCACACTTCATTAAAGATTGAAAGGCAAGGAGTGTTTTTGTTTCCTTTCCCGCAATTAATCGCCATCCCACAAGACGTTTTCTTACATGTACGTTTCGAGTCAGGAGGAAGGGAAGAACAATCCAAATTGGTTCATTTTAATTGCAAACGGCTTGCTGGCTGGAATGTGCCAACTGAGCTGCCGCGTTCCTGGGAAACGAACAGAAACACGCGGAGAAACATGCACCGCGGCCTCCGTGCACCGACAAACGCAACACATGGCACCCCTCACGTGCTCTCTTCCTTGTTTGTCCTTCACGATGTAGAGCCGCACCTCGAACGAAAGTCGACGCGCCGTGTTTGCCTTGGCTCGCCGAAACTGGCCACCGTTTCAAACGCTTTATCATTTAATCACCGAGCAGCTGAGACCATCGGAGTAGAGCAGGTTGGTGGGGAAACCTGGTGCCAAGAGTCTGAACTTGAGCAGTTCTCTCTCTAATATGGAACAGAAGGTACGGAGAACTTTTTAAAGGTTGCTGGTTTGGAGAGGACGTGGCTTGGAATCGGTGCTTCAGCCAAAGACTTTGACGTCAGCGGCGAGGGCTCCTTCGGGGTTTAAAAAGCCCTCGAAGTGAAGGAACTGAGGATCCCGATGCTGTTTCGCTGTTGAACATGGCGGTGAGGAGGAAAGCTCTAGAGAAGAAGATTATTAGCAGCTTTAGGATCTTTGCTCCTCCACCTCTGGTTGCTTGGTCATCCCATTAAGCCTGTACGTTCTTAGAGCCAACAAAGCCTTCCCTGTGTCCCTCAGAGCTGCTGAATCCCTCCCACATTAAAGAAGGGTCTCAAACCCATCTCTGTGAGAGTCACTTGTCTCCTGATTTCCTCACAGATATATAAATGAGTCCAACACCATCTATCATGATTATCTATGTATTTGCTATTCGAATTTAACTTCCATAGATAGACAGGTGAGCTCCCATCTGCCTTTCAGCGCTGCTGAATCCTTCCCATCAACACCATCTGCTATGATTATCTATGTATTTGCTGTTTGAATTTTTTCTTCTTTTATTAGGAGCTACTGGAGGGATGTGAAGCAGCAACACGGTGGTGTCATGCACACAAGTTGTGTGTCCATAGTCCTGCGTATGTGCCTAAAAGCTCTTTTTCAGTTGTCAATGTACTTTTGTTCAGTCTGAATTGTAGAGGATTTTTTTTTTTTTTTTTTAAAAAAAGCATCTGAAAAATGAAATACTGCAAATGTAAATGTACAATGAGAACAGCGGTTGAAGCACCTCCTCGGAGACCAAGCTGGTCGTCACACCTCGCGGTGTCTCTCGGACTCCTCGCACCCTCAAAGGATGACCGCACACAGGCTGCAGCGTCATGCCTTACGTCCCAATTTCTCAGCCCGGTCCTGGTCCTTTTCCGCAGCGACACCCGATGTAAAACCCCCCACAAGGGGGACGGAGGAAATTATTTGTGAGGTGTCCACACACCACCACACACACGGAGACAGGAAAATGAAAATGAAGCAGCGCGCATCTGCCTCTGGAGCGCACCCCCTCCCCACACACACACACACACACACCTCCCGCCCCCCCATCCCGGTTGCCACCCCACTTGTAGCGGATTGCGGCTGACAGGGTAAACTAACTAGAGTGCCCCGCGAGGGACGGCGAGCGCCTGACAGCTGGCGGCTGCTGCGCTAAAGGGCACAGGCGGAGGGCCATTTCCATTTATTGTTAGTGTCAGGAAGTTGTCAGGCCTCGTGCACCGCCCGCGCTCCTCCTTGTCACCGCGCTCTCCTCCTCGGAGATAATGGCATAATGTGGTCAAAGGGAGAAAGCGCCGGCACTTTCCAGAACGTTGCAGACATGCACAATTTATGAGGAGGATAAAAAAAAAAAAACCCAAGCGCGGTGTGTGTGTGTGTGTGTGTGTGTGTGTGTGTGTGTGTGTGTGTGTGTGTGTGTGTGTGTGCCGAAGAGCACCCCCGTCTTTACCACAAACAGATTACATGGATATTTGTGGTATGACATCTATGAAAGCCATCAGCCACACGGAGAAATGTGGCTGCGGTCGTTTCGCCGACCCCGGCGCAGCGCACGGCTCCCGTTCCCGGTAGGCCGACTGTTCGGGATTCTGCAGTGACACGCAGGACCCTGGGGCTACAAGCACAGCCTCTTTGAGGCCAGGAGACACGGACAGCAGGTCCATCTTGGACATCAGTGACACGGCAACCACCTGTCCAGGTCAGACATTCCTGCCGGACGTCTACCTGCTCATTTACTGATGAGACACCTTTCTCCATGGCAACATGCTGCATTGTTACATAGTCATCCTTAAATTTGTCCTCCCAGTTATATAGTATCAATACTGCATCAATCCAGATAAATAGTACTAAGAACAACAACAATCATGGTGATGATAACAATAATAACAACAATAATATTTTTAAATAGCACCTTCAAAAGCAGTCTGTCATTTAACAGTGAGACAAAAGAAATACAGGGAACAGTAACAAAAAAGTATTCATTAAAAATTACAGCGGTAAAACATCAACAAAAGTCAAAACAAACTCATGGAGTTTAGCGGTTTCTGGCTCTGCGCGTGCGTGTGAGATTATGAGAGAGGAAGCGATCTTGAACATTGGGGCCTTGACCAAGGGGACTACAGCAGAAGGTGGGATTGGAACCCAAGTCCAAAGGCAGTGGCTCCAACCACTACGCCACCTGCTGCCCCAGAGCAGGGAAACAAGAAACTGCCGAATTAACACTAATTCAGCCCCAAGTGCACTACCTTCCACCAGTGTTCAGCAAGCGTCTTCAAACCCTGTGCCCCGGGGGTCACGGCCGAGGTCACCGGCGCATCGCTCTCACACAAGTACACGGAACGAGCCGCACACGCGTCGCAAACACACGGGGTTCGTCTCTCACTCATTTTCAGGACCACGATTCCTATTTGGGGCAGCAGGGGGCGCAGTGGTTAGGGCTGCAGCCCTGCAGTTAGTTAAAGAACCAGGTCCAGTGGTTTAAACCGCACCTCCTTCTGTAGCTCCTCTGAAAGAATACAGTTCCTTACAGTGCTTACAGCGGTGCTTACCCTGAAATAATACAGTAAAATTACCCTGCTGCATAGATGGGAAAATCAATGTAAACAGCTTAACACTGGAAGTCACTTTAAAGAGAAGCATAAATAAATAAACATAAATGTCAGGAAATGCAAATATCCATCATCATGAGCTGAAACCGCTGAGCAGTGAAAGCGGTTAAAGCATTGGCTTAAAGCATTGGGTCACACAAACCCGGAGCGATGCGGACAAATACCATGGTATAACTGTTTATATATGTTTATATACGTCTTTGGTGGCACAAGTGCCAAGAGATGTAGTCCCTCTGTTATTTCGTTGTTATAAATCAGACAGAGGGGCACCGAACATCTGCCAAGATTCAGAACCAAAAAGGGTCCAACGCTGCGGACGAACGCTGAACCCCGTCGTCGGAGCTTTTCCAGCCCACGGATACGGTTACCAAGGGACTTGAGCCAAAGAGCGGATCAGGCGTCCGCTGTCGGAACGCCGCTCACACACCCATCGTCTCTCATCTCGTTTCCCACAGAAAAGGACAAATGGGGAAAATAAACGCTTCTTGTTTTTTTTTTGGGGGGGGGACGGGACTCGAGGTTTAGATTACACTTCAAAGTGGAGATGAAAGCAGTTTAAGTGCAAAAAGGTGGACTATCAGACAAAGAAATGGGTTTGAGTCCCGTGTCTCCAAAGGCAGGACCTGAAAAACAGGCATAATCGCCGGATTGCCATGTGCGCTCATCATTAGCTGGAGCGGCGCTCTCCTCTAGCGACCGTCTCTTTTTACCAGGGTAAAGAGGGTCAGTAATCGACGGTTCAGCGGGATTCCATCAGCGCAAACTGCGAACGTTTGCACGGGGCAGAAACACAAACACTAAAGTAACAGACCGCTGGGGGGAGTCCACATGGCCCTCGGCCTGCCCTCCGACTGACCCCCGGACACAGCCATTTGGTGCCCGGGGGGGTTCGGTGAGTTCCATCCGGTCCGAGACGACTTCTGGTAACCAAACACACGTGTGGTTTTCTTGGTCGATGAGGCTACGGAAGCGGGTTTACCACTGATGCTCTTCTCCGAAGCTGCTTACACTGATTCACCCATTTATACAGCTGGGTAATTCTTACTGTTCACTTCACAACGGTACTACAGCAGGAGGTGGGATTCAAACCTGGGTCCTTCAAGCAGAAGGTTGTGGCTCCAACCGCTGTGCCATCTCGAGGCCTGTGCTCTCAGCAATGACTCCAGGACGTGATGAAGGACACATCTAAACGCATCTGAAAGCCCCCGGGCGCAACTGGACTATGATGCTCATTGGACCAGGAGATCTCACACCACTGGATTGTGGCCCCGCCCTCTCCGTCTCGGCTTCTTCATCGGTCAACGAACTCATCTCTGCCAGAGCGGCACCGCCCACAGGCAGCTTGTAACACTTTAGACGCCCGGGGCGGGTGGGCAACCACTGTTACTCGAACTCTCAGCCTGGGAGTTATTTTTCTTTTCCTCTCCTCAGTCACCACCTGACGTAACTCATGATATTATTTTAGCAAACCACCTGCTTCATTTATGTCCATTTGCTTTCAACTGAAAATTAACTGAACCTACATCGTTGGGTTTTTCAGAAAATTTTCGTCGAGCAACAAAGCGACGATTGCAGGAACCCACGTTCTCCATCGGCGACACGGGTTAGACCCCGCCGGTCTCCTGCAGGTGGCGCGGTGGTCAGAAGCGCCGTCTTCGATCTCACCTACTGCTCTTGATCGAGGCGCTTACCATCATGCACTGCTGTAAAAATGAGTAAATCGCTGTAACAACACTCACATCGTAAGCTGCTTAATGTCGCCCGACGCACATGTGTCAGACAGGCGGGGGTTTTTCTGCGGCCGAAGGGTTCCGGTGATTTCCGAACCCTAAAAGACAACGAAAGAAGCCGCGGTGCAGACAGGTAACAGTGAAACCTGCGTATCGAAACGCGGGCTCGCGGCTCAAAAAAAACCAATTAAGGAGCTGTTCCTTTCAGCAGACGGCACCCCCGCCTTTGTCTTGGGTACAAACAAGCTTTTTAAAAATAATGCCACCTCCGTGTCCGCGGATGTCATTCCAAATACTTTCCCTCTTAATTGCTTTGGCAATTCGTACGCATCACACGGGTGAGTCGAGACCCCCGGCAGATTATACGCCGTCGCCCGTCTGGCTCAGGAGGGAGCCTAAGGAGGAGCGGAGATGACTGCGGGACTAAATAATAACACTAATAATCGCTTGTGCTTATGGGGAAGAGGGTCGCTACTTCCTGTGACTCATCAAACAAGTGTGTTTTCGAGCAGCACGGGGAGGGCAAAGCACTGGGGGCTCGGACAGGAACCGCGGAATCGCTACCCGTCCTCGGGTACGAGCGTCAACCTGTATGGGCGTGGCATTCGGAAGCCTGGCCACGCCCACTCCCCCTGGACTCCCGTTTGCTTTAATCATTTCAAAAAGTCAAAGTGTGAAAGTGACATGTCCCATATCTTTCTTTAGTCTTTTTTCTTTATATGTATCCGTGTTGTAACATGTAGCCCGGTGATATTTCTTACACTTTTACGATATGACTGAGAAACGCTACACGTACTCTTGTTCATATTGGCTTCTGCGTTATTGTTTTTGTGGCTTCGATTTAAAAACAATCAATCAATCAATCCAATAAAGGTTGGTGTTGGTTCCCGGGGAGGAAACGAGGACCAGGTGCGGCCAATGTGGAAAAAAACCACACCTGAGAAAGAAATACTGGAGAGGGATGTTTTCGCAGTTTTCGGGTGGGTGGGTAAAAGTTTAGACTTCGGGCGCTTTGGCTGGTTAATTTCATTAAAAAGTATGGGAAAGAACAATAAGAGTGAGACCCACCGTAAACCACTCCCTTCCTGCTCGGTCCCCAAACCCGCTGTGCCGCAGCAGGCGCCACAAATCCAGCCAAACTTCACAACGTTCGTTCCTTTTGGATGTTCACGTTATTCCTTCCTTTATCCGAAGCTTTTTTCCAGGGCGATGCACAAAGTGAGCTTTTACAGTGAGCCGCTCACACTGATCTACCCATTTATACAGCAGGGTAATTTTTAAAGTAACAAATCAGAGTAAAGTAACTCGATTAAAGGTACTAGAGCAGGAGGCGGGATTTGAGCGGCGCTTTCCGAGTTGCGACACGACGGCCCCAACCACCGCGCCCCCATCTGCACCCATAGCATTGTCACCAGAGCCGTGTTCCTGAGTTAGGTACGCAGCGCGGCGCGGGAGCAGGGCCTTATTTTTAAAAACTTGTCTTATTTCCCAGAGCCCACATTAACATCCGACCCTGAAATCAAACAGCGAGTCGTAACCGCCCCGCGCCGGTGTAATTACGAGCCGACGCGAACCGTGACATTTAAAGTGCCTGTGGCAGTAATGAGCTATTTTCGTCAACACCTCCCGCGCGAACGGGCCATTTCCCTACCGGCCGTATCTCCCCGCGCCGCGGTGCGTCGAACAGAACCGCAAAGCTCTGGATCTGCGGTCGCTCGCTCTTCGGTCAACGCCGTTGGCGCGCCGCCGATGCGGCCCTACGCAAGAGACTCCCACCGCACCATGAACCGGAGCACCATCGTCACCGCCAAATACGCGCTTCCCACCACCTCTACAAGCAGCCGCTCGTGTGACGAGGTATTGGACCGCGGTGTCGGACAAACCGGCTGGGCTTTGACGGACAAGCGTCTGCTTCTAAAGCTCTTCATCTGTTGCTGTTGCGCTTTGCTTTAAGGAAACCCGTCTGCTGAATTGTGCACAAATACATGTTTTGTTTATAATAAATGTCAACGACAGGCAACCTTAGCAGGGAGGCGAGACGGACGTAGCGTCACGGAGCGCGGCGGGCCAAGACCCAATTCCGAATGTCCCAGCAGCCTCGCGGAGCCTCCGAGGACCTGGAAAGGCTCCCGGCCGGTAGGACGCACACCGCGAACGGGTCGGGACCCCCTCAAACTGCGGTTTTGCCGACAAGTCGAGTGTGGAGGGAATGCCCCTGGGAGGGGGGCACGGCTCTCACACGCTCCCGTTCCCTAATTAAGACTCCTTTCTCGCGGCTGCCAGAGGAAACGGGCGGACCACACCTTGGAGTCCCCGAGGTGGAATTCCGCTGTGTGTTGTGTGCCCAAACACACAAACACAGTAATGAGAGCAGAAACCCACAAGCGGAACCCGACCGCAAACACGGCACTGCATCGTTCTTAAAACCCACGATTTATCTGAGTCCTTTCTCCAAGGCAGCTCATACTGTTACATAACCAACTTTACACTGATTTACCCTTTCATGCACGCGGGTGGCTGCTACCGTATCAGTTCAGGGTAAGTACCTCGTGTACCGATGTACAGCAGGAGATAGGATTTGAACCCCGAACCATATTGCAAGGTGATGGTGTTAACCACTATGCCACCTGCTGCCCGCTGTATCAAAATCAGTAAATGTGCAAATAGTGCTTTCCAGCATCGTGGAAAACAGATAAAAACTGCGCTACAGAGAAGAGCCCCTTCGGACGAATCATGCAGCCTTGACAAAATGTTATTGCTATTATTATTATTATTATTATTACATTTTTATCCAAGGTGTCTTACAATGTAAGGGCTCTACACTAAGCCACTTACACTGATTTACCCATTCATACCGCTGGGTAATTTTTACATCTCAATTTAGATAAGTAACTTGACAGCAGGAGGTGGGATTCGAACCCGAGTCTTTAAGATTACAGCTTTAATCAATACACCACCTGCTGCCATAGTGCAGGGCTACAGTGGGAAAAGATGAGATGATTATGAGGATAAAGCAAAGTAAAACTGGGGGGAAATGACTCATTCAATCATCTTCGCTCGTCAGATAGTTTCCAGAAGGATCCGCACTTTGGACGAAGCCCCGCTGCACCATTTAAAAGCGTCATTAACTTCACTGAGACAAATAGATGCCTGGAAGGGAGGAAAATGGCAGGTGATGAGCAGCGGGTTTTAAAGGGCGTTTAACACCTCTGGTGTGATTTCAGGGGGGCCACATGGAGAGCCTGGGGGGGGTAAATAAAGAGGGACGAGAACGACTTCTCTTAGAGGCCAAGTGAAAAAACAGACAGCGATGGGATGGGACGGGACGGGACAGTCAGGATGCACGGGAGAAAGGCGGGGTGGCTCCAAATGATAAAAAGTCATCCTTCAGCAGGCAGACGGGGCTCTATCTGCTGAGCGGAGATCCTCATCATCCCGCAACCGAGACAAATTCCTCAGGGGTGATAACGCGGCCCCGGCGCTCGGCCCCGCACTCCATACATCTCCCCCGACAAACGCAACCATTTACATGAGATAATTCTCCCTCTTTGGAGACGAGAACCCCCTGCGCCTGCGCTGCTCCGTACACGAGGAATTGTTCGCGGGGAAGATGGTTCCCGAAGGAGACGCCGAAAAGCGTTGATTGGCGTTTCGCACCGCGGAACAGGGACGCCTCCTTTCATTGTTGATTCGATCTTTGCGTAGCAGCTGGTGCTGGTGCCTCGCAGCTTCTGGGTTGTCGGTTTGAATCCCACCTCAGTCTGTGTGGGGTTTCTATCTTTTCACCGTGTTCACGCAGGTTTCTGGGTGCTCTGGATTCCATCCACAGTGGAAACTCTAAAGCGCCCTTATTTTATATGTGTGTGTGTGTGTGTGTGTGTGTGGGTGGATAGATGGAGTTCATTATTATTAGTACCGGTAGCAGTATTTTTATTATTTTTTTAATTTTTTTTTTGCATAACGAGATTCAACCTGAAATACCAAGGTTTGAAACCAGTACAGGTGTCATACCATGTTTTAACTGTCATTGTTTAAAAGTTAACTGGCATTTAAGGTATAAAATGTTTTCCCTTCAGGAATTTAATTTGATCATTATTCCTCCATAGTACAGCGCAAAAAAACCCACATATATCTTTGACTCTTCCGCTGGGTGGCGATGACGACCAGGCAGTTGCGTATCGCAGTTTTCGGCCTGCGGTAAAATCGTTTCTGGACGTGAGGCGCGAGGACGTTGTCTCCAGGATAAAACAGAGCTCCACAAACCCGTGTCTCTATTTTATTGCGAAGGGCGGCATGCGGGGGGGCTCCCTCCGGCAATCCCGCGTCGACAACTGAGACAAATCGAGCGACGGGAACGTGCCGAGCGGAAGGAGCCCCGACGTGATTGGTCAAGCCGTGTAAAAAATGACTCCTAACGACAATCGCGGGGAAGAGAAGGAGTCCCCCCTCTAAGCGCGCTTCACGCCTGCCGAAGTGGGATATAAAGTTATCTTTTGGCCAGAACAACACAGAGAAGAGCTGCAGGAATAACATCCACGTTGGAAAAACGGCAAGCGAGGCGAGGCGCCACCCGGAAATGAGCTTAACGTCTCGTGCCGAGCAGCTCAATTTGCGTGACGTTTTGACAAGGTAGAACGTTTTTACCGCTCTGTCTCCACCCCTCCCACCCCCCGCAGGCTCAGCTGACCCAAGAGGATCGGGGTGGCGCGATGGCTCTGCTTTCACCGATAAGGATCGGGTCGGCGGGACACACTCAAACGACGGCTGCATTTCTGAGGCCCG
This sequence comes from Scleropages formosus, assembly GCF_900964775.1. Classification (NCBI taxonomy): domain Eukaryota; kingdom Metazoa; phylum Chordata; class Actinopteri; order Osteoglossiformes; family Osteoglossidae; genus Scleropages; species Scleropages formosus. The sequence continues at coordinate 1,837,057 of NC_041809.1, forward strand.
ACCCGAGCGGGAGATGAGATAAGATCCACTTGGGAACGTGCGATTAGATGCGGACGGCGTTCCGGCTCCCCGTGCAGAAACGCTAATTGTTGGGCTGGACTGCAGAGAGGCCTCTGCACACGGGGAGATCCGCAGCGGCACAAGGGGGGGGGGGGGGGGATCTGTAGCGCTCTCCCACAAACGAAAACGACCCCGTTTCATCCCTTTTAGCAATTCCGTGATCCTATTCTTCGCATATCCGGATCAAAATTCTTGGACTAATTGGTTTGAATTGTCTTTTTTCCCCCCGTTTTGCCTATCGCCCCGTGGAATGATTAGTACAATCATGTCACGGTGTGCGCAAAATTTCTAAAAGAGGATCCCCGGGGTTAGCGGCGTAGCGCTGTCTGGCTGAGCTCCTCGGCGGCCCGGACACGCTTGGTCGCCTTCAGATCTGTCCGGCCGCTTGATGCAAATGCACCCCGACGGCCCCCCCCCGAGAAAATGGCCTCATCTTGGTCCAGGGAAGGGCCTTACGCTGAAATTCCTCCTGTACTTAACTGCATTCAAACCCGAGGGCCCACGCCCGCACTAGCATGAGAGCTAAAAGTCCACCAAAAAACCCCCAAAAAAGTAAAAATGAGAAAATCAGATAGTAAGACACAGCATGTTTATATAATCAATATTTCACAGTAAAATCAAGTAACAAGGTTAAACGCCAAAGAAAACATCTATAAAAAGTTAAAAGATTCGCTTACCTCCTCCACCGCCAAGGAGAGTAGAGTTTGCTGTAGGGAGAAGAAAGAGAGGGAGAGCGTGAGCACTTGGCGCTCTACAGAAATATTTCATGCTTCATCATAAGAAAAGCAAAAGCAGCAGAAAACAAATCCCAGAACAACCAGAAAAGAGTCCAAAGAGACACCGTCCTCCCGCCGGACACGTGGTAGCAAAGCTCTCGGATGTTCAACAGCTGGCGGATGATGAGTTCATCAGGGCTCGGTATTCGGGTCCTTTCAAATTCAGTGCGTTTCCCTAAGGCCGGATTGTGCACCGCAGAGCTGCTGGTGGAGGGGGGACCTTCGGCGAACGGGGGAATCGGGGGTGCCGGAAAAAACCCACCGCTATCTGTCACTGAGTCTGGGAGAGCAGCGGCAGCGGGGGGGACGTCTTCAGACGCCTGATGAAGGAGATGCTCCGAGTTCCACTCGAGTCTCACTCGTCCCGTGACACCGATAAGCAGTCTACAAAAGGCCCGCGATCGTTCTCTCTGAAAAATAGCCACAGCAAGAAACAAAATGCATCTCCCTGACGCTCGCACCCGCGCCTCTCCGCCGCACATCTGCAGAGCTGGAAACCGCACGCTAATTGGCGCCGCGGCCCCTGTATTGGAGAGCAACCCCTGACACCTTCTTCGACGGGCCGCGGTGCATCGCGGTAACCTCAAAGACGGACTCCCAATTATCGGAGGAGATCTCATTAAAACGAGCAAGTTACGATTTAGCTCTTCATTATCTGTAATGTCCGGCCCCCATAGGATGGAGGAGAAGATTAATTGGGATTAAAATTCGAAACTGAGCAGGTATGCATTTTTTTTTTTGCGCTGTTTCAGCAACAGGACAGTAGAAATAAATTACCCACAAATCGTCTCCCAGAATCTCTTCTAGTAGCAGAAAGATTCATTCCTGCATCACAGAAAACCGGAGAAAAGACCAAAGTAACTGTTTCTGTCTTTATTTATTAAACACCTTCGTCTAAGTCAAGTTACAGCATTAGATGTTCTATTGTACCCTGATTTACCCATTTTACAGCTGGGTAAATGTTCTGTAACAGTTAGGCACCTTGATCAGGGGCCAGTCCGCTGGAGGTAAGATTCAAACTTGCAGCCTTCACATTGCAAGAGAACAGCGCTAACCACTACACCAAAAGCTGCGAAGATTACATCAAAAATACAGTGTGAAATTGTATGAAACATTGTCTTTCTCAGACCCACATAACCAATCCTTCACATTATTGGCGCAGACACCTCTCAACTCAACCTTTCGGGAAGTATAAACCGGACCAGCCAATCAGAACGAGAGGGTCCAGAATGCACACGCCACCAAAATGCACGTGTGTGTCGCTCAGCAATAACCTCATCACCGTAAGAGGTACAGGAAGATCCCTGTGTACAGAGGGTCGGAGGGCTGAGACCACGGGAAATGCTGCAGTTGCCGTAGCAACAGGCTCTCATACACAGACCTCAGGGGTCTGATTTAGAACTACAACAACCCATGTTATACATCACCTCCTAGCATCACTATCTGTCCATCGGTGATCAATGGACAACCTATACAGTCATGATCTTATGGATGTGGGAGGCCCCCCCCCCCTCACCGTGACTCCTAGCCGCAGACACAGAGTGCCCCCCTCCCCCCGTCCTGACCGGTCATCCCGTTCCTGCAGAATTAAAAGCAGTGAGGTCTAATTACCTGACATTATGGAAATGCACTACAGAGTCGCGCTTAATTTATTCCGCTCTGCGCTGCGGATAATCGGGGAATAAAAGGCGAGGAGGATAATCAATTTGACACCGTTATAATATCCGCAAAGATGTAAGGGGTGCAGAACGGATGGCAGCAGACATTCCCCGTACCGCAGGCCTCTCGGCGGGAGCGCGACAGCCACGAATGAGCCACTGGGGGAAACAAAAGGGAATCTGTTCACCGCACCACAGCAGGGGATTCTGGGTAAAATGCAGATTATGAGGGGGGGGAGAAAAAAATTACACACAAGACACAGATGATATGTGGAGAGCTTGGTCTTACTTGACATTTGATGTAAATTATAGTCTGTGTGTGAGGCTCAGTGCATATTATACATATATATAGAGACACACACGCACAGAGGGTACTTGAAAAAGCACAGTGTGTTTTTTGTCTCTGCCGCGTGAATCACGTGAAACGCTGCAGCCCTTTCACCGTGCGGAACACGCCGAGTCCCTCGCATGCACAAAACACCGGTTACCTACCCGGCGAAAAAAGAATAAGGACGCCTTCAGCAAGACACACGCTGGGGGGAGGGGTTAACCCTACAAGGTCTCAAGGTTCGAATTCACAGCGCCTGGGCCGTCCAATGGGAAGCACCCGTGTGCCGTAAGGGAGCCGCGCCGGTGAGCACTGCCACGGCGATGAGGCGGCTACGCTAAGCGTGTTCCTGCTCGGGGAGCGTCGCGGTGCAGAGAGCCTTGCGCGGTCGACTGCTGGTCCCCGGAGGGCGCGGCGTAATCTGTGTGGCCTGCTGAGAGCGCCCAGAGTCCGCAGTACTCACATGTCGGGGGTCACAGCTCACCTCGCCCGCCCACCCACCCGTCCCCCACCAAGAAGGACCGGATCACGACATACATGACCGCTGTGGGTGGAGCAATTCAAAGTGAAGTACAACACAGAAGACAAAAGTGCATCAGCAACGGACAAAGAGCTTTAGACACAGACACTGGGCTACGGACACAGTTTGTGTGTGTGACACCACCATGTTACTGGTTCACATCCCTCCAGTAGCACCTATAGAAATGACATTCAAATAGCAAATACACAGATAAGCAGATGGTGTTGATGGGAGGGATTCAGCAGCTCTGAGGAACACGAAGATCATTCCACTACATCGGGGCCTAAACTAAGAACCTAGACACTTTTCATTCTGAATGCTGTCTATGGGGGACCAAAGGTAGAGTTAAACCCACAGTCACCCGTTTCTCACCCTGGTCTTTGAGTAAAATGGCTATTGAGATTCTGTTGCCGGGGAGGCGTTCGGCAGCATCCCCCATTTCCCTTCCTTTGCTTTCCTTTCCTCTGGGGTGGGAGAAAGTGTTGTGAAAACTCGTCCAAATAAACAAGTCAGAGAGGGAAAAAACACTGATGTTCAATATTTGGACTTTCAATTTCACATAATGGTTTGACCACAGCGGTCGCGAGCCTGTCACCTCGAGCCCTTCTAGACGTTTCCGCTCAGGGACCTTCCTTCCATTGAATGAGCCCATCTGAAATCACAAACCACACCCCGATGCGGGGGGTGGCTCCTGACAGGAAACGGGAACGTTCAGGGCTCATCCCTGGCATCTCGGAGGCAGGAAGGAGGCGCACGGAGAGCTTCCTGTGTCCCGCGACCCGCCGCTGAGGGGAAAAGGAAGCGTCAGTGTCTCGGGTCGTCCAGCTTACAAAGAGAGATGAACAATCGGACACCGAATAAACACCCCGGTGGTGCCGGGTGGGACCCTTTGCGTGCCCCTAGCGGAGGGGGCTGCTGGGAATCCTGGGAAAGGGAAAGCTGTAAATCGCCAGATCATGGTTCCCTGGTGGACAGTGATGGACAGTGATGGACAGTGATGGACAGTGATGGACAGTGGTGGACGATGGCGACAGTGACACGGAGCTGGGGGGTCCGACGCTTTTACAGACGCCACTGCTACTGCTGGAGCCACTTCCTACCCCCCGAAAGCAACAGGATGGCAGAGTGAGAACAGGCTGTGTGTGTCTCACCCACACACACACACACACACACACACACACACACACACACACACACACACCCACAGACCACTTAACAGGACCGATCTTCAATATTTTGTCACATAAACAACTGGATATTTTTAGATACATTTAAGACACATTTAATTGACTTGAATTTGATCATGATTTTGATGATCCTTTATGTGAAACAGTGTGCTGTGTATTAACATTTCTCTTTCTCTCTTCCTCACATTATTTTCTTTTACCTGCGCTGGCACGTCAAAGTAAAATGAGACGTAAAAAATGTGTCTTTCATCGTGGATGGCGTTTTAAATACTTTACTGAAATCTAGTGAAGTCGAGGGGAAAAATATTCAGAAATGAAAACGCGAAAGGAGGAAAAGGGAACAAGAAAGCGGCACCGCGGCTAATTCTGTATGTCAATCCGTCAGCGAATGTGGAACGGACCGGAATGGAGTCGAACCCGCGCGTGTCATCCAGATTAAGCCGGGGTCAGAGGGCACGCGAGGCCGGCGGTTCAACGACATCCGGCACCTAATTGAACCCTGAAGAGGCGAGGGACGCCGAGCGCGCGCCGAACCCGGGACCGCAGCACCATCCTGCATCCTTTTTACAGACATTCAGGACGCCAGCTGCGGTGGAAAAAGATCCTCGGCCGCTTTGGTTCAGCTGTAAATGTGCAACTGTAATGATTTCTGGCTGCGCATTATGAGGAACATAACCAGTACCTGCGAAATGGTCCACAGGGTAACGTTTGCCTTCTCTGTCAATAGATACATATATAACTGTAATTTGTACAGTTACAACTACACTTGTCTTCTTTCAACGTAACATTAACGTGTTTCTGTCCAAAGTGCCCGTTACCTGCTGCTACGCGTATTCACTTTGCGTTCACACAAACACACTGCGACATAAACGGAAGAGGAGGAAAGGAAAAGTGCTCCTTATATGGCTTAAGAAACGAGTCCCGTCATCAACACAAAGAATAGCTGGACGAATGCAGAGGGATTGTCTAGAATGTGAGATGTTTAGTGGGCATACAGCACTACTCCTCCTTTTAGGCATTTGTGTAGAGACTCCTCCCTTTTATGCAGTGACTCCTCCCCTTTGGTGCAGAGACTCCTCCCCCTTGGTGCAGAGACCACTCCCTGTTTGTGCAGTGACCCCTCCCTCTTTATGCTGCAACTCCTCCTCTTTTCTCTGTGGCCCCTCCTCTCTTGGTGCTGAGGCTCCACCTCTTTCAGCTAAGGCCTCTCCCCTTGTGCGGCGGCTCCACCTCCAGCCTGAGCTCGTCTTCATGGTGCAGAAACATCTGTAGGTCTTTATAATAAGGACAGTGACCAGTGTCGCGCTGCGGCGTACGAGCGCTCGCCTCTCCTTTTCCTTCCGATGAAAATTCACGCCCCGCCTCCAGGCCACACCCCTCCTGAGCCGAGTCCAGGAAGTGACGCCGACCCGCTCGCTCGCTCAAAGCCCTGCTGCAGAGAGCCTGCGGGTGGGGGTCCGGAGGACAGCGTGAAACAGCGAATGTAACTGCACGTAAAGGAGTGTCATGCATCGTCGTCGAAATAAAGGGAACCGGTGTGCGATGTGGACAGAAACGAGGCACCGCGACTCATGGCCACGCCCACCTGACCTTGGCATTAATGAGCCCCCACCCCCACCCGCCAACATCATACCGACCTCACCTGAAACGTGCGCTAATGAACACGAAACGTGAATTTATTCATTAATTCCACCTGTTAACCCACCGAGGGCCCCGACTGCGAGAAAACTCTGCAACTTCAACTGCTGTCGCAGGAGTGACTTTAGTTCTTCGTTTCTGAACCTCTGCCATCTTCCTGGCTGAACTTTATTAAATTCCAGCAAAATATTAAAAGAAATCAGGAGAAGCACGATGGCAACAACACATTTTGGGAACGGAGCATCAGAAGCGCTCCACGGAACGCAGTACCGGCAACAATCGCATTTATTCCACATTTCAAATACGAGAACAAACACGGCACTCGAGTCCCGAGTATCGGTACAACCGCCAGCCACCAAAACCACCAGTGACTGACCGCTACAGAACCAGTGCGACCAGGAGACGTCTCAAATTGATCTGTCCTCCGTAAGGAACAGCAGCAGGGGTTTAGCGGCTGGAGCTCCTTTGGACTCAACGGCCCCGGGTTCGAATCCCATTTCCAGCTGCACTGTCCTTGATCAAGGTACTTACCCTCAACCGATAGTGAAAATTACCCTGCTGTATAAACGGGTAAATCAGCACACAGCACGCCGGGGAAGTCCGAAGGGGGGCGGAGCCGGGGAAGGAACAACGGCAGCTTACAGTAATCAACGCTTCTATTTCTTCCCCCAACTTGACCAGGGAAGGGAGTGAGTCTGAGGACTTCACGGGAGAGACGACCTCGGGAAGTGAGACAGCACGACCTCGAGAGCGACAGCGACCCCGAACTCCGCGTTCCCCACCGAGCACCCCTACGAGACATCGGCTCCCCCTCCCCCATCTTTCCGTGAGCCCCGCAACCAATAAAGCCCCCCCTCGCTAACAACTCGCGCAACTGTGTCGGCCCCTTCTTCTTACACAGTGCTAATCACCAAAGGAGAAAAGTGTTCGAAATGTAATATAAATAAATATTAGTAAACTGAACTGTACATTAACAATGTTGTGGACTTTAATAGGTGTTGACCTCTGGGATCAAGAGTCCACACTGCTGCCTGTCAGCGTAACATGGCTGAGGTCTGTTTCTAGCACCACGGTGACGTGACCCAATGCCCTGCCGGCACCTGGCAGGCACACAGACTTTTCACAGTGGGAACTAATAGAGGAAAGACAGTTATTTGCGCGGAAAACCGGAACGCGGTTAAACTGGACATCCTCTGCCCCTCCGGCGGCACGGCGATGGCACGCTGCATATCAACTTTTAACAAGTTGGAAAATGGAGAATTCGGTGGACTCGTGCCGTCGCAACGCCCCGCTCGATTAGGGGCCGGAACGAAAGCTCGGCGCAGGTCCCGCTCATAGAACCCATAAAGTACTGGTCTCTTAGACGGTGCCAAGTGCCAGGTGAATTGAAGTGACTCTTCAAAGCGCCCACACGTGTGACACACTCATTCACGCCGCCCCTCTCGTGTGGCTGTTCACACCTCTCGCACACGTGGAGGCGGCCGATATGATCGGCTGGGTTCGTTTCCTTGATTAAATGTTTCCCTTCCTGCTCTCAATGCTTCAGTGGTGCCAGCAGGTGGCGTAGTGATTAGGGGGACCACATTGCAACCGCACTGAATTTTGCACCCCATCTCCTGCTGCAGTACCCTTCACCAAGGTAGTGACTCTGAACTGGTACAGTAAAAATTACCCTGCTGTATAAATGTAGTCGCTTACTGCGCAAAGCTAACATAGTAAATTGCCTTTTCAGCTAATCATTAATAATAATAATACACACACACACATTTTCTGAACCGCTTGTCCCATACGGGGTCTCGGGGAACCGCAGCCTACCCGGCAACACAGGGCGTAAGGCCGGAGGGGGAGGGGACACACCCAGGACGCAACGCCAGTCCATCACAAGGCACCCCAAGCGGGACTTGAACCCTAGACCCACCAGAGAGCAGGACCAGCCCAACCCACTGCGCCACCGTGCCCCCCTCATTAATAATAATACTAAAAACATTTTGTGTTCTGCATTTTGAATGGGGAGTGCTGGAGAACTCCGCCTTGCTTGACGCCACGCCGTCCAATCAGCAAAGTGGATTTCAAAGAAGAGGGGACGTCCAGCATATGGACTCCATATAAACCCTGCAAAATTGATGGGCCTAAAATTTACCAGTGCAGTGGTTAAGTCGGGTGGGGTGAAGCAAAAAAAAAAAAAAAAGCCAGTATCCGTAACCCAAGTGTGCGCACAACACCCCTCCCAAAAGCCACTCCTGATAAAAGTACACGGTAAAGCAGCACAGCACGAACCTGTCGAGCTCTGCTCACGTTTCTCCCGCCACTCGACAGGCAGCGTTGGCAGCCATTGGTTGTGGGGGATGGGGGGCAGAGGAGCGGTCGGCCTCTATCGCCGATCCCATTTTTCCTCTCCGTTTCTCCGAGCGCCAGCGGCTGCATCATTAGCGCCCGGCGAACGTTCCCGTCGGCACCGAGTTGGCCCGTCTATCAGCCGCATTTTTTTTTCCTTCCGGCGCATTCCACAGCACCTCTTCTTCTGCACTTATTTGCTGCCTTTACCTGGAGCAGTTGGACTTGTAGGGAAGGAACACGAGCAGAACTTTCTTTGACAGTTAGAACCCTCCTCCGACGGCGGGCCAGGCCAAAGACGAAGGATCAAGTCAAGGAACGAAGTGAAATTACGGTCGATAAACCTGAGACACGTCCACTTGGGTTGCGAGAACCCGGTTGTACAAAGAGTTTCGTTTAATACCCTGTTTCTTCGTGTTTACCAGGTCCCGACTGGGATTCCGCGCTGCCCCCGACAGCTGAGCCGCACGAGACCGGAACGACCGCACGGTCGTCTTCTCAGTTATAGTTTGTCTCGTGCCGCATTAAGTTCTCCACCTCCATCTGCCCCTCCGATCGTTTAACCTGTCATAATGTCAGTGATCACGTCCCCATCTGTCCCAACCATGTCCACTCGTCCACCGGGGCTCAGCTCACTCACATTGCTTTCATAGATTTCTGTTCTCTTCTGTTTCTGCGTTAAAGGTTTGAATTAACGCACAAACACTGAGTTTCATACGTAAGTATGTTTCCTTCGTTAAGTGTACGATACAAAACAATAAAACACATCAAAAATGTTACAGTTCAATCAAGTTTCAGTTGTCAGAGACCTTCGTGAGACGGGGGTCACCGCGCACGTCCCCATCGGGGTCTCGCGGGACACGCTTCGCACCCGAGTCGACAACCGACCCGTTCCCTTGGCCACGGTTTAACATTCTGTGATGTACTTGAGCCGTTCGAAACAAAATAAAATGGGGGAAGAGAGAGACAAATGAGCGCCGCATTACATAACGCTCCCTGCTGTCCACGTGAATCATAACGACGGCAAAACGGAACGAGGATGAATAGAACGGCACTAATTCCAGCCGAACTTCACGACATCAAGTGGCAAACACTGTACCTCCCACTTGAGCCTGGAAACAAACACGTTGGGCATCTCAGCATCAGCACCCATCACGTGTGTTTCCAAATTATGGATATATGTGTATCACTCCTACCATCTCAAGTACTTCCATTGTGTTGGGGTCCTTTCAAAAGAAAACTTCTCATTGGCCTCTGTTGTTAACAGCACAGTCATAATTATTGTCATTACTAACATTATGAATCTTATTATCCTCATCGTTCCACGACACATAAAAGAAACTAATAAGGGGTGATTAGCTACTCGCCACTCGTTACAGTGCAGCCGCCAACCGACCGTTACATGTACATGTATTCATTTATCACACACTTTTCTCCAGAGCGACAAACATCTCATAGAAAATTCTGTGTGTTCATTACATTGGCAGAAAGAGACACTTAGATACAGACGTGTGATTCTAGAGTGCAGTTAATTTCTTTCCACCGCATAAACCAATGTTCATAACGCGAGTAGCTGCATAAAACTTTTACGTTACATTACAGGAGTAGCTGTGTAAAGGTTGATCCGGCATCGTCTTGAAGTTATGGTGCGTGAACGTTTACACCTTACGTGAATTTAAGAGATGATGGGCAAAGTGCGTCTGGAAGAGGGAGTTTTAAGACCCTTTTTTTAAATGTGGACAGGGATTCAGCAGTTCTGAGTGAGAGGGGGAGGTCGTTCCACCACAGCGGAGCCAGAACCGAGAACCCTCCTGCTTTACTTTTCGTGCGCTGGACCACCAAGCGGGCAAATGTGGAAGAGTGTAGCAGTCTCGTTGGGGTGTAGCGGATGATCAAGTCCTGCAGATAAGAACGCTTCTCTTCTCATTCACGTTTTGGGAAGTAACCCTTCGGAAAACACAATGAGAAGGAAGCCTGCAATTTATGAGGGGTTTCGAGTTATTATTTTGAAACGGAAAGGCCGCATCGTCACCGTCTCGAGTTCTGTGGGCGCCTCCCGTCGTGGAGCGACAGGACCCGCTCGCTGCCCGCAGCCCAAACATCCAAACTCCGAGACAGACCGAGCGGGCATCGAACCCACGTTCAGGACGGAGGGGCATGTGGGGTATCTGAGGGCGTCGCGAGTCACTCGGGGAGGGGGATTAACGACGGGTGCTGAATGTGTAAGATGGGACTGCGCTGTCCGCTCCTCACAGTGACACACACACCAACACAGGGCACTAAATACCTTTATTTACCGTATTTTTACCGAGTCACAAAGTGGGAGAAACTGCAGGAAGTCCATGCGCTCTTACAGACGGGTCACGGGGTCCCGGTCCACCTATCCGCAGACACTGTGGACACCTATATATGCAAATGAGGTGGAGTGCAAAGGCCGCCCCGGTGTCACACACTTGTGGTCCATTTCTTTACATCCTGTGCAGGGACTCTGCTGCTCTGGCCCTCAGGAAGGCAAGCGGTAAAGCGAGGTGTAAAAAAAAAAAAAAAAAAAAGAACTTAACGCCCAGAAAGAAGACTTTCGAGGTACCATTTACAGGGCCATTTGCACGCGCTGCTTCCTGAATTTGAATCACATCCAGATTCCAAAGAAAAGAGCAAACTCTCTGGATCGGAGCAGCGACGAGCGCGTTCGGCTTTCTGCTCGACACCTACGTTACAAAACACACAAACAAACAGATAAATAAATCACAAAGCGTATTGCTGTCAAAACAACATGCGCCGCGAAGTGGTGAACATGCTGAAGAAAGGCAGAGAGTGTGCGTGCGTGTGTGTGCGTGCGCGTCGTGCGTGTGTGTGCGTGTGTGTGCGTGTGCGTGCGCACACTTTGGAACGCTTTTCACAAATAACAGCTTGTTGTCATTCCAGCAGTTTATTAAATTTTGCAAATGCAGGTAAACAAATAGCGGCGTAAGGACGCTGCTGCCACATCGTGAATAGATGCTCTCGACTATATTGCTGCCTTTTACTTTTATTTATTTCTCCCACACTTTTCTGCAAAGAGACAAAGCATATTCAGCTTTTTACACTGATTTACCCATTTGCACAGCGGGGACATTTCTGCTCTATCAGTTCAGGGTAAGTACTTTCATCAAGGGCACTACAGCAGGAGGTGGGAATCGAACCTGGGACCTTTGCGCAGAAGGCACCTTTAACCACCACGCCACCTACTGCCAACGTGAAGATGTTTTCATTTCCAGGAACCTGTCCTGTTCTGCCAGCTGCCTGTGTTATAGCACATTCTGCATTCGGACTCTATTTTCCCATATCTGGGCAGGAAGCGGGAGCTTCGCGACATTGGGGGGGGGCCAAGGGGCGGGGCCGCCCTCACATCAAATGACGGCAATGAGGGCGAACAAAAGACTGACACTGCCTCTCTAAACAAGGTGTGAATTACCTTCACAAAGAGCCTGTGATGCTGCTTCACTGCCACGGCTAAATAAGTGGTGTAAATCGACACATTTTACTGCTCGAAAGTACATTCTATACATATATGCAAATAAACACACACAAATCTACATATATGCAAATAGGACAGCGGCTGCTTGTCAAAGAGCCCCCGCACTGTCCTCCCTCAGGTACGAAAATGAACGAGAGCGTTTACTGTGGTCTGGAGCCGGACTGGTTGGGCAGAGCGCCCCCGAGAGGAGGCTTTGGTGTCACGCGGTACAACAGCCACCTGGGCATTTAGCGTCTCCATCCAGCCCGTTGTCGCAAGTTTTGCACTTTAAAAGGGAAAACGGTGTAATCTGAGGGTAACTGCCACTGGAGACGGGTAAAAAGGCCTTAAAGAGGTTATCCGTCCTTATTATGATAATATCCTTATTGATTCATTTTACTGATGCTTTTCTCCAAAGCAGTGAGTTCACATCCCATCTCCTGCTCTAGTGCCCTTGATCAAGGTACTAACCCTGAACTGATGTAGTAAAAATTGCCCTGCTGCATAAATGGGTAAACCAGTGTATCTTAACACTGCGAAAAGTGTCAGATAAGTGAAAAAATTTTTACTTTTTGAATTTAACCATATATACAGCTGGGTAATTTTTACTGTACCCATTCAGGACAAACAGCTTTAATGAAGGGTGCTACAGAAGGGGATGGGATTCGAACCCTGGTCCTATGAGTACAAAGCCTCAGCACCAGCCGCTGAGCCCCCTGCTGCCTTGAACTGTATTCAGTCGGTAGCAGGTCTGGGGAACATGACAGCAGTACCTCACTTATAAAGTCTGCCCCCCTACACAGTGCAGTCACCCCCCCCCCCCCCACTGTAACCCAGTAACAGGAAGTAACGCGACCAAGAGGCGTCGTCCCTCCCTGTGCAAAACCAGCGTTTCGGCAACACGTCACCGCGTTTGGACTCGGCGCCTAAAATTACACCCACACACCTCTTTCCCCCTGCGTCGGGGACTCCCTTAATCATTCGCCCTCTCATACGCTGCATCGTTACCACGGTCCACAAATAAGGGCGCTCCGATTGGCCTTGGCGAGGGTGATCGACCGCAGGCACTCGAACCCACGACACCCTCGCTAAGGCGCGACCCAGAACAGGCAAGGTTCAGGACAAACATACACCTCTATTTGTGCGTGTGACCCGTGTTTACCGAGTTTCAGTTCTGCCTAAATAAACATAAACCATGAAAAATGAAACTGTGAACCGATGCTTAGAAACGGCCTCATTTTGAGTCTCTGCATCTCGGTGACCGTGACACACGCCGACGCCGCTGGTCTTCCTTCTCCAACACAGGGAAGCGCGACTGTTTGCCAGGACCGCTGTCGTCAAGGACGCACGGACCCTCGCGACATCTCCCCTCGTCATTCTCTCGCCGAGCTCGGCCGCACGACGTCTACGGTCTCCGTCACATCCAGACCGGAAAGACCGACCGCTAGCGGTCGTGTTCCTCGCATGCTTCGCCCCTCCTTCTTTCCCTCTACTTTTTAAGTCAGACATGCAAACCGTGTTGCTTAAAAGGGTTCGATATGTCAGGGGCCGTTTAGCGTAACTATTTCAATTCTGGGGGATTAACCGCGCCGGTTACACAGGGGGGATAATGACCTCTGGGCTCGGAGGGCTTCGTGCTCCACCTCCCCCCGACTCCTGACCGCGACCTCCGACCCAAGGTTGCACCGGCCAGACATACGGGACTTTGTGCGGAAATGAGAGCAGCAGAGAGCCCAACGCTCTAATTGAAGCAATAAGGGTGTGGCGAACGCGGTGAGCGGACTACGGTACCGCGGTCGTACTCCAACATTACACGAAACAGGACGCTCGCATCATTGTAGACCCCGAAGGGGAATTTGCTGCAGGTTCACGCTGGACCGCGGAGACACTTGTAACCTTGAGCAGATCGGCAATCAAAGGCACCGAGAGGGTTTTCATGCGCTTTTTGTTTCTGGGGACAGAAGCTGGAAGTGAAGCGAATTATCTGAATATTGTCAATGTAGTTTTTTTTTCTTTTTTTTTTTTTTTTTTAAACAAAGGGGCTTTTTTGAACTGTCAGACTCCATTAGAAGAATACCATTGTTCCACCCGAGAGGTGGCGGCGGCCCGTCTCCGAAGGGTGGCTCTCCGCCGTCGCCGCAATCTGCTCCGTTCCAGGCTTTTCCAAAGAGCACTAGCAGACCTACGGAACCCAACAATGGACGTGGGTGACAAGGTACTAAAATTAAAATCCTTTCAACAGACACTGTGCAGGCAGGTCTTTATTGAATTAACGCGCATTAATAATATTTAAGCACACAAGTAATTATAAGACCCCTCAGCCTTTACACGGAGACGAGGAGCAAAAGCCGAAAAGGTGAAGCGAAAGTGAAAGCGTCGCCCCGGTGCCGTGCTGGAATTGGGCTCCGCTCTCATTTCTTACACCGTCTTTCTCCCTGAATAACCCGGAAGAATGTGACACACTCTGGATTACGATTCCACTTCAAAGGACAAGCACTAAGTGATTGTTAATTTCGGTTGTAGCCACAGAAAAGCTACCCCCCAACCCCACCAGAGTGTGACGAGGCTAAAAACATTGATTATTCGCAACAACGGGTCAAAATAAAGTGCTTTAATTGGCTTTTCTCTAATTAATAGCAGCTCAGTGCTGCACTGTTCTGACATGTTAAAGGGGAGAGATTCAATGGCAAACTCACACCATTCACACACACCACACATGCATACACACACCATCCAAACTCAAGTGTTGTCAGATGCATTTTGGCTGAGTCCAACCATCTGTCCACCCATCCACAGATCCATCCAACCAACCTTTCAAGCACAGATTAATCCAATCAACCATCCATCCAGGCAACCAACCATTCAGCCATCCATCCATCCTTCATCCATGTATCCAACCAACCATTCAAACCATCCCTCCATACAATCATTCAACCATCCACCCATCCATCCTTCATCCATGTATCCATCTATCTATTCAACCAACCATTCAACCATCCCTCCATCTATCCATCCATTATTCCATCATTCCATCCATCCATCAACGCAACCAACCATTCAACCAAAGAACTGTCCGACCAACCATCCGTCCATCCATCTATCCATCCATCCCTCCATCGATTGATCCAACCAACCAAAAGTCCAACCACGGAGCCCATCCTCGGAAGCACAGGACATCAGACAGGACACGGCCTAGATGGGACATCGGTCCACTGCACCTCCCTACATAAAACAGCAAAAATCATTAAAAAGCCGTATACAAATGGGGGCTGGTTTCCACTGAAGTACCACACAGAGACACAAGTGGCTGAGCTCAGGCGCGGAGGAGGTAGGCTAGCAGCGGACGGCTAAGGGCCCAGTAGACGGGTACTCCAGAGCACACCTGGACATCAAACAGGCACGTGAGCCTGGCAACAGCAAGAGCCGCCGGCATGGAGGTGAGCACCACAACAAAGGCTTCCTCCACCACTTGTCACATATGTTCCAAAGAGGTGCTAATGAAGACCGCTCATGAGCCACGGTGCCATCAGTCTTCCAGACTGTATTTTCATCACTGATTCCTGGTGCGATGCAAGGTGTAATTCAGAATTCCCTGATACATTCAATAAAAGGTCCATCTGCTCCGAGCACCCGCCCCTGCGGAGCAGCACGTCCAAAGGTTCGTAGATGGGGGGCTAACACAGTCGGGGGGAAGGAACTCGAGCAGTCGTGGATTAACCCCTCGAAGCCCCGGGTGCCCAGACGAAATTAATCGCTCCACATTTCTTCTAACCCTTCGGCCATCGTTCAAAATATCCCCAAGTACTCTTATTTTACATGATGGACAGACACCACATGACGCTACTGCAGGTTTTCATGCCAATCAATGTATCGCTTTTACCCGAAACCCATCTCAAGAGTGGTCAAAAGAGTCCGTACTCTACCGTTGAGAGAAAAGAAAGGCTTCGGTCCCTCAAAACCCCTGCCTTTAACCCATTTTTCTTTTACCACGTTTGCCCCCACCACCACCACCACCAGAAAGGAAACCCGTTCATTCCTCAATTTGACCTAATCAAGACTGAATCAAGTAACAGCCCCATGTCAATCCTGGCTGCCACTCAGGTTGCAGATACCTAATCTCCAACCCGGTCTCCTGGGCATATTTAACTCATATATAAATAAAGGAATTGTCTCCTGAAAATATATGATATGCCACCGCGATCCAGACGGCAGGGATATGTTGCCTCGAGCCAGTCTAGACATCGAGCGAGCGAGCGAGCCCAGAGAAAAGCTCGGTTTTCTTCCCCCGATCTGCGGAGGCTCTTTCCTTCTCAGGGGAAACAGAAAGCCTGGATCAGCAAGGCGAGGCCGCGTCAAGCAGAGGCGCCCAAAACAGTCTCAAGTGAACTCAATAAATAAAATTCCCCGCAGGAGACCTGCAGCTACTTTGCGAAGTCCTACCGTCTGAGGTAGGACCGTTACAAAAGGACTTCAAGATGCCGCAGCCACTTTGACAGGACCCGAGCGACCCCACGGGTGCTGATAGTGCTACGAAGGGCACCGAACGTAGAGGGTTACTCGGGAACCTGGAGATCTTGAGCGAGAAGATGCCCCAACTTGGATGAAGAGAGCATTACCATCTCCCAGGATCCTTGCAATAGGGTTCATGCCAGGTATAGCTGCTTCAGCATGGATCGAGGACCACCCCCCTTTTGAATTTGCACTGGCTGTTGGTCTCTCACTCTAGGCAAACACCATCTCAGAGCTTTAGCAGACCTGGTCAACCAGGGACCAACCCCAACTCGACCTTCACTCAACCAAGTTACCCACCACAGTTGCCCTGTTACCCAACTGAAGTACACCCTGAACTCCAGCATCGCCCAGTACCAAACGCAACTAGAGGTACCAACCCCAGATCCTCCATCAGCTGACCAAGGGAGGTGGTCTAGCTCCTCTGAAACCCCACAGAAGCACCAATATCATCGCCACATTGTCCAAGTGAGGTAGCACCCCAATTCTTCTGACACTTACCCTCAGGCCAAGCCCTCCTCCATCAACGCCCAACTGAGGTTCCCATCACAGCTCCTCTGACACCCACACTCAGGTGTATCTCCATTTCCGAGTCCAGGTCACGTTGGTTCACATCCCAAAGTGCTTATGTGAATGCAAAGAACGTTAACTGTGAGAAGACCCTCAAAGTCTTTCACATTCGAGCCGCAGCCCCCCCAGCTTCACATAACGAGCACGAAACACACACAGAGACACAGCGACACACACTACACACACTCATACTTAGAGCGCCTACATTATTATTTATAGTTAATGATATTATATTATTAAAGACCTCGTCACTATAGCATGGGGCAGGAAGTATCATCAGCAGAAAATAACAATAACCTGCAGTCGAGCGTCACGGTAAATGATGCTCCCGTCTGGCAGGACCGGGCCTTTGAAACCAGAGCGCCGTTCGTTCCCAGGTCAGCGAGGCATTAAAGGGCATCGTATCTGAAATATCGAATGCTGCGCAAGGTGCTCTACAGCTTTAAGGCTCATTAAGGCGCCTCAATTTTTATTTTCCTGCATTTCTGCTGTTCCCCGCATGAGAAGCTGCACAATTACTTGGATTATCGTACAAATGCGCCTTATTATCATACTCTAACTGCAGTAAACAATGCATTACAATAATATCCAGCTTGAGCATGAGCAATATATCCAAGTTAAATTAACCCGCTACATCATAGTTTATTTAGTCATTTTAATAATTCCCTTTTTTGTGGTGCTGCAGAATGGGCTTCGCCCTCTCGTGTTGTGGACGGTAATAGTGCCACTGTAAACTCGCAGTACACATAAAGTAAAAGTGATCATCGCTAATGCGCACTAATGTCCGCCCATCGCACCTCATTGCCGCCGAAGGCCGTTTGGACCCGGAGCGTCCAGGTTGTCGGCCGAGGCCCGAGAGGACCGGTGGGAAATTGGAACCGCAGGGGTGACGCAGACAGGAGAAAAGTGGCTCTCAAAGAGATGGTTTGAGACCCTTCTTGGGAAGGATTCAGCAGCTCTGAGGGACACAGGAAACTCTCAAATTCAACCATACTGGTGCCAAAACCCAGAACCTACATTCTTGGGTGGGACCAACAAGCAGCCAGAGGTGAGGGACATGCATAATGTCCCCTTTTCTTGCCCCGAGGAAACCCCTCTGCAGGGGAGCAGAAGAGCCTCCAGACCAGATTAGGCGAGAGAGGAGAACCTGGCGCCGCCGTACGCCGATACGGTGCCAATAATCCAAGGTAACACTCTGTGAGAGGATTGAGCGTCAACGGAGGAAATACTGTCTGTCCGCAGAGCTTAAAGACGCCAAAGAGGTGAGAGAGAGAATAATTCCTGCGAACGCTGTGCTGGAGCTCTCTTGAACCCGGCGCTGACAGGCCGAGGTTTAAGGAACGAGGCAGAAACCGTGGAAGGGAGAATCCTGGGAACGCTCCCCCCCCCATGTCCACAATAAGCTTAACCAGCAAAAAAAGAGGGGTGGTGGAGAGAGGGGGGGTTCACCTAGTGCTCCCCAACACCCAGCCTCATTTGAATAATCTGCACCGCCCCCGTCAAGCTCCAAACTTTGTGTGTGGTTCCACTGCGAGGGACTGATCCCGTTCCCATCCGCTGCGAGGGCAACAAAACAGATACGGTCTGGCGAAACGCCCCCCCCCACCGGGGGATCTCGGCCTAAGAGGATTAGAGCCCAACGGGGGAAGCTGCGAGTTTAAAGAGGACCATATCCTGGTAAAAAGGTGAGTAAATACAGTATCTATGGAACAACTGCCCACTTCCGGGGGGGCGGTGGGTTCACGAAACAGCTGCCGCTATGGATGGGGGGGAGATCTCACGTTGCTCAGGTGGGGCATCTCTAACAACGGCTGTGTTTCTGTGGCCAACAGGGGGCGTGGCGTTTACAGATGTCACCTTGCACTGAAGGTCACAGGTTTGAATCCCACCTCCTGCTCTAGTACACTTGTATTTCCGAAAGGCGGATGCAAACTTTAGGCCTGCAGTTTACATGATATCTACAGTCACTCGGCTGTCACGTAAACCACCCACTGGACCGTATTTTATCTTCTTTATGAAGTGCGCACAGTCAGAGGCAGTGGTTTGTTACCCATCCATCCATCCATCTTCCTCCGCTTTTATCCGGGGCCGGGTCGCGGGGGCAGCAGTCCGAGCAGAGTACTCCAGACCTCCCTCTCCCCGCACACCTCCTCCAGTTCCTCTGGGGGAACCCCAAGGCGTTCCCAGGCCAGCCGGGAGACATAGTCTCTCCAACGTGTCCTGGGTCTGCCCCGAGGCCTCCTCCCAGTGGGACAAGCCCGGAGCACCTCCCCAGGGAGGCGTCCAGGAGGCATCCGGAACAGATGCCCGAGCCACCTCAACTGGCTCCTCTCGATGCGGAGGAGCAGCGGCTCTACTCCGAGCTCCTCCCGGGTGACTGAGCTCCTCACCCTATCCCTAAGGGTGCGCCCAGCCACTCTGCGGAGGAAACTCATTTCTGCCGCTTGTATCCGCGATCTCATTCTTTCGGTCATGATCCAGAGTTCATGACCATAGGTGAGGGTAGGAACGTAGATCGACCGGTAAATTGAGAGCTTCGCCTTACGACTCAGCTCCCTCTTCACCACAACAGACCGGTACAATGACCGCATTACTGCAGACGCCGCACCGATCCGTCTGTCGACCTGCCGCTCCATTTTTCCCTCACTCGTGAACAAGACCCCAAGGTACTTAAACTCCTCCACTTGAGGGAGCAACTCCCCCCTAACCCGGAGGGAGCAATCCACCTTTTTCCGACTGAGAACCATGGCCTCGGATTTGGAGGTGCTGATTCTCATCCCCGCCGCTTCGCACTCGGCTGCAAACCTCCCCAGTGCACGCTGCAAGTCTTGACTTGATGAAGCCAACAGGACCACATCGTCCGCAAAAAGCAGAGACGAGATCTCGCGGCCACCAAAACAGACACCCTCCGTTCCCTGACTGCGCCTAGAAATTCTGTCCATAAAAATAATGAACAGAATCGGTGACAAAGGGCAGCCCTGGCGGAGTCCAACATGCACCGGGAACAGGTCTGACTTACTGCCGGCAATGCGAACCAAGCTCCTGCTCCGGTCATACAGGGAACGAACAGCCCGTAGCAACGAGCCCCGAACCCCATAATCCCGAAGCACCCCCCACAGGATGCCACGAGGGACACGGTCGAATGCCTTCTCCAGGTCCACAAAACACATATGGACTGGTTGGGCAAACTCCCACGAACCCTCCAGCACCCTAGTGAGGGTATAGAGCTGGTCCAGTGTTCCACGGCCAGGGCGAAAACCGCATTGCTCCTCCTGGATCCGAGGTTCGACTATCGGTCGGATTCTCCTTTCCAGTACCCTGGCATAGACTTTCCCAGGGAGGCTAAGGAGTGTGATCCCCCTGTAGTTGGAACACAATCTCCGGTCCCCCTTCTTAAAAAGAGGGACCACCACCCCGGTCTGCCAGTCCAGAGGCACCGTTCCCGAACTCCACGCGATGCTGCAGAGGCGTGTCAGCCAAGACAGCCCCACAACATCCAGAGACTTGAGAAACTCGGGGCGGATCTCATCCACCCCCGGAGCCTTGCCACCGAGGAGTTTTTTGACTACCTCAGCAACTTCAGCCAGGGTAATGGACGAGTCCCCCTCCGAGTCCCCAGCCTCAGCTTCCTCTACGGAAGGCGTGTCGGAGGGATTGAGGAGATCCTCAAAGTACTCCTTCCACCGCCCGAGAACATCCTCAGCTGAGGTCAGCAGCGCACCACTTCCACTGTAAACAGTGTTCGTGGAACACCGCTTCCCCCCTCTGAGTCGCCGGACGGTTTGCCAGAATCTCTTTGAGGCCGACCGAAAGTCTTCCTCCATGGCCTCACCGAACTCCTCCCAAGCCCGAGTTTTTGCCGCGGCGACTGCCAGAGCCGCGCTCCGTTTGGCCCGTCGGTACCTGTCAGCTGCTTCAGGAGTCCCATGAGCCAGCCAGGCCCGATAGAACTCCTTCTTCAGCTTGACGGCATCCCTTACTTCCGGTGTCCACCACCGTGTTCGGGGATTGCCGCCGCGACAGGCACCGGAGACCTTATGGCCGCAGCTCCGAACAGCCGCACCGACAATGGAGGAGCGGAACATAGTCCATTCGGACTCAATGTCCCCCACCTCCCTCGGGACCTGGTTGAAGCTCTGTCGGAGGTGGGAGTTGAAGACCTCTCTGACAGGGGCCTCCGCCAAACGTTCCCAACAGACCCTCACTATGCGTTTGGGCCTGCCAGGTCTGTCCAGCTTTTTCCCCCGCCATCGAATCCAACTCACCACCAGGTGGTGATCAGTTGACAGCTCAGCCCCTCTCTTCACCCGAGTGTCCAAGACATATGGCCGAAGGTCAGAAGAAACGACTACAAAGTCGATCATCGACCTCCGACCTAGGGTGTCCTGGTGCCAAGTGCACTGGTGGACACCCTTATGCATGAACATGGTGTTCGTTATGGATAAACCGCGACTAGCACAGAAATCCAATAACAACTCACCGCTCGGGTTCAGATCAGGGAGGCCGTTCCTCCCAATCACGCCCCTCCAGGTATCACCGTCGCTGCCCACGTGGGCGTTAAAGTCCCCCAGTAGAACGACAGAGTCCCCAGTGGGAGCGCTTTCCAGCACGCCCCCCAGGGACTCTAAAAAGGCCGGGTACTCTACACTGCCGCTAGGCGCATAAGCACAAACGACAGTGAGAGACCGTTCCCTGACCCGAAGGCGTAGGGAGATGACCCTCTCATTCACCGGGGTAGACTCCAACACATGGCGGCTGAACTGGGGGGCTATTAATAAGCCCACATCAGCCCGCCGCCTCTCACCTTGGGCAACGCCAGAATAGTGGAGAGTCCACCCTCGATCGAGTAGAGTGGTTCCAGAACCCAAGCTGTGAGTGGAAGTGAGCCCGACTATATCTAGACGGTATCTCTCAACTTCCCGCACCAGCTCAGGCTCCTTCCCCGCCAGTGAGGTGACATTCCAAGTCCCAAAAACCAGAGTTGGCGCCCGAGGTTCGGGTCGGCCGGGCACTCGGCCCCGACCACCGCCCAAATCACAACGCACCGGCCCCTTATGGTTTCTCCGGCAGGTGGTGAGCCCACCGAAGAGCGGCTCCACGTTGTGGCTTCGGGCTGAGCCCGACCAGGCCCCGTGGGCATAGACCTGGCCACCAGGCGCTCGCATGCGAGCCCCCCCCCCAGGCCTGGCTCCAGGGTGGGGCCCCGGTGACCCCATACCGGGCGGGGTAAACGGACGCCTTGATTTTTTTGTCATAAGGGGTTTTTGAACCGCGCTTTGTCTCGTCTGTCATCCAGGACCTGTCTGCCATGGGAGACCCTACCAGGGGCATGTAGCCCCAGACAACATAGCTCCTGGACTCATTCAGGCACTCAAACCCCTCCACCACGATAAGGTGGCGGTTCACGGAGGAGTGGTTTGTTACCTATATAGTAAAATCACAGTAAATCTTACAATACTTTTTCAGAACACATGCTGAATAAAGGCTTTGCGTGCGGTCCGTGCGAGGACCCCACAGGGGACGTGTTGGTTCTTTCTGCTCCCGAGACACCATGTACTGCTCCCCTCTCATTAATTAGTAAACGAAATGCAGACGAGGTCGCCCAAAGCGGAGGGGGGGCGCGGCAACAAGACGGCCGCCGGAAGCCGAGCGGCGCGGCTCATTAGTGTCAGCATCGCGCGCCCCCCCCGCCCCATCGGCACCTCAGTTTCCACGTGCTAATGAGTCGAACCCGAGCGAGCTGAAGACTGACAGGGACACCGCACACACACCGTCCCTACAGACCGATTACGTTCATTCAGCTGACACTTTTCCCCAGAGCAACTGACACCGTTAAGCTGCTTACACTGATTTACCCATTTACACAGCAGGGTAATTTTTACTGCATCACTTCAGGGTAAATACCTTGATGGAGAAGGACCATCTCTCCCTGTCTGTCCCCATGAAGCTTCCATGTCAGAGCACCTTGAATAAAAGGGGGGGGGGGTGGTATCTGGTGAAGAGTGACTGGTCTGAACCCAACACACACACACACACACACACAGAGGGCTGTGTACAGATTACGCACCCTTTTTGATATCTACTGGTACCGTACTAGGGCCACACTTTCCTTTTGAACCCTCCGGACTGTTCTGGAGGGAGAACAGGAACAGGAGGATAGGGCTGAAAATATAAACACCAAAACAAAAGGTAAAAAGGTGCCAGCAGACGGTCGGACCACAACGTCTGGACTCAGGCAGCGCTGTACCGGTGTACCAGTGTACCTATCTACCTGTTTACCAGTGTACCCGTGCATAGGCGCCGAAGCTCACGCAGCAGAGGGGAGCGACCCCCGCTATGCACCACACCTGTACGTGGTAGCTGGCGGCGAATTGCAGGTGAGACAAGGCGAGAACGGAAGCGAGATCCTTTCACTCGGCGCTGCGGACATTAAGACATTACGGACACAGACGTTGGGGAACCAGGAGCTCCGTCTGCCCAGACCTGGTGGTCTTTGGACATATTGACCACGTTCACAACATTCATGGTACTCATGCGGACTCCGTCACAGATCAGGACTCATAACGAAACTTGTGTGGTATTTGCGGGACTGACGGTGGCGGTTTGGTCGAGCCGGCTGGGTCAGCGCTCTCCGCGATAGAAACTTGTCCAGAAATAACTGGCTGGGGTGAAAGGTCACCACCGTCCCACCACTGTCCCACCACTGTCCGAGTCTAATCTCCCTCTCTGTCCCGATGACAATGCCCTCTGTCCCGGGATGGACCACACACAGCTCCCACTGTAGTAAAGTGAGCCTGAGCGCCCTTCCGCATCACAGTATTACTGTATGTAAATGTGCAGCCCCAGGTGAGGGGACGCCACCCCCACACGACAGGTTAATCCGGGGACCTGAGAGCGACCTGCAGAATTTGTGTAAAGGTCACGTCTAGCAATCCAAGGAGATGACACACGCACCCTGGGTGGGGCGGGGCTACGAGACAGCAGAACACACATACACACACACACGCGCGCACACCTCTCTCACCTGGGGGCCGAGACCAGTACGCAACTGTGTAAATGGGCAGTGAACCACAATTATTATTTTTTGTGTCCCCTTTGTCCAAGGCCACTTACACTGTTAGCAGCTTTACCCTAATTTATCCATTTACTGCACATAACAGGGTCATTTTTACTGTATCAAGTCAGGGAAAGCAGATGAAGTACCTTAACCAAAGATACAGTTACATTTACATTTATTCATTTAGCAGACGCTTTTGTCCAAAGCGACGTACATCTCAGCAAAAGTACAATTTACGCATTACGACAGCAGGAGTGGGGTTCAAACCCAGGACCACCGTGTTTCAAGGTACTACTTGCTGCCCCCCATTTCTGTGCAAGATGACCTTAATTAGAGCCGTTTGAAAACATGGTATTGGGTCCGTACCGCGCCCTCCGCTCGAGGGCCTGCTGGAGCGCATATGGGACGGATTTCTGCTTCTCTTTCGTCGCCACCTTTATCTTACCGCTGTATTTCACAGGAGCGCAGACGCCGGGCCGCTCGGGGGCAGGGCGAAATCGAACCCGCGCTGGGTGCTTATCAAAGCGCGGCCCGAGGAAGCCGAACTCGTTCGCGACGCCCGCAAAGCGGAATCGGCGCGCGGCTCTAACGCAAAACTGGTGTGGGGTCAAATCTCTTATTATCGCTTCCTTCATTTCATCCCCATTCACAGCTTTATTCTCTTTTCCACCCCGGGGGGCACCAACCGGTGGAAAACGATTGGGAAAAGCAAAGCATGGTTTCGTGCCAAGTAGCGTGACCCTTCCGTTGTGTTGCGGTCAAATGTGATCCGTGTGCAACTTTCACCTTCAGCAAATACAGTTCCTTCCACTGACGAAGTGCTGTCTTTGCGTGTCCATGAGGTCTGTGGACCATCGATTCCAAAAGAAGTGTAGAACCCGCGACAACAACTCGCACTCAAGGTGGTGAAAAGGTGCCAGCGCAACTCTCTGTGTTTTCTTATCGTTTATGAGTTATAATATTCGGCGCCCCGTTTCGGACAGAGCACCGCGCACAGAGAGGCGTCTCAAGTGAAGCACGAGAGCTCATCGAGCCGCGTGTCGAGGCCGTCGTCTGCGTCAGAACCTTCCGATGCAACGGCGTGGAAGTTTCTAGAAGCGCTGGGCGATTGAGACGAGGGATGGCGAGACCGAGACACCGCAATGTTGTCCTCAAGCGCGCAAACGGGATCTTCCTATTGTCTGTTCCCACACGGGCCGCGACCCCTCTCCCCCCACGGCCTCGAACCCACCACTGCGGCGACGCCCACTTCCCGTGAGCCCTGACGCTCGCCGAACGGGGGGACCGCCAAAGCATGGCTTTCCCAGGCAACCGTTCGCACGCAACTGACTGGTCACATGGATGACGAAAACGTCTCCGATGAGTAAAAATTACCATGCTGTAGCAACGAGTAAATCGCATGGAGATTCTTAGATCACTTTGAAGGAAAGTGTCTGATAAACAAAAAATAGTAAATAATAGAACACAAGTGTGCCTCATTTACTGGTGGAAACTTCAATACGAAAGCATGTTTAGGTCCTCGGGAGACGTTGCTAGGCAACATGATGTCACAGACCCACTTCCTGTTCTGTATTAAGGTGGCTTCTCCCTTCATAGATACTGAAGTGGGGGACAGCGTGTCCGGCAATTAACACTCATCCTAACAAGTTTTAAAAAAAAAAAAAAGTTTTTTCAAGCGAATGAACTGGACAAACAGCAGGTCCTGAGAGTCGCAACTAGTCGTACTGAAGGTTACCGGTTTGAATCCCACTACTGCCGCTGTGCCTCCCAGCACACAGTTCCCACTTTTGGACTCAAGTCAGAGGTTTGATTCCCACCTCCTATTGCAGTCCCCTTCATTAAGGTACTTACTCTGTACTGATGTAGTAAAAGTAAGGTAAGTGGAGTCAACTCGTATGGTTCTTGTTATCGGGGAGGGTTCGGAAGCGGTTCACCATGGTCTTCTCCCACACCTTACCGTGGGAGGAAACCCACAGAAATTCCATGCGGACTAAGGGGATTCGAGGTGCTGCACTGATCCGCTTGCGAGTTCAGGCGGCGTCCTCAAACTCAGCCACCTGTACAGAACCGGTGGATTTGAGGGGAATTACCGCGGTGCGCCGAAGAAGGCTGGTCAGATCCCCAAAGCACATCACCAACCAGCTGCAGACACACAGGCAGAAGACGGCGGTTGCGTGAGCGTGGACATGGCGATGATGGTCGAACGGGCCCGTTGGCCATGGCACCGCCGAACTTTTGCGAAGAGAAGCCCTGATGGAGCTGCTCACCGCACCTTTCTGTCCGGCACAGAAGTGGTTCTGCGACTGAGCCAAAAATACTAAGTTATTACCACACTGGGGGAGGTAAAAGAACACAAAAGGAGCTCCTCATTCGGCTGCAGCCACAGGGTCCATTGAAGGAAGGACAAGTCCTCAGATGTGCTCATGGAGCCACAAGGACAACGAGTAGTGCTATTCGCTCAGGGCTCTTTCTAGAACATTCTGTGGGTGTGGGAGGTGGACACTGAAGAAGCAGGAGGAGACTTTTAAGGACACCGTGGACAGGCAGGAAAACAAACAGATGGATGTTAGGTCCAATCAGAGCAGAACTGTCCCTGGAGGCGCAGATGAGAAGGTCGGACTCTAGAGAAGACGATGACGATGGGAAAGCTGAAGAAGAAAAAACGAGGAGCAACCAGGTGGATGGACTTAAGCACAGTGACAGTGGACACACCTCTCTCAGCACTAAGGACCCAAGTGGAGGACAGAACTTGCTGGAATGAAGGACTCTATAACTCTAGGAACAAGAGTGGACATCTACTCCTTGGCTCATAAGACAACGACGAGGCCCTGACCACAGGCTCCCCAGGTTCGGCACGCAAACGCAGAGACGGAGACGTCCCTCCCGCAGGGTGGCGACTCGCGCAGTTCCCCGGTAAACACAAACAGCAGTCGGTACCAGGCGGGAAAACGCTGAAGATCGGCGGTGCAGCCGACGCAGAACGGGCGACCGCCAGCCACCTCACAAGCTGTTACTCGCACCCTGCGCCTGACGACCCGGCAGGATGAACGCGCTGCGGTTCTGCTGTGTCACCACGTTGCCAAAGGACAAGCAAATTCCCCGAGTCGAACCGTGAAGCCTGCGACAGGGGCTGGTGGAGCGGGTTTCACGTCCCGACCGCGGTGAGCTGCAAAGCACCACGCCGCACGGCTTCGGAAACATTTAAACATCACCTTCGACTTCTCTGGTTCAGGGTGAACCGTGACCCTTTGAGTGGCCATGGCAACCGTGCTCAAGGTGGGAGGAGGGGGACGGTCCGAGGTTGTTTTGGGTGACTCTGAGGGGTCACAAAGACATCCTGTGCAAACAAAGACGGAGGACAGGGCCCTATTTAGTAAACACGCAGGTTGGGGGGTTCACCCGTGGGGAGGGGCTCAGAAGGCAGTCATGTGATGTGGGAAGCAGGAAGGGATGCGACCGTGCCAAGAATCCGCAGAACAAAAGGTTTTTATACGTCTGTGGTTCAGCGAAGACATAACAAAAACACGGCGGCATCCCGCAGGGTGTGGAGAGATGAGAGCCCCCCCCGCTGCCGGCGCGCACACACCTGCCAGGTGAGCGTGTGACACACCAGTCCGACACACACCTAAACACTCTGACGCTCTCCCCCTGTGCCCGGCGTGGACGGGCAGGACGCGAAAGAGTGGACAGCGAAGCTCTGAGATTCCCATCGTCTCACTTGTCTCCAGGTTGCTATGAGGGGGCGGAGCCTAGCAGGGTGGGAGGGGCTCTCGAACCCTGCACACCGCCCCTCTGTAGTCTTGTTATTCCAGGAGCAGCAAGTGGTGCAGCAGTCAGAGCCTTGCTAAGAAGTTCTGGGTCGAATCCCACCTGCTGCTGCAGTACCCTCGATCAAGGTACTTTCCCGGATTTGATACAGTAAAAATTACCCTGGTGTGTAACAGGGTAAACCGGCAGTCAAAGGACCCACGTCCCTTGGCCAGGATGGTCAGCGGTGTGCCCCCCAAGTGGCATCCAGTAAGTGCGGTTTGGTCTGAGGTCTACTTCATGCAGGACAGCGCGCACGCGCACACAGAGCACCAGACAGCCAACATCCTACAATTATATCCTATAACCAGTGACCGGTAAAGCGGTTCAGCTCGTTGGAACCCGACGGAGGGGGGCTGTGGGCCCGTCCCCCGCGGGACGCCCCTCGTCTCATCCCCGCGGCCACGGAAAGAACATTCATCGGCAGGATCCTGGGCTCCGAGTCGAGGAGGTGGAGGAGTGGCGGCAGGTGTGGGCTGCACCTGCTCTTCCCACAATCCCTCCTCTCGACTCAGTGCCACTTAGCTGATTAAACTCATTGATGCCGTGTGACGTAACCCCCCAGCCACCCCAAGAAACAGAGCGAAAAAGAGACGGGTGAGACATTTAGCAAAGTGCTGCCTCTTCAAACAAGGGCCCCCGCACTTCCCCGTGAAAAGGTTTTCAAGGAGGGCGTCGACTCTCTTACCATCCGTGTGACTAAACTTCGAGGGATTGTGTTACCGAAGGGGGGGCATAAACATCCATCTCCTTGTCTGCAAGCCCCCCCCCCCCACACCAACAAAGGAAACACAAGAACTGAGGTCTGCATCTATTTATCCAGCTGAAAAAATTCTCCAAAGCAACACGCAACTCAGAGTATTTCTCCATTTACGCAGCAGGGTAATTTTTACTGTGCCAATTCAGGGTAAGTACCTTTCTGAAGGGTCTGGCTGTAAGACATGAGATCGGAAGCTTCCAGCAGCCGGGCGGTAGGTCAAACGGCAGTACTGACCTCTGCCCCAGAAGGGCACAATGTCAAATGGCTACGGCCCCTCGCAGCCTCCTGGGAGCCACAGAAAAGGTTATTGGATATGATTTTATGGGATTTATTAAGCTCTCCAAGCCCCTCCCCCAAACATGTGGGATCCTTTGAACACACAGGATGTCCTCTATAAGGTGCACTAACGCTCACCACTGCAGCTTGTAGTTTGGGAGATAGAATGCAGAAACGCACGTCCTGTGTAGTGGACAAAAAAAGAAGAGCCATGTCTCAGGAGCGTACAGATCGTGGAGAAGCAGGGCGGGGGTTATAAAGCGAGGAGGAGCCTCAAACGCTGCTGCGGCCCCCCTTTCCCAGGCCGACTCGAGCCCACGTGGATGGAGGGAGACGGACGGGGGGTGGGGGGTGTTATCTGGGGGATGAGTGAACAAACAATCGGAGACAATTAACAGCAGAAGGTCCAACCTGCAGGAGCAGAAACGTCCCTCAGCTGCATGTGTCCACCGTCCCCCCCGCAGGGTTCATCATCATCAGCTGCGTGGCACAAAAAAAACAGCACTAACACCTGGGGTGGGGGGGTGACGTGTCGTCTGGCCATGCCAGGAATGCAAATCTCTCTCACACACACACACACACACGCACACACACAGACGCGCACAGGGGCTCTCGCGGGCTACGCAAGCTAATGCTCCGAGGCAGTTTTCATTAGAATCTGACCAACTGAGCATGAAAGAGCGCAAATAGCTGCTGTCCAAACACAAGCAAATAAAGTAAATAAAAACACTGCGGGCACAGAGAAGGAAATAAATGAGGGCTTTTCCACACGTGTGTGTGTGTGTGTGTGTGTGGACTGACTGCACACGTTCATTACGCCTCTTGCTTTTGGGAACCGACGCCTTCGCTTCAGTACGTCGAGATTGCCTGCGTTGTGTGTGTGTGTGTGTGTGTCGGCCGGGGGGGGGGGGGGTTCGCCCAGCCCGACTCCAGGAAGGAACGCAGCACAGCGTTCTGCGCCGCCTGACCGCAAATCGCATCAGCAGTAACGAACACAACTTTTTACGTGTAGATACATGGCGGATACTTTTTGACTCGCTCTCGTATTTCTTTGTATACATTTTCTGGAATTTTCCAAAGAGAAAAATCTGGAAAAATCGTGGGAATAAAAAATACTTTACTTAAATATCTGAAGTGACTCACTTGCCTAAAACTTTGAATTATAAGATTATTAAAAATATTTTATTTGAAATTCAGGTGTCGTCGTTAGCGATTTCCTACTTCGAATGGTCAATTATTCGGTAAAACAACAATAGGGCAAGATGAGCCCTGTTTTGGGGTGGGGGGGTTCATGTCTCCCTCTCCTTGACACAGGTATGTAGGAGCAGGACAGGTGTGGTGGAGGTCACATGATCCGGCGTGGAGGAACGACCTTTCCAAAGAGACAAAGGTCCCAGGAGTGGGGGGAGCGCAGCGGCCGCCGCTCGGCCTTCTGGGTCGCCCCGTTGCCCCCGACACCCCGACACGCCGCCTCGGAGCTCCATTTGCATTTCAAATGAAAGCCCTTTTCACAGGAGACCTGGACACATTCGGCCTCAATGACACCTCCCTCACCTCCAGCAGGGAAGATCCATCAGAAGGAGCTGAGCAAATTGGGAGGGGGGGTCACTTTGAAGAAAAGTGTCCAATAAAAGAATAAATTGCAACAGCAAACCTAAACGTTCATAGGAA
Organism: Scleropages formosus; assembly: GCF_900964775.1. Lineage (NCBI taxonomy): Eukaryota > Metazoa > Chordata > Actinopteri > Osteoglossiformes > Osteoglossidae > Scleropages > Scleropages formosus. Next base: position 1,867,704 of record NC_041809.1, read on the forward strand.
ATTCTTCCTTAAAATCTACATTTGTTTATTTCACAAAGCTCTTTGCAGCACCTCGATCAAGGACACTACAGCAGGAGGCGAGATTGGAACCCCGATCCGTCTGAACACTGCTCCACCTGCACCCCAGGCCGAAAAAATTAACCTGCAAATGAGCAAAAGTAAAAGTGCAAACGAGGCGCGGCGATGCCGCCTGGTGCCATATCCCAGCGACCCCTGGAAAAGTCACCTTACCGCCAAACGGTGACCTTTCGGAGCGGAAGTGACCCCCCAACCCGACCTACTGGACCGGCCGACCGTCCCACGTACCTTGACGGTGAAAGAAAAATGAAAAGCTTTCAAAACCAACAGGAGCCCCAGCTGTGTGCTAATTTTAATATTGTAAATAGCGCGCGACCTGCACATGAACGGTACATCATAGAGCCTCTCACCCTGTCCACTCTCCCGGGGGGGGAGAGAGAAATAGCTGAAATAACTCCTCACTGATGGGCGACAGCAAACGATAGAAGGAGATTTACTCGGGTTTCCGCAGAACAGCCCGACGTCGTTCGTAACTGTCCGCCAACCAGAAGGAGTGCAACCGCGGGTGGGACGAGTGGCAGGACCAAGGGGTGCCGGAGAGAGGGCGGCCGTCCCGGGAAGCCAGAAAAGGGCCGATGAAAGATGTGTGGAAAATTAGGTATGACTTGTGATCCATTCTGATCCGTAAGAAACAAAAAAAAAAAAAAGACTTCTTGGCAATCAGTGCTCTCCCTTAGCTATTTCTATCAATCTATTCTATGTAGCTCTAGGGAACGAAGAGCAGGTTTACTTTTACCGAGACACACAGAAAAACATACAAAAATACGAACACGTCACCAACGTACCAGTGAATTCCTTTTTAGGGGATGTTTTTCAAAAAGATGACCGTTAAGGCGGCTGCGTTTGCCGAAGGAACCGATATTATGGCGATATAATGTATCTTTACGGTGACACAGGAGTGACCATTAAAAACTGATGGGCTCTGTTGAAATCTGGCCCAAATCTATGCGACGCCAAACGGAAAACCACGAAGGGATGAGACTGAGAAACATTTCGAACGCTTTTCGCAGAAATCCTATCGGTCGTCTCAAACGTGCTCTAAACGCGGTACCGGTACCGGTAGCTCCTCGCCGGAGACGGGCACAGCTACAGCGGCACGCAGGAAGACAGCGGCGTCGTCACTGGAGGGTCTTTCAGGCTACGAGGCAGGAAGAAGAGTTAAAAACCCACTTTGATCCCCATTAAGTGGTTTCTTCTCACTTCTTTTGACAAATGAGTTTCACAGGCCGCGGTGGAGAGGAGACGCGGTTCAGAGCTCCGTCAGGCAGGAGGGGCGAGGGGCGCGAAGGAGCCGGATGGGCCGGGCCTCAGCGCAGCCATGGCGACAGAGCGGCTAAAACACAAAAGTAACTGAGTACAATCACCAACCTCAAGGACACTACTGCAACGGGGGGGATTTGAACCCGTAACCTTTGGATCCAAAGGCACACTTTCTAACCACTGTGCTACCGGCTGCTGCCGCACATAAAAACATGGAAAACGATCCACGTGATCGTCAGCCAGAGGCGGCACATGCAAAGTCCGGGGTCTCGGGTCTTGAACCCTAGGTGTTGTTCCGGTAAACGGTTCCAAGCGCTTCGCACGGCTCAACGGTGTCAGTACTAAAGTAAGACGGACAGGCTCGCCGTTTTCCAAGGCACCGAAGCAGTCTCCACGGGACGGGCCTGGACATGCGCCAGCGCAACTGAGAGGGAATCGGGTTCCCTGGGACTCAGAGCGTAGCACTAAGAACGGCTGAAAGGTTGCGTGAGGAGGACCACCGCAGCGGCGTCCCAGCGCAGGACAAGGATCGCCCTCACGTGGGCCCTTAGCACCTGGTGGTCTTCATCCTCCCTGAAGGACAGAGGCCTCATCATTGGCAACGGGGACAAGGACAGCTGAGGAGGAAAGGAACACACGACCGCAGCACATGACTCGACGCTTCATGGCGAGGCCGTGCCGAACCAAGGTGTGCGTCCTCACCCGGAGCAACGTTTACCTCTTTACTCATAATCAGGGGGCAGTTTGGAACCGGGTCCATCCATCCAATTGTTGTTAGTAACTGCTTGTCCAGTGCAGGGTCATGACGGTCCACAGTCCACGGCAGGACCAGCGCACACAATGGGCAGGGCACTTACACACACACACACCCTAAGAGTAATTTAGAGCCCCAGTTCACCTAAATGTATTGGTCTGGACTGTGGAAGGAAACCAGAGCATCTGAAGAAGGCTTGAAGTGATCATGGGAGGACATGCTAACTACCAACAGGCTGAGGGGGCACTGAGCCCACAGCCCAGGAGCCTGCTTTGTACACTGGACTCCTTACACTGATTTACCCGTTTGTATAGAAAGGTCACTGTTAGTGTGTCAATTCAGAGTAAGGACCTCCATCAAGGGTACAACAGCAGCAGGTGGGTGTGGGGTTCGAACCCAGGACCATCAGGATGTAAGGTAACCCTTGCTGTGTCACAATTCAAATTCCACTTTGACTGAGATAAACAGAACTGAATGGGCTCGTTTACTGCAGCGCCGTCGGCATCATTATTATTAATATTTCATTTCCAAATGAAACACAAAAACACAAAACTTAACGCGACCGCCCGTGCTACACGCTACACTACAGGGCCATTTTCACTCTGTCTGGCTAAAGGGCGCCGCTCGTACGGACGGCCATCGTACAATAACTCGGCCTTTTCATCAAAATCAATTTATGTCCCACCCGGGGGGGGGCAAAAGATAAATGCTGAGATGTGATTAACGGCTAGTGGAATAATGGACGAGTCAGATGGTTCATTAGAGATTTAGTGCAGAAACAATAAACTAATTAAAAGGGAAGCGTGTGGTAGGGGTGCGAATGGGGAGGGGGGAGGGGAGGGTCACTGGAGCGCCTGGACTCCAAAGGCCCCTCCCACTCCCCCTCCCTTCTCATCCCTCCTACGGGGCAACAGGCAGGACCAGTATGTGATCTGATGTGCAGGACATTGTTTCACAGGTCATTAATCCTCGGGGGGATCCAGCAGGGGTGGGGGGCCTCACTGTTGACACGGCGACCCTGCTCTAAAATACCCCCCTCCGGGGCACCAGGGAGACATTTAGGAAAACAAGTAAAGGAAACAAAAGGAAAGGGGAAAAACAGCTGAGAAGGATGTACCCCCTATGCGTGCGTGCGTGCGTTGGCTCTCTGTCTTTCCCCCCCCCACACCCACACACACACACACACACACACACACACACACACACACACAACACGAGCGAATGCTGACCAAGACCTCAGTATCTGCGCTGAGTTAATGGTCAACAGCTGCCATGTGCATGAAAAAGGGTCCCCTGCGGAGGCCCGAGTGCCGTGTCACCGGAGCCGCTTTGCATCACCGTCCGTCACCGTCCATCTCCTGAGGGTCCAGCCCACGCCAACGCGTGACGGTCCACAGATTGGGCCGCTCGGAGCGAGCAGATTGCCGAGCAGCGGTGTTGCAGTCGCCTACACGCCGCTCCTGCCTCCGGTAGGGGCCACTGCCCCACACCTCGTGCCCAGGTCTGAAACTGAACGGTTACAGACATCCCTCGCGTAACGAACGTTCGTTTTAGGACTGTTCAGCCTTATGAAAACACGAAAATTATACTCCATTCGACTCACTGAGACGAAACGCCACACAAGGACACACACACACACACACACACACACACATTTTCAGAACCGCTTGTCCCATACGGGGTCACGGGGAACCGGAGCCCACCCGGCAACACAGGGCGTAAGGCCGGAGGGGGAGGGGACACACCCAGGACGGGACGCCAGTCCGCCGCAAGGCACCCCAAGCGGGACTCGAACCCCAGACCCACCGAAGAGCAGGACTGTGGTCCAACCCACTGCGCCACCGCATCCCCCTCCACACAAGGACAGAAATGTGAAAATAAATAGAGAAAATAAGAGTCAGCTCAATGAGGGGAGGGACACAAAAAAGGAGCATGCAGTGTGTTGCACACATACAGTTTTCAACATGTGGGTCTTAAGCCTGGATTTAAAGGTGAACAGAACAGTTCTGATATTCAAATAGTATTTTCTTCCGGTTAAAAAGATGAGGCAGCAATTTTAGTGAAAAAAACAAGTAACTTTGATTGATTTAGTTTTTATTATCTGTTCTTCCAGTTTTCAATAAATTACAATTAAGAGTTCGTTTTATGAGAACTCACTTTGCAATTTTGATAGGGGACAATCGGTACCTGCTATGCAAAGCAGGACTGTACTGTATTTAATGTCTTTAACTGATATTTTCACCTGTTTTTTAGCTGAATCTTTTCCCCAGAGCTACGTACACAGCTCTACCCACTTACACAGCAGGGTGATTTTTACTCTGTCAATTCAGGCCGAGAACCTTGATCAAGGGTATTACAACAAGGGATGAGATTCGAACCTGCCACCTCCAAGTCCAAAAGCAGGGACTCTAACCACTGCTCCCCTTGCTGGTCCATAACATATATTACATTGATTTCACTGTGAACGCAGAAGAGGCGGAATGAATTCCGTGCTTAACGTAGGCCAGTGATGTGAATGAAGAATACAATAACTAAAATTACTCCACGCTCTAGTACATTCAACGAGCTCAGCGCAAACATGTGCACACGCTTTCTCTCTCTTGCCCTCTTACACACACACACACACACACACACACACACACCCAGCTGAAGACAGTGAGAAGAAAAATCACACAACAGGCCCATTTCCCAGACCCAGAAGCAAGGCCCACGGCAAGGAAACTCCAGAGCAGGAAATACCTAATTACCAAACCGTTATTTACATATTTACATCATCATCATCATCAGCCAAGTCAACACACAGAGGCGATCGTCCACACGGGCTGCACAGCAGGGGGGCGCTGGGAAAAGCGACAAACGTCTCAAGACTTTGAGATGCCCGCAAACAGAGCAATGCACGTGCACACAGATCCCCGGTTGCGATGGTAGATCCCAGCGCGCTGTGGTGTGACTGCGGTAAAGGCTGAGCGCTGTACCACACCGTACCGCACTGAAGTGCTGCTGAAAAACGGGAGAGCGGCGCTCTTGTTAACACTTAGCTAAATCAAGTGGTTTAATAAGCTGCTCTCGGCAGGGGTGCTTCAAAGACACGTCTGCTGTCAAACACGCCGACACAAACCTCCTGGTGAAAGGCCCCCCCAGCGCTGAGATAACAGAAACCGGACACTCTTTGTGAGGGGGGGGGCATATTGGCCCGATGACGGACGGGCCCAGGTTGGGCCTGGGAGAGGAAGCTGCCCCCTGGGGTCAGACGAGGGGGCAACCGGCGCCTCGGGGGTGACCCGCATTTCTTTAACACCGCTTCTCTGCCGCAGCTCCGCCCCCTTTTTACTAATATGTCAGAAGCAGCCAATCAGCATCATCGCCATCATTATTATTATTTATGCATGTGTGTGTTTATCTGACCTTCTTCTCCAAGGTGACTTACAATGTGAGATTTTACACTGATTTACCCATTTATACAGCAGGGTAATTTTAGCTAAAATCTTTCATTGATGCACAAAGAAAATGTGAAATCATATTTGCATATGTTTATAATGTAAAACATAAGCCACACATGTTTAAAACTCGAATATTTAAAACAGACACTGAGGTCTGGGAATTCTTCTTAAGGTTTTGTACTCCATTTGGACATTCCACTGATAGAATTCAGGGTAAGTACTCCGCTCAAGGGCACTGCAGCAGGAGATGCATGGGATTTGAACCCACAACATATGTCAACAAAGGAAGAGCTCCGTGGCTCCTTTCAGGATTGCGGGTGTGTAGGGAGCACAACTTGCACCGTCTCGTAACCATTCTTATTATTATTATTTTCTCAATAACTTATTTATCTGACACCTTTTTCCAGAGTGACTTACAGTGGTCTGTACTTTCAGCCATTTACACTGATTTACCCATTTACAGAGAAAGGTAACTTTTACTGTATCAGTTCAGAGTAATTGTACTACGTGCCGGGCTCCGATCTCACACGCACGTGTAGAAGCTGTACGGCCGAACAGCCGCGCAGGGAAAGAAGATTCGGGTTTCGGCGCTCGTCACCGTTTGGGGTCGAACTTCACTGCCCCTCTCGGCAGGGGCAGGGGTAGGGGGGGTCGGTGCCCCCACGTTCTCTCACCAGAGCAGCCAGAGGTGTTCGAGGAACGGTCGAGGTCAACACTGCCCTTATCTGCTGGAGCGAGGCTCTCAAGTGGCGGCACTGACTGTGTGTGTGTGTGTGTGTGTGTGTGTGTGTGTATGCGGTAGATAAGAGATTAAAGGAGGGGAAGGGGGGCAGTTAAGAAACAATTACCAGGGTACATCTGGGAAAGGAGGGAGTGCGAATTTCACCTGTTCAAACAAGGGGCAGGGCACGAGGGGAACGGGGGCCTCGTGTGACGCGCTAAACACGGCGCGAGCCCCGCACGCACCTATGAAATCAATATTGAGGGTGTTTCCCCACATCAGAATTCAGTGTCATTACTAATCACAAATCTGCGCGAGCTCGCTGGGTGTGTGACGTGTCGGAGGCGCGCCGCAGCGGCCCCGGGTGCGAGGGGCCCAGGTGCGGAGGCGTCCGAGGCGTCGCGCCGCGCCGCGACCATCTCGCTTCCTCTATCGCCCTCTAACGGTCGCGGCGCACGCTGCTCCCCCCCCCCCCCTCGCGTGAGCGAGCGGGAGGGGCGCGCCGAAGGAAAAGGGGCGTGGCTGAGAGTCGAGCCCCGCCCGTCGCTGACGTCAGCGCAGCAGAGAGGCAGAGCTCTAGGCAGAGTGAACTTCACACGAGCACCGGGCTGCGCGCTGCGCTGCGCTCCGCTCCGCTCCGCTCCCGTCTCCCGCTCCGCTCTCGCCGCCGGAGGAGTGTGTGTGTGCGCGCGCACCAACACACACACACACACACACACACACACACACACAAAGAGAGACAAAGAGCAGCGGAGCCGTTGCTCGGGCTACACACAGAGTGGCTGTCCGTCCGTCCGTCCATCCGTCCGTCCACCCGCCCTGGTCCCCGCTGTGGATTTACTCTCCGGAGCGGAACGAGGATTAATTTTGCCCGCTGTGGGTCTCGCGCTCTCGGTGCACCAGGCAGGCAGGTAAGTGCGCTCGCTCCGGCTCCGCTCCCGTCCTGGAGGGGCTTCGGCTCCTACATCTGCTGCCCTCGCAGGGGGGGCGTTTCGGCTCCTCTACCTGAAGGGGGGGGTGGGTTCGAGACCCTTTTCGCCCCCGGCAGCTGCAGACTCTCTGGTTCTGCCGTGTGGCGCGCGGTCACCGGACCGAGCTGTAACCCCCCCACCCCCCCTCCCGTCACTGCGGAGCCCCGGCGGATTGTCTCCGGGGTTGGGGGGATGGTCTGTAGGTAGATCGGGTTGGCTCGAGACCCCTCCGAGGGGCGCCCGGATCAGGGACGACGAACACCCGTCCAGATCGTGGAACCCGAACTCGGCCCTCGGAGTGCAGCGCGTCCAAAGAGGGGGGACAGACTCTAGAGCGCGCGCTCGCAGGATGACAGACGGCACGGCGAGGAGAGGAGAGGAGAGGAGAGCGAGCGAGTGGCAGCGCGCGCGCACACACACACACACTCCGAGCTGCACCGGCAGCACATGACCCATCACGACACGCACAAAAGGGAGAAGCACTCGGCCAGCGGGTGGCGCAGTGGTTATAGGTGCAGACGCGAGAACTTCATCGAGGATGAAGGTTGTGCGTTCGAATCTCACCTCCTGCTGTAGTGCCAAGGAGCAACTGATTCAGTAAAAGTTACCCAGCTGTATAAAGGGGTAAATCACTGTAAGCTCGATTATCTTGCGCCGTAAAGCCCTGACGCGCAAAATCCAGCTCAGACACAAACACGCTCTGCGTCCGATAGGGGAGATTACATCTGTTTACACGTACGTGTGTGTGTGTGTTTTGCAGGTCTGAGCGCGCGAACCGAACGCACCGCGCCCGCAGGACACACAGCTCGAGCTCGCGCTAATTGGATTCCAGGATTTCTATTAATATCGCGCAAAGTCGCCTGTTTGCCCTGTAATCGCATTTTGCGCCGGTGCGAAACCGCAGTCGATCTCCGGCCTCCGGGAGACGCTGTTCTCGCGATGGCCACGGGGGTGGTGGGGGGGTCCGGGGTCCATCGCTCGGGCCGCTCGCGTGGGGTTGGTGCGCGGATTGGATCAGCATCCGCAAACAAACAAACAAACAAACAACCATGAAGCAATCAGCGTCTCCGTGTCATCGATGGGCAACAGCCAACCAGCGGCATCCGATTGCTGCCTCATTTGCATGGAATATCAGCTACTTAATTATGGGGAGTCGCTCTCCTTTTCGGGGTGTTACCGCTAGCCCCCCACCCACACACACACAGAGGCTTGCAGAGACCACAGTGTCCTTTTTTTTTCCCCAGCAGCCGAACTCCTCCGTCCGACAGCCTTCGTCCTCCAGAGCGAGGAGCAGGAAAAACGACAAAGTGCCTCTTTCGTCCCAGAAATGGGGATTGTTCTCCTAAAACGACCACTAGTTTCTGATAACTGTTCACGTGATCAATCAGTCCGAACAGCGAGTTACTAAATGTGTTGAATAAATAGAAGGCAAGTTGTTACAGCTGGAAACCCTAACCCAGAGGCCAAGTGTGGCCAAAATATCATCATCATCATCACCATCACCACCCCTACTTACTGCTGCGTGCTGTTTTGACATGGAGGCACGGCCAGGCGAAGAGCAGTGTCTGGTACTCAGGTCTTTCTGTGAGGGGAGGGGAAGGGGTTAAAGGTTCGGGTGGTAAGGGGGGAGGGTGGGGAACGAGGGTCCACCATTCCACAGCTTGTACCACCCCCCAGCGGGGAGACGCTGCGCTGCCGGTGCAGGCCCCGAGAGGTGCTAAACCGCCGAGGGCCTCTTGACGCCGCACGCAGGTCACTGAGGACCTGGGAGGGTTGTGGGACAGTGAGAGAAATTACTGAGCAGCTTGTGACCGAATGGGCTCTAATTAGGACCAGCGCCTTGCAATCCGAAGGGTCGGGGTTCTAATCCCGCTCCTGCTGCAGTGCCCTGGATCACGGTACTCAAGCTGAGTGGACAGAGTAAAAATTACCCTGCTGTATAAACGGGTAAGGCAGTGCACCCTTTGCACTGCAGGTCACTTTGGAGGAAAGTATCAAGTAGGCCAATAAGAGGTAAACGTAGTCATTAAGGTGATTTCCCTCCCCGAGAGCAACCGCAACCGTTTCCTCCTGTCGGTGCGGATCTCTCCTCGAGGCTCCGCAAACAGCGTCAACAGGTAAATAGACAGATAAAGAAACGTTGCGCCCCCAGGCTCCACGTGCGGAGAAAAGCAGCCGGCCCTCACCTCCCTACAAATCCGCCCTTTTCGGCGGGGGGGTCCGGCCCCGCTTCGATTACCGGGCTGCGTACTAGCGAGGAGGACGTGCGAGTGTGTCGTCCACCTTTCTTCCTCGCGTATTTTCCTCCTGCCTTGGCTGCACGGTGTAGAAACAATGGCTGATTATTATTTATTAATTTCATTATTCAAAAATAGTCCTGTGAAAGTTTCTTGAGGCTTAACACACCCAGTATATATTTCGCAGTTATCCTGCCTGTTACAGTAATTTGTTTATCCTAGTATATTTACCCCACTATGTTATCTGTCCCAGCAATTTTTTTTTTTGTCTTTTGGGAGGAGAGAAATTACTACATTTCTAAACTTGTCTTAACAAGGATGAATAAATTGGAATTCCCTGGTAACTCAAGTCATTTTTATCCATTTATTAAAGGATTATATAGACCAAAGTCCTTTAAAAGGAGTCATTTATAACAGCGTCCTGTAATCCTTATAACATTTTGAAATACTCAGACTGTGTGTGTGTGTGTGTGTGTGTGTGTGTATGTGTATACATATGTATAATATATGCGCAATCTCAGAATCCCACTATGGGGATTTTCTTTGTTTTCCTTCCACTTATTTCTATTGTGTGCCGGGAGGGCAGATGGTCCGAGGACCAGTGGTTTGGTGGTCAGGGCTTCAACCCTTAATGTGTTTCAGGCCTAAGCTGAATTTTTCGCCAAAGTGATTTACCCATTTACACAACTGGGTCATTTTTACTGCATCAATTTAAATGTAAATACCTCGGGCATGGGTACCACAGCCAGAGGTGGGACTCGAACTCAGGTCCGTTGAGTACAAGGGAGCAGCCATAACCGCTGAGCTCCCTGCTGCCTCCCAGTGCCATGACAGAGGAGCTCCGTTAACATGCAGAAATAAACGGTGTGTTACCGTCGCCCTTTCTGGTACCCTCAGAGCACCGCACCCGTCCTGCCCAACGAGGAACCGCGGCGCTCGGGGGCGAAATCCGAGGATCGTGGAAAGAAAGGCAGACTGTCTGCCAACGTTCGTCTGAAAGGCCTCGCCCGTTGTTTTCCCACAGAATGGACACGACGTCACACGCGCACAGGAGCAAGGGGCATCCGCAGGCCTCTCGTTATTATCCTATTTTTACTACTAGTTTTTAATGGTCCAATAATCTCTTACTAAAAGCAGAGCAACAGTCCATTTTTCTGCTGCTCTTCTCGAAAACGACTTAAAACGTTAAGCTACTCACTATGATTTACCCACTTATACAGTCAGGCCATTTTTACTGTACGAATGCAGGGTGAGTACTTTGATCGAGGGCGCTAGAGCAGCAGGTGCCATTCGAACCCGGCTCTTCCCACCGCGCCACCTGCTGGCTCCTGCACGACGCAAGTCCAAGTGTACCGGTCCTGTGTAACTCAGCTCATGGCTCCGGCGTCACCGCAAACGGCTTCCCGCAGGGGGTCGGTCAACCGTTCCTGATGAGCTTCGCAATGCAGAACGGAATCCGGGAGCAGGCTGACCGGGTCACCGGGGGTGACTGCCAGGAGCCGGGTGCAGAGACCCACCTTCTGCCTCGCGAAGGATACGAGTGACACATTAACGCGCCTCAAATGTCATTAATCGTGCGCTGGACACGGGACGGCGTTTCGGCACCTTGCCGGGACACTGTTACCATGGTAAAGTGAAGTCGAGCATAACGAGCATAATGACCGATTAGTTAAACGGGTCCCCTTCCATCCGAACTCGTAGTTCTCCTGCGGTCGGCCGAGCCACCGGTTGCCGCTCTCGGGTCACAGACCGGTTTGGACGGCGCATAAATTGGCATGTGGACCCCCCACAGAGCACAGGAAGACTGCAGAATAAATTATTCAAACAAATTATCTTGAGGGGGGAAAGGATGCTGCTGAACGCTCATCAGTTACCGTGATTGCCATTCGCTCGCCCTGCGCCGCATAACAAAACTGACAACCCAGCCGACCCCCCCGCCTCGGTTTTTACTCTTCTGTTTTTCAGTTGAATATTATTACTTTTTGGCTCAAATTTAGTATTCCAATTCTGTGCAAAATGAACAGTGTTGTGAGGTGATGGTCCAAGGCAACTTCTGCACCTGCAGGGTGGATTGCGTCATTGGAGTCTGAATGGTGCGTCTGACAGCACTGTTGAGCCACTGTCTGTCTGTGTGTGTGTCCCACACTTTTTCTGCAGCCTTCTGTGCCACTTTTACACTTTGCACTGGGCATCGGTGCTTCCAGCCTCCTGGATGTCCAAAGCTACAACTGTCTCACTGGCCAACAGTCTGTGCACCACTGTTGAATTTTAAGAAGCTAGGACGCGGGGATTATACCACCGTACCTCCAGGTGTTTCGTCTCCGCTTGGCCTGAGAAGCCCTGTTCCTACTTGGCGGTAACATGTGGAGGACTGTGCATTATGTACAGGAAACTGGTAACAAGGGGGGCGGGGTCCCTATGGCCAGCTTAATTCGGAGGCTGGATGTGGGAGAGGGAAGGCTGCTCTGCTGTACGTGGGAGCTGCAGATGGGGTCCAAGTACATTTTTAGTAATTTCTGGGCTTCATAATTCATGAGTTTGTGTGCAGCCCTGGGGCGGCACCTCGAGAAAGGGGGGGTGGGCACCGGGGGTTCTGCCATAATTTCATATTCGTGCAACCGCCACCCAATTCATTCGAACCCCATGCTGAAGCACTGAGTGACGTGGCAGAGGACCCCCCCCCATTGCGGATCCCTGCCACATTCCGTATGCAGGGGAGGGGAGGGGAGCCGGCAGGACGGTGTTGCTGTAACGTATTTATAAGAATCCACGACAGTCCGTTTAATCCGGGTCCCGTAACCGGCGTCGCCTATCGGAGGCTTCCAGACGGGATGTTTATCCGCCGTAATTTGGCCAGAGAGGAAAGGAGGTCTTGGTACGCAGGGGTTGTGAGGGGATTTGACCCAGTGGTACTGTGAAATACAGTAAAATGATGCACTGAAAAGTTACTGCACTCCTTTCCCTTTCTCAACTGCATATCTCTAAACATATATAAATATATAATATAAATTTAATCGTGGTGTGGCTAAGAGTTTGAAAAATTCCGAAAATGCTTGGGAATGTGAGCTAGGGTGAGGAAGCTCCTTCAGGAGAGGCTGCGTTTTACCACGGTGCATGAAACGGCAGCTGGCCACGGGAGCAAAAAGTTTGTGGGACTGGAGGCAGTGCCGTCGGCCACGGTTCGCATGCTTCGCTCAGCTACCGCGTGGGCCCCGTTCTCCCGCTCCTCGACCCCAAAGCCAACCCTGTCCCGCCGCCGGGTGATGACCTCACAAACTGTCCCGTTGTCTCCTCATTTGACCTCCATTGCCTCTTTCTCCCTGCTCGGCTCTAACGCTTTAAAAATGAGATTATAAAGGGGCGGCTCGCGGGCCGTTGGAGCCCCAGGGCACAGCGATCGGCACAATAAGGGCCGACCGACAGGAAACACCCCCAGCGGACTGAGAGCCCTCCTGCTCCCTGACAGACACATCAGAAAGTCAAATTTGTTCTTTTTTCCTGCCTGTATTTTTATTTTATGTTAAATACATCTGATCTCTAGTGCCGCTTGGACCACATGGTGAACCTTTGACCGTCTGGGCGCCCTCAGTCTCACTGGTCGTCTCCAACAAGGCTGTGTGTTTACATGCATGACATCACACCTGTGCGTTTATTGCCCCTCGGCTGCGTGCGTCAGGTACGTCCAGGTGAGCGCTGTCAAGTGAGCCGCTAATGTCTGCGTTCTTTTTGTTTATTCTTTTTTTAAGGATTCGAGGACAGGAGGACGTCCCACAGACCCTCTGGACTAACAGGCAGCTTGTTGTTCGAGGCGCCGCCAGGAACGAGCACGATTCTGGATAAATGGTTTTCGGGAAGGACGACTGGATATCCATAACCTGGTTCGGATAACGTCAAAGGGGGAATTGTGCCGCGTTCGCCAGCTAAGGGATCGATCCCGTGGAAGTTTCTGGAGAGCAGGCCGAGGCCGGATTTGCCATTTGTTGCCGAGCAGCATGAGGTATCTCCCCGAGAGGAGGCCAAAGCTGCTGTCCCGCGTGTCCTCGCAGAGGGGAACCTGTCCCGCCATCTAAGGGATCGTACAGCACGAGGGCTCGTTGCGCCCAAAGGGCCTCGCTTTTGGCTCCGACCCTCCGAAGCATGAACGCTGGAGACCTGGGCACACGCCACGAGGTCGGCAGCGCAAACAAGGAGCGGTCCGCCAAGTGCCGGCCGGGCAGGACGTAGCCCAGCGGAGTCCACGCTATACCCGCAATCTCCTCCTGGATACACCGAGGGGCAAGAAACTACGTTTATAGTCGCCTTTGGATACCTGGAGGTTGGCAGAGGAGCTCGCTGTTCTGTCCATTCAGGTATTGAAAAAATTTTGTTTTGCATGTTCCATTGGCGAGATACGATGCGTAATGAGATGGCTTATGGGACAGGTCCCGACAGAGTGCACAGCTCAATGAATAGAAAAATGAGTGTGTCACATGCAGGCAGTGACATCAGCACATTCTTAGCTGGACTGAAGCTGTCTTTTACTGTATGTGGATATGATGGACAATTCGCAGTGAAAAATATGTTCTTTGTTAACAAACGGTGGGAATCGTCACCATTCTGTTTAGGATAGCAATTCAGAACTTATAAAAAGGAGGGGAAAAAAGAAAAGGGGGTCATGAAATGTGACGGAACAAGCGGTTGGTAACAAGATAATAATAATAATAATAATAATACAACCCAGTAACTCCTGTCCACACAGCAACTGTTGACACTAAACACATGAACAAAACCTTTCAGAACACTTCTTAAACATTAAAGTGAGAAAGTAAAAGATGAAAGTAACAGAAACCCATATATGGCAAAGGATGATGGGAAATCTGACACACTGTTTAAACACAGCTTCGGTGACGCTTAACTGCTCAAGGGTGACGGCATCTCAAAGTGTCTCAGCCGCCCCCTGATTTTGGCCTTGGACAGCCTGGTCAGCAGGGGGCCAAGGTGGCCGCAGGCCTAGTTAAGGTCCGTAGGGGCTCCCATTGCCACTGAACACACAACGCCCGCTGCCAGGAGCACAAATTACTGCCGCTACCCGGCTGCCTTGTTAAAAATGCGAGGAATCTCTTTTAAAAGCCTTTCCTCAGATCTTTATTTTAAGAGCGATTGTAGTTTTTTTTTTTTTTTCCTTCCCCCAATCCGTCGTCTTCCTTAACAGGGGGAGTTTGCACATGCGGCGCACTGGGGGATTAATCTTGAACATCAAACGCAGGCGTGCGAGTCCAGGAGAAGCGCCGCCGTTTCACAGGGGCTGTTTGTACGACAGCTATCTCGACAAGGCCCGACTTTGTCAGCCCCCCAACGCTGCGGACAAGTGAACGAACGAGCGAGCGAGCGAGCTGGCCTGCGATCGTGTTACCGGTAGGGATGCCGAACACGGGATTCGATTCAGGCCAACTCGGAGGTTTAGGAATTTCTTATCTCTTTACAAGGCCGACTGGAACCCGACACCCACTCGTGGTGCGCTTCAGACTTCAAAACTTCGCATTTGGGAAGGATGTTTTGATTTTATCTTTGACAAGCGGTGCGGCGACTGCATTACGCGTTTAGGACGTATCATTAAAACGTTGTTTGGATTGGGTTTCGTTTCTCGCTGTCAGCAGAATTTGGACTCGTTTCTCGCAAAAAAAAAAAAGCGTCTGGGGGTCGTGCCTTTGTTGAAGAACGCAGACGAGCGAAACAAAAAATATTTGCCTGTTACTCTGCAGGTGTATGATGTATCGGCAGACAAAATAAAAGATATAAATGTAATAGTTTGGGCCCCAGCAGGGCTGTGTGTTACTGTGTAAATCGCTCTAGTTTACCAACTTCTTCTCCAGTCAGAGAAGATCCACCGCGTAAATGTGTGTTCATGTCTTGCCCAAATCTTCCTTCTCTACAGAGGAGTGCAACCGTTCTTCAGGATGATGTACAAGGAGAAGGTCTTCCTCCTCTTCCTCACCAGAGTTGGGCTCCTCCTGGGCCGGAGCCCGGGGGTCACGTCCTGCCCTTCCTTGTGCCGCTGCGACGGGACCTTCATCTACTGCAACGATCGCGACCTGACCTCTATTCCGACAGGGATCCCGCGGGACGCCACTGTCTTGTACCTGCAGAACAACCGCATCCACAGCGCCGGCATCCCAGCGGAGCTGCGCGGCCTCACCCGCGTCGAGAAGATCTACCTGTACTGCAACAACCTGGATGAGTTCCCCACCAACCTGCCGGTCAGCGTTAAGGAGCTGCACCTCCAGGAGAACAACGTGAGGACTATAACTCGCTCCTCGCTGGCCCAGATCCCCAACATTGAGGAGCTGCACTTGGACGACAACTCCGTGTCGGCCGTCAGCATCGAAGAGGGGGCCTTCCGTGACAGCAACCACCTCCGCCTGCTCTTCCTGTCTCGCAACCACCTGAACACCATCCCGACCGGCCTGCCCAGCACCATCGAGGAGCTGCGCTTCGACGACAACCGCATCTCCTCCATCTCCGAGCAGTCTCTCCAGGAACTCATAAACCTGAAGCGTCTGATCCTAGACGGCAACTTGCTCAACAACAAGGGCATCGGCGAGATGGCCTTCGTGAACCTAATAAACCTGACGGAGCTCTCGCTGGTACGCAACTCGCTGACGGCCCCGCCGGCCAACCTGCCGGGCACCAGCCTGGAGAAGCTGCAGCTGCAGGACAACCACATCAATCGCGTGCCGCCGGGGGCCTTCGCCTTCCTGCGGCAGCTGTACCGCCTCGATTTGTCCGGCAACAACCTGAGCAGCTTGCCGGTGGGTGTCTTCGACGACCTGGACAACCTGACCCAGCTTCTGCTGCGCAACAATCCCTGGTACTGCGGCTGCAGAATGAAGTGGGTGCGGGACTGGCTCCGTTCCCTGCCATCCAAGGTCAACGTGCGGGGTCTCATGTGCCAGGGCCCTGAAAAGGTCAAGGGGATGGCCATCAAGGAACTGGCTACCGACTTGTTTGACTGCACTGGTGCCGACGCCGCCACCCCGCCTATGTTCGAGACGAGCACGGCCTCAAACACACTGCCCCCTTCCAGGGGCCAGTGGCCCCCGTTTGTCACCAAGAGGCCCGTGGTTAAGGGGCCCGACCTCAACAAACACTACCGAAGCACCACTCCTTCGGGCGGCAAGATCATCACCATAAGCGTCAAGTCCGCCAGCGCAGAGACCGTTCACATTTCCTGGAAGGCGTCGCAGCCGATGACTGCCATGCGTCTCAGCTGGCTGAAGCTCGGACACAGCCCGGCCTTCGGGTCCATCACGGAGACCATCGTTCAGGGCGAGAAGACGGAGTACCTGCTGACCGCACTCGAGCCGGAGTCCTCTTATCGGATATGCATGGTTCCCATGGAAACCAGTAATATTTACCTCTCGGACGAGACGCCCGTGTGCATAGAGACGGAAACGGGCTCCCTGAAGCCGCACAACCCCACCACCACCCTGAACAGGGAGCAGGAGAAGGAGCCCTACAAAAACTCGAGCCTGCCGCTGGCCGCCATCATCGGCGGGGCCGTCGCGCTCCTGGCCGTCATCGTGCTGGCGCTCGTGTGCTGGTACGTGCACCGCAACGGCTCGCTCTTCTCCAGGAACTGCACGTACAACAAGGGCCGCCGCCGGAAGGACGACTACGCCGAGGCCGGCACCAAGAAGGACAACTCCATCCTGGAGATCAGGGAGACTTCCTTCCAGATGATCCCAATTAACCACGGAGGCGTATCCAAGGAGGAGTTTGTGATTCACACCATCTTCCCGCCCAACGGCCTGAGTCTGTACAAGAGCGCGCACAGCGACAACAGCGGCAGCAACAGGAGCTACAGAGACAGTGGAATACCAGATTCGGACCACTCCCACTCGTGATAGTCAATGTGCCGCCGAGACTTTTTATTATGAACACGTGACTTGAAACCCCATCGGTCTTTTGCAAAACACTGGATTAAAAAGACTGAAGAAGCAATGTTCTGTACATTTGCCATATAATTTATATTTAAGGACTTTTTATTAAGGGAAAAACAAAAAGGTTTGAAATTGCAGGCCGTCACTGAGCCACCGCTGTATGTAGTCATCAGCTGCAATTCTATATTTTAGAGATTTGTAGTAATTTGTACCGTATTTCCTTTGCTTTAGGTTCCAGACCAATTAAAATTTTGTGCTCTACTGAAATATGATGACTTGTCAACTGTGAAAGTGGATTTTCATTACTGTGTTGAACAATCAAAAATTCGAAAAAGAAACATTAAAACCTTGTAGTATAAGCACAGGTAATTTTTCACTTTGTCAGTATTGATAATGTCGGAAAATAAACAACGGGGGGTTGGGGGTAAAAGCGACAAGCATCATGGGAAAGTAGGCCACGGCAGATTAATCCGAAAGCAGAGGAGGGGATGTTGTGGTGCCGCGAGCAGACGCGAGGCCAAGCGGGCCCCGGGTGCAAGCGCCTTTTACTTTGCCATTCTGAGACGGGAACGCGAGGAGGTGTCGGCATTCATTTCGGCTTTGTTTCACATGCAAAAATAAAGATCTTTGGCCATGGCGAAGAGGGGGTTTCTGTGGCCTCGTGCGTTTAGGGGGTCACGGGTATGGGAGCGAATTAAGCAAACGGCGCCATTCTAAAGCAGGAGATGCCGATGGCGAAAACGTTTAGAGTAAGCGACCGCACGACATCCTGCGGCGCGGTGCATCACGTCATCGTGAACGCTGCCCTCGAAACGCGACTGCTACCCGGGCACAAAAGAAACAAAATGGTGGGAAGAACATTCTGGATTGTGTCATTTTTTTTGTTGTTTTTATTACTATTATTACAATCATTATTATTTCTATGTTATATTTTCAGTTCCAGCCACTTTTTTTTTTTGTTGCCACAACTGAAGGTAATTGTTCTTTACAACGGAAACCAAAGTGCATTGTACGCCCTTTGGCCAGTCTTGTATGTGCCTTGATCAAATGCTTATCGTATTTAGCTTTTTAAGAAGAATCAGTGACTTAAAACTTTTTTTCATACACACTTGAATATGATTAAAAATATTGGTCATATTGCAGAATAAAAGTGGAAAAAAGCTCTCAATGCAATGTGGTGTTTCTTCCCCTTCCCCTGCCTTGTATTTGAATATTACCCACGCTGCACTGCAAATCACTTGAGACAGCCTGTCCACCGTGAGACGGCTCTACGGCACGGCACCCGCCGTCAGCTAAGACGCGTCACTGAAAAGTCTCGATGCCGTTCAGAAGGTCGGGGGGGGGTAAATCAGCGCAGCGTGGAATGGCAGCGCACGGTGCCATACTCCTCGCAGGCTCATAGGGGAGTAGCGGCTAACGACCGGACACCATGCGGGCCTGTCACCGCGACTGTGGCAGCCAGGCGTGGGCTGCACGCGCTCGCGGAGTAAAATTAGCCCGGGCCTCGCGGCAGAGAAACACACTCCCCCACGCTTGTTTCCGTCGGCAACGGCACGCAAACACGGCCAGGACCTGAATACACATGAAAGGAACAACTGATGAGGTTCAGCTGAAAGTGTGCTTGGTATTATTCAGCAATCACCACACACACACACGCCAGACGTTGACTTATGTAACTCTTCAGGTTGCTACTCCGGTTATCAGATGAGCTGCTTGACTTTTTACATAATTCATTCGTGCCGAAAATAACTGCGATCCCGCAAGTGCCGTCGTCAATCCCTCGCATTTTGCTCGTGCGCCAGTCTAACAGATTGCACGGCGGCACCAAATTCATCCGCCCGCCATCGCCGTCACCCATCGAAAAAAGGGCAGCTGAAGTGATTCGGTCGCGCGCTCATCGATCGGGGAGACTTTTAAGTGTGTGAGAGGAGGACCCCCAACCACCAGACCGCACCACGTCAACAGATGAAATCAGTGCAATTTCCTTAACGGCACTGCAGGCCCGTTACCCTTCTGCTCCTGTCCTTAATGGACTTTCAGGCCGATTCTCTTGGTGACATGAGCATCTTCAGCCACTTAAGGTGCTGGAGAAAATGCGCCCAATTACTAATTCGCCAAACCAACCCTTCATTTCGTTATAGTTTCCATCCTACCACATTTACATTTATTTATCTGACACTTTTCTCCAAAGCGACTTAAAGCTTTAAGCTACTTACACTGATTTACCCACTTACAGCAGCAGCAGCAGCTTTAACTACTACAGCTGCCATGGAGGCACTTTACTCAAAAAGTGGGTCTAAAGCAGGTACACGGGTGGTGAGCGACCAGGCTGTAAAGGAATGCCGGTCATCCGCATCCAGTACCGATACCGCGGTGGTCCGGTCTGCGCGGAAGCTCAGCCACAGCTCACATCTCAGATTGGTTTTCCGGGACAGCTTGACAATCAATGTCAAAGAAGGAAAAAAAAAAAAAGTTTTTTTTTTTTTTTTTTAAGAAACGGCTGCCCGGTCATCCCAAAGCACTGGTATTTTGGTCCTTTTAACCAAAGAAACATCCCCGCAGACCTTAACGCGGCGACCTTCGGGGACCGGAGAGCGCGCTGCCGAGCGCCTTTTCTCCCGCTGCCAATTGGGGAAGCGAGACCTTTGAAATGAGCTCCGTGAAAGTGATCAAAAGAAGGGCCTGTGGCTTATTTCACGGTAAGAGGTCATGTGATGCGGCGGCGGCGGGCAGCGCTGCTCGCTCACAATAGCGGTCAGTATCGCCATGCCAACAGGGCCGCGCAACCAGGGTATGGAGTCAAAGCAGGGAAATTGAACTAAATTAATTCCGTTTCATTGAAACGCGGAAACAAGAAAAGACGAGTGGAGTGTTTCTCCTGGCAGCCGAATAAAACGAACAGAGTCGTACAAAATGCGTTGTTAATATTTATTTTCGTATCAAAGGTTAAGATGCTTTAAATCGGCTGGAAAAATGAGCCGTTTCTTCACTACGGTCACGGTGGTATTAGACGCCAATTACAGGCACGGTGCATTTCCAGCGTCCAAAAGAACCGCGCGGCGTTTAAAGTATCTGGTGAGTTTGCATCCTTCGATTACCCTCCTCTCCGAAGACAACTAATTAACGGCCAAGTTGCTGACTCACAATGGGGTCTCTGTTTGAGAGATTACAGTTACAATGTGTACCTCCAAGTGTTGTTCCTTACAACAAAGGCAATTAGAACCTCAGGAAGGTCAGAAGACAAAAGAAGCTTCTTATCTGTTCTAATTGATTCCGTTCTGCACAATTTATACTATTTAATTTGCTTTCACGTGCATTTTATTCCATCTGATCATAATCAGTAACCGCCTGTCCAATGCAGGGTCCCGGGGGTTCAGGGGACGTGAGGCAGGGTACGTCCTAGATAGGACAGCAGTCCATCGAAGGGAGCGTGCGCGCACGCGCACACAGAAAGGAAGGGCAGTTCACAGTCACCATTCCACCTGACACATGCCTTTGGACAGCGAGAGGAAACCAGAGCACCCAGAGCAAACCCTCACAAAGACGGGGAGAACATACAAACTCCACACGTGCCGAATTGGATTCAAACCCAGAGTTCAGGTGCTTTCGAGGCACTAGCGCTACCCTCTGAGCCGCTGCGCCCCTGCATTTTAATACGATCCTTTATTGACCTTTCTCCAAGGTGGCCTACAGTGTGAGCTTTCCACACGAGGTCAGTTACAGTGATTTACCCCTTTTATACTGCAGGTGCATTTTTACTGTGTCAGGGCTAGGGTTAGAAACACAAGGTCTGTGCAGCTCCGCCATGTTTAACTCGAACACAACCTGGTTTTCATGAGCCTTCAACACCAAACCGCACCCCCCCACCCCGCTCCACCGAACTGTTCCAAGTTGCTTTAAAAAGAAAAGAAAAAAACTCCCTAATGAGGCATTTGCCTTCTTTTGGTCTCTTGTATCGTGTCCAAGACATCTTGCACATCAAAGACAGACATCTCATTTTATGTCTCCTAAATGCCGAGCGGAATTGAGGTCAGAAAAGAAACCGAGCGACTCCCTCCGACAGCCCGGGGGCGGGTGGACGGCCTGCGGTGATAGAAACCGAACCAGCGCCTGGCAAGAACCCCCTCCCACCCCCGACACACACGCACGCACCCGGAACAATTCGAGCCAGGTGAAAAAGGAGGGCGCTCTTCTCCCATCTCCAAACTGGGGGTGTTTGGCACAAGTTTCCCATAAGCCCCTCGCTTGGAATCTACCGGCAAACCGCAACGAGTCATCAGTGACGTCTATTAATCGCAGGGACGCGTTCTCGAGCGACCGGCCGTGGGGGTGTCCTCCGTCCTCCCGGAGAGGCGCTGCACGTTTCGGTGATTCGAAACCAAACTCTTCATCAGGACTGACGATAAAATAAACAGATAAACATATCACAGAGGCACGATGCATCACGCTCTCGGAAACGGGGTTCATAAACGCACTCGGGTTCCAAAAAGCACTTTTTTCTTATCTGGGAAGTCGGAACGGATCCAGGAGGAGCTCGGCTCCCAGGCTTCTCCACAGCATAATGAAAGAGTTGAGATTACAGTTGCCAGCAGCACCGTTTCCCATGAGCACCCCAGCTGTGCGAGCTCCTGAGCCTCTCTCTCTCTTTATTGCGCGCACACGCACACACACACATAACCTGTCCTGCCCTAATGAGACCTCAACCCCATGGGTCATCGTGGTAGGTTCTGACTATCGCTGTCATGACGGTAAAGAGCACCGTGTTGCCCGAGTTGCGAACGCACACACACGTGTGCAGTAGGCGGGGTGGATGTGAAACGGCGCCCTGAGAGCCGCCAGCTCAAATCTGCTACTGTGAAGTGATGAAACTACTGCTAATGCAAAACACACACACACACACACACACACACACACACACACAGATGCGCACTTATTCATACATGGCGAAGGCTTCTGCCAAAGACGTAATACGTTACACAAATCTGAGTGTAATTGACTCCCTCCAAGTGCCAACATTAATGCATGTCGGCCATTAAGTCATTTTAACGATTTTTTAAAAGGTGATACATCTCGCTATGGCCTTTTCCAAATCAACACATTGTCCTCCCAGGAACTTAATCGACCCCCCAGACCACTTCTCGAGGAAGTCCTGTCTCCAGTAATTATTTCATTCATTACGAAGGTCCTCCGCATTACCACATATCGACTCGCCTAAGAGGCCTTTGACTCTTGGCCAGATCGGAAAGCGTAGGACGACTCCGGCTGCCCGCTTTTTCCGACGTCTCTCCTTTTTATTAATTATCGCCTCTGATAAATCTGCTGAACTCAGCTGGGTGCCGTCGCGCTCGGCCACGTCGCCAACACGTGCGATTTAAGACGGTGCCGAGTTTCGAGCCGCGATATCGCAACCCCCATCCCCGTCCGACAGCAGCAGGAAGCTCATCACCGACACAAAAACCACAGGAATGTGAAGGTTCTTCCCCAAGTCCAGCAAAAACCTCCAGGAATGGCGTTCCGCTGACTTTCCGCTCGGTTTTCCCTCGCCATCAAAGGCTGTGCCGCGCATCGTCGACCTCGGTCTCGTTCAAATCAGACCTTCCCATAAGCCCATCGCTTTAACTTCCTCTGCGCTCCCTCTACTTGCCCATTTATTTTCTTTGGTCCATACTCGCAGCACAAGTCTGGTTTCATCTTCCTAACTTAACGCGAACACACACCCATCCCTCACCTAACACGATTTGTTCATTCCACGAAATCACCTCATTACGCGAATTCCAGCTATAAGGGGGTCGTTTCCTATTTAAAAAATATGATCAATTCTCAGACATGAAATATCTCAACTGCAATTAAAAACTGACCAAAATATAAGGTATTTTTGTGCCTTACGCATTTTATGATATCTGTGACAAAATTATTCAATTCTATCACTTATTATCCATAACTTATGCAGACGAGCGATCAAAATTTTTGGACCAAGTCTCCGCTTCGAACTCTCACGTGTAAAGCGCGCTTTACTTACGACAATGTGAATGTGTTCATGTTGTAAAAGCTCTTTACAGGATTTACATTATCAAAATGTTTATACGATGTATTTTTTAAAGTTAGTATTGAGCCAATGAGCAACTCAACTATTTGAGATGAGTTAGGTTTACCGTAATCAGTGTTGTGATTGGTTGAGAGTGTCCATGTGACAGGAAGCAGGAAGTATAAACAGTTGTTCTTCCTGTTACAGAAGCATAGCGGCCATGTGCTTTGCAGAGTGAAATCAGTAAGGTAAAGTAAAATTACTGCGTTACTGTTACCGGAAAGGAAAGCCGTGGAATAAGCGGCCAACTGTGTGAAGAAAAGGTATAATATTTTCACAGACCCCCTCATACGCAGGAAGGGTGCACAGCTTTTTAACTGGCATTTGTATAAAAATGTAGCGAGCCTGAAAAGTGTGTGCCGCTGGGCGGAGCTCGCAGTTGCCGGTGACACCGCGTTCCTCTCGGCTCCCTGCTACCCAGCTGACTCTCCAGGGCTCAGCATCCCTCCACCTTTATTTCGCAAAGAAGCCAAGGAGCCCCTCGGGGATGCGAACCCGACTGCGAACGCGGCCAGTGACAGCGATGCTTTCATTACTGTAAGCACACCTTGTCACCAGTCATCGGTGCGCTGCGGGAAGGATCCCTGTGCCTCCGGGGCTCCTCCGGCACCCCGACCGACACGTTCCGTCATCTGGAAGCGAAGTCGCGGCGCTGGAGCGCGGCCGGCCGGCGGGCAGGATCTCGACTATGAGCTCGCGTCCGTTGGCTTCACCGCGGTAAAGGCACCGATGCCTTGCGCATCCCAGCTCCTCGACCTTGGTAAAGGCTTTCCTCTCCGGACATACGACAAAGTTCTGAAACAAAGGGGCGAGACTTGTAATTTTTAATTTCATGGAACTTTAGGATCGAGGGGAAGGAACGGCGAGGGGGAAAAAAAAAAAAAAAAAAAAAGAATCCCCGTTGAAGAAAAAAAATCCTCCAAAGCAATTTCAATCCAATGATCCTCTCCAGAGTCAAAAGACATAAGCCACTCTAATCCGGTGCTCTCAGCTTCTTAAGACCTGCCTCTAGCTGCTGGGACCCAGATGACAAGCTCTTCAAAGGCTGCGCGAGGACCGTGCCGGGTGACACTGCTCTTCGGAGAGGGTTTAAACTGACAGCTGCTTGTTTATCACTGGGGAAGATTTCCTCCTGGACCACCACCCCCACCGCCCTCGAAAGCCCCTCTATCCCATAGCGGGAAAATGGTGGGAAATGTGATACGAGACGCTAAAACCTTCTGCGTTTGGAAATTCTTGGAAGAAAATTAAGAAATAAATACTACTACTCTGATTGGCTGGAGCCGCTGAAGGGCGGGGCCAAGGGCAGCCCACACCACGCAGGCGAATCTGACGGCCTGAGGACTCGTCTCTCTAGTGTGCTCTACTGCATGCATCAGATTTTATTAAAAACATGCATTATTATAGTTACTTATGCACACGGAGTAAAAAGGCAAAATTACAAAGCGAGCGTTGCCTTACTGTTCGTTTCTGCACCACTGGAAACGAAAGATGGCCGCCTTGACTCGGACAGACCTCGGTGCACTAACCGCTTAATACAGTGCATTTATGCTCATCTTTGCTGTTACTTTCTGGCAGTTTGAGGAAATCCTCGATAAATAAGAAAGAGAGGGGTCTGAATGCTCCGATGATTGAAGCAATCGAAGTTGTATTACCTCATGCTGGGGTATAAATAATGTAAACGGCCAGCTTTTTAACGCGAGGATAAACAGAAAGCCATCAAACGCGGATCCGAGCCGCATCGATTCTCGTAGCGCTGCAGAAGGGACGGCCGTAATTAGATTTCTGACGCCCATTTCCCCAGTCGTTCTCAAAATCACTCCCCAAACTCCACTCGCACGTCGGAACTGCCTCTCTCTCCCTGGAGAAATTAAACCCTGCAGCCGATATGCTGCAAGAGCCTGAACTGCATAGTGGGGGAAACGCAGCACTGCTAACAAAACAATTAGAGGAGTTTAGAGCTCCTAGTACATGTGTAACTCTGCTGAGCGGGTCTGCAGTTGGTAAATGTGAATGCCACAGTTGACACGTACTGTTGGGTCTTGGTACGTGGAACGCGGTACATCACACCTCACATTTTTTTTTTTTTATTGCTAACGATGCTGTCGTTGAGCCCCGTTGGGTTGACGTCAACTCTCGTTGACCACATATAAAGAGTTCCTCCAGAAGGTTCTGTCCTCAGGGCTGTGTCCACTGTCACTGTGGTTGAATCCATCCACCTGGTTGCTTCTCTTTGTCTTCTTCTTAACCCTCCAGCCTTTCCATCATCACTGTTTTTTTTTTTTTTTTCTCCCCCCTCTAGAGTCCAACCTTCTCATGACATCTCCAAAGAATCATCTGAGCTTTCAGGGACAGTTCTGCTCTGATTGGACCCAACATCCATCTGTTTGGTGTCCTACCTGTCTAGTGTCCTTAAGTCTCGTCCAGCTCCCCAGTCCAAAGGAGTCTGTGTCCACCTCCCACACCCATAGAGTGTTCTAGAAAGAGCCCTGAGTCAACAGTACAAGGACAACAAGTAGCTTCATGAACACATGTGAGGAGCTTCTCCACATCTTCCACTGCAGCTCCATCCACTGCTGCTCCTCCGTGTGTCTCTTGACGGCTGGACCTCTGTTGTCCATTATTGATCCCAAGAGACAAATCCTTCAATGACTTGTACGTCCTCAACGCCAATACAGTCCTCTGCTCTTTCAATTGTCACGACCTCAGGTTCTTCAGATGTAACCGTAGCCCATTTTTCACCCTTCACATTTCATTCACTCCGGAAAATGAGAGAACCCACCATGTCCCAAAATGTACACACAGGCAGCAATTTATTCTTAACCCACCTTCCCCCCAGTCAAAAATGACACCAGAAACTAGTGAGACTGCAATGGAAAAAACAGACACTCGCTTATCGCATCGGCTATCTCTCTTCTCTAAACGTCTTGCTTCATCACTGCACCATGGAGGCAGAGTCCGGGCCATTCTCTCCACCCAACAGGGACACGGGAGCAGCAGAGAAAGGCACAATCTGATCGCTTGGCCGGTTTTATCGGGCCGCTCCTCGTGTCCTCCCAGCATATTACTTTTCCTCCCGTCAGGTCTGTGTACTCAGGTGTGGTCAAGGGCGATCCTTCAGCGGTGCTCTACGCTTCGGCCGACTATATCGTCGAGGCACAAATAAAAAGCTCTCTTTCGTCGGGTCTCTCAAGCCAAGCTGCTCGGCCGAAATGGCCGCAGAGAGAAAAGGGAAGATTTACAAGACGAGGGACCCGTGGCCCTTTCTCATTATTCCTCCCCGCTTAAACACGTAGACGTGTCACTTGGAGAGCGGGATGAAGATCCCCATTTCGGGTGAAGGCCGTGAGGACCGGCCGCAGGCCAATTATTCATTTACTACTAATAAGCAGGATTATAAGTGAGAGAGAGAGATGTCTTGAGAAAGCGACGGGGTGCATGGTGTCGGGGCCGACGTCCTGACATACTGTCATCAAACCGCCGGAGACGTGCGGCAACCAGGTCGCTCAGATACCGGGGCAGCATTTATCCAGAGCCGCTTGCAGATTAATCGGGACGTTAAATGGCCCGGAGTGAGGCAACGGGAGGGGGAGGGCTGTTTACTTTTCCCACTGCGAGGGCGAGAAAAAGAAATACATCTTTTTTAAAAAAAAAAAAAACATTGGCAGGGAGCCAGGGACTGAATGAAGATGTTTGTTGTCCTTTGTTGCCCGAGACCGTCTGGGCTTCACCTCTGACAGCGACTGGACCCGCAGCGTCGCACTGGGCGCTGCCAACGCTCGTCACCGGCGCAAATGCAAGAGGCCAACAGTAATTGTACCAGACGGCAAGGGGCTAACAATGGCACCAGCAGTTCACCCATTAATCATGTGGTCAGGCTGTGTGCGTCTCCCCGCGTGCGTGTGTGTGTGTGGACACATTGCGGGGGGGGCGCAGTTGGGCTTGACAAAAAGCACCGGCACGGACAGGGCACATCTCCGGCACGGAAAGAGTATCTGGGGCACCGACCGAGCCAACGGGGACCCTCCCAGGTGGCAGATCGAATATCACTGACAAATGAAGACGGCAAAAGGCCTCGCAAGAATCAGACTGGATTGTTTTACTTTTATTTTGAAATGCTAATGCCCGGAGGGCCGAATGAAAGCGAGAGAATAAACCGAATCTACTGATGCAAAGGCTCCTGATTTCCCAGTGGAAAAGGCTGCGTGGGGCAGCCGGGTGCGTGGGAGGGGGGCAAATTTGTCCCGGCATATGTTGTAGGTTAAAGTCTTTTTTTTCGTTTTGCAGAATGGGAGCCAAGAAAATTAACTTTGCCGTGTTCATGAGGCAGATGGCGGCACATTCTGGAAAATTACTTGAACGTGGCTGAGCTGAAGCAGGGCCTCGCGAGCGTCTAGGTGTGCGCTACCGCTTCTCAGATATGTTACAGAAAGGAAGTTGGAATTTATTAGTTTGAGAGGGAAACGCTAAAAGCGAACAGCGATCTTTTACGGCAAGTCTGGCGCGCGAGACGCAGCGAGGAGAGCCCTTCCCTTTCAGCTGGCTTTTACCGACCCCGGCGTCGAAAGTGCAAACCGTGGGAGTATCGGGAAGGGAGCAAAGTGCTCGACGGCACTCCCTGGAGCAAAACTCCTGATGGACACCACCTGACTGCGGCCCCTTCGGATCAATCAAGAGCAGGAGGAAATCTCACTTTGTTTACATTCATCACTCTCGCACACGTCGCCATACGGGGTCCCGGCTCTACGATGGTAACACGGAGCGCAAAACGGTGTCTTACGGCGGAATGACACATATCAAGCCTGTTTTTTCCCCATGAAAATGCGCTATGTTGTTCACGTGGGCCGAGCATCGCCGATTTTACCCCAACAGACCGCCTGCGTGTCTCAGCTGCCCCACCTGCAGAAGACAGCGCCATCCTAGCTGTGCAATGTGCACTAAAGAAGGTGAACGCAGCGGCCGCTTGAACCCCCTCGACCTGCCTTTCCACGCTGGCCGCTATTCGACTCTGCACCACTCCGGCTGCCTGCAGCAATTCCGACAGCGAGGGGGGGAAAAAAATTGATGGTGCCGAAAACACAGCATGCGAGGAGGAAGCCGGAGCGGGGGCCTGGGAGAATAAGCTCACATCTCAAAGAAGAAAAATCTATTATGACTGCTTTCATTAATGGCTATTGTATTGATCAAGGAAGAGCTGAGGCATTAGCATACACTTCAACAAGATGTATATCCTCATAATGCATCTATCAGTGGTTTTTAATACATAGCTGAATAATAATAAATAGTGAAGTCAAGTGCAGAGCCGCAGTAAGCTCTCGTATAAAGGAGTAATTCACTCCAAAGGGAAATCGCATGTCGGCAGTCCCCCCCCTTCCCCCCGACAGCCCCGGCAGCGATGAGGTGGCCTCTGCCGCTCCACCACGACATGGTCGACACACAGCGGCACAGCTCCTAGGACCACCTCGCACATCTCACACCCTTTGGAGACAAAGTTCTGCTCACATCTGCTGCTGGTCCAGCAGTTTGAGTGCAGGCTTCATGAACATGAGACAAAGGTGGCCAGAGGAGACACAACAGAGTAAAATCTTCTCAGGAGGCCCCTGTAACAGGCTGGAGGGTATCTCGTCCCAGGAGCGGACAACCGTGAAGTGGCAAGTAGGTAGAACTTGTTTTTGTTCTTACTTCCATTTCCAATAAATTCCCTGAAGAAACAAAAACCTTGTGTCCACCCCAGCTAAAAGGGATATCACCACAGTGGTGTAGTCACAGCAGCGAGAGCATAAATACTAAAGTCAGCAGGGACAGAAAAAGGGAAGAAAAAGGAAAAGACTTTACAGCCTGGCTCAGAACACGGCCAACACCAATCGTCGATTTTCCATTCGGACCGAAAGGTGCTCCAGCGTAGCTTCGAGAAAGGGGGTCGGCATTTGCTCGGCCCGGCATTTGAGGGAAACGGGCGCCCACATGCAGCGAAAGCCATCTCTGCCACTACAGGTTGGGGAATAAAACCCCCCCCCAAGCCCACCCACTGCAACTTTACATTTTCCAGACATTTTGAGGCTGCCAGTTTAAGACGCCACGTGTTCCATTAGACTGAGGAGGCAGCGGAGGGGAGTGGTAAATATGTAGAGACAAGCTCTTAAACGGCGTGGGCGTGTTGTTGAATCAAGGGGATACTTCCTTTCAAACAGGCTTTCGGGAGGCTCTCCTGCCGTCATATCTGTTGCCACACTGACGGATGAGGACAGCGAGAGCCCGAGGAATGCGATCCGACCACTCGGCTCTCGCGGCGAAGCCGCCTCCCACCTCGGGCGCCGGGCCTAAAGCTTTCAAACAAAAGTCCAAAGCTAAAGCGGACGGAGCAAATTAATAGCGCAGGAGGTTCGCATTAAAAGCCGTGAGATAAGACACGCAGAGAAAGGAGTGCTTCTCGAGAGAGGGGTGGGGGGGAAAGAGGGCAGCGCTCAGAACAGGGTCGGAGAAAACGACAAGGTAAAAGAAGGAGTCAGCATGAAGGTTTTAATGAATTTCCCACTCGCATAAAAAGGCATTTTAGAACAGGCGATATCAACATCACAAGAGGACACGTATTCATTTAAATTATTTCCCCATTATTATTATTTTCCCATCTCAAAAGTCTCATTATCATTGAAATTAGAAAAGGGAGCTTATGCAGCGTGTGCCCCCGCCGCCGTGAAAAAAGAACCCGTTACAGTTTTAAATAAGAACCCTTATGTTTCATCCCCGTTAGTCACAAAATAAAGAATAATAATATGGTTAGAAAAATTAATTAATTTAAATAATGAAGTTTACAGAGTGGCTGGACATAGATAGCTGACAGGCCAAACAGGAGCGATATCCTCATTAGCAGGCAGCGTGAACACCGATGAGAAAGGCGGAGACACCCGTTAGACTAATAATTCCCCGTCTTGGTGAAACGGTAGGAAAGGCTCTGAAAAGTAAAGCACCTGAACACCGAGTTCACGGCCCGTTTCTCGGACCCCAGGGCGACGACGGACCGGCATCAACAGATCGACACATGTACGCGGAGCAGGAATTCTGAGCCATATGTTTCTCCATGTACGCGGTGGGGGTTGGGGGGGGGCTCAGCCTTTTTATCCCATTAAGACGGGCCACCGCCGTAGCCTCTCTGCAATTAGTAACGGGCTTTAGAGTTTACGTCCAAAGGCCAGTTCCCTCCGCAGACCCCGGAACGGCACCTGAGCTGCAGCAGCTGGTCCTCATCGAGCGCCTTCGAGTATTTTGTCCCAAGAATAACAGCCCCATATAAAAGTAGTTCTTACAGCGAAGAGCAAGAAAACTATTTACTCCTCATCGGATTACGGACAGTGTTCATCGTGCATTTGTTACACGTCTTTATTAGTTAACGGCAAATAATGTAACTGAACAAAGTACTGTATCCCTGTCCCAAGAACCCAAAGGATCCATTGTGTCTGGAATGTCCAAACACACACACATCAGAACTACCATCAATATGATCATTATTGATCATGTGATGCTTTTTATTAAAGAAACTTACAATGTTATGTTTTTCCACTGATCGACTTACACGAATTTACCCATCTATACAGCTCAATTCAGGGTTAAGTACCTTGACCAAGGGTACAGCAGGAAGTGGGATTCAAACCAATATCCTTCAAATTGCTGCCCCGTCACGATCGTCGTGCACTTCTGCACGTTATGAATATATAATTAATGCATACAAAACAAATGTTGTAGAGAAGAGGCTGGAGTGGGTGTCCTTCCATCATACTGCGGATCTCCTGCCAGTCGCCGTCACACAGCCACTCAAACAGAGCACTTTTTAATTAGTGCAGCGCAGCCGTGTCATTACGAGTCGTGGGGGGTCAGGCCACTTCCTCGACTCAATGAGCTGCTCCTTTCCCCCCTTGAGGAGAAACACATTCATCATATGTCACTTTGTGGTGGTTGGACCCTCGAAAATAACCGGGGATTAATTGGAAACGTCCTTGTGTGGTTACCCCTTAATTTGTCCCGCGGTACATCGTTTCCGCAAACGCGCGCCACACCAAGAAGAAAATCCCCGATCCCATAAATCCAAGCTACCAATAAATAAATAAATATAAATAAATAAATGAATGAATCTTTTCTTAAGGGCCATCTCAGCTGCGGTTCAGATGTAACGTCGTCCCTGGAAATTCTATCCCTCTTCCTCAAGCCGCTGGAATGGGGTTCACTCAAGTATTTTAACACAAATTGTGTTTGGTCGCCATCTTTATTCCCATTAAACCACAACCGACATTCCATTTTTGATTCAGATATAGAATGTGTGATTTATATTCCTGCATATTTGGCAAGAAAACGCGTACAACAGTCCACCCCGGGCGCTCCCTCCACAAGTATGTGGTCGATTCCAGTGCCTTTCACTAGAAAAGTCAACATTTGAGCTGCATCACAGTTATTTCAGATTCTGCAAGTTTCCTCCTCCTTCTTGGACTTTTTGAGGCAGTGATACACAAACAGCCCTGCTAAACAGTGTACCTTTTGCCTTTTACCCTGAGTTACCTGTTTGCGTGTGTATGTCTGTCTCAATATGAGGCTCTCAGTCTCTTCTTGATGCACTTTTGCATCACTTTGGAGAAAACTGGTACACAAATAAATGCAAATGTATTTCTACTTAATCGGTTTGCTGTTTCCAGGTTGTTGTGACCCATTTCTGTTCGGTCCATTAACAAAAAATTATGATGGAACGTCATCTTGAAGAAAAAAAAGGGGAGGGAAAAAATTAAACAAAGTAAACAGAAAGTGGAATGCTTCAGCCTTAACGCAGACAAATGACTTACCAGCCAGTGAAAATTCAACCAGAATCTGCTCTCACAGCTTCCTGTGCATCCATGCGTTGCAAATAAGGTGAGAAAAACACACCTCCATTTCCAGCTCCCCGATAAAAAAAAAAAAAAAAAAAAAAAAAAAAAGTGCATGAGGAGTAAAGCGGGGACCTGAATAAAAGGACACTTTTTATTACAAGGCCCTTCAAAAGTACTTAATTTGCAAAATATTGAAACAAGATTCAAATGAAGGCAAATGTGCCTCCAAACTGCCTAATGAAATGAGTCGTTTTACCGGGTGCGCATTAAATGTA
This sequence comes from Scleropages formosus, assembly GCF_900964775.1. Taxonomy (NCBI): domain Eukaryota; kingdom Metazoa; phylum Chordata; class Actinopteri; order Osteoglossiformes; family Osteoglossidae; genus Scleropages; species Scleropages formosus. The sequence goes on from NC_041809.1 coordinate 1,900,293, forward strand.
ATGTACCTGGCAGAGCCATCACCTCGTCGGGCTCCATTTGAGCCTCGCAGCCTCATTAGAGCCGCCGACGCCGACACCACCACCGCTGCGCCGCTAAAGGGCCCGCCGAGGGGGCGAGGGTCGCGCGGGGACCGGCGCCACGGACCATAAAGCGCTAATGCTAATTAACGTCAACGCTTCGTTAATTTTTCCGGGAGGTTCCTTCACGTGTTTTTTTTTTTTTTGGCCTTTAAATCGATACTGCCGTAACTCGGAGGAGGGGGCGCCGCGTCCATCGCGTTTTTCTTTCCGCGGCCGCAACAAATTGAGCGGTAAGGAAAGTGTACGTGGCGTCCTGGGGGACGGGGCCCTGCCGCACGGAGATAAAGACGAGGAGGAGAGGGCGTCGCGTTGTGCCACGCGGTAGCTCGGGTCTCGCGCCCGTGTTCCCCGCCAACCGCCAGCGGCTCTGTGTAGAACAAGCCACCTTTGTTCAGTGTTTACATTCTTCGGGAACCTCTGCGGGATACGTTACACGGCCTGTTCTAGGCTGGCCGGCCGGGGCCAAAACGCAAGAGGACCCCGGTGCGGCCTAGAGCCGACGCTCCGCCGTGTCCAACCGCCTCTCTGGGGGTCTGACCTCACACCCCTCCGACTCCTCTGAACAGCCGCCACCGGCTGGGAATTCTGCCCTGGTAAGGTAAGAAAAATAGTGCCCCTCCCCCATACACGCACACGGGAAAAAACAAAGGAGACGGGGCCAATCCTTCCAAACAACTGAGTTACGCACAGGCGGCATCTCTCTTTCTCCCACAAACACAAAACCAAAGAATCCACAGTGCAGAAAGTGTGCAAAATACACCCGTCGCCCATCTATCACCACGGATTATGAGTAGCAGCAGGAATGTTCCGGACCCGAGTCCAGCGGGGTTTGTACCTGTTCGGTTGGCAACGCAAAAATGCGGCGTGTTGAGATGTCGGCCGGAGCGTGTAGCGGCAGGCAAGGCGGCGCGCCACACATCTCCTCTTTCTCACTCAGCTCTGCCCTACTTACGGCGCCGCGCAGCTTGCTATTCTTTTACCCCATTGGCAGCCGTTTGTACCGCGCTGCGCTTTAGAGAGCGAGGCCCTTTGTTTCACGCTCAGCGCTTTAATTATAAATGCACCGTGTAAATCGGAGGACACGGAAACGTGAGCATTTTGTAACGTTACACAAAGAAAAACGATCTCTGAAGTTGAGACAGATGAGACGGAGCGAAGACGCCACAGAAAGAGGGACGGCCGCAGCGTTTCGTCCTCTGGGTTCCGTCCAGTATCGGTCCGGTGCAGAGGGACAGGGAGCCGAGGATGCCCCCGGTGACCTCCGTCCTCTCCGATGACCTCGCGCCACTCAAACCGATCCGTTCCCCTAGCACCGGATCGATGAGCCGAGTCGAGGCCAATTCTCGACTTCTACGACACGGTGGCAAAATCGGCATCAACGAAGACGGCTGGATTCCTGCTTTGCCGCCCTAGACAGTTCAGCCGATAGAGAAATTTACATTTATTCATGAGACACTTTTTTTCCCCAAAGTGACTTACAATGTTAATTTACTAACAATAATGTACCATTTACCCATCTGGGTAATTTTACTGGAGGAGTTTAGGGTACATGCTTTGCTCAAGGCTACTACAGATAGTGGTGGGATTCGAACCTACAACCTTTTAGCTCCGAGGCAGCACCTCTAACCACTACACTACTGCCTGTCCCATGCAGTTCTGACACCAGTCCTGAATATATATCTGCAATACAGAAACAACAGAGCAGCAATGTGTCACCTGGGACACGAGGACCGAGAAATAAGGCAGCAGCAGGTGGTGTAGCAGTCAGAACCGTTGCCTTGCTGTTTGTTGGATTAAATCCCACCCCTCGCTGTATTACCCTAGATCAAGGTAGTTACTCTAAACGATACAGTAAAAATTACCCAGCTGCACAAATGGTAACTCAGTGTCAAGTTGAGTACTGAACACTGAGTCATCGTGGACACAGGATGTTTACGATTCAAACCCGTGTTCAAAAGCTGCACTAAGAGCTGTTGCTCATTCGCCATCATCCTCACAAACTGAAATAACAGTCAAAGTGTATGACAAAGCAGCAATATGAATATGAAAAATGACAATAACAATAACAACAATGGTGGTGGTGGTAATAACGATAATCTCGTCTAAGCAGGCGATAAGTCACAACGCAATGTGTGTGTCGGGAACGGGTTGTGCGCGCACAGGCAGCCCCAACTTGCCCCCCCCAACCCCAAGGGAGCATGCACAGGCTCCTCCGTTCCCACCGACTGGGCGTGAGGTCCCGCGAGGGAGTGTGTGGGAAAACACGCTGCTGCGCACCTGCGTTGTCGGCCAAGGGAGCGAGAGCCGCTGCAGCGTCCTGCCCGGAAAATTACTATATTTACTTTTACCACAAGAGGCTCCACTTCCAAGAAGACCCGAACCATGCATGGCCCGCCCACTGTGAGTGCCATCGCTGCCTAGGATTCAGCCCCAGAAGCACCAACCCCTCAGGCGGATGCGGGGCACGAGTAAGGATGCTCCCGTGAAGCACGTGGTGGCACAGCAGGTAGCACTGGTGCCTCGCTCCTCCTAGGCTGTGCATTTGGGCGTGGGTTCGAATCCATCCCAGCCTGCGTGGCCTTTACAGCTTTCGTGTGCACGGCAGCAGCTCTAAGCACTACGCACCCCCTGCGTCGGTGTCTGAAGGAGCCGCTGCTGCGTTTTCCGTGCTGGGCCGCTAAGGCCGGCAATTGCGCCTCCTCTGAGAATTTAAACGTAAACGGATAATTGAAAGAGCCGCACTTGAGCCACAAGCAAGCCCGCAGAGCAGGAGGGGTTCCGGTCTCAGGGACTCGTTCCCATAACCCTTTCCAGCTCTCTGAGTTCGGAGCCCGTCAGATATGCAAATAAAGGCAGGGACGTCGAAGAGCAGCAGGGAAACGGAGGGACTGCTGTTTGACTCCTCTTAAATTCATTGCGCTGCTGTGAGGATGTGGCAGAACTGACCCGATCAGGAAATAAGGGGGGGGTGGAGTTTGTCCTCTAATGAGACAAAGGACTTCAGTATCATGTCCACCATGACAGGACTCATCACGTCCTCCTGGGGGCCCGATTCCATCCTGTTGGCCCCCGACTGAACATGTGGCCATAAGAACTTCTGTCTGCTGAGTCAGCAGCTGCACCTCTCTCTCTCTCTCTCTCACACACACACACACACACACACAATTATCTGCAGCTGGGGTGTGGTGGGGACTTAGAGCAGCTCTGCAATTTTATAATTATTTTGTTTTATTTTAATTTCATTATTATTAAATTTGTTAATTTTTCTCCCACTCACATAAATTTCCAGTTTGTTGTTCATTTTCTGTGCTCATTATTATTAATTTACGTGACACCTTTGTCCAAAGTGATTTACCACATTGCCTGTATACAGCAAGCTACTCACACTGATTTACTCATTTATACAGCAAGGTAATTTTTACCGCATCAGTTCAGGGTGAGCAACTTGATGGAAATTCAAACCCTATGCCATCAGGGTGGAATGTCTGCTGTCCCGACGGGGGGGGGGGGGTAAGAAGGCACCTGTTTACCTGCTAATGACTTAGTGGTTGCAGTTTTACCTCTATTCTCTTTGGTTACATGATGCAGGTCAGCACTATGAATCAATGCCCACCTGGAGCGCAGCGCCACACGCTGGTCAGGTTCCAGGACCAGAAGCAGGTGAGGCCCGGGGCTGATGCTCCGGCTGCTCTCTGTGAGCCTTCGCAGACAAAAAAAAAAAAAAAAAAAGAAAAAAAAAAGACGCACCATGGTCCTGACCGGGACACTGTGGGACAAAACCTCTAACCAAGTGTGACAGCGGCTCCGTGAGCTGATTGGATCACAGCCGTGATCCAGCTAATCCAACTAACATCCTGGCTGGGGACGGGCAGTGTCCCCGTGCCCTGTTCCGTCCTGCCCACCTTCCCTCATGCCAGCGATGCCGCCCTTACAGGGACGGGCTTCTCGGACGCGCCGATGCTCACGGGTCTCGTCCAGCAGTAGCGGTCAGGACCACATTCTGAGCTGCGCTGGAACAAAGGCCGCAGGATGTGGAGTCACCCCATAATTCTTGACAATAAAAAGTGAGACCGCGGTGGGGGGGGGGGGGCGGCGGCGGCAGGGGACTGAGGACTGAGTCACTGACCTGAGGCATGCTGAGAGGTCGCGACCCGTGGGCAAGCGAACGAGCCCGTGAATGGCGTCACGTCCTTGGTGTGCCCTGCCTCGCACCATATGCCCCCAAGATCAACACTGGACCACCGCGACCTGCACAAGCGGCTATTGATCGCCATATAATTATCAATATCAGCGAGGACTATGGCACGCGGCAGGGCGGATGGTTCGGCTCCCAGTCTCCACGGCGACCTGGCGCTGATCTAATTCAGAGGCTGCATCACAATCCAGAACATTCCTCCTGATACCATTAACCTGCAAGGGCATCTCATTGGCACCGCAGTTAGTGGACGACGTAAGGGCAAAAACTCCATTTAATGCGGTTAGCAATTGGATCAGCGATCAATGGGAGGAGCTCAAAAACGGGCCATTGATTGTTCCAGTCCCATCACCTGCGTGTTCGAACGGGACTGAAAATCACATTAATAAACCATCAGCGCTGCTTCCATCATCTCTCTGGAATGGAAACCTGCGCAGTTCCATCAGAGCCTCAAAAATCTGACTTTTTTCTATGGCAAATGACAATTTAAATGACAGCAGCAAAACATGTCATCTTCAGACTGCAGGACCACAGCGCTGATCACTACACCACCTGCTGGCCAGATGGTCTGTATGGCACTCATCCAGCTTTCATCTTGGACTGGTAATGTACCATGTACTCCGGTACCGTCCCCTGCGATAAAAACTGCACCTCTGGGTAGCGAATTCTCCACATGTTGTATCAGACCTCACCTCATTGCTGCGTACAGCAGTTCGAACCCTCAGCACAGTAATAGAGCCCAGCATGTACGCTGCGCTCGCGACAGGACCAATAATGAGCTGCTGCTTCAGCATGACCGTCGAACCGGACCCAGAGGACCCATTACGGTTGCCATGAAGGAACGCGATCCCCGCGCAATAACCTCACAAAGGCGCCTCCGCGCAGGGGAGGGGTTGCATAACCAGCGGCAGCAGCAAGGGGCGCTAGCCGCTCGCACCAAGGGCGACGCCGGGTTCCCGGATGGGCAAGAGCGTTGCCGAGAGCGACGACCAAGAGCGGATTAGAGGCCACAAACAGCCTCTGGAAGTAATACCGGATTGCGGAAATCAGGCTTTTCACAGCGATCAATACAAGCCGATCACAAGAGGGAGATGAGACGCGATAACGGTAGCGATGAGACGCGACCCCCCGCGGAGCCGTCGGACAAATGGGGGGCGCTGACGTTTCCCGTTCGCCTGCTCTTAACATTCAGTGACCCCACCTACGTTCCCGTTTGCGACCAGCGTGACGAAGATCATTTCGATTCTCTCGTCTCTATTAACGTTTCTCCAACGACACGGTAAATTACTAAACACCGCGCTACTGGTACACCGTCACACAGCAGAGTCCTCCGTAGGGGTTTTTCAAACTGTGCTTTTGATTCAAATTAAGCCGCAAAGCTATTCGTTCTTCCCTCAACGGTTCATACATTATTCTGGGGACGTGGCGCGATGCAATCTCACCGCAAAGGCCTTCGTCCAGCTGCACAGATACATCGCCAACAAAGCGTTTCATTTTTCTCCTTCCTATTAAACCACTCACCAAATTCTGCTTCATCAAGTTGCGGCACATTTCTCACTTATTCTTACATTTTCAGCCCTCACCCCAAGCTCCCTCCACTAATTCACACCTTCTCATACAACAATGAATGAAAAACCCGCAGAACAGCTTGTGAAAATATACCAACTTATTACTTACAACAGCGGCATTTTTTACTGACAACGCAGTAAGTTTACATCGTCTGGTATTTGTCACCGCCTGTTATGAGTGTCACTCTGCGAAGCACATGGACTCTGTGTTTCTTTCTTTCCTAAAAACTAACTGCTGTATCTACTTCCTACTTCCTGTCACATGAACAGTTTCAACCAATCACCACACTGATTACGGTAACCCTAACTCACAACCAAAATACACTACAATTTATTCATTTAGCAGATGCCTTTTTCCACATCTCAGAGATAAATACGGAAAGTGCATCACACCTACAGTTTCAATACAAACTTTTAAAAATAAACTGCATAAAAATGTTAATCATATAGTTCTTTGAAGCATAAACAGCTTTTGCAACATGAGGAGCCTTGAACGACAGCAAATAGTGTTTTCTTGAGGTTCATGAATCCAAAGGTAACCGATCCAAACGTTATTCACTCTGCTGCACGGTACAAGTTTTAATAATTTGGGTAGTAAGAGAAAAAATTTATACATAGCATAAAACATATTGGCAATGTCACAATCATACATACAATTCAAATAGATACATACATACAATTAGCACTTTACATAAATTTTAGGTGCCATTCCAGGAACAAATGATATTTCTCTTTTTTCCATTAGAAGTCGTGGTAATTCAGTGGCCCTTCAGCGGCACTTTGCCGAAACATTTCACAAATTCAGAGGCTCAATCGTCTTTCTTCCAACTTGGGACCAGGATCAGTTGCGGAACACTTCCGGAAAGTTCCGGCACCTTTTCGGAATTCCGTTCGCAGTGGTACGCCACCCCCTGATAAATACTGTGACCTTCGACCCTTAAGAGGTACTCACAGTACCTCCTGTACGTACCTATATGTATTGCTTTTGTTCTCGGTGTATTGATCATGTCTCTATGTTGTTGCGACCTGGTTCCGTTCAGTGACAATTTAAGTTTTGGGCTTCACTACACTGGAGAAAAAAGTAGGGGGGGGGAACAGAAAAACAGAAAAATCAGTAAATCTGTAGTGGATACGAAGCAAACGGTCAGGGCCCAAGCGCCGAAGTTGATTTCAACGGGCGCGTGGCAGCCAGGGCTCGGCGCCCCTTTAACCACGATCAGGCTGCGGTCGGGCCGCCGCACACTGGGAGCACGAGTCGCCGAGTTCCTCCGGCTCCGCAGTTCTCCTTCCAGACGGACCGTGCCGGAGACATGAATGCCGCTGTTTGTGGAAGGGCCCACCAGCGCGCGCGCATATTTCCATCTGTCCACCCCGGTGTCTTGGTTACCGCACAAGGCTACGGCTGTGCAGCGGCGCTCAAGACGGCAGAGCAAAAAAAAAAAAAAAAAAAAAATTTAAATTCTAAATAAGGGCGAGAATTTAACGACAGATGGAAGGAAATGGAACAGCGCCGTGCTCTCTCAACCTTCTCAATGCAATTTTTATCCTCTCATCACATCTGGAAAGCAGGTCCGCTTCAGGACAATCGTGCTCCACGGCAGCGTTAGGTGTGGGTTCCTCACACGGAACACGCGTGTGGACTCCAGGCCGAGCCGAGCGGCGCGCCCGTCGTGGGAACCGCTTCCGTTTGTTTTTCGTTTCCGCGGAGTCTTTCGTGTTCCCGCCATTGTGCCCTCGTACCTTTGATTTCCACCTATTTTTACAGAGCTTGTGTGTCCTTTCCAGGCGGAGCGCATTCCCTCAGCCACCCCTAACGCAAAAAGCAGATGTGCGCCGCTCGGCGGCATTGTCCCGCACCGCGAAGAGAAGCCTGCTAAAGTCATCACCGCGTTAACATTATTACTACACTTATTATTATTACTAACAGTATGTATACACTCCACAGATGTCTGGCAAAAGGAATAATCAGAAGGTGGGCAGTGGGGACAGCTGCTGCCTTACAGAAGGTTCCTGGTTCGAATCCCACTTCCTGCCGTAATACCTTTGATCAAGGCACTTTGCCTTGAACTGATACGGTAAAAATCACCCTGCTGTATAAATCAGTAAATCGCTGTAAGTAGCTTAACGCTGCAAGTCATTTGGAGGAGGGTGTCAGATAAATAAATTTAAATGCATGTTTCACAGCTGCTCATGGCAACTCCGGGGCATTCGGAAGGGAACTTTCCGGAATGTCTTTGATCGCCCTCCTTGAACGATCTCGAAAGTTGGTTCCTTCAGACAAAACCTGATATGTGACGACAGGGGCGTGACGGCGGCGGTACTAGGGCGATGGTAATTTGGGGAGGGTGAACGGATGGAAGGTTTGTGCACTGGTCACCTCTCCTCTGAAGGACCGTTACAGATGCCAGGTGAATCCGTGGTAACCCCTCCGGCCCCGAGGGGTGGATGTTGGCTCGGGACCCCCTGCGGGCACATATGAGTTGACCTCCCCGTGGGGATAATCTCCTTGAGGCCGGCGCTCCCCAGCCGTCCCGCCCTGCCACGACGCAGTCCGCTAGGCAGCGAGGGGAGGGACTCGACAAAAGCCCCGGCGCCACAAAAGGGGGCTGAGGAAAGGATATCTACGCGACCCAAAGACACTCGGCCCCCTTACCCTCGGTCACACCTCAGAGGCGCGTCCCACGATGCTCTGTCAATATCAGAGGGATTAGGCAGACCCCCCCCCCTCCCTCCCCCCGTGAGCGCTCCTCTCCCGGGCCGCTGAACCCTACCCGGCTAATTCGGGGCGTTTCGAACGGCCGAGCCCATTGTGAACCCCTTGCACAAGGAAAACAATTATTCGCGCTGCGGTTTAATCCTTCATGAGCTCATCCACGAGCCCCTGCGCCGCCGAACAAAGGGAAGCGAAAGCTCGTCTCCGTGAAGGGGAGGGGGCGCGGAATGGAATAAAATAAAATAATAAAATAAAAACGGCACACAAAGGAGGGCGCCCCCTGCACAAGTGGCCCGCCGTTGAGACACAAACCAAAACATTTGTGAGATATTATGCAATTAGAAGAGATTATAACGGAGCGGCTTCCCGACCCCCGCGTAGAAGATCCGATTCTCTCCGCTGAATGGAACGCACATGAATGGAAGGGGCTCGCCCCTCCTGCCCCGGAATGCCGACCTCGGTTTTGGAGGGAGAGCAAGAGGACGAGGACGCGCTCATCTAAGGCCTGCTGCCATGCCTGGGACCGAACGCTGTAACGCGACAAAGAGCGGGACGGCAAACGCAGAGTATCGCTCATCCAGATCGAGATCTTCCGGAGGCATCGGAAACGTCCCAACGTGGTCTGAGCTCATTTCCGGCGTTTGTCTTCTTCCAGTCACTCACACGCGTCGGGGACGGAGGACACGATTTCTACGTGTGCCTTCGGTCCAACGGTGGACCGGCACTGAAGAAAACCTTAGAAAACACCAACCGCTTACGGACCTGAAACCAAGGGAACTCAAAGGACCCGCGTTTTGGTCCCACCTCCTTAAGCTGAAATATTAGCGCCAAAATGACCCTGCTGTATAAATGGGTAAATCGGTGTACATGGCTCAATGCCCACAGCTCACACAGTATGAGCTCTTGCAGGAAGGTGTGAGACAGAGAGAATTTAAAAATCCCAATTTACACCTGTATTTTGTCACATTATTGTACAACATATCAAGGTAAAACTACTCTGAAAATTAGTGATACTTTTCATTCTCTGCAGAAAAGCATCAGCGAGATGAATAAAGGTAAAATCCATAAACACATTAACCTGACACTTTTCCCCAATGAAAGCTACACTGTGAAGCCTCTTACAATAACTTACACAGCAGGGTCATTTTTACTGTGTCGATACACAGTAAGTACCTTGATCAACGGCACTGCAGGAGGAGTGTGATTTGAACCCAAAACCTTCTGACCGGAAGGGGGCGAAGCTATAACCACCAGCACTCGCTAACAATCATCAAATCACACAGCTTTCACCTGTAAATGCCTGCAGACACGGGTTCGACTCCGTGATGCGCTCGCAGAGCCCTCAAATAAAAGTATCGTATCGGAACTTAAAGCAACAACGCCGCTGCAATTTCCTGGGAGCGTGGAAGATGCAGCAGGGGCTTTGCATGCGTCTCTACAAACACGCAGTCGTCGTTCATCTTTATTGATCCAGCCGCTCGCACTGAAATACAGATGCTAAGCGGTTCATTAGAGCGACGTCCCACAGAAACGGAAGCCTCCGGAGCCTCGGGCCGGGGAAGCACCCGAGACTGGAGCGGCAGGCAAAGCCATTTAGGATCACCTGCTGGCGGAGGATGCGGCCCTGCCCTGAGGATCAGGCATTGTTCGGGGTTTCTCGGCCCCCCTCCCTTTGTTCGGCAGGAAGCGAACGCACACGAGTGAGTCGGCGGAGCCTCGAGCGCCGGAGCCGTCTGAGAAGCGGCTTTTTTGAGGCTCACGCTCGTCACACTCCGTCTGCGTCCTGCGCGTCACTTTGTGTATCGCTCGCTGGACTCGCAGACTTCCTGTTTGTTTGGCCGACTGGTACCCCGCTCCTCCTCCACCACCCAAGACTAAGTGAAGATGACAAACTGGGAGGGGGGCATTTGTAGCTTCAAAAATTTGTACCTCAAATGTTCGTAACATGAGGAGCCGGTGTATTTATTTATCATCCCAGGAGGACGCTCAGGGAGGGGGTGGACACGCAAAACACACCCATAGCGACCAGATCAGTAGCAGCAGAAAAATGAGGCTCCGTACCAAGATTGTCGGAGACGTTTAACGTTCGCCCCGAAGGAAAATCTCATCCCGAGAGTCTAAGGGGGGCAGAATCCCTCTGGAGCCTCTGGTGGAAATCATCCGAGGGGGAATTAAAAAGGGGATGAAAAATTGTGTCACTGGAACAAAAAGCGGTGCTCTGTACTCATCTCCTCGGTGCCACGGAACGGGAAGGCAGGGCCAATGGGCGTGCGCTTACTTCGCGATCGGCGACGACATCGCCTGCTGGACCATAAGCCATGAAGCCCAAAACAAGAAAAGACAAGTGATGTGTTTTAACAGCTGCTATAGGCCAGACTGTGCACTCTACTCCCGTCGGCTGCGGTTCCACCAATCACCGCACCGCCTCCACGTGGCAACGCCAACTATCCGCCGAAACTGTGATCCTCCGCCATGTCTCCATCGCCACCATCCAGCTCAGCCATATCTAAAACCCTAAAGTCCCCGTCACTGTGGAGATGGTTTCTTTCATAAGCCACAAAGGTTCAAAGAGGGGGGCCCTTGTCCCCCACCGCGACGCCTCGGAGCTGTCAGGGATTCAGCTTCGGCGAGGCGCCGCCGGTGGGAAAGCAACGCAGAGGCAGAGCCATCGGCCGCCCCTCATCTTTCTGCTTTGACTCTTTGTGGAGGAGACTCGGGATGCGTGTGTTGAGCGATGCCGCAGGACTCGTCCTCTCCTGTCCCCCGAGGCTTTCACACCTGTCCGCAGGCATCGCCGGCCCGCATGTTGATCCGAAGGCAGAGCCGGGCTGAAAGAGCCGAGGGCAGCGTGCCAGCAGAGCCTCTCTGCATTCCTTTTGTTCACAGCAACAGAAAATCTCCGAGAGAGAGAGAGAGACGGGTGGAAGCAGAGGAACGACAGAGACCCCCGGGGGCCATGTCTCCATTGGCAAGTGGGGCTACAGTGTACCTGTCACACACACTTTTACATCTATTTACACTTATTCATGTGTCACACACTTTCCTCCAAAGTGCAGAGAGACTCAGAACAAACGGAAGTGCATCGACAGCAGACAAAGAGCTTTAGACACAGGATTACGGACACAGCTTGTGTGTCTAGCACCACCATGTTTGTTGGTTCACATCCCTCCACTAACTCCTATAGAAGTGACATTCAAATAGCAAATACACAGATAACCATAGCAGATGGTGCTGGCCTCATTTATGGAGCTGTCGAGAAAGACGTGGCTCTGAAGGATGTGGGCTCGATACCCTCCTTTAACATGAGGGACTCAGCAGCTCTGAGAGACAAAGAACTCATTCCACCACGTCAGGTTCAAAACTGAGAACCAGTAGACTTCCGACTTTTGACTCCTGTGGGTGGGACCACCAAGCAGCCAAAGGCGGAGGAGCTCAGCACTCTTGCAAGGAAGCAGGAAGCGATCCAGCCCCGTAGGTATTGGTGACTAGATCCTTTGACCGTCCTCTACGTGCAGCGGCCCACGGGAGAGAGACAAAGGAGTCGATGCGCCGAACCGTTTCCACTCCGGACATTTGCACATACAGGAACAAGGGCGACGCACACAAATTAGGGCTGCGAGCGTGAATATTTCACAAAGGGGCCTGTTCGGCATCCGCCTGCACCGGTGGCACCGGCAGGAGGAACAGTACAAAACGGCTGACGCTGGAAGCAGCAGCAGCTCCCCCTTCATGTATTATCAATACGCGTTCGTAACTCCGGAGGGGAACGCTGACGACGACCCTTTACTATCCAAACACCAAGAGAAAAATGATGCGTTATATTTATTTAAGCACTGTTTTCCCCATCTTATCGGCCATCTTTTTGATCTGCAGCTGAAAGATGCGGGTCCTGCCTTTTCGGACCGCACCGGTGTCGGTTTCCCGCATCGCATTCATCTTCCCCCATCTGAACCCGTCATGCTGCAAGAACCGCGTTTTCTTTGCGTCTCCTGTTACACGGGGCCTCCGTTACTCTTGCCAATCGGCGACCGGAGCGAGCGCCGGGTTCGCGGTTCCGCTCGGTGACTTTCCCGAAGGCGTGGCAGCCAAACATCTTCCCTCCGTCTTGTGCCCAAAGGCCGCCAGTGCAGGAGACGCAAGATCTTTTCTTTATTTGGGGCCGTGCAGAACGTCGCGGTTCCCTCATTCCGTCTCCTGGAACCAGCAGCCACATCTAGGTGGCGCGACTGGCAAGGACTGCGACCAACAAGAAACGTCTGCCGGGAAAGTGTCTTCGCCCCCCCCCGTCCAAACGGCACGTCCGAGGTGCTTCGGCAGGACTTGACATTCATTTACATTCCAGTTACACTTATTTGTCTGTCCGACACGTCTCTCCAATTAAGCTAATTACACTGATTTATGCAGCTCGGTTAATTTTTTTTTTTTTTTTTTTTAAAAACATCCATTTTTCTATTTGGTTGCCACAAAACAAGGACTTTCTGCTTTTTACTTTTGTGTGTCCCTTCAAATTTTGAAACTTTAGAAGGTGTGGGAAAGACCAAAATAAATTATCGTACACATTTAAAATGTCCTTTTATGGAAAGGAACTCAAACACGCAAACATTTATCCATCAACAAAGTACTAAAATAGATACTGGGGGAGGGGGGGAAAAAAAAAAAAAAAACAACTTTTAAACACCTAGTCCTGTCCTACCGCATGATCCCACAGTGGATCAACCTCATCTGGTCCAGCATCAGCTCCCCTTTGGTCGACTGACCGCCACACATCGGTCAAGTTCTTCACATTTTCTGTCGGAGTTGAACCCTCGCACATTTCACATCACTTCTTAGCTGGGTCACTAATAATCTACACAACGTTTTGAAGACAAAGTGCTACTAACAGCGTTTCCTTCAAAAAAATTACCCAAAGTAGCTACATGTAGTAGGAAGCTACATTCCGCTTCATCACACAAACCTGAGCCATCGACATCGAGAAGAACAATTCCGTTACTAAAATTTGTACGTTTCCATCGGTAAAAAAAAAGGAAGATATTGGTGACAGTTTGCTTTATTTCTTTATTTCTTTATTTTCTTCATTACAAATTCAGGAGCCTTGTAGCGACCAAACATTTTTGAAATGAAAACGGAGGTGATGCAAACAATGACATCACACAGCTTCTTTACTCAACTGCGGATGCACCGCCGCATCGAATACATCCACATTTATTCATTTTTCTGGCCCGTTCCTCCAAAGCAACTTGCAGTGCTCAGCACCTTACCATTATTTACCCAATTATACAGCTGGGTAATTTTACTGGAGCTTTTAGAGTAAGTACCTGGCTCAAGGGTACTACAGCTGGAGATGGGATCTGAACCTGCAACCTTTGAGTCCAGAGGCAGCAGCTGTAACCACTACGCTACCAGCTCCCCTTTACTTTACCTTGATTTACTGTGCACCCATCCATGAGACAAGTACTGGAAAGGTTCAACCTGTCCAACAGTGCAAATATGAGCACGCTGTCTGCCCTGGACAGCTGCTAACGTCAAGTCCCGGTGTTTGAAGCAGACGGAGACTAAACGGGCACAGCAGGGGGTCGCGTCCATCACGCCTTTATCTCTATGGCTCGTCTCCGGTGTCACGTCCCACATAGGCGCTCTTGTCTCCTGATCCGATTGGGCTCTGCGGGACAGGAGAGCTCATCCCAGGCCTGACCCGATTTCCCAGAATCCTCTGCATCCCCACGGGGCGAAGCTCACGGGCACCGCACTGCCGTTTTATCGACACCCTTTGTTCTACACGCGAGATTGTCGCCGCTCCGCTCGGTAAATCCGGCGTTTGCACCATCACGCGGCAGCATCTGCCCGACGGGCGGACCTCGCTTCGACCGCAAACCACTTCCATGACAACCGAGCGACGCACCTTTCAGTCAAACCAAAGCAGCAGGAAACCACAGAACGGTGTGTCCTGGTTCGGGAAAAATGTCACTGTGACACCAGCAACGTAAAGATGGTCACGGCTGTTACCGAACACGTGGGGCCCAAGTGTGTTTATCCATTTAACGACCGCAACAAATTATGGAGAAGAATACATGAAAAAGGAAAAAAAAATATTGTATATACATATATGTTGTTTTTTCCCCCTCCCATGAGGTCATGGTGTGAGGGCTGCCGGTGTCGCTGGGTTGATGTAACACGAGCGCATGGAGAACAGGAGCTCTACAGCCCTGCAGATCGATGCCACGGGACTTGGTGTGGGGTGGGGTGGGGAGGAAGGGGGGTGGCGCTTCATTAAATCACAACAATTCAGCACTTCCACCTCGGCGCAAGTTTATGACCTCTGGGAAGCAGCCCTGAACGGCCCATAATGCGATCAATGGCGGAGAGCGAAGCGCCGCACCACTTAATACGAGCGCCGCTGGAAAGACCATAAAGCCGGAGACGCTGCCAAGGAAGCACAGCTGGGACTCTGCGCCTCGGCTTCCGGCACCTTCCATTGTCAGAGACTGCCTCGGAGCGACCGCGCTAAGTACATTTGCAAGTACAAAAAACAAAAGGGGGTGTTGAGGGGACGATAAATAAATAAAAAGGCACGACAGCCCCCGTCTGGAGGCCGACTTTTCGCTGAAGTTTAATTTTTTAAAAGGGTATTCATGATTAATGAGGGGACAGTGCGGGATGCTGAGGGAGCGCGGCGCGGCGCTGCAAATGGCCCTCATCAGCACCTATTATGTAAACTTTTATGTAACAAGGGTTAAAAGTAAAGTTCCTCTGCTTTTTACGGGCCCTTCTCCACAAATCACATGTGACATTTCAGCAAAATGAGTAAAAACTGCTATTTGGGAAAAAGTGAGTCTGAGCCGCTCCGGCGTCCGGTGCCGGCACCTTCACGCGTCCCGCGTTAAAGAGACAAAAAAAAGCACAGTACCTTTATTGCACGCTGTTCTCCGGAGCGACTTACAGCATTAAGCTACCTATGCTGATTCACCCATCGGCACAGCAGGGTAATTTTACTGTATCATTTCAGAATAAGGAGGTGGGACTACAGCTTCAGGGTAACTTTTACTGCACCAGTTCAGGGTAAGTACCTTGATCAGGGCACTGCAGCAGGAAGTGGGATTTGAACCTGGGTCCTTTGGCTCCAATGGCAGCAGTTCTAAGCACTACACCCCCTGCTGGCTGTTTTCAAATAAAATAAATGCTAAAACTTCAGAAAAACACATTGATGGCAGTTACTGTACAGTTAATGAATACCAGCCAATGATGGTGAGATCACCTCAGATGTACGGGGGCAACAGGTGCTGCAGCAGTTAAAGGTGCTGGGTTTGAATCCCACCTCCGGCTATAGTACCCTTGACCAGCGTACTTACCCTGTATCGATACAGTAAGAATGCATTGTTGTATAAATGGGTAAACCAGTGTGAAGTTGATTATCTAATGTTGTAGATCACCTTGCACAAAGGTGTCAGATACAGTACATTTCTGTTAATAACTGGTGACTTTAAAATTACCCTTAGCTAGTGCGCGAGGGAGCAAGAGAGCGAGAGAGAGAGAGAGAGATATTGCCCTGCAATGAACCGGCACCCCGTCCAGTGAGTACCCTGCTTCACACCCTATGCTTCCGGCATAGACTCTAGACCACTGCGACCGCGCCCTGAACCACTGCTTACTGTATGGGGGGCAATAAGAGATGCAGTGAGGAAACGTCCGTCAGCAACACATCAGCCATTCTGAGACGTCTCTGGCTGCCTAAAGTATGTAAACTGTGCGGTAAAACAAGAAAAGAAATGATTATCGAAATGGGCACAAGGGCATGACCACCAATTCCAGCGCGCACACGTTACATGCTCAAGTGAGGACCCGAACAAGGAGATGAAAAGGCCTCCTATCAGCGATACGATCGGGGGGGTCGAGCGCCCGCATGTCGCCCTCATGACCCACACCGGGTGGAACGCATTTCCCGCACTTTGATGGGACCCTGCGGCAGAGCTGCGCTGGACGCCGTCACCTTCCTGCACCTGCCCCACCCACACGGCAACGTCCAGGACCCAACGGGACCGCGATCGCTGCTCCACTAACACACCGCACGCTACGCACGTCGGCAGTTTCGTCCCATGAACTTGGAAGGGATTTGGACGCGGGGTGGCTCGGACGTGGCGAGGATGGCAGGGCGATGTCCGCTGGGTCTTTTACCATCTGTTTCGCCCCCGTCCCTCTCCGAGGAAAAGTGCGGCGCCGGCATCGCGCCCGCTCGCAGGAAACACGGACAGAGCCGAAGGCAAACGGCTGGTCCGGACACGTTTAACCCTGGACCCCCCCGCGAGGCCAAAGTGCTCCAACAATCGACTCAAGAGCCACTTTGAAGGGGAGGGGTGAACGCGATCTGTGGCACAACAGCGGCGAGAGGTTACACGAGTGCTTTCACCGTGTTTACATAACCTGCCCTCACCTGACACGCGTGTTGACAGAGGGCTCGGAGCACAACCGAGCACCACGGTACACGTCGCATACGGTCCTCGAGGTGGACGGAGAACCTCGGGACGGACGCGTGGGGTCGCCTACCAGCCCTCGCTCGGCCAGCTGAACAAAGCGCGTACACGTGGTCAAATTAAATGATCAGGCGGCTCGGCGGGTCATTTATATAACATTTATTTTGTCATCTGACACTTTTCTCCAAGGCGATTTACAGCGTTAAGCTGCTTACACGGATTTACCCATCTACACAGTAGGGTCATTTTTACCGTATCAGTTCAGGGCAAGTACCTCGCTCAAGGGTGCTACGGCAGGAGGTGTGATTCAAACTCAGGTCCTTTGAGTGGCAGACAACAGCTCTAACCAGTACGCCACCTGTTGCCCCTTTTAGGAGTAGCATGAAAATATAGCCAGTATAACATTAAGTATTATTGTTACTACTACTGTTATTACTGTCGTTACTTCTGCTGGTACTTTTTTCCTCACGGCCATTTATCATCTTAAGCTACTAAACCAAATTTACCCATTTATACAGTTTTATACAGCATTTATACCTTCTGTTCCCATCACACGTCAGACAAAATGTTTCGGTTAATTATTGAACATTTTCAGCTGATGAAGGCTATTTACAGCGTTACGTTTGTACACGGTTTAACCCAGTTACACCGCAGGGGAATTTTTACTGTATTTACTGAATTTAGGGTAAGTTCCTCAATCACAGATAGTAAAGTCGGGGACAGGGTTCGAACCCAGGACCACCGAGCGCAACGCATCATCTCTAACCGCTACACCCCCTGCTGACTCAGGCCAACAGCGTCGCCCCCCTCGGCTGCCGGGACAGCGATGGATTCGAGCGCTTCTCAAGGTCGGTGCCCTTTTGTTCGAGAAGAGGAAGGTGGCTTCCACCCGTCCGCCACCTTGGCTCCGTCCCAGTCGGCATCCCCGATTGGACTTCACCTGCATTCGCGCGAGGACACAATGGTGGCGCGCGCACACACACTACGCACATTATTAGGGACACGTGTCTCGATTAGAGCACCGTCACCGACACAAAGGATCTTTTAAAAGACAGGCGAACTCGGCTTTAATGAAAAGGGCCGCAGATACATCAGCTCCATGGCTCAGTGGGGTCTTCGGAGGCCATCGGCCAATCGAGGGAGAGCGCTGGAACGGGGGCTGGGGGAGCTGGAGACGGCGCCAACGGCCGACTTATCGCAGGCCTCCGACACACGGCTCAGGGGACAGAGAGAAAAGCACAATAAATGGGCTCCTTTATTTAAAAAAGTCCATTCACAGGAGTACAAAGTGGCTTCGCACAAAAGCAAAGAAATTTGTACTCATTTAATATTTGCCTACTGTGGAGCAAAGACATTTAAATAGATCTACATTTTTTAATTTTTTATTTTAAAAACGAATGCAAGGAATCGATCGCTTGATTGGATTCATTATATAAAAGGAGCGTCGCGCTTGTGCAATACTAGAACAGTGAAGTAAAAGTGCGGGAGGAGTCGGCAGAATTTATTCACAGGGCGAGAACAACAGAGGAGGAGAAAAGGTTTGGACTTCACACAGGTACCGGATCGCTACCGGTTGTGGACCGAAGGCCATAATGTTGCCATTTCTTGTGTCAGAAACAAGTTCCTCACCGTACCCAAAGCTGCATACAGTGGTTTCCCGCGTTACAAACAGTCATGAATTTTACAAGATAAAACCATCTTCTTCACATATACAGAATGTTCTAAAATTTCTACCTTTCACAGAGGAAATGGGGCCTGCATTTACCCTCCAGTGAGCCAGATGGCAGTAAAGAGCACCTAAACAGACCACCATGGGTCACCTGAAAACACTGTGAAAGTGAGTTCATCCCTCATTTTCCTGATTACCTAATGAGACGTGGAACTCAATGTCTATGGGACGAATCGATCAACAGTTGGCATCGGGTGGTTTTTATCTGTACAGCATTTTATTCACAGATTTTAGCGGCCTTGTTTTATTAGATTATTTTGTGCACTTCTAACATTTTTATATTGATGACTAATTTATTATGTGTATGTCTGTTTTGGATTTGTCCGATTTTAGGTTTTAGGGGGTATGGTAAAATTTTATACTGTAATTTAGAAATATTTTGTGTGTTTTGGAAGATGCGTGTATATGATACGATGACTCAGGTTAAGCTCCTACTGGGGACAGTCCTTTCATGGGTATGTTGGTGTGGGGACGACGTGAGTCAGTTATATATTTTGAAGCCAGGAAGGGGGACTGGTATGGGAAAGACTTTGTTATTGTCTTGACAATGCATTTTATGTAATGGCTTTTTGCTAAGCTTTGTTGACCAACTGTAGGAAATGTAGTTTTGGATTGTTTGATCATAAATTTGTTGTTTTTGATTGTGTATTGTATTAACTTTATTTAATAAAGTTTAATGCTAAAAAAAATAAAAAAGTTGGCATCAAATAAGTTTGTGGAGACAACAGTTCTGTTTTCACTCATTTTACGGTTAAATTTCAATATAACCCAAAGTTTACAAATAGTCAGAAAGTACTGCAGTGTATTTTTAATTATTATAGCTACACCAGATTTCAACAAAAGCAGCACCACTGAATAGACTGAGGTGGATTTACATCACTTTGATGAAAAGCGTCTGAATAAATGTAAATGTAAGCACACCTGTATTAGGAGCCTTTAGAATTAAGAACAAAACAAGTTACGAACAGACTTCTGGTCCCAGCTGTCGGTGGAAGACGTAGAGGTCTGGTTCTCGGGCCTACAAGGTTTCTTTCCGCCATTGCAGCAGCAACCTGTTACCGGTTCGTGGAACAGCTCTAATCCAGCAGTGAACTCGGTAAGTAATGAGAGTAACCGTCACATGGATATTACATAAAATACAAACATACAGAAGGCCCCAGATACATCTTCCAGCTAACAAAAAAAAGCTGCTCCACTATATTGTTCAAAAGGACAGCAGAAAATTGAGTTTCCGTGCCACCCTTCACATTGCGTCTTGAAGCCTACAAGTACTGCAGGAAAGACTACAATGACCTCAAGACATCGGGACTAATTTAGATTTCAGCTTCTCATCTATTCATGTCATTTTTATTTATTCATGCGCTGACAGCGCTTCTTCAATGGCCCTTCTTGAACGCCACATCAGTTGAGTTAGAAACACTCTGCTCCTTCATTGATCAGATCGCGATTTTGATTTCAAACACCGAACAAACAACGTTCTTTCAACAGTCCTTTTCATTACACATTCTGAGCATCATGGCTGCCGTCACGTCTGAGCAAGATCGAGTTGGGGCGATTCCCAGATGGCCACGCAAAAAAGAAAGTGATGAAACAATTAGAGATGTGGATTCAAGAGGAGACCTCATGGGAAAGGGACTCTCATTAGCTGTCAAGCAGCATCCAAGCAGGAAACCTCCTGGAGTCAAACCATACAGGTGTGCAATTCCTACTGTACGGTCCAATCTAATAGGCTAACTTCTGAACGACAGTCACGATACTCCGGGCAACACCTGTGATTCAGTTCCATTCATTGTAAAAGACCGTCCTTCAGGATGACACTTGGCGTGGAACAAACTTCCAGGGAAAAATTCAATACAGAACAACACTCATGTTAATTAACCAAGTATTGGGCAGTTGAGGAGGGGAAAACAAAAAAACTCCCAGCTGTGAAGGGGAGAAAATTAAACCACTGGGGGTCCGAGAACCACCCCCCTGACCATTATAATGAGGAAGAAGTGGAGGAACAGCTGGGCAGTGGCGAAGCTAAGGCTCAGGTTCAATTCTCATCGGTTTTGGGTGGATCTGCCTAGGAAGGAGAACGGCCGGGAGTTTTGGGAGAACAGTACCCCAGAGGTTTGAGGCTACGGTGGTCAAGCCGGCACCCTTGAGCTGTGAGGTGGAGTGGAGAGGACAGCTCTTTCCTCTCAGGGTTGAAAGAAAAGGAGGGGGAGAGGGGGAAAAAAAAAAAAAAAAAAACCCACACACACAGACAACACAGCTTTCTTTCCGACACACACCAAAAGAATGGCCATTAAGCGAACAAAATATGACATGGTGGTGAGAGCCATTTATTTCACAGAGAGAAGAGGAAGCGCGCAGCAGAGATAGGCAAATAAAGAAATGAATATTCCAAAAAGAGCTTCCAAGAGACATAGTTGCAGAGCTTTCTAAATTAACATTTTACAAAATGTATGCAAATGTATGCAGATTTCCCTCCATCGCTCCTCTTTTCTTTAAAACCTTTGGTCTTTAAAACTGTAGGCAGACAACACCGAGCTGCTTAAAATTCATAGAACATTTATTTAATTCACCTGGTAGAGAACCTTTTGCTGGTAACCTTTCGCTCCTCCGCATGGGCCCTGCCGGAATAGCCCGCCGTTTGTCACGGACGCGTCTGGCGGGATAGACCGCGCAAAGGCCGCACATGTGAGCTGTGTGTAACGGTATTTCACTGACCGCACGTGCACAACGCTCCACGAACACACCGCTGGGGGTGGAGAACAGAGAACCTGAGCTAAGGGTAGGCACGGTCACCACAAGTGGGACTTTATTTCAGCAGCTCAAAGGCACTTCCGGTTAGGGTTGGGAGGGTTTTGGAGAGATCGGTGACAGATTAAGTGGCTATTCTTATATTTATTGGGTTCTATATGAAGTGTTTCTTGTATTTTGATGTTTTAAATGCTTCATTATTTCTTAAAGTTAGGAGGGTTAGAGTTATGCCTAATATTTATGGATAGTTAGACGACCGGTGACAAATCTCTGCTTCGATGCACCTTGGAATCAAGAGGCAGGCTGTTCGCTGCTATGCTCTGTCCTTCATGTAAATCTCCCCTTTATGCCGCTGAGCTCCATCTATTCCTCACTTGTTCCACATGAGACGGCCAACAAAAGACCACAGCAACTGCACAAGTGCTGCTTCCCACCCGCTGGGGCTTTTCTTCAGACCCGTCGCCTGTAAAAGCTCACCCACCCCAGCTGAAACGATCCTCCTGCCCCCTGCTGCCATCTACCCCTTGCCTACCTCTGACGGAGCGGTCCTTTCCAAACCCCCTCCCCGAGGTCACGGTTCAACCCTGCGCGCACGGCACACAGAAGAGAGCCTTCCCATGCACTTCCCTCCCGGCATACCACGGTACACAGCTTGCTGCAAGATGCAGAACAGAGGTCGCCATTCGGTATTCTGCTCCTCGAGGAAAACCTGACCACGTTTCAGAGCTTCGACAGGAGCGGCTGCAACAGGCTGCACGCCCAGCTAATTTTGAAAAATTATATTTCTAATGAGGACATTTAGAGAGGTGAAAATAAAGTCAAGTCAAACTTGGCCCCCGCAGAAAAAGGAGTCATGAAAATGAAATGAAAATTGAATATATCAGCATTTGAAAATGAACTCACCATAATAGGCCTTTGTCTTCATTTAGTGGGACTTTTGCCTGTTATTTGGACCATTTTTTAACTTATTTTTTTACATGTTGGAGACATTAACCAGCAGCTTGGACTCAACACACTTCATAAACTCTGCTCAGAGCCCCATGAGCTGGACATCAGCTGGACTGTTTGAAAAGTTAATAAATGGTACTGTACAATAATTAGTCAAAAACATGATAAAATATGCTGGTGTGGTCATTTCGTTGCTTGAAGTGTTTATTTTGGTGCTTCAACCATTTTCAGGTGTAGCTTTGTGGGTCCATGGACAACTTTTCCACCATAAAAAATAATGGTAATGTGACCCACGTAAACCCCGCCATCCCTGCGGTGTGATTTCACAGAGCTCATGAGGCTGTTAACTGGGGGAACTTGTATAGTAGGAAAATTCCACGCAACTTTTCACTCCCACAACTACATCTGAATCTTAAAACAAAACGTAAACACGCAATTAGTAACTGCAGACTTAACTGCAAGAACTTTGCACGAGGCCCCAAAAATCAAACCCACTGTTCGGGTATGAGCTGGAACCAATTGGGCACCAGCACTTTATCGCGAAGGAGCGCGGACCGGCTCATATGGACACGTTGCGTATTGCCACAGCCCTTCCCCTGCAGGAAACACAAATCTCACGTGATATGTCAACAAAATTGACTCCATCGCTAGATTTCTTCATAAATACGGCAAAATACATCTAATAATACTCTGCTTGACACTCACTTTAAGAATCTACCTTATGTCTGACAACTGCACCACTACTTACTCTGACATCTCCAGTTCCCTGTACAGAAGGAACACGTCCTCGAAGGACTGCTGATGAAGAGTCCCATTAAAGCCGAGCTCATTGGTCTCAGAAGAAGCAAAACTCCCCAAACACGGGGGTCAGAACCCGTCCGTTCGTTCGTTTCGCCCAGATCGGCCCTAATTGGGCCAGTTCCATTTAACTTGCTGTCACAAGATGTTCGTTCGCCACTCGTTTGCATGCGGGCGCAACGCAAAGGATGGGCGATTCCTTGTTTGCTTTTTCCTCCTAATGAGCCTCATTCATTCCCACTGAGAAGTTTTTCCGCTGCGAGCGCCACAGTCTTTGTGCGGCACCAATAACCTGTTAAAATCACGTCGGCTTGTTTAGACAAGGAGGAGGGAACCGGGCAGATTCGGAGACGTTCCTTTCGCCACACGGCCCCAAGGAAAGGCGGATTCGAGGAGGAGGCTGGGAGGGAGTCCCGGCAAGAGGTTTGAGCGGGAGGCCCAGAAGGGGTACCCAGCCGAGGGGCCCTGGGCGGACAGGCGGCGTAAAGCATTTCACCGCCACACGTCGGCTCCCCGTGTCACGCTTGATTGGGGGTCTGAAATTCATCCGTTCTCCTAGGTTAATGAAACCTCCTCCTCTGCACCACCGGAGAGAGTTACCGAGGACTGAGGTGGGTGGCAGAGCTCATTATGGGGTCACAGGGTCCGCAAGGAATAGGTTGTGAACTAAGCGGAGGCAGCGATCAGGCGCAGAGATGCGTTACTTGCAATTCCACTATTATCCTGCCGCCCCTTGCGACCGCTGGGGCACCTTGTCCTCATCCCACTCCATTCCATATTGTTCCGACAGACGCCTTTACATCACGCTGATATTTGATGCTCTCCAAAGCAATTTATGGCATTAAGCTACTCACACAAATTTACCCATTTATGCAGTAATTTTACTGTATCAATTCTGGTTAAGTACTTTGATCAAAGGTACTACAGCAAGAGGCAGGTGTCAAACCCAGAGGCTCTGATTACTAAACCACTGGGCCACCTTTTAGGGTTAAGATGGATGTGTAATTATCATACCATTTAGGCTTGCTGTGCTCTAGTATTATTTATTAATTTGTCTCATAATTATCAGTTCTCTAACCACTACACCACCTGCTGTTCCTTTTAGGGACCGAGTGGTTTCACAACCAGTATTAGTTTCAGTACCATTATTCTGGGTTTTGTTTGTGGTAGTCATTATTATTATTGCTATTATTAATTCATCACACAATTTTCTCCAAGGCACCTTACAGTTTGAGGTTTGGAGAAAGATGCACTTATCTGCCAAACTTTTGTTCTGTTTCTTTAAACTGTTTAACTCTGCGTTAACACGTGTGTCTGGCGTGGTTTCCCCAACGGCTGACACACCGCAGTTTACTACGTCTGAAGATAATTTCAAGAGCTAATGTCAGCCAACGGAGCAGCAGACAGCAGAGGGCATCATGGTTAGAGTCCTTGAGTTGAAATACCAAGGTTCAAATCCCACCTCATGCTATAGAAGCTTTGATTAAGGTACTTACCCGAGATGATATAGTAAAACTTACCTTGCTGGATAAATGGGTAAATCAGTGCAAGAAGCTTAACGTTTTAAGTCACTTTGAAGAAATGCGTGAGATAAACAGATGAAACGCAAATGAGACGACACACCGGAGACCGAACCTCTCGACCGCGGCAATTTGCAAAACCTTTTGAGAGGGAGGGGAAAAAAAAGAAGAAAAAACAAAAAAGTATTGACTGATGGGATGAGGAATGAGAAACGACAGTGAAGTTATGGGCTGTCAGAGCGACGGGTTCAGGTGGCCGTTCGTCCGCTGTCCAAATGACCCCGCTGCTCCAGCACTCTCACACGCCGAATTAATATTTAACCGGCGAGGGAGAACCGCGAGCGCTGATGTCGGGCGAACGGGTTCGAGAGGAAGAGCCGAGGATGCCGCTCCCACAGCTTTCTCTGCACTCGGGCACACACACCAGCATTTATCTCTCCAAACACAGCTGCGAAACACCATTACTGGGCCCATGCCGGAAGGGGCCGAACAGCCGCGCGGCACACAGATAAAGAGCGCAAAGCGAGCCGCGCGCCGGGTTAATTAACTCGGGCCGGAGAGTCGTGAAAGTTTAACGCGCCTCGTGGTGGGGGGCGGGGGTCGTACGCGTGTATTGCGGCCTACAGCAACTCGTCAACAGCGGTGACCGGCTCGAGTCAGAGCCGAGGGTTCGAAGGAACCTCAGAATTGTGGGAAACGAGTTCATCAGCAAATAAGGATAAGTGTAACGGTTAAGAGCGTTCGCACATCGAAGGAAGCGGACGCGACGGAGCGGGTCTGATAAATAATATAGGGCAAGGAAGTATGGAGAGTACAGTAAGTACTTACTGGGATGCGTATGAACATAAAGGAGTGACATGAGCACAGAGATCGAAAAAGCAGCAGGGTTAAACACAGGGAAGAAAAAAGAAAAAAAAAAAAAAAAAAGTGCATTTGCACTAAATTACTTTATGGCCAGAAACCAACGGTGGAATATTAATGCCCATTCGAGTGCGTATATGGACGATGACATGCACTTCGAAAGCCCATTAAGGATGGGCTGCTGTGTGTTACTGTTTTGGTCCTTATTGCCCGACAATTATTTACCCAGTGATACGACTGAGTAAAGGGACCAGAGCAGTAAGGGTGACTCGAACCTGCGACCTTGGGATCCAAAGGCAGCAGCTCTGTCCGCTACGGTGTCAGCAGTCGGGGTCCTTATTATCCCGAGTTGCTGTCCAGGAACGTGGGCTTGGAACGTGTCACGAGCCGGGATGGGAAGGGTCAATGATGATGCTGACCAACCAGAGCAGCGGCGCTGGAAAGGGAGGGACGGTCGTCCTTCCATTGTCTCTGCCGTGACCCCTGAGCTCTGGCACTCAGAGCAGACACCCCGCCCACCCCTATTTACCCTATTTTTACCACTATTATGCAGTTAGAGCGCCTATCAGTTTCATTTGTTGTTTTATTTGAAGTATGGCAGGAGAAGCCATCCAGCTGAAAAAAGGAAGATGTGGTGCAGTGTTTGGACCAGGTCAAACGGGGCCAAATCACATGGTGCTTGCGGGCAGCAGGCGCCACAGCGTTTAAGGGCCTTGACTTGTAACCTGTAGGTTGTGAGTGCTAATCTCAGGAGAGGAGCACTGCTGAACAAAAATGATTCAGTCCAGTGTACTGTGGACAGCAGGGGGTACAGTGGTCAGTGACGTCACCTTCGTTTCGAACAGACTGCCTTTTTTCATTCGTTATTTGTCATTTGGATGGTGTTACTTTGTGTCCGAGTTCCCCTGATCAAGGCACTACCTTGAATTAATACAGAAAAAAATTACACAGCTCAGTCAGGGGTAAAACAGTGTAACTAGCGCCGTGTACAACCTGCACACTATAAGTCACCGTGGAGAAAAGTGCCACATAAATATGCAGCTATGATGTTTAAGCCAGAGCTCATAGTCACTTAATTCCTTCCAATCTGTCCATTTGCCGCTGAGGTCCTCTGAGAAATCACGGCAACAAAGAACAAAAAAAAAAAAAAAAAAAGGAAGAAAAAAAAAAAAAAAAAAAAAACTGCCTGGGGGGGCAAGACACACCGTCCGCACACCTGGAACCTGTGCCAGGAAGTCCCTGGAAGTGACTCCCCCCGCCCCCCCCCAGGAAGCCACTAGAAGAGAGAGACGGTACCCCGGTAAAACGGCATATGCTGGATTTCGAGGGGGCAGCCGCTCACGGCCAAGCGATCAACGAGCTGGGGGGTGCGGGGGCCACACCGCGGCATGATAAAATCTTTGTCTCAATGCCACGACCACTGCTTTGGCGGAGGGGGGACCACTAGAGCTTCCAGGTGTCAACCTGTCCATCGCTGCAGCTGAACGGCACCCAGCGGGTCCCACAGACGAACATGCGATCGCAGACCGGGGAGGGAGGGAGGGAGGGAGGGGGTGCCCACCTGCGCTCCGGAGCCAGACCGCGGGGGGGGGGGGGGGGGGGGGGGGTAAACAGATACGAGGGAAGCCCAGTTTCCATGGTGACCTCTGGTCCAAGTGCTAGAGAAGCTCTATTGAGATTCAAAGCAGGTGGAGGACAAAGAGAAAGAGCGAGAAGCACCTGTGATTTGGTAAGGGCCAGTCGGTGGCGTAATGGTCAGAGCTGGCACCTTGTAACCGAAGGACTCGGGTTTGAATCCCACTTCCTGCTGTAGTACCCTTCCTCTAGGTACTTATCCTGAACTGATACAGTAAAAATTACCCTGATGTATACATGGGTAAATCACAGTAAGTAGCTCTACCTTCAAGTCAATTTGGAGAAGAGCATTAAATTAACAAATTACTAAATAACCAAAGTACGCAAATCACAGGACACGTATACACCCATCAAGTACCTAAACCATGAGGTGTGTCGGATCCCGACACGTGGTGACCAAGGGAGCACCGCTGTCCAAGTGGAACGGTAGAGGGCGGCACGCAGTGAAGAACCCACCAGCGAGCGTATCCGTGGTTTGGAGCACAGCTGTGACTAAACTCTAAAGCAAAATTTCCCACGAGCGCCTTTAAGTCCTTTTCAGCAGGCCTCCGCCGCAGAGGGTTGCCGCGCTTCCCCGGTCCCGCATTCCTACAACTCCGCCAGCCGGGCCGGCGGTGGGAATCCAACCCGGCGCGTTTCACACACGTGGGATGCGGAGGGAGCGCCGTGTCGCCTCGTTCGACGTATCGGTTGAGCCTCATCGCCGACCGCGGTCTTCTCCCCCGCTGCCCCGTTGCCCTTTTCCACGGTGTCCGGCCCCGGCGATGGAGCCTAATTGAAAAAGCGCACGGCGCCAAATGAGGGGCTATCCATCTTGCCTTTGTGCAGTAATAACGCAATCAGGGTTCGGCGTTCGGAACGAACCGCTAACCGCTAATTACAATCAGAGAGCCCGGCTAATGGGAAGCAGGCCTGGCCACACGTACGCCGCGCGCTCGCCGAGGACCTGCGCTCGCGGCCCCTCCCTGTACGGAGAGAGACTAGGCGGGGGAAAAAGGACGGAGGCGAGACCCCCGCTGTAGAGGTGTGGCTCATCCTCACGTATGACGTTTCGTTGAAACATTTCACTTAAATATAAAGAAATGATGTTTGTGATCACGAGCGGTCAAATCACAGGACCGCAACCCCCTCCCCACTACTGGGGGAGCTGTATACAGTGTGACTTTAATATATACAGTGTGTGTCAAATGCCTTCAGCAAAATTATTTTTTCCATCATTTTGATGTGATAGTGTTGATATCGACAATGTCATTTTACAAAAAGCACAACATGACAATGTATTAAACAGACCTTTGCATGGAAACAAGAACCTTACACGGCATATACTCCTTATGAAACTTTTTTTTTCTCATGCATTTACAGTTTTATGCTTGCAAATCATGTGAAATATTTAACTAACAAAATTAAAGATTACTTTTTAACCATTTGGCCCCCATATCCCACCTTTCAGTTCCACAATTTCCACTGGCACCGCCCACTCAAAGGGTCCCGTGTGGCCGTGGTGCGGACCCTTCCTGATGTGATGCGTGCGAGGAAGGTCGACGGGTGTTTGATCAGGCCCGGTGGTCGGAACCCCATGCAGAGGTTTGAAACGCCTGCCGTTTCATGTCGACTCGCACCAAAGCTCCCTCTCCACACAGTTTAGCTTTCGCCTGAGATCAGGTGACGGTTGGAAACCGGTGTCCGTCCCCCCCACCGCACCCCAGCCCACCAGCACTAAACACACAACATGTGAACATGTGTTTATTGAGATCTGTGCCCAAACCTGGCGTGGGGTCAATTTATGTACCAATTCATTTTAAATTATGTACCGCCTGTACTAATTGTACATCCCTCTATCGCAGACAGGGCAGAACATTGGATTTCTGGATCACAGCAGCTGGTGGGTTGAAAAAATTAACATTTAGGATTTACTGATTGAAATATTGATAAATAAATCAATTTTCCTCCATCGTTGTCCTTAAATGTTTTTTTCCCCATGAGCAGGACAACAGTTTTGTTTTGCTCACCCAGTTTTCCCATCACTAATAACAATGTTATTGTTAATACCGCATTTCAGGTTTGTCTCACTGTTGCTAGGTAACAAGGTTCAATAACAACATGCCTCAAAACGGTGATCAATACATCCTACCAGAGAGAGATCGAATGTCAAAGTGCAATAATTCATCCGAGTAAAACTGCTGCAAATATAACTGAAGCAAACTGGGGGGTGGGACCACACCTATGTTACTTCCTCCGGCTCTTGCTGTGGCATCCAGTTTTACCATAATCAGTGTATTCAGGCTAAGGCCACTAGATCTTATCGCTGTGATCAGAAGGTGGCACAGTAGTTCTAACCCTCACTTTGCGAAGAGGTGCTGGGTTCAAATCTAACATCCTGGTCAAGGTACTTACTCTGAATTGACAGGAAAAATTACTTTGCTGTATGGATGGATAAATTATCCTTAAATTGATTAAGAGCAAGTTGCCTTGAACAAAGGTATCAGATGAATCAATACAGAGAACTTGACGGCTCAAGTCACAGCAGCACATCGAGTTCTGTCCATCAGTCCGTCTTTTTATTCGTCTGTTCATCCGTCTATCCGCTGCAGCACGCAGGAATGTGGCCACGCCCCCTCCAAGGCTACCGTCTGCACCGCGCTCAGGTGCGGCGATGCTGTTCGAACGGACTGTTGGAGGACAGACCCCAAGTCTGGCGCTGTGCCACTGCTCACTCACGTCACGTCCATTCGTTCGTCCATCCGTCCACCCACCCATTGCCAAGGGCGACCAACCGTCCTCTAACTGTCGTCTCGCTGGACCATCTACAGGCGGTACAATCTGCCAGCAGCCAGAACTGACTGTAGAGGTGAGTCAGGGACCTGGTCCGCTAACGGTCACCAGGGCGGTTATAGGCAGAACTGGGAAGGGGACAAAAAATCCGGGGGGGGGGTCATAAAAACAGAGAAAGTGTGTCACTGACCACGCCTCTGAAACTTCTCACTCCCAACCCACAAGCGGGGAGGGGGGGGTTGGGACACAGGAGGTCACTTCGAAGACCCGTGCGACTTCAGCAGGAGGACAAGCGATGACTTCCTGCTTCTTCATAATAACGAGGCAGGAATGACGGAGCCGCCGGGGGGCCGTAAAGCGAAGCGGGGTTCGGACCCGACGCGTTCCCGATTCCGCGGCACGGCAACTACACCGCGAACTGTCAAGAGGGTACAAGAGGGCGCACTGTGCGGCACGAACATGAGCGTAGCAGCGTGGCCCATTCGAGATAAATCTCGGTGCTTCTTCTCGCTTTATCTGTTCCGTTATGTTTTCCGCGCACATTAAAAGAACATCTCTGACAATTTTACACTTTTGGATACAGCGCAGAGGCGACCAGCGAAAGGAGCTCTGATATTCAGAGGACGCCGACTGTTCTCTGGATGAGCGCCAAACGCAGCCGTTTCTCATCCCGCGGTGAGGACGGGGAAGCTGCGTGGCACGCAAGGCATCCGGCGCCCGGGGCCTGAAGTGAGAGCGCTTCCCCACTTGGCCCAGAAGGCGACCCTGGACATAGCCCCATCCCCGGAGGAAAGAGGAACACCCAAATTCGAGGTGACGGCGCAGTCAAGGACAGCGCGTCGCCCGGAGCAGCCAAAAAAATGACCAAAAAAAAAAAAAAAATTCAGCTTTTTTTTTTTTTTGTCAGATTTCAGGAACCCTGGGTTCGCAGCATCTGAGCAGAGGACTGTTTTTGTTGAGTGCACTCAGTTTGCTTGTGTTGGAAAAGCAAGCGTCGGCTTCTTCAATGGGACATGACTCGACCGGCAGCCCGACATCAACCCACCAGCACCTTATGGGGTCACATCCTGGTTTTTAAAACAAAAACCACTGGATTCCATCCCGTCATCCTCAAAGCTCCACAGACAGATCTGGCAAAAATGCTTTCCAAGAACTTTCACAAGCACCACCCCCCCACCCCACCCCCAGAAGGTGGCCTCTGGGTTCTGTAATTTATTCATTATGTTATTATCATGGTAACTTATGTAATGTCTTACCCAGTCCGTTTTAAATTTACTGGGTTTTACTGAACCAAACATGGACTTCTGATGTTATTAACGAGAGGAAGCGTGTTTGAACATTGAGGCTCAAGAGACCTTTGAAAGACACCGATGTCCGAACAGAGTTTCCTCATCGCTCCGGTTTCATAGATGGAATTTTCTTTTCCCGTTTGTGGAAAGTTTAATGTATCGTAAAAATCGTGTTTATTTCCTTTCTCAATTTTATATGAAAGCAACGGGTGTCCTTTTACTTGCTTTTACTTTAATAGGGTTAAAAAAAAAAAAACACACTGGAAATGAAGCCTTAAAGGAGCTTTTCAAAAGAGGTCGGGTCGGTCGCAGACACGCAAGGGGAGCGTAGACCGGCTGGGCCGATGTTGTGGGTGCGGCGCACGCTGGGGGGAAAAAAGGCCGTTACTTGCAGCGCCCCCTCGGCCGTGCGGTCCCTGGCCGACGTCGCGGGGACGAGCTGCGGTTCCTCCTCCTCCCCTCCGGCTCTGCTGAGAACTGCCAAACCGCGGCCGCGTGAAGGACAGAAAAAACAGCGGCGAAGCAGAGAACAATTGTCACGTGTTCGCGACCCGTCCGCAGAGGAGGCTCGCCGAGACACCGTGTGACAGCACGTCGCCCCGCTGCGGCGCTCCGTCCACGGTCAGCGTGACCTACCAAGTAATTGGGCCGTCTCGTTTCCAGTCAGGCAACCCACCCACCCATACTGAATGGGCGCTGAGCCACATCCCCTGGTCCAGGGTCTCGGTGCCAGACTGAACCACCGCAGCGCCGGTGTGGGAGCGTTTGGGGGAGTGCAGAGCAATGGGAACTGGGTGAAGTGGAAAGCTGATCCAGTATACCGCGGTACAAGTTGTTCATGACCTGCCTAAGCATGTCTCCCCCCTTCTCCTCCTACGGCCAACAATATGGTTAAAGGATCTGCAAAAGGCCTGATCCCTCCCTATACCCCACCAGCTCTTCTGAGCTCCTCCACCTCTGGCTGCTGGGTGGTTCAACTCACAGGAGTCCAAAATCTGTTCCACAACAGGTCAAGTCTGTCAGTTCTCAGGTTTAGCCTCAACGTGTTGAAGGAGCTTCTCGTGTCCCTCAGAGCTGCTGAGTCCCTCCTACCAACACCCTCTGCTATGATTATTTATGCATTTGCTGTTCGTATGTCACTTCTACAGGATCTACTAGAGGGA